>NC_139800.1:13992691-14692319 GCF_965231275.1 Zosterops lateralis | reverse complement strand
TCCCTTCCATGCGAGACAGTCATCTGCGAATTTCTCCAACATCCCACAGTCATTAGTCTCCGTGAAACATTCCACTTTCAAGGGCAGGCTGCTTCAGGCATGGGTATCTCACAGGTCACAAGTCCTATCAGGAAACCTGCTCCAGCATGAAGTCCTCTCTCCACATCTGCAGATCCCTACCAGGACCCTGCTCTAATGTCAGCTTCCCATGGGTTTACAGCCTTCTCTCAGGTATCCACTTGCTCCAGTGTGGGTCTCCTCCAGGGGCTACAGGTGGATCTCTGCTCCTCCATGGGCTGTAGGGACACAGCTGCCTCAGTCTCTTCTCTGGCTACAATTACATCTGTGCAACAACACTTTATTTCTTCTTAAATATGTTGTCAAAGAGGCATTACTATCATTCCTGACTGACTCAGACTTGGCCAGCAGTGGGTCTATCCTCGAGCCAGCTGGCATTGGCTCTATCAGATGCTGCAAAAGCTTCTGGCATATTCTGACAGAAGCAACAGAGCCAACCCTGACACCAGAGGCCAGCTGTGAAAATCCAGTACAGCTGTATACAATGTGTAGTCCACAACAACGTCAACAACAACAACAACAACAACAAAAGGATTATTTTTTTTACAGACAGATACTGTGACGTATGGTGAGCAGTACTCTGATTCAGGCATCCCAGACAAGCACAGACTGTGAGAACTGTGCTAGACCATAGGCTCTCGGGCACCCAAGAGCTGAGGCCATGTCTTGTCAGAAGCTAACAGTACCAGCCTAAATTGGGATTAGACAAATCTAGAACTGCTGCTACTCTGCACTACCTCTGCACACACTGAAGGGGAGACTGATTACAAGTCAATTACTTCACCTGTAATTATATGTGTGCTTCAGCCCATTGAGTTCTGAACAACAGCAGGCAGCTCAGTGGTGATCTCCCTTTGAGCAGGGGTTCTACTTAGAGTTATTCTTCAAGGTCTCTAACGAGGTAAATGACATTTTACATTAGGCCTAAAATTATAGCTTATGCTAGCCACATACATATATCCAGCTATAATTTTTTAGAAATGTAGGAAATAGTACAGTGTTTGATTGTCATCTAATCACCATCTAAATTTTTGTTTAAATAGTTGTTAAATCATAATTAAATCATTGTAAAATAATTGTTAAATTACTGTTTAATTACCAGTTATTGCTTAATCACTATTTGATTATCATATAGAAATCAATTAGCTACAACTGGACCACCATTTAATCATCAATAAACCCCTTTCGCTTAACATTATTATGACTTCTTTTAATAACTTACTTGCAGTAAATACCAAAAGAAAATTAGTTTCTTCCTGTCCTTCCTGATTACCAAACTGTCAATGAACCTCATGGAAAAATAGCAGAATATGAGGTAAAAATCATAAATCTGAGTTCCAGGTGCTGCAAAAACTTTGAACATTACTAAAGCTGCATGACACAAATATTAGATACATACCACTTGGCTGAAGAAAATATCAGGCTAAGCATTCGAGCTAAATAAAACCAGGAGGCAAATTTGAATACAGTCCTGATGTTTCTCAGTTTATTCATGCTGCAGCTGAAGTATTCTCCTATTAAGTCGTTGTTTCATGGGCTACCTTCTTGCTCACTTTCTGCTTCACCTGTCTCATTTTTCATTACATTACAGGCTTGAATATCTGTTTAAGACTCTACACTGTTATTGATTAAGCAACAGGTTATAAAGAAATTACTAAATCCTCTGAACACATAAATATTAGTTATTTATTATTATAACACTTTTTACATTACTATACACAGCAATACGCAATAATATTTTTATTACTCTTTCATTTCACTCTTGTTTTACTTTTTTAAAGTAACCTATCACTGAAGTATAAAGCAGCATTGCCATCTACTTCTTGTTGCTGCCTTGGGACTCCTCCAATCATCTTCTGTTACTATTGCTATGTTTGCATACTATTCAGAACAGTACCACTTCCTGGTCCAGTTCTAGATTTCAGTTTCATCTGAAACTGTTATTTTTTTCTAGAACATTCACGATAATAGAGTTATGCTTGCTACTTAGGTTTATTCTGGAAATACCTATGCTCTAAATAGCACATCATCTGTCCTGTTACCCATATTAATTTCTGAAACAAATTTAAAATCTAGTAAAACTTTCCTGATTAGAATTAATTTTTAGTTTTGCATATTCCAGATGGTTTCTACTTTCCATCACAAGAATCTCAGAATTTGTGTCTCCCTTAGTAACACTAGCAGCAGAAGTCACTGCAGCCAACCATCTCATATGGATTTGGTGATAAACTAGGGCAGCATAATGGCAAAAATGCAGCACAGCCGCAACTTCAAGAGGAAACATCCCTGGCATTGTAGCCCAACACCCACATTGAAGAACAGACATACATAAAATGTTAGGTTGCTGCTAAGTTTCACCAGATACAGAAAATGTAGAGAATAAGTCAGAGATAAGTAATCTGGACAGATAACAGGAAACACCCAGAAGCAGACAGAAGAAAGCTAATTATTGTGCCAATGCTGATGTAGCTTGGGCTGTGCAGAAGCATTTCCAGGATTAGAGAATAACTCTGGCACAATAAATTTAACATTAATTGTACAGATCTCAACTTGCGCCAAGACTTGCAACTTCATACCATGAGGCATCAAATATGAGCAGAGCAATCCCCATTTTCATACATTGATTTTTGTATCCCTGCAAATCAGATTGGAGAGGTTTTTTCATTCTCTTAAATGGGATTGTGGAGGAAGTTTCTTTTGAAGCAAAATCTAATTTACAAACACACACAGATACAGACATACCTGCACAGATACCCCTTTAGGAAGGGAGTTAAATATATGACCCATGGAAAGGGAAGGGGCTCTAAACACAGGGCAGACTCCTATATCACATTCTGAAGCAGTAGGAAAGAGATTTCAAAGCCATAATGGCTTACTGTGTAGACCTGCTCTGAGGAGAGCCTATACCATGGACCAGGGGAATGGGTAGTCCCACCACGTACCAGAAGAGAGCCATGGCACACAGTGCCACGAGAGCAAACGAGGTCAGAGCTGCTGTACAGAACATGCAGTACAGGCAGCACTGAGGTATATAATTGACTCTAACCTTGCAGGGATTTTTAAGTTAGACCTGGCCTTACAAGCTGACCTGCAAGCAAACCAGAAGCTTGTGGGAAAAGAGATAGCATAGACCTCCTTAGATGCAACTATGCTAATTAAATAAGAGACTGTTCTCTGAGCTACTGGAGTACTGTTAGTGGACTTCAAATTATCTCAGAAAGCAAGTTCTGAAATCATGCAGCAGAATGTACAATGAGAAGAATAATTGCATAAGGTCCATATCAGAGCATTGAGAATAAAGGCTACAGTCACTTAAACCAATGGAAGTAACTGGAAACCTTTCTGTGATCCAGAAACAGCTGTGCTTTGCTAATTCTGACATCGAGGTAATCAATTGCATTCAAAAGAAAGAAAGCAAATTTGTAAGTTCTAGATGTGTATCTTGATATTTATCTAATATTAGGTGTAAATCTACTTCCATTCATAACATGCTCATAACACGTTCAGTTCTATAAACTGTTAACTGTTGATGAAAACAATTACAGATTCAGGGCCCAGATGGCTCTAATGATCTACACAGTCAATACTGGTTGTGAAATATTCTAAATTTCAAAGTTAATCTTAGCATGTATGTCAAGTAGGAGGTCCTTTTCCTTTACAGAGACATTCTTGAAAATATGAGCCAATACATATCCATGTAGACTGATAATCCAATTAAAATATGTCACTTTTCACTTTTTATTCTGAAATTTGTGTATTATGAGACTGGTCTTTGTGAGGCTGTGAAATTCCTAACAGTACCTGCATTATCTGAGAGGAAAAAGGATTCTAGGACAGACAAAAATAAGAGCTGAGGAGCAGAACACCATACTAATTGGTGTTTGCAGTGGAACTGAGATGTCTGTGAAGCCATTAATGATGTTAAGGCCAATGTGCCCCCTCTCATTTAAGAGCTCTGCAGCTGAGCAACACCTTTCCCTTCCTCTGATATAAAAGGGAAAGTTTCATTCTGAGAGAAGAAGTGCAAACTGAGAGCAAAGGTGGGCACTCCGTAGTCCTTCTCTCACTCTTTTCTAGCAATTCCCTACCTCTCCTCCCTGGCCAGAAGGACAGAAAGCATTGAGAGATTGAAGCGGACGGAGAAAAAGAATGGAAAGAAAGCAGAATTGATAGTGCACACAGGATAATGGAAGATGTGAACAGACCAGGAGTGTTTGAATGGCAGAGAAGGACCAGCAGGGAGGGAAAGGACAATTTTTAGAAATAAGAATAAGGACAAGAAATAATTTTCTGTCTTACAAAACTGTCCATCAGCGGGATCACTCCATCAGCACAAGGGAGCTCTGATGTAATACTTACACTGTAAAGTGGTGACAATTCTGCTGCATTTAGTGGAGAATGAGAAAAGATGCAGTCATGGGATTTCTCCACTGTCTATTTACTGCTTGTTACAGGTTCCAAACATTCATTAATGTAAAAGAGACACTTTTTGAAAACTCTTCATACACTCATAGCACAGACATTAATTTGTTCTAAAAGTTACATTGAAAGCATTTCGTTTACTGTATTTGTGTTCTGTTGGCTTACAAACAATAACAATATTATGTATCAGACCAATAATTTTATTTCTTGGAAATATCTCAGAATAAATAAGAAAACAGACAATAGAGACATTTCAGTTTTACAGTATTCTTTTCACTTTCTCTTTTGTTCTTCCTAATACATTCCTGGGAGCCAATATGTGTCACTCTCACAAATATTTAACTAAGCACACAGATGTTGAGACTTTGGAGTATATCCACGCCAGCTCCACGTGGTGTCACCTGAGCTCCCTGTGAGTGGGCACAGAGCTGTGCTCAAGTGTTTCTGATATTTTAACTGACTTATTCAGAGACTAGAAAAGAATTTAATATTTACAGCACCAAAATATGAGAACCAGAAGAATACAATTATTTAAATAAAAAATATTTAATCTGCTGGTTGAAGAGCAGAGAATATGAGATTTCTAGCTTCTTATCCAATCACTATATGCAGCATCAAGGAAGCAAATATGTTTGTAAGCCTTGAGACAGAGATAATGGCCTGGGTTATTCTTCTTCCAGGCTAGGAATCAATCACTGAGCTTCAGAATCATGGTTCTTCCTGTCCCTGATATTCTGCATAGCTACACACCTTCAACAGAAGGGATGGATGATGTCTAGTTTTTTTCCCTGTACTATGCTCCCACCAGGTAATAGTGAGGTGATAGGAGCTCTCTGAAGGGACTTGAAAGGTGTCATCTTGAGCCTTCTCAGGTACATCTGGGCAAAACCCTGTAATCTCTGGGTTATTGTATAACAAGAGCCTGACTGTGACATTGTGCTTTGTTATGTTTTCTGTTGGTTTTGTTTGCTTTCAATATGGGTCACTGAGCTATTGCTCCCAGACTGAATCCTTTTTTTGCAAAGAAGTCAAATCTATGAACAGAGAAAAGACTGATGACCTAATATTTTGCAGGTGCTTCAAACTCAAGATCATTACACATCTCTTTGATCAGCATGTTGACTGCAGTCAAGCATTATTATGGTGGATACATATTTGGGACCACATACCTTTCCCCACCCCTGCAAAATGAGACACCTAACACAAGGTTACAGATTTACCTCACTAGTTTTAAAAAAAAAAAAAAAAAAAAAAAAAAAAAAAAAAAAAAAAAAGACAAAATGTATATCTTCTATAATGGCACCATTTTTCTTAAATCTAACTTTTGCTGTATTTAAAACCAGACATAATAAACACACAGCATATAAAGGTATTCAGTAGCATGGACCTCAGGAACTCTGTATTTCATTCCATGTTCTTTTTGCGCATGCTATTTAATCTTGCAAAACTTGTTCATGTGCCATATTTTGTTCCTCTCATTCTCTTCACTAGCATTATAGATTCCAAAATATTTGAGGCAGATTTATTTTTTATTATTATGTTTTTATGGCGGCAATCACACTACACCTTGATTCGCACTGGGGACTATAATGCTAATAATATCTCTGGTGATGTTCAAGGCAACCAGAACCATGGCTTTTAAAGAAGGGACAATGAATATTGCTTTAGTACCTTTCTGTATCCATCACGAATGTACTGAGGCATACCCTGAGGGCCACTCTGGCCCTGTTCATGTCAGTGATGCACAGAATCTGTTAAGCTTTTTATCCAGCCAGATGCACAGAAAACTGAGCAGCAGCTGGCTCTAAGACATGTTGAAGAGATGCTCTGTGGCCAGAGCATTACTATACTCCAGTGGAGCACACATCATGAGACAGTCCTGTAAAAAGGGCTGTGCATTCTCACATCAGCTCTTAGGACACCAGGATATAAGAACTTCAAGGATGGTCTCAGACTCATAATCTACTCCCACAGGGTGTACTGAACAGAGATTCTTTACAAGCATCTGCATACGACAATATCTGACACTTCCTCAGCTGTTCAAGTTACTTTTTATCTACTTTTAATTTTATTTAAATTTTTGTACTTTGGTAAGTTAGAGGTCATAGAGTAATTACTTTGCCAGTAAAATGTCCTCCAATGCATTCACATTGGGGTTCAGTTCACCCAACAAAATGCAACAAAATCAGTAGTTATAAGTTAATAGTAAATATTAATTTTAATTATTCATTAATTTTAATAGTTTAATGGTTAATTTTAAACCACTTTTTTAGGCTGGCCCCAGTATTCAGTGATCATAAAATTAAGTCTGAAAACAACAACTATAGCACACATCTGCCTTACCTTTTTTTGCCATAACTAATTGAACATATAACAAGGAATTAATAGTCATAGCAGTTAGTTTGGCTGTTTCTGTTTCAGAGTTTGTTTGCATATCCTGGCACTACCTAAGCAAAACAAAGTGCATGTTATCTTATATTCAGCATTTCATAGCCAACAAAAAATCATGGTTTTAAATTAGTTTTGTAAGCCTAATGTTGTATCAGCAAACACTTTTGTCCTGTTAATGTAATAGCTTTATTATTGATACATTAGGGGAAAAAAAAGAAGAAAATTTCTTTGTGAAAGTCTGCAATTAATCAATTAAAGATCTACTACAAAATCACAATGTATTGATGGCCACACAGAGGATACTGAAATTATAGTATTACTTATTTGGGAGATTTAGGGTAATGTAATTGCACCGAGATGTTTACTTAGTAATCCAAAATTTTCATAGGAATAATGCAGGTAGGGGTATTATCAAAAAAAGGAAATATTTATAGTAAATTAAAAACATGCTTGTTCTCTGTTGGAAAATTTCTAAAGAACTTGTTGATATTGGCAGGTTAGTTGCATATTTGGTTTATTTTTTTTTAAAAAGAACATAATTTAAGAGGAAGTAAAACACAACTTAACTGTATTCTCTGTTTACAATTCTGATAGTAAAGTAAATCTGCTGCTCTGCTGATTTGAATCCTAGTTATTCATATTTCTGTCTAGTCACAAGACATCTCTCTTTGAAAAAAGCTACAGTTTGTGTTTAGCATCCCTTAATTTCTCTTCAATTTCACACTCTCCTTGTTTCCATTTTGTTTCTACATCATCTGAACATGAACTAGGAAAAAAAGAGACTGGTAAAATTATTCTTCTTTTCTAATATATATTTTAGCACAAGAATTAAATTTTCAACAGTATTTGACTATCTGTAAGTAATTCCCAGTGCTCATTATCTTTTCTTAAAAAATACTTTTGTCAATTAATTTGCAAAAATTTGGGTTGTCTTAGTTAAAATTTTTTGAAGCTTATGTAAATTTTGCTTTTGTAACTGGACATGGACAAGCAAGATATTTCTAGCTTCTGATAAACAGCATTCCAATGATTTTGATATACTCGATTTTGCTACTTTCTGAAAAAAACAAAACAAAAAAACCCATCATCTGTGGTGGATATATTTTAGAAATATATGATGAAAAAATATTTAAGTGTTTAAACATGTGGGTTTTTTCTGATACGAAAATTTTACTGACTTGAGAAAAATAACAGCTCTGACTAAGGTTTTTGTCACAGAACTCTGTACTGAAACATTCACAAAAGAGGTGATTTGAGTGAATAAGTCTACATATACACGTAGCCTGATTACCATCAATGTCATTGATCTTCTGAGTAAGAATTTCTGTGTTTAGACCTCAAAATGCATACTTCTACAGTTACAGTCATATTTCTCTATTCCAGATAATCCTATTAATGTAAGATGTGTTTGTGTTCATTCAATCATTTTTCTTCCATTAAATAATATTAAATAGGAGTAACTCACAGGAAGAAAAGATAGCAGGAAATTATGTTGAAACATTCATAAAAGAGAAGCAAGTTGCAAGAACTTTTACCTAACATCCTCTTGACTTTCCATTAACAATTTCCAAAAAACCATTGTCCTTTATTTCCCCCAGTCAAAGAGCAGTCTTTCTGAGTACGTCTGTGTTTTCTTTTGAGCTCTTGAATATATAGAGGACTCCAGATACAAAGTGTGTTTAGATGCAGCCAATCTATATAAACAGAAACACTTCTTCCAAAGAAGGAAAGACATAAAGTCAAATAAAAATTCAAGCTGGTGATTTTCAGAAAGACTTTTCTTCCTCTTCTTTAGGAACGGAGTAAGATTTTACCCTAAACAACTATAATCAGTCTTTTGTGGTGATGACAATAAGTGAGAATTATTGTGAATGAATGAAAGATGTCAGGGACTCAGGAAGTCACATACAACCTGCTTTCAAAAAGGCCTCTTATAACAGTAGATTTACTTGAGTCCTTAGAAATAGGCAAATGCTTTACCACTTTATAAACAGAGCTCTTAAAAGAGTCCACTTGCATAATAAATAATCTCAGAGTCAAAGGAAGAAAGTATTATCCTAATTTTTGTGGGGTTTTTTTCACTTTATAACTGATTCTTGGTGGGCAGGAGCACCTGCTAGATTTGCAGATCTAGCTCTTTCACAGATGAAAATTTATGTAAAAATATTTGAGTTTATATCTGCTTACATATTAAAGCTTATGCACCAGTGTAATATTGCACACAGAGCTATCCTAGTAACACATATTTATATGTTGGAACATAAAGACACAGAGATTGTGTTACTTTGATCTTTAAAGCTGAGAAATATCTCAGGCTGTTGCACAATAAGTCAACAAGAAGACTCCTCTCCGATATGCTGATTATATTGACAGCAGAATTTCACCCTTTTTTACTTAAAGGAGAGTTCAGTGCATTTGTAAAATGGCTATAATGATTATTGCCTGCCTCAATATATTGCTTAGCTAAAACTTTTGAGTGACTCCTGCAGATGACTCCCTGAGGCAATGACTTTGTTCAGTCTTTGAGACACTGCAAAATCAACAGTTGAGCATAGTATTATTATTTATTTTAAGCAAATAATTCCATCTTGTCATAAAGCAAATTCAAAACTCATTTTTGGTGGTGCTTCTGAGCAGGTTCATAAGTCTGGAATACTTAATCTTTGTCTTAAACTATTACTCATTTGCTGAATTTTTGAATCATGGATTTTATAAACTGTTCAGATTGGTGAAGCTCCACCAAGAAATTCTTTCAGCTCTCTAACAGAGATTGGAAAGAGAGGAAGGGTTACTCTGCTCACCTGTTCTGACCTCCTGTCATAATTCCTGAAATAAAACTGTTTTTTCCTTTCCACCACATAAGCAAATCTTACCAAACTCATCATTATCAGAATAATATTTATAGTACACTCTAGATAAAGGGGAAGGAGGTCTGAAACAGATAAATAAGGCTGACCCCAATCATTTCTGAAAATCCAAGTATGGCAAAATATACACACATAATAAAAACATCCTTATCTTGTCACACAGAGGTAGAAGATGGTTCATTGCAACATGTGGTGCCAGTATAAGGGTTTCTAATGTCACATAGCAAATCAATTTCTAAATTAAAGAAAAAAAAAAACAATTTCATGTTTTAAAAATCTGATAAGATTTCTCCATCTGCCATGTGCTACAGTTGACAGCTGCTTCCTTTTGCATAGCTAAGTTCAACATGACCTTAGCCAGACAGAGGGTGTAGGGTATAAGGCCATTGTTGAACATGTTAGTGGAAAAGTATTAAAGCTTGGCCGAATTTTCTTGTTTTTGCCGTCTGTCTTTTACTCTGATTAATACCTATCCCTTTCTATGCTGTTCCTGTCTGTCTCATATTTCTTCTCTCTGGTAGATGCCTTTTAAGAGTAGCTTGATTCAGCTGTAGTTGACCTTTAATGGAGCAGTGCTGATTCACATCAAGTTTTTATAGGCCTGCTAGTTTCTGCACATATGTGGAGCAGGGGTCCTCTTTGACCTACAGGAGTTACAGAAAGAAAGATTTTTGGGGAGGGAGGTTTAGTGGGTATTTTTGTTTGAAAGAACAGTGTTTTCTTAAAATCAAAACAAACAAACAAACAAACAAAAAGCATTTACATTATTATAAGAAAGAAATCCTACGCAAATTCAAGAGTGATAAAAAGTAAACAATTACAATGTTTAAATTAATATAAGCATAACATGCTTTGTCACATACACTAAGACAGATTGCACCCTTACAGAAAAATATTTTTATGAAGGAGATTGGAAAACTTCTGCAGTTGAGTGTCAAATCATCATCATTAGCAGCAATATCTGATTTGCCACAGCCTCAGTGTCAGTTACAAACACACTCTGGAAAGAAGCTTTCATCTTTCTATTTTCTTGCCCTGCCTCCATCTTCTCTCTCTTTATTCTTCATTCTGATATGCTCTTTCTTTTATATTCCCTTCACCACTAGTTTCTTCCCTTCTTCCTTATTTTCTCCATTTTCAATGACACTGCATTCAACTTCTTAAACATTTCTCTCACCTCTGCCCCTCTGTCATTTTGTTTGCTCCTCCATACATTTTTGCTCCATATATTTTTCTCCCACCCCTAAAGCAACATCCATACTTTTTTATCTTTTCCCTAGATTGTATTGTCTTTCTTTTAACCACTCCTTACACATACATTTTATCCTACAACATGGATCAAATGCATATGGTCTTCAGATCAGATTATATCTAGGCTCTCTCCTAGGCCTCCTATTCATTTTGGTACCCTTGACAACAGTGGGAATGACACCACCTCTTTACTGACAGCACTTGCAGTGTTTCCCAGAGTACGTGTTGAGTACGGTCCTGGGGTTAGAACACATTTACTGGCCTGCCTTCTCCAAAGAGGTTTGCTTTCTTTTCCAACCTGTCATGAAACTGAGTGGACTAGTGCACAGCAGACAACCTACAGGCAAACTGACAAACTATCCTAAAGACATCAAATTTCCCCTGACCTGCAGTTCAAATACGTTACATGCATAGATAGGAAGTTGATACCATTTAAAAATCCCTTATCTGCCAAACCTGGTTTTGGCAGTGAAACTGTTAAAGTACACGCTGCACTGCAGCATCTTCAGATGCTGAGTTCACCCTGTACATGTTTGTTTACCCAGGGAAAATGCAGTTGGGTGCAACACTGTTTGAAAAGTCACAAAATGTGGATACAACTAACCATACAGCCAGAAATACATACCGTTTTGAGGAAGAGAACACTGACAAGCATCTCAAGCTCTTACTACACTTAGTCATGGTACATTTCTTGTCATGAGCTGGGATTGAATGCTGGATTCTGAGAAATGCAAAGGAAACCACAAGTAGCTTTAATAATGATTATATGTTCCAGATGAATGTCACAAACATGTAACACATGTATTGGTGGTACCTATTGTATTAATAGTCTGACTTGCTTTCTATCTACATACACATAACACCCAATACCACAGAGTGTATGATATGCCTTTCATCTTCATACGTAATGGATGGCACATGTCCCATTAGCGGCGAAAAAAATGCTAAGCCATAAGTATATTGTGCATGCTTCTTCTTAATGTAAGAGTTATTATTTATTGATGGCTTTTATTTGCCCCTGTTCAAAAGAGAGACCACTGAACAGTGGACAACACATAAAAATCTCCTCCACAGATCCTGCTTTTGCCTTCATGCATGAAAAATATTGTACCAAGGGTCACAGTCCATCTTTAATTCATCCCACTAACATTCTGGTTGCACTACCTTTCACTTAGGATTCTCCTATTTTGTATCTAGCCACTTTAAGGAGTTTGTGTCTGCAGTTTTGAAAGTTGCAGTGTTAGCGTTATGCAAATCCTTTTCAGTATTTTTTGTTTTGATTTGGTTTTTATTTTTTCCTGTTGTAGTGAGGCAACCTCTCCTCAGCAGTATAATAAACTATGTGGCTGAGATAGTCTGCCAAAATGTTATTGTGTTCAGATGAATGAATTCTAACTTCTCCCTCTTTGGACTTGGTCTCCTTTTTTAGGTCTTCCTACTGCTTCTCTGGCTGTTAATTTTATAAGATTTATTTGAAGGATCTAAGCAATAATACCAGTTTTATCGGACATAATTTTTTGTTTACACATATTGTCTCTCCTCCTCTGGTTAACCTGACCTCTCTAACTTCCATGCAGACAATTCTGTGTCTGGTTTTTAAACACACAGAATGTTTATCGGTTTTGGTTGCAGTTGTCAATTTTATTATGCTCATTTAAGAAGCAATAAATATACCTTATAATGACCAAAGACGGGTGGCATATCCTCTGTTGGGTCTAAAGTAGATCACTGTCCATCAGACAAGACCAATCGTCAAACTTAGTGTCTTCCAGCTGTTACATTCCTTCATTTGTCTGGTGCTCGCCGCCGCTGTTTAAGTCTAGTTGGGGTTTTTATTTTGATTGAGGTGGGGGGTTTTGACTCTTTTTTTTTTTTTTTTTTTTTTTTTTTTTTTTAACCGCCTGAACCCCGTTGCGAAGGTCATTGGGGCGCTGGGGAGGAAAGCGAGACTCTCGGACAGACAGCCAGGCAGTGCCTTCCCCCGCAGGGCGGAACGGGGAGCGGTGAGACCCTGCAGCCGCCGCCGGGAGCGGGGCAGGGGCCGGGGTGGCACCGGCGAACGCCCCGAGGCGCTTTGGCTCCGCCAGCACGAATCCCCGGCACGGGGCGGACCCGCGGCTCTCCGAGCACACCGGGAGCCCGGCGGAGCGGCTCGCCCGGGGCGCTGAGCGGATCCCCGCGCCGTGCCGCCCCGCCGGGCGCGGTGTGCGGGGTGCTCGGTGCAGAGTCCTCCCGGCCCCGCTCCTGCCCGGCGGCCGCGGGCCCCGACAGCGCCCAGCCCGGGCTGCGGCTGGCTGCCTGTTGTGGTTACCGGCGCTGATGAGGACCGCGTCATTAATTTTTTAACTGGGGGGGGAGGGATGGTGGTGTTTTGGGGTTTTTTTTCCCCTTTCCAAAGCCACCCTGCAGAGATGGGGTTGTGGGCTGTTTGCCCCGGGACCAGCACTAAGAGGGGACGCTGGTTGAGGGAATTTCGGAGAGGAAATTTTCCCAAGGGAATCATCCTGTTTACGAGGGGGTAGGATTGGGGCGTCCCCTAGGCACGTTTATGGCAGGACAGGCTTGTGAGGGACAGGGTTATCCCGGCTGATCTGCATCCCGTCTCTCCCGCCAGTTTGATCCCCTGAGTGGGACGGGCGCCCTTTGGGACCGGCAGGGCCGGGCTCGGGTCGTTGCCTCCCCCCCGCCCCAGGGCCCACACAGCCCCCATGGACAGCGGGGGGACCATAAGGGCCCGATCACCCCGGCGGGATCCCCATCAGAGCCGGGACTTGAAAGTGGGCCTGGAACTCCCTCGCTGCCCTGGGGTTTCTGTTCACCCCGGAGACAAAATCGCCGCTGTATTTCCTGTCCTCGAACACTTCCTGACACTGGGAAGATAACAAAGGGGAAAGTTTAAAGCAATAAACATCCCCGAACTGCCTCGCTCCTCGTGTGCGTCCGGGGCTGCCGGCGCTAAGGCCAGGCAGCGCTCGGCTGAGGAGAAAATGGGCTTTTCCATGCCTCGGCCCGACCCGTGCTCTGATACCTCCTTAATATCTTTTCGGGATTTTCCTCTCCCCAGAATTTTGTGGGGATTTATTTTCCCCATCTGTCCAAGATCTGTTCTCCGCTGTCTAAGCGACCCATGACAGCGTGTCCACTTCTGTCTGGATAAAAAAAGAGGATGCGGTGATACTGGCCAATCCTTTGGAGATGCTCCGAGTCTTACTGAACTCCGAGAACGGCTCTAGGAGAGAAAGGATGGCTGCATTCTGCTTTTCTTTTATTCTTCCTTTTTTTTTTTTTTTTTTTTTTTTTTTTTTTTTTTTTTTTTTTTTAATTAAGCGGCAGCGGGATTTAATAAGCTTGATCGTATTATTAAAAGTTAGGAAGGTTTCCTGGGTGTACAGAAGCCCACTGACAGGTTTTCTTCTGTTTTGATAGATTTAGTGCTGTTATGGTACACTTCTCCCTCACATGCAGTAGCTAAGACTTGAAGATTAAAGATCGCACACCTCTAGATGAGTCAAAGCCTACACCCCGGAGCAGCTAATTCATTTCGTGATTGATTTCCCCGCTGAGCTGTTTCCAGTTTCAGCCTTGTGTGAAACCTCTTCCCCTCTCAGCACATCCATCGCACGGGCTCCTCACCACGTTCCGCAAGACAGCGAGGGGAAATCTGAACCGCTGGGAACCTCAAATCCAGACCCTTCTTGCAATGCATCTTTTTGGTCCAAAGCTCCTCAAGTTTTAAAGCGGAGCAGACTGAAGGAGACTTTCTACGTGCCCGACTGGCGAGGCCATGCCGCGGGACAAAAATAGCTCTCCCGACCGGAGTGGGCGACTCGCTGCCTCCCGCGGCCGGGTCCCCTGGTCTGAGCCCCGGGACGGTGACTGCGACCAGCCCCGGCGGGGCGGGCAAGGAGCCCTCGCTGTCCCTGCGCCCCCGGCACGGCCGCCGCAGCCCGGCACTGCCGCAGCCCCTAGAAGAGCATTTCACCCAGCCCCCAGCGAACCCACTTCTTCTCTTCCGAAACCAGCAACACCTCCTTCATCATTTCCCAAAGCTGATTTGTTATTGTTTTTTTTTTTTTTTTTTCGTGGCTGTCCTGAGAAGACGTCCTAATTTTCCCCACTAAACAAACTCAGGACAGAATTTGTAACGGTTCTTTACGGGACGGAAAGGGTTAATCGCCACTGTCGATTTGGGGGTTGTGTGGGTTTTATTTTTTTTTTTTTCCTTTTTGCCCCCGTTCCCTTCCCTCGAATGCATATAATCTTATTTGAGCCCCTCAACATGGTGAAAGCTAATGATTACTGTGTAGAGTCACCGACTTTTAGCAGGCTTCCCCAGCCCCCATCCCAAAAGTAAATAAATACGATAAAGGGGTGGAGGTGTGTGTGGGGGGGTAAAACATGTATTTTCGGAAGTGTCTCATATATGTACAAATCTCGGTTTACGTCTTCCCATTCACGTGTATACTGATATCATAAAAGAGAAATCCTTCGCCAGGGTTTTCCTCTAAATACCTTATTCATTGAAACTAGCAGTTCCAGTCATTATTCCACTCCCTTAAACCCGATTCTGATGCCGGCTAAATATAGAGCTTCCCCTTACTGGGAACGCGAATCGAATACACACTAAGCAAATCAGTAGCACAGGAGGGGAAAAAAGCCCTTGATCAAAGCCCTCCTTTTCTTCCCAATCCTGGTTTGTGGGGCGGAGACAGGTTTCTCGCTTATTGCACATCATTTGCAAAGATCAAGCTTAAAATGCAGCCACCTCTCCCAGAAGTAGTAGTTAAACCAAAAGTTAGGCGGGGGGGGGGGGGGGGGGGGGTTAATAGAATTACAACCAGATTGAATTATTTTCAATCAAGGGTGTAACGGTGAAAAATAAGATGTGTTATTTCAAATCTGGAAGGAGCTGTACTTTAAGCAGGTCATTTTTTAAAAAAATTATATACAAACATCCAAGGGGCGGGGAGGGGGGGGAAGTATAGAATGCAGTACGAAAAAACACCTCTCTTCGAATTTCATAAAATCCTGGAATTTTCTTTTTCTCAGTCATTGGGTAATTTTTTTTTTTTTTTTTTTTGGGGGGGGGGGGGGTGGGTGGGTTGGAATTTTTTTTTTTTTCCTTTTAATTACTCTAACTTTTTTCCAGCTCGCAGCGCGCGAGGTCACCCGGGGGGAGGTGGTGGGGTGGGGGACGGGAGGAGGCCTGGGCATGCCCCTCGGGGAGGGGGCAGACGGTGACATTTGCAGGAGGAAAGACACAAAAGGTCCGACGCGCGCCCACCGCGCGGGGCCGCGGCCGCTCGCCCCTCGGCCAGCAGAGGTCGCCGCGCCGCCTGCGCGCCCAGGCGCGGGGAGAGGCCGGGCGGGCACCGCGGAGAGACCTGACCCCGCACAGCCCGGCCCCGCACCCAGCAGGGACCCGGCCCCGCACAGCCCGGCCCCGCACCCAGCAGGGACCCGGCCCCGCACCACCCGGCCCCGCATCAGCCCTGCATCGCCTGGCCCCGCACAGCCCGGCCCCGCACCGCCCGGTTCCGCATCACCCCTGCATGGCCCGGCCCCGCACCGCCCATCCTCTCCCGGCCTCGAACCGCGGAGAGACCCACACCGCCTGGTTCCGCACCTCCCGGCCCCGCACAGCCCTGTCCCGCACCGCCCGGCCCCGCACAGCCCTGTCCCGCACAGCCCGGCCCCGCACCGCCCGGCCCGGGGGAGCTGCGCAGGGATGGCACTGCAGCCGTGGGTTTCAGTGAAACTGGCCATTGCTCAAACTGGTCATTTGCCCCAAACACGTGCCAGGCTGCCCGAAGCTGCCTGGCTCAGAAGTCTCTCAAACTGCTTTTTGGTTTACTCAGCTAACACAGAGAATTACAGCCACTACTCTGATACCTGATTGCCTAAGTATTCATAGTTATACGTATACCTAATATTTTATATAGATTTTTTTTTTTAAATCTATATACCCCCCCCCCCCCCCCATACATATGTATATCTCCAGCTTCTTGGGTTGTGGAAGTGATCACCTAGAACAGTTGCATTTCACAGTGTTTATTTAAACGTCGAATATGTAAATTAACTGTGTGCGCGTGTTTACAGCCATATCTTTACCTCCTGACACTATCTTGAGATCATTTCAGGGCAGTTTAGTTATCTCTGCAAGTGGCAACACTGGGTCCCGCTTCTTGTTTGAAATAAACCTGGAGGATGCGTTTGCTCCCTCAGCTTCGGAAAGGAAAACATCTTGCAAAGTAAGTTAGAAACATAAGATGGTCTGCTGTTTAGTAGCTCTCTCAACAGTAAATGAGAGTTTCAGAACTATTTCTTGGCTGTTTCATTGCAATCAGACTTCCTCGTGGAAAACTATTCTGCATGATTATGGCTTTGCCTCTCTTGTACCCAAACTCGGTTGCCTTTTAAAAACATGGGACCTTGAAAACAAGTATGTTTCCCTGATGAATAGTGATTGGAGGGCACTTCTACCCTACGTTGATGAGGGCGGTAGAACAGTCCATACGGAACAGAAGACAAAACTGGGATCTAAACAACCTCAAAGGGGACGTTTAAATCCGGGTGTGGAGCATGGGGCGGTCGCTCTCGGGACCGGGCACAGCTCCGCACAGACTAAAGGACAGGCTCCCATAGCCGGAGTGGAATCTGCCCTTTGAATAACACACACAAAGTAATCAGTGCCCACGCCGAAGATGCCTTTTGCCCGGTTTGGGAAACTTTGAGATAGGTGCCCTCTGGGATCCAAGGGGCGCGGGCACCGCACCTCTCCTGGCCCCGGGTCTCGGGTGAGGGAGGACTCCCCACGCCGCCTCCAGGAGCAGCGCCAGGAGCAGGTCCGCTCCGACAGCGAGTCCACGTCTTCCCCCCACCCCCACCCCCCTTAATAATAATAATAATAATAATAATAATAATAATAATAATAATAGTAAGGGATTCTCTTTGGGGAAAGGCGGAAGTTCTTGAGAGACTATTTAAGGTAAATATTTGTACCTTCTCCGGTCTTGTGTTTAACAGAAATGTTGAAGATTCTATCCACGCCTTTAAGAGAAAGAGGCTGGAGGAGAGACGTAAACAGTCCCATCTCGTGGCTGGGGTCGCGCTCGGCCAGCCCGCTCTGCCCCCCCTCGTCAGGGCATCTCCGGCTGGGCAAACAGAGCGTCCCCTGCGCCTGGGAGAGAGAAACGCTCGGGAGGAAAACGGTCGGATCCACACCACCAATAAAAAAAAAAAAATTATATATATGTATATTTATACATTTATATATATATGTGTGCGTGTCTGTGTATATCCATATGGCAATGGCACATGTGCCGCAGCAAGCCCGGACGGGGGAAGGGGTATAGCAGCCCGAGCGGGGGCCGGGAAGGAGAATGAAAGGTGTGACGGGGGAGATAAGCGACGGCGATGGAGGAGAGCGACAAGACGAAAGTATAAAGGGAAACACAAATAAGGAGCGAGGAACAGAAAAGTTGGCGGCGCGCGCCCGAGCCAGACGCCGGGATATGCTAATGAGGCCGCTGCGCCGCGCGGCCCGCGGCCAATGGCAGCGCGCGGGCGTGACGTGCCGGCGCGTGACGTCGCGCCAATGGCCAGCGGGCTGAGTTGGAGCAGAGAAGTTTGAGTAAGAGATAAGGGCGAGGCGAGAGCCCGCGCCGCCAGCGCCCAGCCCGGCACCGCCGCGCCTCCGCACCGCACCGCGCCGCACCGCGCCTCTCCCGCGCCCCGCTCCTGCGCCGCTCCGCCACCGCTCCGCACCGCGCCCGCGCCGCGCCGACACGCGTGGACCGACCCCGCCGCGCCCCCGGCGCCGCGCCCCGCACCGCGCCTCGCCGCGCGTCCCCTTCTCTCTCCGCAGCCCTGACAGTGTCTCCCACGCCGGTGGTGTTTTGTGCCGTTTTCTTTTTTTTTTATTATTTTTCTTTTTTTTTTTTTTTTTTTTTCGATTTCGATTTTTTCCTTTTTTTTTTTTTTTTTTTTGCCTCTGTTAATACTTCTACCTTTTTTTTATTATTATATTTTTTTGTTATTATTATTCTTATTTTTAGCGACAGCTCTCAAACCTACTTTGGGGTCTTAAAACGAAACCGTACACCATTTCACTGTGGACATTACACCCTCTTACAGATATGGGAGACATGGGAGACCCACCAAAAAGTAAGGCGGAATCTTTACCGTTGTTGGAATAAGTGTGCTGTCTATTGTAATCGTCTCAGGCAGACGAGCTGCTAAAGTGCTGAACTTCATTTGAATGGTAGAGAAGGTGCCTTTGTTACCGTGCCTGCATGCTTGCTCTGTCGTAGCCTTATGTGTTTACAGTCTGGGGTCCTACTCTCTTTTAAAGTTTGGGGAGCAGAGAGGATTTTGATGGGATCTCCACGCACGGAGCCTTAAATTCTTTCTCGTGATAGACTGCGGTGAGGCTGTCTGACTATCCAGCGCCTAGTCGGTCTAGGGGTATTAGCATTAGACTTGCAAAAGAGAGCAAGTGACAACCTTAATGATGCTTGTTCTTGCTGGAAGCCTCGACTCCCTTCTTCTGAGGGAAAGGGCTGAGTGGGAAGTGCACCCAACCATGCTTCATCCTTTCCAGTCAGAGCCTCTTAAAATGCGAAATGAAACACATAGGTGCTCTCCTCGTAAGGCAGGGCATCCAAACAACAACAACAACAAAAAAATAAAATAAAAAAATTAAACAACATGGGAGTTTGAAGTTTTGATTCCTTGCAAGGTTTGTGAAATTAGGACCCTCATCCCAAAGATTCTTCACATTTGCATTTTAACATGTGTTCTGCCTCCTTTCTAAGCGAGGCAAGGCTTTGATGGCACACTACAATTACTATCCAAAAGTGTAATATTCTTTAAAAAAAATCCCAACAAACATTCCCCCCTCCCAAAAAAAAATAATATACAAACAAACAAGGGCAGAAACCAAACAACGCTCCCACAATATGCTTTATAAGGGAATGACATTAAAAGTGTGTTTATCTCTGTAGGAGAGTAAACGGTTAGTCAATCATGTATTTATTTTCATTTCAGAAAAACGTCTGATTTCCCTATGTGTTGGTTGCGGCAATCAAATTCACGATCAGTATATTCTGAGGGTTTCTCCGGATTTGGAATGGCATGCGGCATGTTTGAAGTGTGCAGAGTGTAATCAGTATTTGGACGAGACCTGTACGTGCTTTGTTAGGGATGGCAAAACCTACTGTAAAAGAGATTATATCAGGTACGCCATTTACGTTAATTGTTTGATGAGATTTTATTTTTCTTTTGACTTTATAAAGGAGGAATTAAGAGGGAAAACTGTGAGGAAGCGGGTAAAAGATAATTGGTATGTTTTTACGTGTTTTCCCATGAATAGACCTGCGAGGAAAAAAGTTAGTAGTGAAGTTTTTAATTTGTTCTTTTCAAATGCAAATATCTGCATTACTAGAACTAGGTTCGGGACCGTGTAGGACCTTTCAAGGACTTTGGCAATGCATCCTGTGATTCTAACCAAGGGGTGAATTGTAGATAACGAAGAATATTTTCAATAGTGTAGATATTTTGAGCAGTACGGAACATATAATTTTCCGAGACAACCTGAGAAATGCATCTCTGTTTCTGCAAAGGCATACTGGCATTCCAAAAAAGCCACTTCAAGCATGTATACTGTAAAAATAAATACACAGGTAGAAAAAAAAAAAAAAAAAAAAAAAAGGAAAAGTAAACCCCACTTAAACTGGGCCAATTAAAAAAAAAAAGAAAAGAAAAAGAAAAACAAAAATAAACTCCAAATTTCCTTCGAACTGGAGGATCCTTTTATGGGGATGTTAAAACCTAGACCGAAATGTTTCTTAGCTAAAATAACTGACATTTAATCTTTTTTAAATATTAACCCCTTTGCTGATATCTGACTGCCTTTTCTTTCTTATCTTATCTGTACTGATGAATTAGACAGAGCAGATCAAATTGCCCATCATCTGTTCGCGAACAATTGGGTATATTTAGATAATGGAACCGCTTCCTTCCTCACATTAAAATCTGGTAACTGATAAAATGTGAGAGTTGCCAATGCTGACACTATAGAGAAACCAAAGCAGGAATTTCGAGTGTGTTTATTATTTGTGCTCCTGGGTCATGCTGATCCGTTTCAGTGTCGCCTACTGGGTTTGCCAAATCGTAAGTTTGTATGACACTGAGGTATGAACAGTAATTTTTTTTTGCAGAAAGTTTTTGAAGCAAATCACCTAGCCACCTAAGATATCTTCTGATTTCTGTGTAATTCTGAATTGAAATAAAACCCTCCAGTCTTTCCTTGTCTAGTGCACGATTTATAAGCAGACAATTCCTTCAAGCCATTGTGAGATTATTCTCCAAGTTCTAAAATGGCAAAAAACAAAACGCTTTTTTTTTTTTTTTTTTTTTTTTTTCTAAAAGAACGCTGGGACCGTTCTCTTAAATGTTGTCCTTTCTCTAAATTCAAATGAAAAGAGAACGTTTGGATCGAAATGTGTTTACTTACTTCCTTATAGAACTGAGCGGGAGAAATTTAAGCAGGAAGAAAAACAAAACAAAACAGCTCTTTTAAATTAATGCGGAATACATTTCATTTGCTACAATTTAAAAGGGAAAATGCACATTACGTGCAAGCTGGCAAAGCATGGCTTTGAATTAGACCATGAGCCAATCTCTAAATGTTAAACCGGTGGGCAACCGCCGCAACTTTTGTACCTATGAATGCACCTACTTTACGACCACTCTGTTCTTTTGCTGCTTGGCCGTTTGTTTTTTTCTTCTCAAAACTCTGTATTTCGGGTATATGCAGCCCTGAATATAGGATTAGTACACTTCTATAGCCATAGAAGCTACAGAAGTGTGTACTTACAATTATACATTACATACTGTACCTCTAAGAAAGTATACCGGTGGGGAAATCGGTGGGGATAAATATTAGCTCAGTTTTAGGAGCAGTTTTCACAGTTGTGTGGATTGTGAGCGTGCATAAGTGCATGCACACGTACATCTGTGGAAAGATGTTAATTTTAATCATACCAAGGACTTCTGGCTAAGAAGCACCCGGTGGGAGACGAGAGAGTGCAGTTCGACACCCGAGTTGGAGCATTTTCTTAACGTTTTTCACCGCCCTACTGGTGGGTGAGCTATCGTTCTCTCTTCCATGGGAGACGAGCAGCCCGCCACCCACTCCAGAAACTCCTAATTTGCTTAGTGGGGCTGTCAGCGAGAGGTTGCCCTCTCATTCCTACCGGAGCGCTTGGCCCCCAGCTCAAGGTGGGAGCGTCAGGAGGAGAGACGGGGCAGGGACGCTGAGGCAGAGACAAGCCACTGATCCGGGGCACCGAAACTGCCTTCTTGTTGGAGGCGGGAGACAGGAGTTAGACTGCCTGCTATATCTGAGAGCTTGAGGAGGCGTGTGTGTTATGCTTATATTGTAGTATTAAATTAATCTGGTGAGAGGGGGTTAGGGGAAGAGACCCTGCGCTGGCAGTCACTCCTGCCGGGTCCCGTGGCCAAGTTGTCGGCGGTCCGAGATCACATCAAGCGGCACAAGCCTTGACTGGGTTCTGAACAAAAGGGATCACAATTTGGTGAAGGTGGCAGGTTTCTGTCTGGGATGGGAGCTTCGGCAGTCTCGCCTTTCCCTGGTGTGCTCGGGTAGTCCAGTTCAAGCCCAGGCCAGGCTAGGTCAGGTGAGGAGGCAGGGAGAGGGCAGGGATGGCCCCAGTCCTGCTGCAGCCCGAGCGCTGGGGCAAGAGGGAGAGGTCGGATACCGTCGAGAAGAAAGGGGATCTTTTTTTGTTTCTTCTTACACCTCTGCCTCCCAACTCTCCTCTTCCACCGGTGTGTTTGTGTCCACTCCGCCTTTTACGGCACGGAGATCAGGGCACCGACTGGGAGTGAATCCGGCTTATTCCTCTCCTCTTTTGGCTTCTGTATTTTCCATGCTTTTTAAAGAGGTGGATTGCGTGTGGTGCGTCTACGCGGGGCCAGGGGCTGCCCACGAGCGGGAGTGAAAACCTCTTTCTTTTTCCCTTTCCTTTCTCCCCCCCGCCCCTTCCCTGCCCTCCCCTTTCCCCCTCCCGTGCTCTCCCTCCTTCCCTCCCTTCTCCTTCTTTCTGGGCTGGGCCCTGCTCAGGTTATACGGCATCAAGTGCGCCAAATGCAGCATCGGCTTCAGCAAGAATGACTTCGTGATGCGCGCCCGCGCCAAGGTGTACCACATCGAGTGTTTTCGCTGCGTGGCCTGCAGCCGCCAGCTCATCCCCGGCGATGAATTCGCGCTGCGGGAGGACGGCCTCTTCTGCCGGGCGGACCACGACGTGGTGGAGAGGGCCAGCCTGGGCGGCGGGGACCCTCTCAGCCCCCTGCACCCCGCCCGGCCGCTGCAGATGGCAGGTACCGCCCGCGCCCGGCGCCGCGGTAACCCGCGCGTTTTGGCGATGCCCGGTCCCGCTCCGGGCGGCGGGGACAGCCCCACGGTCTCAGCGGGTCCCGCGCCTCCGTGGAGAGCCGGGCCCGGGGGTGCGCGCCCGGGGAGAGGCGGCGGCGGAGGCGCGCCTCGGTCTCGGCGCTGCTGCGGGTCCAGCTGCCGCCAGAAAGGCCCGCGGTGGCGGCACGCGTGAGGTGGAACACCTGCGGAGGGGCCGCGCCCCCACCCTCCAACCCGCCCTCCTCCTGCCCCCGCCGCGCACAGGGCGCGGAATTCCTCCATCACCCTGCCCCAGCCCGGGGCGGCCCCAGCCCGAGCCGGAGAGAGAGGGACGAGCCGCTGAGGAGAGCAGGTCTGCGCCTCCAGAGCCCTCCGCTGCCTCAGGAGCGAGTGGAGAAGCTGTTCTGAGCGCTGGAGGAAGTGGGGTCTGAAAAGAGATAGACTTCATAACTACAGGCTGGCGCTTAGGCTGTAATTTAAAACTGTCAACAAGCTAATCTTCGGTAATTGCCTTTTAAAGTGACTCTTGCCTTCTTGAAACGTTTCATGTAATTTGATGAGAATTTCATCTCAAAACTCAGCCTTGTAACTTCAGAGTCGCCCCACCTTACAACTTCATTCACACTTCCAGTTCTCGACGGGTACGTCAGATACTCAGAGAACCTTAGCTTTAGGGACACTTCTCTGAGGCTGACTAGGCTGGACAATGCCAGGCTGGCCAGCCTTTTTGCTGTGCAAGTAACTGTAAATCGAAAAGTTGTTTGTTAAATACAGCCATCCTAAAACGGGTTCTATACACAGGGAGGAATAATCCCCTAACTGATCAGGGCAAAATTCTAGAGAGACTGTGCTCTCTATATCGTGTTTGTGCATGTCTCTGAAAGGCTTAGTGTGTCGGCAGGTACAATACTGATAAGATTTGAAGCCTTCGTATTGTCGTCATCGCATTTGCTGATGTATTGTTACAGTTAGAAAAGTCGGAACCCGGCTGTACAAAAGCGAGCACTTCTGACTGTTAGCTAAACAGTTTTAGGAAAAAAAAAAAAAAAAGGAACTGTTTTTATTTTTCCCTAGACTGGGTCAGATTACACATAATAGCTTCAGCTACATAACGCACAGAATAGCAGAACACTAGGAACACTCGAGCTCTTGATGTGATGCCACCCGTAGTTTTGTGTTGCTGGGCTTGCTCTCCTTCTAAAAGCACTGATAGATATTTTTAAATTATTCATCCAAAGTATAAGCAAATGCACCTAGCATCTCCAGTTTTTAAGATATAACCCATCTCGTGTGCGTTGAGATACGGAGCTCTCACAGGGTTGTTGTTTTGTGGTGGATTTTTTTTTTTTTTTCATTGGCATGGTGCAGAGGATTTGGCTTGTTTTGCTCTGTTTTGGAAGCGTCAAACTACTGCGAGCCGCTGAACGTTATCACGGCTTCTGGTTAAAATGAGCTAGATTCACTATACAAGAAGCAGACCCGAATTATGATTAATTTAAGAAGTATTCTTTCACTAATTTTCGGGCCAAAAGTCTGTTTTGGTGATTTGTCAGGAAATAAATACATAAAAACCTCCTGCTCCTTTCCTAGCGCACACACACCTTAGCTAACTTGCCCTTCCCTGTCAAGTTTCACACAGGTTCAAGCTTCTGTCATTAGGGGTTTTAGGGGGTGGTTTGTTTTTGCAAATTAATTGTCTGTGGAGTCAGAAATGTCAGTCACTCCACCAGTGCATAAAGCAGAGGAGGCTGCAGCAGCTCCGATAGATCTGAGTGCTTGAATGGCCTTTGAAAGAGGGTTCATCACCCGCCCCCCCCGCACCCCCCCGCCCGCCACCTTCCCCTGTCCCACCAGCTTAGATTCATAGTCTCTGCAGACTCCCTGCTTCCTACTCATGGGGATCCTGTTCCTCCCTTCCCCTTCCCTTACAGCAGAACCTATCTCTGCCAGACAGCCAGCTCTGCGGCCCCACGTCCACAAGCAGCCCGAGAAGACCACCCGAGTCCGGACTGTCCTTAATGAAAAACAGCTTCACACCTTGAGGACCTGCTATGCTGCCAACCCCAGACCTGACGCCCTCATGAAAGAGCAACTGGTAGAAATGACTGGCCTCAGCCCGAGGGTCATCAGGGTTTGGTTTCAAAACAAGCGATGCAAGGACAAAAAAAGGAGCATTATGATGAAGCAACTTCAGCAGCAGCAACCCAATGACAAAACTGTAAGTGGCTTCAGCCCCTGTCTGTGCGCTGCCTTAATTCCCGAGGAGAAACGCTCGGTGTATGTCCGGCATGGACAGCCCCAGGGCTCGGTTTGATGCTGTTAATTTTTTGCCATCTCCCTGAAAACAATGAAAACGATACTGCTTAGCCATTACCCGTTAGTTTCTGCTGTCAGTTTCAACCGAAACAGACCACAGCGAGGAGCCGATTTAGGCCGCTCAAACGTACTTAGAATTTGTGGAGCTAAGAATATGCGGTAGCTTACACTAACTTCTCTGCAGCATGAATGAGACCTGCAGAGCTTATGGGATATAATAAACCCAGTCTCATCTAATACTTATATGGCAAATGCAAAGGACTCCTTAAGGAGAAAAGGACGCCTTTGCCCTCTAACGTGTTTTTAAACAGGAGTAAATCCAGAAGTAAAAATACCTTAAAAAAAAAAAAAAGGTAAAAATAAAATAAGGTATTTTTCTTAGCACTTTATGTACTACAAAGTGTGTGCATGTCAGTGCACTTAATGCAGAAAAGGACAAATGCAATGCAAATTTTTCAGAATTACCATAGTGTTTACAGGTTAATATATATATAGTTATATCTATGTAGAGCTCTTTTCTGCAGATAGATGAATGGGTGATGTAAACAGGCAAAATGCACTGGGTTCAGCAGAACAAATTGCCTGTCTCCATTTTAAGCCAAATTTGTTTCTTTTTTATTGTTGTTGTAAGTCCACTTGAAGAAGAGTCTGTTACTCTCCCTGTGTATATTGACTGACCCGAGAATGACTATTAATTCATAAGGCTGCCTAGTTAAGTGGAATTTAAGGAGTTTCGTTTCACCCTGTTGGAATGCAATAAAACACGGTGTTATTAACTCGCCTAACAATCTATTCGTCGAGGCTTGGAGTTATGTTGTACACTACTGTGCCTGCAACACAGGGCATACTGAGAGGGCTGGGGCTTTTTTTTTTTTTTTTTTTTTTTTTTTTTTTTTTTTTTTTTAAGAGCGTGGTAATGACGTACCCCAGGTTTGCCATGCGCTGGATATACGATCCAGTTAAGGTCACGCAAAACAAAACCAGACTGGATGCGAACTATAGGAGGGAGCAGGATTACCCGTTTCTTGTTCTGAGGCGTCCACTGGCAGCCGAGATAGAGCCGCTCGTGTTCAAGAGAGCTTGGGGCGGAGGGGGTATGCCTTGAGACGGATAGGAGGATTAAAGAGAAAGAAAGTAAACTTCCACCGTGATAAATGCAGCGAGTAGAAACAGGCTGACCCAGAGTAGAATAGAGTAAGACATTCACAGCAGATTAACAAAGCAAATACAAGCGACCGTATAGATAAGATAGAAAGCAGTTTATTGACTCAGCGTTTATATACAATAAAGTTAACCAAGCTCATTAACATCTTTTGCTGGGCTGTTTACAGAATATCCAAGGGATGACAGGAACTCCAATGGTGGCTGCTAGTCCGGAGAGACACGACGGCGGTTTGCAGGCAAACCCCGTGGAGGTGCAGAGTTACCAGCCGCCCTGGAAAGTACTGAGTGACTTCGCATTGCAGAGTGACATAGACCAACCTGCTTTTCAGCAACTAGTAAGTGTCGGTTCCCAGCCCGAGCCAGCCGGTACCCGGGTCAGAGCAATGGGAGATTCACTCCAGGTGCCAGATGCTCTCAGAGAGACAAGCAACCCAGATTAGCTGGGTTTTCCAGAAATTGCAAGGCGGGCATGACTGCATCTGTAAAAGCAGAGAACTGAATTGATTTCACAGAGCTTTGTGCGAAATCGACCTTAGTGTACAGCAGAGATATTTCTGAGTTGAGTGTGAGTTTGGATAAGGCCCAACTCAGGTCTGATAATAGCTCGCACACTCCTGAAAACTGAAAGCGCTTCACCAAAACATTCTTTATATGTCACTTAATTGTACTTACATTTGTGAAAGCAGTTTCTAGAATTCACCTCTCCCCACTTCAGGTCGATTTTGCCTTTATGCTGCAGGATGAATTTTAAATACATGAATATGGTGTCAGCCAGGGCCCTTGTTTTGTCAAATATGATCTCTTAATTAAAATTTCAAAGTTCGTGTCTTATGCATGTACTTCTAAATATAATTTTATGTATCTATATATACACATGAATCTATACATATATATATATAGTTTACATTAAGTGTTGTTCTTTGGAAAGGAAATTGCTAGTACATATTTAGGTGAAAAATTCAAGCAATATAATAAACTACCTTAAGCCAAAACAAAACAGACTTTATAGAATAAATTCTGTCCTTAACTCACTTCCTCATGCCTACGTCACTTGGCAGCCCGTATGGGACTATATCACCAATAATTAGGCACAACAAGGTGAATTAAGGAGAGAAGTCCAGTCTTAAGTCAGTTTCCTGGCCTAAGTGTGTTAAAACCAGATCTTTAAAATAATAAGGTACATTGTGTATACTATTTCAGGGATTCAGAATAACAGTTACAAAAAATTAACATGCAAACCTTTCTTTGATCTGTTGGGCGCTTTTTTTTTTTCCTTTTTCTTTTTTTTTTTCTTTTTTTTTTTCCTCTTATTTTACACCAAGTGATGGAAGACAAAGGTTTGTGGTTGAATCTAGCATTGTGTTCAGACCTTTTCAGTTTAGTATCATGCTCTCCTGCAGAACTCCTTTTCTTTTGCCCAACAGCAGTCACGCAGTGTGTTCCCCTCGCTGGCACACTATGCTTGCTCTGGAAGCTGTAGCACAGCAGCAGGGCTATTTGCATCCTCTTACATCTAAAGTAACCACTGCTTTTCCTGCTTTAATCAAGCTGTCCATCAGACAGGAGAAAAAAATATATCTCCTTTGGTTGCTTTACTTACTGTGCCTTAACAAAATACGAGACTTTAAAAATCTTTGAGGCAGTGAGGTTTCGTATTAAA
Organism: Zosterops lateralis; assembly: GCF_965231275.1. NCBI lineage: Eukaryota > Metazoa > Chordata > Aves > Passeriformes > Zosteropidae > Zosterops > Zosterops lateralis. Next base: position 14,663,728 of record NC_139800.1, on the reverse strand, counting down.
TAGTTAAAGAAAAAAAAAAAAAAAAAAAAAAAAAAAAGGCAAGATGGAAGATGGATAGTCCAAATACACGTATAGGTAAATAGACCATTAGGTTGACAAATGAATATTGATATATATTCGACATAATACGTTATACTGAAAAGGGTTAAATTAAAGAATAGTGAAAGGAACAGACCGTTCATTGGCCGTTCAAGGCACGGCTCTAATCTGGAGAGGGCCTTAATCACAGAATTGGCCAGCTAAATAGGTGCCAAAGAAATGCTTCTGGATTAACAAAGCTCCACCCTCCAAGTCATGCCTTTTCCCAGCACTACTCCTAAACCAACGGGAGCAGTGGGGCACATTAGGATGGAATAGTGTGACCTTTTTTATCAAACAGACTCTCATTAAGAAGAGATAGCACCAGCCTAGAATCAGAGAGGCTGAAATGAAAGAGGATGGCTGGTTTCAAATGCCTTCTGGTCCTGGATGCTCCTTCCAGGTTTATTTTGGTATTGCACAAAAAGGGAAAAAAGTAATCTTTCAGTTTCATGTCAAGAAAACACATGCACTCCTAAATAATTGACTAGAACATCCTATTGGGATTGCCACTCTTGCAAGAGAGGGAAGAAGGCCTCATTAATAAGTTTGTTTGTTTATTTGCTTGATTTTTTCAGTCTTCTTTTTCCATTTTCTTAATCTACTTTTTCTTGGTGATTTGGCCGAAGGCCTGAAGAAGGTTCCTGTGAAGTCAATGGGGAAGCTAAACAGAGCAACCAGCAGTGACACAGCCTCCTGTGGAGATGTATCAGGCCTATTGGCTGCATGCCTTGTATATTTTTTTTTGTGTTCTTCTTTGCCTGCTACTTTTCTTTGAGTTTTACAGTTGTAGCAACAGTTCTTTTTCTTATTTTTCTTCTTTTTTTCCCCCTCTCTCTTTTTTTTCTTTTTTTTTTTTTTTTTCTTTTTCTTTTTTTTTTTTTTTTTTTTTTTTTTTTTTTTTTTTCTTTTTGGCAGGTTAATTTTTCAGAAGGAGGACCTGGTTCCAATTCTACTGGAAGTGAAGTAGCATCAATGTCCTCTCAGCTGCCAGATACACCCAACAGCATGGTAGCCAGTCCTATTGAGGCATGAGGAACATTCATTCAAATATCTGTTGTTGTTGTTTCTGCCCTTACCCTCACCCCTGTTGAAGAGAGTGGGAAAGTGAACATGTTGGGACTTCGAAATAACATTTAGGGGGAAAGAATATTTAACAACCCTGTAACAAAACTAGCAAGGAACTGCTCCATGAGATGAACGGAGTCATATTTGAAAAGACAAGGTAATATGGTAGCAACACTGTGAAGACAATCATGGGATCTTACTAACAAAACAAACAAACAAAAAAACTTAGAAGAACCACAAACCCCGTGCTTTTCAATGATCAGAGGAGTATCGAAAAGACATTTTCCAAATATAAAGGATTTGTACTTGTGGATCTCAAAAAAAAAAGAAAAAAAAAAGAAAAAAAAAAAGAAAAGAAAAAAAAAAAAGGGAAATCTTTTCATTTGACTGCACATCTTAGGGAGAAACCAACCAAGGTAGAGGGACTTTCTATCCGGTCCCTCCCATTCTGAATGGTGCTGTTTCTATATTGGGGATAGCCTTGCCAAAAGAAGCTCCAGTAGGTTTTCCATCGTCAGGAAACAGACGATTCAGCCCTGCATTGCTGAAAGATTCATTGCAGGAAGGTGGAGCTGCATTGGTTTGCAATGTTGTTTTTAGTTGACTCTTAACAAGGGGTTCTTTCCTGGGTCTCTTCTAGCATGCCTGTAGCGGGGTTTTGATTTTATTTGGTTGAGATCCACCCTCTATTAAGCGTGATGCGATTAAAAATAGATTTTTGAATTCCTCTTTAAAGGCGAATTTATAAAAACATTGCAACAAGGTATACCTCTATTTTGCCACAAAGCGTCTCGGGATTGTGTTTGAAATGTGTCCGCCCAAGAACCTTCCCCTCCCCCAGAGATGTGTATAGTCATTGGTTATAACGACTGTTTTTCTCTCTTCCTTTCTCTTTCTCTTTCTCTCTCACTCTCTAGAAAAAAAAAAAAAAAGGAAAAAAAGTAAAAAAAAAAAAAAAAATAGGAAAAGTAAAAAGAAAAAAAAACCACTCCTTTTGTTTGCTCTTGCATTGCAAAATTATAAAGTAATTTATTATTTATTATCGGAAGACTTGCCACTTTTCATGTCAGTTGACTATTATTTTTTGTTTGCTGAAGTAAAAAACAAAAAAGGAAAAAAAAAAGAAAAGGTTGTACCGTGGTCTTTGAATTATATGTCTAATTCTATGTGGTTTTGTCCTTTTTCTTTCCTTAAATATGATGTGAAATAAAAGCGCCATATGTAGAATTATTATATCTTCAGGACTATTTCACTAGATAAGCGTTTGGAATAGAAATAATAATAATAATGATGATAATATTAACATAAAATAATGAACAAAGTTCCCTCTTTTAAATATTTACAGGTTAGCAGCTAAAATACCTGAAATAAAATATTGCATGCAAAGCCGGTCGTTAGTGAATAAAAGGAGTGTGATATTTTATTGCAAGTATTAACGACCAGCTTGTAAATTTCCGTTTCAACAACTGTATCAGGGCTAGTTGGATGCCTTAGCTTTCAATCGATAACGTTAGAAAGTCTCTTGTTTCCCCACCCCATCCCTTGCCCTTAAAAGTGATATTACTCTAGGCATGATCAGACATAACGTTACGACATCTAAAGAACTGAGAGCTCAGGCTTTTTGCTGAGTTCTGCTATTTTTAAAAAAATAATAAAAAGAAAGTGCTGTATACCAAAGCCTCGTTGTTGAGATTGTTGAAGTGACCTGTACTTTAAGTATAAGCTCCTGATAAAAGGGACGCTTTTTGCTTAACAAGTCAAGTATGACCATTATTTATCAATGTCTGCTGTCAAAACAATTGAATAATGCTGCAGGAGGAATAGTTGTGGGGATATTTCTGTCGGGGATATTGCTGTGAAATTGCACGAATATGTTCCTTATTTTCTGTCGACTTCCCTCTCTTCACTCCCTCTTTTCTTCCTTTTTTAATTTGCGGGGGAGAGGGTGGTGAAAGCTAGAAACGTGGGCGATTTCTTGGGGAAAAGTAGAAAGAAGTAAATTAAAAAAAAAAAAAAAAAAAAAAAAGGGAAAGGGTTGTTTTTGCTCCAATCCAAGTGCTCCCTAGTGCTCCCGGGCAGCACAAGACAAAGGTTCGCTTTAAAACACCCTTAAGGACTGGGACATACAGAGATTTTCAGTCTGACAAAGACAAGTTGGTTTGCATGTCGGTTATCCCAAACCCCAATGTTTTCTTAACATAACCTTCTTTTCCCTCCCTCCTCACCATCTCAGCCCACCCTGAGCAAGCTCAGCTATAGACAAACCATTTCGACAGTACAGAGAACATGAAAAAAAAAAATGTTAAAATCTAATACAAGGATTTCAATCATCCTGATTAGAAACTGGATTCATTTTGTATGCTCAAGTGTAATACATTTTTGAGTACTTGATAAATATTTAAATAAATATGAAATCTACCTTAAACTGTGTGATCAGTAACCCTTGTGTTTTCATGCAGGATCAGAGGATTGGTACGGCGCTTCGGGGGGCGGGAGGGAGAAGGGGTATCATTTCTGCCCGGTGGTCTGACCTGTGAGTTGTCGGAGTCGCTCTTACTTGGGTGAGTTTGGAGACGGAGTCTCCGACTCGGGAGGGTCTGTGGCTGGCGCTGGAAACCTGTACGGGCAGGGCACCCTGGAGCCCTCTGCCTTCGCCTCTCGCCCCGGGGGGCTGAGGTGTAGGGGCAGGAGCGGCGGGACCGGGGTCATGCAGGGCGGGGGTGACCCGAGAGACAGCAACCTGCCCGCCGGTGAGACCTGTCCCGCTGTCCCGGGAAGGACCTTGGGGCGGCTGAACGCCTCCCAGGGCCGCGCAGGAGGGAAGGGCGATTTGCTCTGTCGGTCCTTGCCAGGGAAAGGCCCCCAGCCCTGCCAGGCGCCCCGCGGTCCCGGCTCGCCCTCCGGGCGGCTGGGGCAGCCCTGGAGATAAGGCACCCGCCGGGAGGCAGCGGCTGATTTTGGCCTGCCAGCACGGCGTCTTGCACCTTGAAACACGCAGGGCAGCAGCTGCAGCAGCGTGTTTTGGAGCCGCAGCGCTGCTGCGGTGCTGCGGGCTGGGAGCCCACTGGGGATGTGCCTGCACACACACAGTGACCCCCAGGCTCCCCCCGCAGAGGGCCTGAGACCCCCAAAGACCCCCAGCCCTGCCCGGGGCTGGGAAGAGCCGGGTGGCTTTGGCGGCGGACGCTCCGGGGTGTCCTCGCCCTCAAGGCCACTGCAGCCCCACCCGCGGTCATCCCGGAGCCTCCACCCTCTTCTCTTAAACAATTCCCGTCTGATTTTCAGATGCTTCTTTCCTTTTATGGCCTCTGATTCCCTTTCTCATTACACGAATTTGTGAGGCCCAAACTTCAGAGTCTTTTTCACCCTGAAGCAAATACAGACAAACTTTGGAGCGGATCCTCCCAGAGCCTTCGGTAGAACACTTCCTGAGCTTGGCCAGCAGGATTTGTGTAAGCGAGAGAAAAGATCCTCTTCATGAAATGCATGTCCTTATGGTGCTCTGCCCTGATTCCTCTTTCTGGCACGGACCGAGGGTGGCTGTGGCAGTCCCGGATCCGCCGGTTTACCTCTTGCTGCAGCTACACTTAACCGTGTCAAATAAGCCCGCTATGATTTCTCTGAGGACTTTGTTTGCACGCGCAAAGATCAATATTCAAACTCTTCTCATTTCAATATTTGTACCCAGGTTAATTAGCTCTCAGCATCCCCAGCCAGCGTGGCAGTGTGACGCAGAAGCCGGGTACGTGAATTCCAAAGTTGGGATCAGTTAAACGCCTCAACGGTAAGCGATTGCATTTATGTACATCTGTATGCATACATATATTAACAAATTCACGTTGAGTTTCCTAAGAATGGATGTCAGAGAAGGAGCAGGGGGCCCTCAGGCGATGCCAGCCTTCAGGCCGCAGCATCCCCAGCCCCAGCACAGCGGCTGGGACGGAGCCGGGGAGGGGTCAGGGCCTGTGGCACCGAGTGGGTTTCACGGGCACTGATCCTCCCTGGCCCTCTCTACACGCCCGAAACGCCGAAAGCGTTTTACGGTGAGAGATGCCGCTGCTGGGCGCTTTGCGTGCTTTGGCGGAGCGGTAAGTAGTTAATAAAGGGGCTGGAAAGAGATCCTGTTTACTGATTGTTCCTGATTGTTGTTTTCTTGATAACAGAGCAAGCCACTGAATGACTGTTTGAGCTCAGGCGCCACAAACATAAACTTAACAGCTCCCAGTGTGCCGGCCCTTCTGGAGGATCACTCCTCACCTCCCAGGGCTTGTGAAGTGCAGGAGGAGAAGGCAGTTCCCAAGGAAGCAGGCTCCGGTCTGGTGGGGGTGGTGGTGGGGAACGGAGAAAACCCGCCTGTATACCCGACCTATCCATATCGCACGGTATCTGCCCTCATTAGCTAGGGCCAAAGCGTATAAAATCAATAGGTACTTTTCTCCGAGCCTCCTATACGTGCCGGAGCTCGGGGCAGGCTCCGGATGCTGCTCTGCGGCATCCCAGCCTGGAGATGCTGGGTTTATATCACGCCGCAGCGTCGAGTGAATTTCCTCAAATTTTCCTGCAGCAGGAAAAGGGCTAAGGGCCACCAAACAAAGGCTCGCTATGGGCCAGGGAGGGAGGACGAAGGAGACAAGGGGGGGCTCAGTCTCGCTGCGGCAGACCCGCGCACCCCGCGCCGGGCCGGGCCGGGCTGGGCCGGTTCTCCCGGGATCGGCAGCACCGGGGCCGCGGCTGCCGCGGGATGGGGGAACCACCTGTGGCTCCGGCTCTTTACTGTACTGGGGTGTGCGGCTCGGGGAAGGAAGGAGGGAAGGAAGGAGGAAGGTTGCAAACCAGGATTTTTTGCTGGAGTGTGTCTTCTCCTTTGTTTTATTTTCTTCTGAAAGACAAAAAAGGGGTAAGGCGTGTTTGTGGGAAGAGAGAAGACAGAAAATCTTCCAGAAATGACACGGACCAAAGCAGAACTCGGCTTCTATCTCCGGCCAGACCTCGTGTGGCAATGGGAAGAGGAAAATAGGGTGTTACTGTGGCTTTTCTTTAGGAGGGCTGTTCAGGTCGGTAGATCTCCAAGGCTAATCCAAACAAGCCGTTTGACTTGTGAGGTCCGGTGTCTAGACATAGCTGGTGACTCGGCGGCTCCTTATCTGGTTTTGGAATCAGCCAAAAGAGACTTTTCTTAATGTCCACAGCAGCACTAGGATCTGCCGGGGCCGGGGAGCCACCGCACCTCCCAGACAGGACAACAAATACACCCACCACCTGGAGGCTTTACAGCCCACTTTGTTGTTCCCGAGCCGCCGCTGCCGCGGCCCGGCCTCCCCCAGCCCCGGCCGGCGGGCAGGGATGACCGGACTGCTGCCCAGGCAATCCCAGACCCAGCTGCTGGCCACGGCCGTGCCCCGCTCGCCCCCGGGCACGGAAGGGCCGCCCCTGCTGCAGGAAGTGGCCGTGGACACTCAAGCTCTGCTGGGGTCAGAACTGCCGCTTTCTCGACCCCCATCACAACACCCGCTTCCACTTTGTGTGTGTGTTTTTGTCACTACAAATCTTATGGATATTTTTTCCCCAGTTGAAGTTTTGCAGAGAATGGCTAAAAATTTCCAAAGTCACTCTTGTTCATAAATCTTAAAGGGATGATCGAAGCAAATCAATTGAATGAGAGGAAGTCAGTTTAGATAAAAGATGTTCTTTGGGACTAGAACACTGCCTTCTCTCTATCAGTCCTCCATGCTGGATTTGTGAATATTGCAACCTGTAAAGCTTGTTTGAGGTGGTTAGAATCAATAAAGGCATTTAACTCAAAAGTTAGCAGCATTTGAAAATGAAGAGAAAGAGGCATTTTTTGCTTGGATGTCACTCGTTCCATTTGCTCATTTGGGTTTCTTTGAGATTTCGAACTCTCTTGGAACAATAAGTGGCTGGATAGTGGGTTTTCAGATTCTTGAACAGTGCATGAGCCCATCCACTGCCCTTGCTGTTTTTCTGCTGAAATGTAAGCCGATGTGCTGTGTAATTCCTCTTCAAACTCCGTGCTGTTTCTCAGTGTGGTTGAGTTCAGGGCCATGATATCCCATTTTGGGAGCTGATTGCTGTAACTACGATGCACTGATATGCTATTTGCAGTGGATATTGTAATTGAGTCTGCTAATGTGGAATTACGAAATTTACCAGTGGGTAGGACTCTCTCTGTGGATAAGTGCTGTTTTCTAGATTTAGTAGTTGCAAATTTCCTCTTGTATAGAGCAAATTATATTCCAAGACTTTTGGAATAATTTTCCATTAAACACATTTAAACCATTTTAAACTCCCAATAACTCAGGGAATTTGAGATCAAGAGAGCAACATTTCCTAGAAAAGGAATCTTAACCATGATTCTGGTAGTCCTCTTTTTTTTTTTTTTTTTTTTTTTTTTTTTCTCATGGGTAAAATTTTGTGTTTATTTTTAACTGTCACAAATACAAGGTGTTGTTTGAAAAGTGTTAAACTTAGCAGGTATATAGAGATAATACTGACGTGTCACTGTGCATGATAAAGTAAAATATGGTGGGAATTAACTTGAAAAGTTTATGAAGGTTTTAACTACAGCCCATAAATTAACCTTTTTTACAAAGATATTATGATATGTAGAAGATCTTACAATATATATGACACTTAAAAATACTCTAAAATTTGGAGGCCAAACATTTTTCCCCTGACTTGAAGACACAAACTGAGGTCTCAGACATTGAAGATCTTTATGTAAGTAATCTGAAGTAATTAATTAGACACTCCAGTGAATCAGAAATTGCAGGAGCAAACTTTCCAGTTTACACAGGGCCTTCTGTGAAGGTAGTGAAGGATTTGCTGCTAACCTCTAGTGAGGCAGGAATGCACAGCTTTGAAGGCTCAAGTCCAACTCTCATTGCAGCTAGTGACAAAAACCTCCCTAGACATGTGGGTAAAAAAATCAGTGTATAAAATCTGTATAGAAATCGTAAAGAGTCAGTGTTTAAAAATTATATAAAATCACTGTTGTGATTTTGCAGGAGAAAGTAATTTCCTTTCTACCACCCTCCTTCTTTGCCCATATTTTACTTTAAATGATATAATTTCCTAAGAGAAACTCTCATTATTATATTAATAACATAATATGTTATAGGTATAATGTATCTTATAATAAGATATTGGTGCATCAGTAAAAGCATCTTGCTTGGTGTGGGAATCAGAAACAGGAGTTAATAACTCATCTGAATGTAGAGAATATCGTAAAATAAAACAACTACTCCCTCTCTCGCTTATTGCTGCCTAAGGGAAATTTTGTATGTGCAAGTGCTGGGGTAGAAGACTATATACAGATTACCTATATTTTATTTTAATGGAGAGAACTCTTGGCAAAACCTAATGGAATTAGCCCCTACCATATCCAAAGGTCTAATTGGCATGTATTTCACCTTTGAGATGTGAAATAAGGAAGATTTTGCAGGACTGACCTTATTGGTATAACTCAAGTTCAGGCTCATTCTGAGCTCGGCATCTGCCCAATTTTTTTGTTGCAGAATGACCCCAAACTTCACACACAGCACAGTCAGTGGGATCTGAGGTGTTCTAAAGATGCAGGGTTTCCTTTTGACAAGATGGGCACTTGAAAGGCTAGAGATTTTTCAGTTAATCAAGTAACTTTATTCAGGGCTGGGCCTTCTCTTTCTGAAATCTGTGGATGGTTCTGATAATTAGGTCAGGATGATCAGGACTGAGCACTTTGTGACCAGGAAGCTCAATCTATTGTATTAGCTTAAATAAAAGCATTTTAGTCAAGCATTGAATCCAGATCTTACTGGTTTAGGTAGCATAAACTAGGAAAACAACTAACTCCCACTGTTCATAGAGGAGCAGTATGTTTTGAAATATCTGTTCACTGTTTTTCTTCTAATGAATTAATTTTCAATGCATCTTTGCCTGACATTCCAATAGGCACAGCTGTTTTATGCTCTGATCTTAATTTTTTTTTTCTCTCCTGAGAAAAGCCCCAATGGACTTTTACAGAATCATGTGTCCTCAATTCAGTTGAGGCCATCCCATTTCAAAGTCAGCAATCCCTGCCAATTATATAATAGGAAAGGAAAGCACATTTAGATTTTTGCAAGGACTGCTACATATCATATTTCTTTGTGGTACTAGTACTATTATGAGGTACTTCAAAGCAGGTCGTTAAATTAGTCCTAGAAGTGAAATTTCAACATTTGGGATCTCAGTCCCACAGTGCATTAGTTCTCCAAACCCTATTATATTAGGCAAAGGTGCTTGCAGTTTTAATTTAATTTACTAGATATCAGCAAAAAATCCAGCCTCCCCCTGGTCCCTCCACCCCTCCTCCCACCCCCCCCCAAAAAAAAACCCAAACAAACAAAACCAGAAAAAGAAAGAAAAAAAACTCCAAAAAAACCCCCTTCAACCAAACAAGAATAAAAACAAACCACAAACCCAGAAGATTATGAAGAACAGACACTACTCCTTACAACTGTCAAATCAAAATTATTCTTCATCAATTTGACCTTTTTTTCCTTGTGTACATTTTGCCTATAGAAAAACCCTTCTTTCTGAAATCATTGTGTCATTTAAGCAGGTATTTATTTGAGGATGCTTATGGCTCCTCCAGAGATATGTAGTGCCTAATACAATGGACTGTGCTCCTCTCATGTCCTCAGAGCAATTATGTAACCTTTGTAGCCCATAAAAGTAGATAAAACAACACAGTGATGTTAATACAACTCTGCAGTAATAACTGGCTGATATAGACTGAAAGTCTTGTGTCTTATAAATGCTAAATTACGATAAAATATTTTTTTTCAACTCTGCACTTATTCCTGTTTCTATGGTGAAATTGTTGCTAACTTTCGTAGGAGAATTTGGTCTCTTCATTCACTAAGTGCTTCATAGAAGAAGTGGGAATTAAGAATGAAAGAGCCTGACAAGTAGTAGCATTGCAATTATCAGTGCAAATTTTGTATTGCAAGGACTGAGTGTGGATGGAAAACACTCTGAAAACTGAAAATCTTGTTCTGCAAGATGAAATGTTTGTGTGTCTATTATAGTCACTAAAGCAATATGCTCATTCACTGGAGTTTTATTTACCTTTAATTATTTAGTAAGATAACTCTATACCTCATATTTTAGGAGATATTTTTAATTTTGATACACATTTTAATATAGTGCTGGTAAAAAGACAGTAATTAGAGCAGCTGTTGATCAAGCAAAGGATAAAAATTTAACTAGTTAATGATGGATTAAGTTTGATGAATTACCTAATCCAGTTCTTAATAATTTCTGTTATTGAGGTGATGCTAGTCTGAGTAGCCCTTTAGTCAATAATTGTTTTATATTTTTTATTTGGCAATAAAAGTTCATAGTGCCAGAGGATGTAAGAACTCTTGTGACTCTGGAGTCTAAAATGAACAAATAATTAGTGATTCCAGTTAGGTCAGTGAAACTGCCAGGTGCAGTTGATTGGTAAACACAATTTTAAGAAAAACATGGAAGAGAAAAAGGGAGGTTGAAAGTGCTTTATGTCTGCCTGTGCTGTTCCACAGAGTCTGTGATACCCTGACTGTGCTCTCTGGTACTGGAGCCCTTTTTTCATGGCACAGTCTTGACATGCATGGGCTTGTGAAGGATTTCACTGGTGTCAAGAGTCAGCAGAACTTCTCTGGGAAAGGGTGTTTCCCTCCTCTTCAACATAGACTGAGTTGATTTTGGTGGGAATGGTTAGACAGGTACTCTCTTCCTTGGAGGGATGCTGAAAAAAGTTGTGGCAGGATAGTTCCCAAAGCATAGAGCTGACCTAAATTCATATCTGTGTGTGAAGAGGCTTGGACCACAATGATTCCCCAATGATGGATAGAGATCAGGCATCCCTGATAAACTTCATCATGCCTTTGTAACACTGGAAATAGAACCCTGGCAGCGAGGCCTGGGCTTGTGTTTCTGTCAGTGCTTTCTCGTTCTTCATGACAGCCCCTCCAGAGTAGCTGTTTGGAATCTGAGTCAGGGAGCTGAAACTTTTCTGTTCTCAGGCGTGTGGCTGCCTGCCCTTGCCTTAATGCATTGCTGCTCTTTTCCCACTGCACTGCTTGGGCTGTGACCTGGAACTTTCCAGATGTGTGAGCCCGGCCCTGGCCGGCTTCTCACCCTGAGTTCCCACACTCCTTGGTCCTTCCTCTGGAACAGGGTGTTCCTAGTCCAGTGCTGCAGACTCATTTATATGCAGGATATTGAGGCTTGCTTGGGCAAAGCTCTGCCTGGGCCTTCTCCATCTCCTTAATCAGCATAGGGTCCATGAATGTGCTTCACGACAGAGTATAAGCCTCTGTCCATGAAGCTAGGACTCACCACATGGCACCTTCCTTGTAAAGGTTCTGCTGGTAAAGGAAATGGGCCCTAGTGGTACTGAGAGTCATCCGTCGCCTCTTAGAATTTACAGCCAAGGTCCTTTCTTAAGTGTGCACACTACTATTGTTGTTGTTGTGTTTTTTTTTTTTTTTTTTTTTTTTTGTGATATGTAAGGTATTATTTTTAACTTCAGAAGATGTATGGAGCCGTAGCTCCCCTTCTCTGAAACAGATCAGTGGTTTCAGCATTTATTTAGGATGTGGCAAACCGGTTTTCAAACCCCCTTCATGCCTGATAAAGCCATGCATCCCTCCACCACCCAAGGCAGTCCTGTGTACGTGTGAAGCTGTGTGTCTGGTGGGGCTCTTCCATCCAACTCACTGAAGTTATTCAACAGGAGGTGAGGCTGGAGAGAGGAATCAAGAACTTGAAGGTTGAAACCTCTGCTGTGGAAAGCATCTTTGAGTCCATTTGGTCAGACTCAATGATCTTGGAGGTCTTTTCCAAATGTAATGATTTTCTATTTTTATAATTTGGAGGATGGCTTTTGCCTGAAGCATGTATCTTGTCAGAAACAGACTAGGCATCCCTGCAGACAGAGTACTCTGGATGTTTAAGAAACTTTAGCATAGAAATCTGTGCCTTCTGCGGAGGTCATTCTTCTCTGGGAGTGGTCATCAGGCAAACAAAGTTTTGAGGATCTCATTTTGGGTCCTAACTGCTTAAACACCTCAGCCCTTCTTCAGGTGGCTACCACTGTGGAGGGTGTTTGCAGTGTCAGACGAATTCTAAAGCCTCCACAGGAGGAAAGATCTGGACAGCTTCCATCTTTCAGCAGTGCCAGAGTGGTTTGTAAGTCTCCTGCAATGGGAAAGCGAGACTGTGAATCTCTGCCTTGTTTAACTTGATCACTGCTATCAAGTGCCTTGCCCAAGCGTGTGAGGGAGACTGAGAAATGACTGCAAGCTCTCTGGCCACAGCACAAATTGGTCTGAATCAGGCTGAAGGAACTGCCACAGCTTGGAGGACTTCCAGGAGGTAGAACAGAACTTGTACCTGCCCTGATCACTGGGGACTCTGCTGGCTGCTGAACTGGAAGCATTACTGTTATTTTGACTGCAGCTAGGTGGTCGTGGTCCCATCTCAGCAGATGAAAGGCAGGTTCCCCAGAACTCTTCCTCTTCATTTATTTCTAAGACATTTGCTATCAATGGATGAAGATGCTCTTGTGATCCATGCCCTGGCACATGTCCTTGCAATGATCTGTTACAGCAAATTTGTCAGTCTGTACTACAACTCAGAGTGCCGTCTCTGTTCACTAAGCATTATGCCTTGCTGGAGATTTAAAGCATAATTTTGACCTGTGTGCATGAGAACATGGGCATCTACCTGCACAACCTGTCCACACCTGAAACCTGCAGTAGCTGGGTATAAGTTGGAGGAGACACAATATAAAAACGGAAAAGAAATGCCTGCCAGCAAGTTTTTGAAGTCTCTGCTCCTGAGTTCTCTGGTATTCTCTGGTATTGCCTGGTGTTGCCAATGCAGCCAGAATAAACTGACCTCCAGTACATGACCAAGTCATCTCAGGGGTGAGGAAGAGTAGATTGTAGAGGAAGAAGTAATTATTTGAGAGACATGGATAAGGTTTTGTGCCTATCTTTGCAAAGTTATTTTCTACTTAGAGGTTAGAGTTAGAATATTTAATTTTCAAAAAAACCTCACTTTGTGTCTGTAATAGTTGTTACAGATTTTCTCTTCAGTCTGTAACTGTGTGTTTCTTTCTTGAATAATAGTAGATATGGCCTCCTTTTCCTGAGCTCGTCAGAAGTTCCTTGTCATATTCGTATCAGGAATACCACGGTTTACTGAGAAATTTCCAAACTCTTGTATCTGTGTGCAATTGTTCAGTGCAGTGTGTGAACAATTGACCAGTTCCTGTGCAAGAACTTGACTCCATACAGAGCTCTAAGTACTGTAACCTCTTCAAATTAAGTTTTGTAATCCTTGCTTTATTCAGTTCTACAAAGTCAGTCAAACACCAGTAGCTTTAGACAGATAGATTTGTCTAAAAGCACATCGTAGGTATAATTTGGATAATAATTGCAATTTGTAATGCAACTGACTCCATGGATATTAGGAGAAATATCTTGGCAATAGAAGGCTGCATCAGAGACTGCAAAAGAATCTCACCAGGGTTTTTAATGGAAACTGTTGTTTGAACTGTTTAAAATGATCAGCTACAATGTTATGGAAAGTAGTGGTTTGGTGGTGTAGTCAATATAAATATTTAGCAGCATGTGGAAAGATATGCTTTATTTTCCCTATTATTCACTAAAAATAAAACAGTGAAGCTAAGGACAAGGGTGAGCAGAGCAGAAGGTCAATGTCATGGTTTCTTTTCCCAGAATAATGAGGTTTTGATGATTAGGAGTTCATTCTGATCATATTTTACATCATCATACAATAGATATGCTACAAAATAGTTCAATGCCATCTAAACCAGGGTTTAAGTGCAAGTGAGGAGACCATAGCAGTTTTTCTTCTTCTCACATTTTGTCTTGATTAAGTACAGTGCTGTGTCCAGATTCACAACACAAGCTCATGGAGGTGCCACAGAGACTTGCAAGGGCAGCTTCTTTCTTTTGTACCACACCCACAACACAAAGAAGCTGGGGCACAGTTTGAAGAGCTGATCCAGGATGTTTAAAAATATTGCATATCTAATGACTAAGATAACCCTCCTCAAAGACGTTTTGAAAGAATCTATCCTATGCTTAATCACTAAAATGTTCTTTCTGCTTGCCCCTAGCAAGATTCATAATTATAAAGAAAAGTCAGGGATTTTCCCACAGGAAGGCTGTCTGTCTGAGATTTGGAGGTTCTACTTGGTATAGCATTATACAGCAGAAGATCAGAGTATGAGGCTTTGTATACTTTTCTAAGGATCAAGTGAAACCCACCCAAGCTGCAAGGCTGTTGTGGACTTTAGTTTGCTTTTCCTGCTTTTTAATATTAAATAAATCTCTAACTGTTTCTTCTTTCAGATAGCATGTGTGCTCTCATTTAAAGACAATGTTTGCTTTGTAAAAAATACTTACAGTGTTTCTATCATAATCCAGTGTTATGACACTGTTAATTCTTTGTCATGATATGCTAGACTGCAAGTTTACTCAAATGTGCAGACTAACATTATGTATTTTAAATATAACTACACAATCAAATATATTCTAGTTTTTTTATGTCTTGGGATACAGAGACATGATGACTTTCTACTCTCACTACATCTCTTACAGGGATGGTGACTTACTACTCTCACTTTCATACTGCTTAATTTCACTGGTATGAATACAATTTGATGGGTTTAAACCAGAATTTGACCCTGAAGTATCCCGTAGCTATTTGATGCAGTCATTTTTGGAAGAATGTATAATATAAAACAGATATCTACGGAGACTTTAATTTCATTAAGTAAGCCAGAGTGCTGTTTTCCTCAAAAGAGGCATTTGTCTGCCTCTGTTCAGCAGGCAGAAATCATGCTGGAGCTCTGTACAACAGCAGCAGCAGCAGAATACATCCCGTATCTGGTGAGTCCCAAAACAGGTAAGAAAACAATAAGAAAATCACTGAAAGAGAGCAGACTCACACTGACATGGCCAGTTACTGCGACACTTCATACATCCTCAGAAAGCTGCTGCCATCTCTGTGGGCACTGAAGCCTGACACTCTTAACAAGAGCAGCAGAGGACTGAGTAGCCACCATTGGCTGACGAGTTATAAACATGATCTTACACAATACCTCACTGGAAATAGGACCTACTGGATGTTTCTGAGGAAGAGATAACTGAGCATAAGCCCGTGCTGCATCAAATCACTTGGATTTATTTTTTTTTTTTCTCTTAAAAAATACCTGTAAAAGCAGAGTACATGTGCATTCTTAGCAGATAGGTTTTGTGCCTATGTTTCTGGATGCTGAAGCTTTAGCAAAAACCCATACTTCATTTAATAGTCCTTTTAATTTAAAGGAAAATACGGGATTACAGTAATGTGTGTAAAATAAATAATAAGTTATGAAAGTAAAAACCTAACACATTTTTAGAGGGAAACAAAATTGACATCAATAAAGACAATAGGTCCTAAAATATTCTTATAGGGGAAAGTAAAAGATGTTCCACCATAAAATAATTGGCCCAAATTATCCTAGAATCATAGAATGCTTTAGTTTGGAAGGGACCTTAGACATGACCTGGTACCAAACCTCCTGCCAGGAGCAGGGGCACTTTCTACTCAATGCCCCATTCAACCTGGTCTTTAAAATCGTGAAGGATGAGGCATCCACAATTTTTTTGGGCAACCTCTTCCAGTGCCTCATCATCCTTGCAGTAAAGAATTTCTCCCAAATATCTAACCTAAATTTTTCTTCTTTTACTTTGAAGCCTTCATTCCTTTCTCTATCGCTACAGTTCCTGACAAAGAGTTTCTCTCCAGCTTTCTTGTAGGCTCATTCAGATATTGGAAGGTTCCTATGAGGTCTCCACACAACCTTCTCTTCTGCTGGCTGAAGAGCCCAGGATTTCTCAGCCTGTCTTCATAGGGAAGATGTGTTATTGCCCTTATCAATGACGCTGGCCCTCTTCTCTTGGCCCTCTCAACTTACTCCAGCAGTTCCATGTCTTATGTTTTGGACTCCAGAGCTGAGCTGAACACAGTACTTCAGGAGGGGTCTCACCAGAGCGGAGCAGATGAGAATTCCCTCCCTTGACTTGCTGACCACCCTTCTTTGGATGCAGCCCAGGATTTCCTTGGCTTTCTGGGCTGCGAGCACTCACTGTGTGCTCATGGTGAGTTTCTCATCAGCCACCACCCCCAAGCCCTTCCCCACAGGGCTGCTCTCAATCACTTCTCTGCCCAGCCTGTGGCTGTGTCTGGGATTGCCCCAATGCAGGTGTAGGACCTTGTACTTGGCCTTGCTGAACTCCCTGAGGTTTGCATGGTCCCATCCTCCAGCCTGTCCAGGTCCCTGTGGATGCCATCCCTTCCCTCCCCTGAGTCGAGTGCCCCACACAGCTCAGTGCCAGCAGCAAACTTGCTGGGAGTGCCCTGATCCCACTGTCCATGTCACTGACAGAGGTGTGGAATAGTATCAGCCCCAGGACTGACCCCTGAGGGACACCACTGGTCACTGCTCTCCATGTGGACAATGAGCTGTTGACCACAACTCTGAGTGTGGCCATCCAGCCAGCTCTTTATCCAGAGTGGTCAATCCGTCAAATCCATGTCTCTCCAATATAAAGACAAGGGTGGCACATGGGACAGTGGAATGATTTGCACTGATCCAAATCAATGATGTGAGTTGTTCTGTCTCTGTCCACCAAGGCTGCAGTCCCATCATAGGGGGGCTAAAATCTGTCAGGCATGGTTTGTTCATTATCCCTAGCCTTTCTTTTATTTGCAAGATACCCAAGAAGCCCCTCCTGTGGTCATACCTGGCCAGACTCAATTCTATCTGGACCTTAGCTTTCCTAACCTTATCCCTAGCTTCCCTTCATTCTTCTCAGGCCACTTATCATGTTTCCACTTTCTGGAAGCTCCCTAATGTTTTTTTAATCTGATGTTGCACAACAGCTTGTTATCCATCCATAGGGGCCTCCTGGAATCTTTGCCTCATTTCTTCCTTGTCAGGATTTATTGTCCCTGAACTTGGAGGAGGACCTTGAAGATTAGCCAACATTCTTGGCCCCCTTGGCTCTCCAGGCCTCTATCCCCTGGAACTACACTGATTAGGTCCTTAAAGAGGCCAAAGTCTGCTCTCCTGAAGTTGAGGGCAGTTAGCTTGCTGCATGATCTTGTCACTGCCATAAAGATCTTTAATTCTACCATATGGTGGTCATTGCAGCCAAAGCTCTATTGGACCATCACCTTCCCCACCAGCTCTTTCCTGTTTGTTGACCACAAGATCCAGAACTGTATCTCTCCTTCTTGACTCCTCTTTCACTTCTATGGGGAAGTTGTCATTGACACCCTCCAGGAACCTCCTAGATTTCTTGGGCCCCGCTGTGTTTTCTACAACAGATACTGGGGTTGTTGAAGACCGCCATGAGAACCAGTGGTTTAGGAGTGTGAAACTGCTTCTATCTGCCTACAGAGGGCTTCATCCACACCATCCTCCTGACTGGGTGGCCTGTAGCCAGATCCCTACTATGACATCCTCTGTCTCCATACTCCTTTAATCTTCACCTACAGACTTCTGGTTGACTCCTCATCCACTGCAGGCAGAGTTCCACACTCTCTTGGACCAAGTTTCCCAAAACAAGTCCCTATCTAAGTAACCAAAACCCTGACAACAGCACCACCCCTCTATTTCTTAACCTGCCAGATTTGGCTAGCCACGATATCAGATTAGTCAAAGACAAAGAATAAAATATCTATTTATCACTTGAGCTACTCCAGCTTATCAGGCAGCAGATACAAAAGCAAGTAATAAGTAGCATTTTTTCAGGCAACATATAATTATTAACTCTGAGGTGCTCACTGTCACAAGTTCTAATGTGTACTGCAGGGTAAATAGACTGCCCAAGGAACAAAATCATTGTTGGCCTCTAGAAGGGTCTACCAGGGATGGGTCAGTCTGTATGCATCTTGTTTTCTTATGCTTTTGCTAGAGACAGGATAAAAGTATCTTGTCAGATGTGATGTAGAATTTGATCAGGACTCAATCTTGTCTCATCAAATGGCACAGAATTTCATTCTACTGACTTCACTCTCCGGATGAGTCCTTGCAATTTCTATCCTTTGTCCTCCATATTAAAATAAAGTTTTGACTCATTTGTTCCGATGTGCAGGTACTTGACATCCCTTGCTTTTTTTTTCAATAGACACTATGGTTCTTGACACCTCCTTGAGGTTCTCCTTGAAAAACTGAGATCACCTTCTTTCCAGCCCATATAATACCCATAGTTTATTTGTTCCCAATAAACTATACAAGTGTTAGCAGAGATTAAACATTGTTTGAAACTAAATTTCACATTTCTGTGTAGTATAATGTCTAAATCTTTTCAACTGATTGATAATGTTGTAATGTTTTAAACAACCATCTTAATAGCTATTTGAATATTTTTAAGATGGATTTATCTATATTTCTATCACCTGTATGAAGTACCATTCTCATATACTATACTTGAAGTTGTAGTTTGAATTCTCCATGTCAAGTAGAATTGGACATTCAAAATTTGCTATAACCTTTCCTTTTGCTAACTGTGAACAACTTTGCTGCCTTTATTTCTAATGTTTGATAAAAGCTATCAAGTAACATTATCATGCTAACTTCCCCCTTTGGTTTTTATTTCCTTTCAAAACTGGATTTTCTAGAAACACTTGTTGTATGGTCAGTTACTTTTATTTCATGTCACATCATATATTAACAGTTTCATGCAGCTCTTTCAAACTACAAAGCCTTGTCTACCTTCTATGTATTTTTCAAGTCCTACATTGTATATAATTTATTAATGACTCTGCTCTTTGTATGCACAGAATGTACCCTCAGTGAAGGTCATTCCTAAGGAAACCGTATTTCAAAAACCTTGATAAGGGCAACGCCTCCTTCTTATCATTCAGGATTTTGTCCAACTATATTACTTAGGCATGAACTGAATTGGCATAACCTGATAGGATTCTGAAAATAGAAAAGTTGGATAGGTTTTGTCAAAAAAAAAAAAAAAAAAAAAAAAAAAAAAAAAAAAAAAAAAAAAAAAAAAAAAAAAATTCTAATGCTCCGAGACAAGTAAATGATAAATGATTGGATTAAAAATAATTCCAAGAAGAGTGAAACTCAAGATGTGGGATCTGATCTCTTGACCATCATGGTACACTACCCCCAACCTGGGATTTTTCTGTGCTAACTAAAAAAATATGTTTTTATGAACTGCAGCAATAAAACATTAGGACAAGTGACAATTTCAAATGAAAACTGTCTTTCCATTCCTATTCCCACTGGAGAGAAAGGAAAACCTATATAATTTCGACATTTAAATCTCAACTAGTAAAATATTTACAAGAGGCTGCTATCACTATAAAGCACACAGACTCTTTACACATATACTAAGAACAGTTCAGTGGCATTCATGTGAGTTTTTGTTTTTTCCTTATGAGCTCAGCCTTTTGAATAAATTGCTTGTTAATAGCCAGCATAATGACATTTTCTCCCCATCCTGGTGTGCTCCTGGTAGAGGTGGATGTGATCTCCATGTACACAAGGAAAGTAGGCAGAAGCGAGGTGTCAACACACATGTCCTGATGCTGGGAAAGAGAGAGGGCAACTGACCTAGAAGCAGGGACAGAATTCCTCAGGTCTCCCATTTCTATATCAGCTTTTGACCAAAATTTGTCTCTGTACCCTGCTTCAGCACTTGCATTATTCTCTCCATGACTTTGCAATCACTGATCAGCCTTCTTAAAGAAGCATTTCTTTTGTAATAACACCAAAGCAGTAGAAAAAAGGGATTATGGCAAACTCAGCACTCTTGAAGTGCAACACTTTAGCTAATGATATATCTCTATGGCAGATAATTTCCTCTAGTCCCAAGTCATGTTATGTCTCAATACAATTTCTTAAAGCTATTCCTTCTTGTTTCAAAAAGCCCCATTATCTTCTTTTTGGTGTTTTGGTTTTTGACACATCTGAAATTATTTTGTCATTATCTGGAGAAAACAAAAAATATTCAAAACTAACAGTTTAGATACTGTCTTTTAACTATTTAATTTATACCACAAAAATTCTATTTCTCCAATGAAGTAGCTTCCCTTGCTCTTCTGTACATAGCTTGACTAATTATCACAGACTTTCTACCTTTGAATTAAATTATAATACAAAAATAAAACTGTAGACTAATATCTGGCTCTTCTCTTGGAGCTGCAGTCACTAACAGGAGCCATCTAAGTGCAAACTGAAGAACAGGACTGCTCAGCATCAGACTCAAAGATACAGAATAAACAGATGGTAGAAATGCTATCTCCATGAATTCTTTTATTTCTTCTTCATTGCTCAATATTTTACTTTTCAAGCCCTCTCATTATCAAAATCTTTCATGAACCTGGAGTTTATGATTTTTCCTGTGCTCTACTGAGAAAAAAATTATTCTTGAATCATTCTTTGAAAGAAATTACACATTTCTTAGAAAATACAAAAAGAATGCCATGACAAGGCGTGATTTAAATTGGTTTAAAACAAAAATACAAAGAGAATGTCTATGCTTTTTTTTGATTTAAATCTACGAAGGTGTTCATGATTCTCACACATTTTGAATGTCATTGGGATTTGTTTATTCAGTATTTTCCAAAAAGACCCAAGTACATCTTTGCGCCTACTTAGGGTAAAATACCTCTAACTCCACCCATTCACAATCAAGCCTCAAATGAATAAACAGTGGGAAGAGTAATTATATCACAGGAGCCACACTTTATTAATCAGTAATATTTATGACTCTAAGTCAGTGCTGCAAATTTTTATTCACCCACTTACCCTGTGCAGGTTTTTCTCTTTTTTTTGACAACGTTATAAAATGCCACTAGATTTTTTTATTAGCATTAATCACAACGGTAAAGGGCAGTCAGTTACAGTAAATTTTAGTCACATCTGTGTGAAGCAGGGTTAAGATGAGTACTATTCAAACATTATTTGCAAAATAATTTTCTCAATTATTTTTCTCTGCATTATAGTAAGTACATTATTTGTGTAAGTATTGCCTGGTTCCCCTAGAGAGATGATTAATTTATATTCTGCTTAACTACTTGTGTTATTTTTCTTATCAAATAGACTGATTATTCAGTATTAATTTTCTGTTGTTACTTAGTATGAAAATCAGAATTTGAATCTATGATATGGTAGAGAGATGTGTGTGAAAGGATGTAGTGCTTTCTTCTTTACTGAAGATGGCTTCAGTAAATGTTAGTGAAATTCGGGAGAGTCAGACCATCTGTGTCAAAACTTGAAAGGGAGACAGTTTAATCTTTTTGGCTTTCCTGAAGTAGCTGCATTGTTCCCCTTGTGTTCTGCCAAATACTGTGAAGAGGCAGTAATTTGTATTTTTTTAGATAAATTTATCCTATTTTTAATAATGTAAGTTGGGCTGCACTGGACAGTTTCTAGGTCCTGGGCTGGTTCCTCTGAGAAGATGCTTCAGCCTAAACCTAGAGGTCTTCTCTTGTCATGTCCCAACATTCCAGTTTTAATTGACTTGCCTTGTCTCCTCTCCTGGATGATTTTGATAAGATATGCAATGTTTAAGTGGCTAATGCATAGTGAGAGATGAAGCTTGTTTGCTGGAGACATGAAAATTATAGAACCACAGCATTACTAGAGGCAACTCTTTTCTGGCTTTTAACTTTTTAAGAATATGGTCCAAATATGGGTTTGAGAATAACAATTTTTAGATGTGTCACTGATGTGTATTTCTATTCCTAATTTTAGATTCTGATTTTACCTTTCTGATTTTTAGTACTAGGCTGAGGAAGCAGAGGCAGTCAGTTCTCAAAAAGTGGTAGTGAAATCACTTGATTAAAGAACTATTGGAATGTTTCCCAGGAAAAAAAGAAAAAAGAAAAAAGAAAAAAGAAAAAAAAAAAAAAAAAGAAAAAAAAAAAAAAAAAAAAAAAGTGCCCTTCCCCTTTCTTTCTCCTCTGGTCTGCATTATGACCATGAGTGAGATCTCTGTGCTCTCTCTCTGGTAGCTGGGCAGCTCCTGCAGGCACAGTCTGAGCTCTGTGATTCACCCTCTGGGGTGACAGCAGCTGCACTGCCCATGGCATGATTCATTCTGGCAGCGTGGCTCATATGGTTATGTAACAGGAGCAATATAGCCACAGTAGCTGCATATGATGGTGTATTTTACAGACAAGTTGGACAGCAATGTGGCAGTCAGAAATTTGCTTTACTATTGATATTTCTCCCTTCCTCTCCTATATGCCTGTACCTCAGCCACGTATTATACAACTTATTAGCACTCTGGCAAATTGCTGGTCTGAATTGTTGAATTTAAATTCTTCTACAGACACTGATGAAATCTACTGCAAATTTTGTCCAGCATGTTTAAAATGAGGGATCCATATTGTGAGTCATGTTAAAATCTTTTTTACCTACATAACTTTTTCAAACCTAGAACCTTCATTACTATTTTATTGCACTTGCTAACTTGTATAGAAACACAAATGCACAGATCAGTGAAAAAATCCTCTAAAATAGAAAAAGTGAGACATTGACTTTTAAAATTGTAAGAATTAAAAAAAAAAAAAGGATACAAAGTAGCTCTGATCACAGTCTGACACTACAGGTGATGTATTGCTGGAGGCAAGACAAATGATTCAACAAGCAGAGAAATTGTAAGGTCTTTGAGAAGAGAATCTCACCTGCCAGAATCTCACCTTCATTTTTCAGTGTCTGTTACTCTAGTTTTTTGTACTTTATACCAGTAGCAGGAGGCTGAAGATGAATTCAGTATGGAAAGACGTTTTACATTTGAGTGCAGTAGATCATGATCCTATTTAAAGCTCCATTGCTTGCCAGCCACAATACAGTGGCTGTTTGAAAGTTAGATGCTCACGGTTAGTCTACAATTGGATTTTTCACATCTGCTCCATGTCACAAAGGCATTCTACCTCTGGTTACACCTGAGTATCCCCATTGAAATCACTGTGACAGTCACATGTGTGTAATTGAGAGTAGAATTTGGCCCCCTGTGTTGAAGTTGCTCCTTTGAAAGCTGTTCCACCTCTTTTGGCTTAATCCTACCCCATTAGGGGAATGTAATCCCACTCTTGTATAAGTGTAATGTGACTCGAGTTTCAGCCTGATAACTGGAGGGGAAACCCAGAGGCAGTGTAGCTTAAATTCAAAGCCTCATTATATGTTTCTCCTGTGGAAATTACATGAACAGTTGAGTCAGATAAAGAGCACATTCTCATTTTTCTTTCACATATTCCTCTTGTGCTTTTTCAAATCCAGCAGAGGGACTGAGTATCAATACACCATACACATTTTCTTTCTGTATACTTTAAAGGTTTTTTTTATTATTATTTTATTTTGGAAAGTAAGAGTAATTTTAGGGAAAATATAACATCTTCAAAAAGAGAGCAAGAATACCAAAAAATAAAAACTAAATAATTCAGAAGTCATTAATTAAAAGGCTAGAAGGGACCTCTGGGAACCTGGTTTAACCTTCTATTGAGTGCAAATCTTTAGACAAAGTTTTCCAGGTCCTTGTTAACTCATGTATTCAATGTTTCATGCATAGGAGTTTCCACCACTTCTTTGGGCAATGTTCAATTGTTCTCACAGTGAGGAGGATTTTTCTTATATCCACAGAGAGTTTGTCATGAAGTGAGTTGTATTCTTTGTCTTGTTGCCAGGCTCCCTTTTTAAGAGAGTACATGCTCCTTCTTCATAAATATACACATGGTATTAGTACAGTGTGATTAAGTTCCTCCTGAGCCTCCTAGGTTGAATAAATTCAATTCCATCAATATTTCTTATATGTGAAGTCCTCCAGTGCTGTAACCGTTTTGGTGGCCCTCTATTGAACCTTCTCCAGTTTTTTGACACTTCTGAACTCGAGGATGAAAGCTGCATTTTTTCCAGGTGTGGCCTAAAAGGTGCTGAGGAGGGTAGAAAAATCATATTACTTCTCTTGCTGATGCACCACAGGATGCTGCTGGCCTTTACTGCTGCCAAACCCACAGTGCTCCAAGGCAATTTGCTGTCTCACAGCTATTAGATGGCAGGCCAAATTTCAATTCCTGTTTTCTCTATTTGAAGAAAATATTTCTCATTTGAAAAAAAAAGAAAATGAAGCATATAATCTATGTTTGCCATAGCTGCCATGACACCAGGTTTTAATTCATTGAGATTTACTCCTAATTAGGTGCTGGATTCTGGTAGAGAAAATTAATTCCTTTTTTCAACGACGTTTAAACTAAGATTATTGAAAAAGATAAAGAATGTTGAAATAACTTGTAAGGAATTCAGCTTTCATGTGATATAGATGCCTAAGTCATTTCTGTACTGAAGGATGACCAGAATTAAAACACAGGATGTGTGTATATGAGTTCAAACTGGCAGCTTCAGGCAATGCAAACATAGTGAAATCTGTGTCATGATAGATGGTTTTCTTCTGCCCCTGCTTTTTTTTTTGCAACTAAAATTAAACCATTGTATCTATTTTTGTATACAGATTGTTTGCAAGCAAATAACTTGATAGAATGTTTAAGGCAAAATACACCTGGGCTGATGCCTGGAAAATCTTCCTGAAGTGTCAGTGAATGCATAATTGGAGTAGAATGTATGAATGGATAGGTACAGCATAAAAGTATGAATATGCATAGGAGTGCAAAAAGTTTTAAATATCCTTTCCTGATGAAAGTGCATGATGGAGAACAGATCCCATGTGGTTCAGGGACAGAAACTCAGATCTCATCCCATTCTTTCCACTTGCTTTTCCCAGCTGATCCCCTTGCAAAGAATCATTTTGTTGGTGAATCAGAGATGGTTGGGCATTATGACAATTATTTATTTTGTTTATCATACATTTACTACAGAAATTGCCCTTACCTGCTATGGCCCACCAAGCTGTTAGAGCTTGGGGGAGAATTTTGGTCCTTTTTTTTTTTTTTTTTTTTTTAATTTTTTTTTACTAAATCTTCTTCAATTAATTTATGGACAAGGTGAGAGTTGAGAATCTGGGAATCTCAGTTATACTTTTGTTATATTTTTTCATTTCCAAGTCTAAGGTAAATTCAAGAAAAATAAATATATTTGTGAGAGAAGTTAAGTAAACAACAACTCTTTTTAGAAAAAAAGTAGGTCCAGATTATTTGCTGGTCTCAGTGTTGTTGCTGTAGGTGGTTAGGGTTTGTAGAGTTTGGGCTTTTTTTTGGAGGGATTTCTTCCTTTGATTTCCTTGGTTCCTCTCCTTGTCTTTTTTTTTTTTTTTTTTTTTTAAAGGAGGAATACATATATCTTTAGGAAATTTGCTCAGGGTGTAATATTTAACCCTTTCAGAAGGCCAAAGCCAGCTTTCTGATGTTCCTTTGCTGGAACATCTTGTGATGTTGCTTTGCTTGAAAGGGAGTTTCACTCATGGCTTCAGCAACTGTGTGTGAGGGACAGTACCTCAGTGGTGGCATGAGCAGAGTCTGCAAAATGACCTCAGCTCTGGGCTGCAAAATCCAGTTTTTCTATTAGATTTACCCTCAGTCTCTCGGCAGAAGAGAACGTGCTAACTTTATTTTTAAAGACTGGAATGTTTACCACTACTTGATTATCAAAGGACTATCAACTCAATTTTAGTGTGTTTTCTGTTTTAAATGCTGTCAGTTAGAACCATAAAGTGCAGCACTTAAATTAATAGAAGTTTTAGGAACTTCAGGGGTAGACTTACATTAATCTTACACCAATTCCATGCCTGGCAAGATTCAAAGTTTTTCTTAAACCACAACTGCTTTATACTGTTTCTCTAGAGTATTTATCCTTCAGCCAATCAATCAGTCGAACAAATTACCCTAAAGGCTCTTAGTTTCCTGTGCCTGTAGGAAAAAAACCCCAATGAAACACGTGGTATGAGCATTGCTTAACTGATTTAGAAATTAGAAGATGGAAAGAAAGAAACTAACTGTATTAGTGATTTTTAAAGGTAAGTAACAACTTGAGACACTTAGATTTCACTTTGCTCATCAAAAAGTTCCTATTAGCAAACATATACACTACTGTGTATAGTTTAAAAGCAAATCCATTAAAAATATTTTTTTTTCTCCAAATCTAGTAGAACCAACAAACCTGTTGCAAGGCTTTGCCTTTGAGAATCTTACACATTCCAGGGAAAACCACAGGACCAGAAAGCACAGAGGAAAAGATAGCTGTACGTAACTTTAAAAGTCGAATGAGGTCAGGAAACATCACAGGAGAGATGAAAATAAAGAATTTTGCCACTGGCTCTCAGGAAGGGCTGATTTTTTTCCTTCCAAAAGGCAAACAGCCTCCTGTCTTCTGATTGCTCTACTGAATCACCAGGCAGGAGACAATCCTTAGGGCATTCATTGTCTCCTACTGTTCAAATATATGTTCTGAACAGTAGGACACTCACTCATTTTCGATGCACACTTCATGGTAAAAAGAAGATTTTGCTTCTTTTTTGTATTCTCACTCCTATAATTTCCATTCATTTGAAAAATGCCTAAGCAAGTGTTGGCAAAGGGATGTTAGTTTTTGTAGTG
Source organism: Zosterops lateralis (assembly GCF_965231275.1). Lineage (NCBI taxonomy): Eukaryota > Metazoa > Chordata > Aves > Passeriformes > Zosteropidae > Zosterops > Zosterops lateralis. Next base: position 14,636,959 of record NC_139800.1, on the reverse strand, counting down.
CAGACAAAAAGAGAGTAGTTTAGATGAAAATCATAGCTGTTCAGCTCACTTCCTTCCTGTTATGAAACATGGAGTTGGAAAAAAACCTTCAGTGATGATGGAACACAAAGGAATCAAAGGAGATAAAGAGGTGTGTGCACAATATCAGTATGCTCAATGCTGGTGCTTGCCAAATTAACAGCTATGTTATGTTTGAATTATCAGCTCAGCAAACGAAATGAGCTGACTATTACTGTCTCATGTCTGAATTTTAAAACAATAGAAGGTTAGACTAATTTAGAGGAAACTGTGAGATTTTACACTAAATGATTATTCATTCATTATGGCAGAAATCCAGGGTTCCATAACTGCTGTTCTTCTTAAGTCAATACCCACATGGGGAAATAACTAGTCACTTTTCATAAAACAATGGCAATAATCTGATTTTGCTCTGCCCTTTTGCATTGATGTATTGCCCCTGGCCTGTGTCTAGAAGCCTGTGGCTAGAGGGATTTGGTTATGTGATGGATATAACACTAGTTATTTGACAAAAGAAGGATATGTAAATTGTTGGGAACAAAACTAACAGAGAGTGAATGTGCAGGACTCAATATGCTGTGAAAGAAGACATCAAGGAGAGAACCACAGTCTGGATAAACTGGCTGGACTCAGTGCAAAAGTTCACTGCTCTGCTATTTTTTTTTTTTTTTTGAGATGCAGTTTCCTTTTGAAATCAGTAAACTCAAGTGCAATTATTTATCTTTTATTTTTTTTCTAAATTTAGATAAACTTATCCTTTTCTTATATTAAAAAAAAAAAAGAAAAAAAAGGAAAACTTTTGGGGCATTTTCATCTTATTATTTCCTATCCTCTCCTTCTTTTACTTCCATCATTTTGTGAGTCTCCTTTACTATAAAAATACCTCAGTGTAAAAAATATTATCATTTTGCAACTCAGAATTTAATCCCAGGCCACTTTAGGCACAAAACCAGTGCACAGTCATTCAACAATTAGGGTGGCATTAAAGTGTTGTGATTATGCCTCAAGCACAGTACAAGAATACTCAAGGTTAGGAAAAGTCACATCTCTGAGCCACTGTTTCAGGCTATCTTCAGACTCAAGTGGGAATCACTTTCAACAAAGAAGGAATTGCCTCTGCAGTCAAAAAGGCTGGAGGTTTTTAAACTTTAGTGAGTGGGAAAGCTGAAAAAGCCTCTGAAATACATGATGTAAGTTAGCTGCATCATAGGCATAAATTGCAGTACTCCGGGGTATCAATACTTTTATGGAAGATAATGAATTCAGCTGAGTTTTTCATTCATATTGGAGCCTCTGGAGCCCAGACTAACATTTTTCTTATTGTTATGACACTTACACCATTTGCAGTAGAGGTAGGAAGCAATTAGGTTGACTTTAAAAGAATGCAAACCCACAATTAATGATGTGCATATAGCTATGATGGGAACTTACAACTTCTGTGATTAACAAAAATGTTTCTAAGCTTGAAGAAATTTTCAGCAAGCTAATTCAAACTAAATTAAGCAATCCTCAAAACAAGGCTCACAGCTGGATGTGGCCATGATTTTAGAACCAAACTGGAAGATTGAGGGGAAATTGAAATGTGCAGCAAATGCTGGTTTATAATAACAATTCAAGTTGTTAGAAGAATTGATCTGCTGAAGAGGAGACAACTGTAGGTATAGACACTCAGGGAAAAGATCCCCATATCCATCAGACTTGTAGCAGAATGGAGACAACTTTGTTCATGTTTTATTAGACACTATGCCTTGCTTGCATGTAATAAACACACATCAAGTTATAACATTCTCAGTGAACTGATCTGCATTACTGTTTCAACAGGACATAAAACCATGCAAAGCCATTGACACTGAAAAACTCAGGATCACTCCCTAAAAAACTCTGATACTGTAATCAGAGGAATGAACATGTAAAATAAAGACTGGAAGAGCCAGAGAACAGATTTGTTTGATTACAGAAAAAAAGTAAAGAAAAAAAATCTGACCCATTTCCCTAAGAGCTGCTTGAATAAGAAGGACCTGCAGTGGCATAGAACTCATATTCTGTATTCTATTACAATCTTCATACAGAAAGAACCAAACTATCCTGTTCACCCAAACACTTCCACTTATCAAGCTGATTTTCCAACTATTCAATCCCCTAAAATATGACAAATTCAGACATTGAAGAGGGGCTTATATGTAAAATTTTGGACAGGCAAAAATCCAGTCCTGCAATACCATAGCACTACATATGTGAGCCTAAACTAACTTCCAGATGGACAGTAAATACAGATTTTTAGGCCCAAAATCTCTTTAGCTTTCTTCTAGGAAGACATATATGATGTCTTCAGCTCAACACAGAAATGAAGAGGCTTGTATGGCACTCAGCAGAAGGGAATCATTGGCAATGATTCACTGGTGCATTAATAAACACCCCAGAAACAGCAAGAAGTAATTGTAAATTATGAATATCTACTTTACAAAGGTGTTCTGCATCTTAAATATTCTAAAATTTTCTAGCTGTATACTCTATTTTTTAAAACCAAAATTTCCATGTCCTCTGGAATGTCTGTGTTTTCAGACTTTTATTTTCACACAGTATTTGCAGCTGACAGGCTGCTGTGAAAGGCTCTGGGCATACTGTACCCATGGTTTCATCAGACATGATTCCAGCCTGGAATTCCATGTTCAGCACTCATTAAATCGGTGAGTACCATCAGATGAAACCTTGTTTCATCAAATCTTTTCCTAGGAATTGCCTGGGGTACAGCCACAACTGCTTGAAAGCACTACTGTTACATGTTCTGCTGCAGGAAAATACTATAAAATATATTTCCCACAGTCCTGGATCAAATTTGCCCAGGACCTGAGGGAAGATGGTGGGAAAGCCATTGCTTGCATTTCCATGATGATTTTGGGAAGGGTGGGTCAGTCAAGCTCTATTGCACCCTTCCAAAGTAGATCTCAGCTTTGCTATCCTGAACTTGATATTATGTAAGGCACAGTTATTACAAGACTGACTTTGGATAAAGAAGAACTATTATTATTCTGACTGCCATGATATTCAAGCCTTCATAGTAAAGGTCTCTTATTTAGTCTCACAGAAGATATTTTTTTACTACAGGTTTTTTTTTTTTTTACTTACGCTTAAATGTAAACACAGGACTAAGAAAACCCAAAGAGTTTTAGAATGCCCAAGATGAAAAAAATTGATGGAGGAAAAAAAAAATAATTTGGATTTTTTCTTGTCTTGTTAAGCTTCAAAGAAGGATGGCTCTGTACTTTACTAAAGACATGTTATAATGTAGGCAGAGCCCTCAATTTTCAACATTGGGTTTGTGGTAGCTCCTCATCCTGCACTGCTCTGTCTGCTAGCACTGATGATTCATTTAGATGGATTTTTTTTTTTTTTTAATAAGATCTGTGTGCAATCAAACATACCCCTATAAATTTTGTGTCGAGTAGAAATATAGAATTGCATTAAGATCCTCTACCTTGCACATGGACTTAAAAGTAAATGTTTTCATTTTACTTGGAATAAATATATTTTAACTTATTTCACTTTAAAACAAAATATTTTTACCATTCTCTAAAAGAAAACATACCATTTTGCCTTCTCAGATATTTTGGTGCTTAGGTTTCTGGCAAGTACAATTTTATTGACTGAACAGAGGCACTACAGTATGATGGACCAGAGTTGGTGCAGTGGTCTACTCAAAAAGAGAGAGAGAGAAAGAGAGAGAGAGAGAGAGAGAGAGAGAGAGAGAGAGAGAGAGAGAGAGAGTACATAATTTTCCGCTCAATCTGTATTCTTCTTTCCGTCTCCTGGAAACATTTTTGGCTTAATTTGTAGCCACTCACTTCAAAGACGGAGCAGTCCATGGAGGTTGGTCATGAACAACCTGTTACCCCGGCATGTTTTTAGAGAAGAACTGTTGCTAGTTGAAGACGTGGCTAAACCGCGCTGCCTCCAGACTGATGCTCCTGGGTGCCGGTTTGGAGAGATGTTTCACTCGCTTTCCAGACAAGGATTTTTGCAGGAAGCAGGGAGCTGTCCCGTGGGGACCCAGGGGAAAGCAGAGACTCCTGGGGAGCAGCACAGAGCGGTGAAGGGCAGGGGCAGCGCAGGGGCCCCGGGAGGGCGGTGTCCAGTGCCCTTAGCGGCGTGTCCGTCTGTCCGTCTGCCACCAGGTGTCTCCGCCCGGGGCCGGGCTGAGATGGACCCCGGGCTGAGCGCCCGTCTGCGCCCGCAGCGATTAGTCCAGGCCGATTTAACTTCATCTGAAACTTGCTCTTCAGTAATAGCCTCCATTCCACCAATCTCTGCGTGAGCAGAAGTGGGTTGAAATTTAGGGAGCAGGAACAACAGAATCCTGAAGATTCTCCAAAGCCTGAAAAGTGTTGACTTTGTTAAAACGACTTTTTTTTTTTTTTTTTTTTTTTTTTTTTTTTTTTTTTTTTTTTCTTTTTTTTTCTTTTTTTCCCGCTGTAAGTCTATGTTCAGGACTTTTCTTGTGCTAGTCACAGTTTAAACAAATATTATACTAAGAGCATTTTTATCTGACTGTCCACTCAATATTCAAAATGTATTATTAAAAACATAAAATACAGAGAACGTAAAAAATCACCTGCAGGCACTTGAAATCCTTAAATTTCAAAACTCACAAGTTACTACAAATTTTATTTCAACTCCTTTTGCGTATAATGCTGGGTATTATTTAAATTCCGGTTTTGAAACATCAACTTTTTTTTTTTTCTTTTCTGTTGGTGCAAAGCCAGCATTGTAGAGGAGATGCAAGTTGGCAACAAGCCTAATTACCAGTGGGAATACGTTGCCTATGATAGATTTGTGTTATTAAACACTACCTTAAAAGCTCTGTATAATGATTATTAAAATGATCTTGAAAATATCAATCAGAAAAGTAGCTAATAATTACTAGGCCTGTAACAGATCATGAACTAATTAGACTAAACTGCAGAATTTGTATCTGTGTTTGTGTAATTGATGAAAACACATTCCAGAGACTCGCCTGGCATGAAGAAAATCACCTTGTTTCTGTTAACAAACCCCTTGATGTAATACAAAAAGAAAAGCAAAAAGGTGGACAAGACCAATTGGTTGTTTTCATTTTGAAACCTATATATATCATTGATTTCTTTGGGCAGAACACCTTCAGAGGCATGCAGTTTTTCTGAAAGACAAGATTTTTCCTGTCATACACCCATTAGGTTTAAGAAAAAGTAATTCCTGAATGTGTGATTATGAATTATCACCCCAAAACCTTATTTCCTGTATGATGTTTTCCACTGTTACATAGAACAATATGTGTAGTTCTCAAGCTAGGTTATAGTTTTTGCTTCACACTTCATCAGAAATAATCTTCCAGTTTTGATTGTAAAATTAAGACCTCAATCACATTAATGCTTTCCCTCATTCTTGGATTGTGTTTTTGGTGACATATGCAAACAGAAAAACTTGCACACAGTTAGAAATAGGGCAAGGAAGGATGATGCAGCTTCTTCTCTGCAATTCATGCGCTGCAAGACCAACAGAAAGAAAAGACTGTAAGGCTTAAATCTTGTTTCTACAGGCACCAGATATGATGTCAACTCATTATAAATAAGGAACAGATGTGCAGAATAAGGAGGTGTCATTTTTATATCACCCCTTTTCAGGAATGAGCAGTACTTTAAGAATATTTAAAGACCTGTTGGTGGGAGAATATCCTGGATTCTTTGTGCCCTTTGGTTGTTTTGGACACATTATTAAATATAACACCTGGTGAATACCCTGTGACATCAAACAGTGACATGAATTCTTTGTGGCTCATTTTCTGACATCATGCTAGGACACACTGCCAAATGTGCAGGTGATGTCTAAGTCTGTGTAGGTTAAGTTCCCTTGAGGTTACTCAGACTCTCCTGCATTTTTCTAGGCCCAGTGGGCCAGAGGTTTGGGTAACTTTTAAATGAAGGGATATAAATAGCAAACTGGCAGCTGGGAATGAGTCCTTATATAGGTTTGCTAGGAAGAGTGTGCAATAAATAAGCAGAGCAGGGGCTTACATATTGGATTTTTGGACATACCTGCTCTGCACCTGTATAAATCATAAGGAGTTTTGAGTTCATGGTTACCTGCACAGTTTATACACAGTGTGCTGAGATTCTAACTTCTGTCCTAAATAGAGCTGCAGCCTCAGATATTGTGTAAGGTGAGACCTGAACTTATTTAAAAGTCACTCTTAGTACCAAGATTGAATAAACAGCATGAAAAATTAGCATGTTGTGTAAAAATTGTGTTTTTATGTTTTTATGCAGGCAAATTAAACATATGATAACAAAGCCATCTTTGACCTGCAGATACCTTGGGTGTCAGATTAGATGCAAGTAACAGAGTCTGTCTGTCTTTATTGTAAAAAAAATTGTAGGCCAGAAATAACAGAAACAAATCTGTCACTGTTTTATGTCTAAGTACCTTTGTACATGCCAGATATTAGAAGTCACAGAACAGTACAGTTAACAGAGTAAACTCACAATTTTTTTGTCATAGTTAGAATCAGTTGGTAGTGTGAAGATTCAGACAGTGAAGAAATATATGCTAACATTTCAAACATAGTCTTGTATATGCTTCACAAAATATTAACTAGTTCTGTTTTATGAGATGTGCAAAAATCATATCCCTGAACAATTGGATGTAGACTCTATTAACCAATTTTTGTCAAGTGGTAGTTGGCTTATGCCATGAAATCTAAGCATTTATATTTACTGTCATCTTCTTTTTCTTATCTGATACAGCTACAGAAATTCTCATTATCCATATAAATATCTAATCCTGTATGGCTTCTAATTTGATATTTATTTTGGCAATGTCTTACCAAAATTGTTCCTTCAAAATCCTTCTATTTACTTAACATATACAATTTTATATGTCTATTGATGGTTATCCAAATCATTCAAATACTGCTGAAGTATTTGTGAGAAAAAATACATTGTCTTTTCCTCCTAAAATATTGTCTGTGTTGTCATGCACAAATTATCTACTTCCTCTTCTAATTCAATGGTCATGATCTCTGAACATTTCTCTGAACATAACTTCATGTTTCTTTATTCTCTTTCTGTCAATAAAATTGGAAATAATTTCACTGAATTTTGGGCTTGTAACTGAAGCCCTTGATATTAGTTCCATTTAATTCTAGACTCCTATAATGTGATGAGAAGACCTTTGAAGGTACAGTTTTGTATACTCTGACTATAAAGAAATCAAGGCTCATAATCAAGTGTCTCAAACAAGCATCTAAATTTATGGATATGATCCTGAAGAGTGAGAAAAGCTCCATCAGTTTTCAATGATGTTTAATAACCCATTGCATTAGTGGAAGTGCGGCTGTGCCAATAACCAGTGCTGCACTCTGAGTAGAATTGTCATGGAGCAATTTGCAGAGACACCTAACTATGCCATTCAGGAACTCTTGTGCTTGCTTTGACCTCTAAGGAGATATATCACTAAATTTTGATGAAATATAAATGTTAAAATTTTGAGAAAAACTACTCAATATGCAGGACTCCTCATTTCTGTTGACTTATTTAGATTTTGGCTCCTCCTAGGTTACTTTAAAATGCTCCATAACTTTTGTTGGGATGAGTTACACTTTTGCAAACGACTCAGGCTAATTCACCATTCCATATATGATTTTAATGGAGCCTGCTTGAACAAGTTACCTTTTGCATCTTAATTATAAAATTACATAAATAGAGTTTCCATTAAAACTTAATACCAATTATTTCTGTCTGATTTAACTCAGAATCTTTATTGACACTGTTGGTCTGTTCTTGGTATTGTTTAATTTGGTGTTGGTATTACAGAGTCAATAATTTGCTCAGTACTGGTCAGGACAAGTTTCTAAAATGAAGGCATACATGCTAGTTATGATACCTACTTTCTCATTAAGCCCATTGTTAAGTTCCAGCTGAGGAAAATAGATGATTTCAGTTGAGCAACAAGTCCTTAAAGATTAAATATCTGATGAATAAAAAAAAAGATAGGGAACTGCATCCACTACTGGAAACAGTAATTAAATCTGCATGCCTTTTTTTTTTTTTTTTTTTTTTTTTTTTTTTTTTTTTTTTTTTTTTTTTTTAATTGTGATCTGCTTGTATTTGCATACAACTCCCTTGGGAGGCAAGCAAAAGTTATTGAAGTTTTAGGATGTCAGAATATTCAAGATGAATACAAAAACTGAAATATTAAAATCCACATGCAAGCACTCGAAGAAATATTTTATACCTCAGGGATGCTCAAAATTTTTAGTGAAACCACATGGACTTCTGATGAGTTTGGGGAAAATATTCATTATGCGTTTATGCACCGTTCCAGATATTCTGCTTTGAAACTCAAGGGTTTCAAAAACAAATTTTAATTTAAACCCTGCCATTTAAGAAAAGCTTTTAATTTTTGATAAACAGTGAAAAGTTTTTATTATCTGGCTGTGGGTTTTTTGTTCTTTATTTCATACACTTCTTGCTTTCACTTGCTTTAGACATACCTGGCATCTAAATTTTAATTACATCCATTCATTTTACCTGTCTCTTTAAACACTTTTCAATCAACATGTACTTCCTCTGGCAGAATATTGTGTTCAGATTCTTTTTAATCAATTTTACTGCCAAATCCTGTTTGCCTTACTCATGCAAGTATTCCTGCAGAAATCAATTGGACTACTTGTATGAGAAAAGCAAGCAGTTCTTGCCTTTATTTGGTAAAGCAAGACTTGAACAAAAGCGGTACTGTACCTGCTATGGGCAGCCAGAAACAATGACGAGCTCCTTGATAAGATTAGATGTAATTTTAAATGCAACTAGGACAAAGAATCCCTCCCACCAATCCCAACTCATAACTCTCTACAGTAATTCCACTGCAGCAAAGCAGTTGAAGAATTACTGACAAGAACCAGACTGCCCAGTAAGCACCACCTAACAGACACAGAAACATGATCTGCATTATTTTTAAGCTTGGCAGACATTTTGTGCTTCTTTCAAAAAAGGAAAAATAAAAGAAAAAAAGTGCAATCTTTTAAACCAGGCACATGTAAACCTTATACATTCCTGGTTTTAATGTTAGAAGAAGACCTCACATTTTAAACATTCTTATAAATGTACAATGAAAATAGTGAAATATTACCTACTTGTGGATGATTGTTTCAGAATAAACAAATGTTCTGCATTGTCATCATGTGTGAATAGATTAGTTTAACTTTAAAACAAAAAGTTTCTCCCCAGTCCCAAGTCAATTGCTGAACTTACGTTCACAATATTTATGCCAGCAAAGCTGAAGGCTTAGTTTGCAGCTATGGAATGGATGCATAACTACATGTAATGCAGAATATCAGGCTGAATTCCTATTTGGTTTTTGAAATAATGTATTTGATTAATTCTGTCTTTAACAACCCAGAGAAACCTCTAATATAATGTTTACTCACTATTCATAGTCCTGAGATAAGCAGTATGCAAATTCACACACAGTGAGATTTAGACATGATCTCCTTTTCAGCATAAATTCCTTATTTTTTTCCCTTGATTTTTTCAATTTAAATATACTGGCTTATATATGGATTAAATATATTCAGTTTGTAATCTTAAGGGTAATAGTGTGTGTTTAGACATTCAGCAGCTTGATGCTGTGGGCACTGAAGACAGTGTCTATAATCTATAATACCTATAGGCTTTGGATCAAACCCAGATGGAGGATGAGAGAACTAGGGTAGGGAATTCAAACAGCATGGGCAATGTTTCTGAATATGTGGCAAAGATGATGAAGCAGAGGAGGTTGGGGTGTTACATAAAGTGTCACACAACATCTTGCCCCAGCACATAGTTTTTTTTAATGAAAAAATAAAACATTTTTGTCCTATTACCTAAACAGTATGAAGAAGTGTTCTCTGCAGCTAGACTGAGACAACGACTCTGGCAGCCAGCACAGGAATTCCAGGGAAGTGAAAGTGAAATACTGGAAGTGAATTCTCTTGCCTGTTAACTACCTCAGCTGCGGTGAGCTGTTGGCCCCAAGGGGGGAAGGCACCAGCCTCCATCCTCCAGCACCTTCTGAAAGCAGGTGTGCTCCAAGGCCACAGTGGATGATGGTTTGTTTTACTCACTCTATCACTGTATTAATAGAAGTGGCTTTGTTTTTGCAGTTTTTCAGCATTTCTTAACAATTTTCAGGCCTTGGCTTTGTCTGGAAGTATGTCATCCTTGACCAAGAAGGCTTTGTCCTGGCTGTCACATACTTTGTCCTAGACTTTGTGATCTGTGCTGCTCTCTAAAGCACAAGGGCCCTTACTATCTAGATGGTCTTGGCACACGTCTGTGACACATTTAACTCAGGCACAAATGTGTGATGTGACTCTGTTCTTAGTTTACCTGGACCTCACTTCTCCACCTGAATATTGGAGATAAGACCAATCCTTCCCTATCTCAAAGAGGCACTGGGAGGATAAAAAACATTTGTGATTGCTAAGTGCTGAGATATAGTCATGACAAAGGCCAGCAAGTGCCTTGACAGATAGCAAACCTCATGGAAGGCAGATATGGCTCCATTTCAGTTGCGACTAATTTTGTTGCTTTTCCTGTGATGAAATTTAAGAAATCCACATCATTATAGAACATGGGAGAGTAAATATGCTAGAAGTGAGATTAATAAAATTATTAACTAATATTTATTGACTTTGATACAACTTGTAATGTATTTAATAAAATTCAGTATTATTATCTACAAAAAAAAGTGGAAACAGCAATAAAGATATTAAGTGTTATGTATGAGATCAGGTAATTAACTGCTAATGGGGCTGAAACCCATTGGTGGGACTGAATTACAGCCCAGAACTCATATTTTCCCTTTTATTTTTAAGAAAGCATTAACGGCATAGGAGTTTTGCAGTTCCCACATTTTAAACATATCAAAATTATTTTCTGTGATTTTTTTCTCATAAAATGAATAAATTTTTGATGCATAAAGCATAATCTGAAATCTAAAATTTTAGTATGAAAAAGTATGAAATTCTTATTTTATTGTTTTACATTTCTTGGCCTGCAAGATTTAGCATTGGTATGCAAGGAGCAATTAAAATATATAAATACACAGACTTGTATTTTCTACCTTTATTAGGGTTCTAACAGAAGCAAGCTAGCCTTCCATATTCTGAATTATTCGTTTGGGTGGCATCTGTGTTTTCTCATTATTGTCTGTGGAACAGACTATTCAAAAAAGATGGCTGTCCACTGCTATAAATTTGTGAGAACTTTGTGTGATAAGGCAGAGCCATTGGGGCCATGGCTAGATTGCCTTCAGGAGTTGTGTTTATGATCACAGAGATCTAGCTCCTGCAGATAAACAAGCTGCTTCATTTCAGACTGGAGGAAAAGCAAGAAGCTACCTATAAATAAAGATCCTTCAGATGATCCTTCAGTACCTCCTATAAGGTAAAATGACAGTACACACTGAATGACCAAACAATAAAAATGAGGGTATGGGTGTGACTTGACTACCTCAATGCCGTCAATTTATGTTCAGTTTAACAGAATTTATACAAATATTGAAGATTTTTTAGCATGGCTTTGAATGCCCAATATCTGATATTAAGTGAGCTGTTTTCAGAAGTGGGGTGCTCGGCACATGCCAATAGCCAGCACATGCCTTTTTGTGGTATCAAAGCACCTAAGACCATGAGTCACTCTGAAAGCATGAGCTTGGATCCCTCTTCCCCTGGAGATAGTCAAAACCTTATTTGTGATAAATCTATATTTTGCACACAGGCAATCTATACTGCAGCAGTTACTAAGAGTTAAAACAGGGAGCAAAACCTAGAGTGCCGATGGCTTAAAAGTCTCACATTTCTGAGACATGCTTCATCCCCCCATATCATTCTCCTACGGGGTTATCAGACCAACTTTCTGCATTCAAAAGAGCTGTGGTTCACAGCTCAGCTAAAGTGACCACAGCACAGTGTGAAGTGACATGTCACTCCCTCGCTTGTTTTCTTCTTTTCCCTTTAAGCCTCCCCGGACCGATTTGAGTTGCCTGTCATCAGCCGAGATCATGGTTCTGCCAGGCACAGCTTCCCAGGACGTGTCAGTGAAGGGGATGCTCCAGGCAGCCTCCTGGACCCATTGGCCACTGGGGTGTGAAGGCAAATGCTGAGAGCCCAGAGCACCAGTGTCACCGCTGGGGAGAGGCAGCTGGCCTGCTGGGAATGGATCTGGGTGCTGAAAGGGTGCACTTCAACCTTTCAGTTTGTACACAAGTCTCCCTGTAACAGCATTATCTGGCAATTGGCATTCTTAGGCCTAATTTTCAATCCACAAGTAGGAGGCAGGTCATTGAGGATATCCTCACTATTAGAGTTATTCAGTTTGCATAGAGGCTCTACTTAACACTTGAGGAAGGAGTGCTGATTTCCAGAGTGTTGATTTGATTCCCCAGTCACTGCTGTGTGCACAGCAAGGCAGTGTGGCACTGGCAGCCAAAAGTTTGCAGATGACCAGAAAAGACAAGGCACCTACAGAAATGTCCAGGACTGTGTGTAAAATCCCCAAACTTCCATAAATAGGGATGTGATACCTGCCTTGCAGTTGAAGATTTAGTCTAGAGTGCCAAAAACATTTTGTAATCATCATTGAAGCCATCAGTTGTAAATATGAGGGACAAAAGTGCAAATATAGATATTAATTAGAATAAACTTCAAGAATAGAATATATCAGATGAAGTTTGTCCTATGTGTATTTAATAAGTACAGATATGTTTGAAATCATAGGTATTCCTTTCACTTTAGGTGTGCTAATACAGGTGTTTTTTAAGAGAGCAGTAGTTGGTAAAGAGGATCAAGGAAATCATTAAAGATCTAAAAAAGACAGTAATGATGCTGAGGCTGAAAGCATACAAGCACTAGATTTATTTTGCCTGGCTCCTCTTTCATCCTAATTTACATCCCAGTTAGCTTATGCATGTAAACTTCTGAAAAATACTGTTGTGGTTTTTTGTTGTTGTTGTTGTTGTTTTTTTTTTTTTTTTTTTTTTTTTTTTTTTTTTTGCCACAAATATATTTTCATTTTTTAAGGAATTGATGTGGGATTAAGAGAAACACTTGAATTTTGTTATTGAATGTATTTATGATTTTCAAGTTTTGTCAAAGAAAAAGAAGATGCAATCCCACCCAGGAAAATTCACTGTGACAGTACTGTAGAAGTTTTACTCAGGAAGATCCTGTCTTAAACACAGAAGAGGAACTGCTTTTACAATATTAATGTTGGCAAAAAAATGGACCAAAACAAAACTCAATAGTAGAGAATATTTTTCGTATTCCAGAACCAGATCTATATGTTGTGTCTGATATCTTTCACAGCAATTGCACAAGCTGTACCCCACACTAAGCTTCAGTACTTATCAGCTGTAAAGAAGTTCCTGTCTGTTCCATGTTCAGCTCAGGCTTATTGCTAATGGCTAACAGGCAGCTAAATTACCACTGGATTTTTACCTGCAGGAGAGTATCTAACTCTGCTATGGGAATAAGCCCTGCTATCCTTAAAAGGATATTTTTTGCTTACCTAAAAATAGATGTGGTATTGCTCCCCCTCATTTGTGAATTCCTGCTGTTGAATGAAGTGACTGACATTCAAGAAACAGCATGCCCATTTTTCTGTACATTATTAAGCTTTAATAAACAAAGATGAATGTGAATTCTTGAATTACTGGTCTACACAGAAGTCACTATGTGCAGAAAGAGATCAGTGCTGGAAGTCCTGTAGAATTCTTTTTTTTATTTCGTGTTTGTTTCTTTACTCAGAAGATTAGCAGCTTCACCATAGGCAAAAAACCCACCAAGCCAATGTCATCAAGTTCTAAAACAGAAAGATTTTCAAATTAAAACAGCTGTTATTTATCCTTATTTTTGTAAGTAATAACTATTACATTTAGCTTCTTTAATACAGGTGTGGAAATCTTATTCCAGTTCATTCAAGAACAAGAATTCCACCTTAAATATTTTTAAAGAATGCTCTGAACAACCAACTGTGTATAAGCAAAGGAGGGACTGCATTATTGCTGTTGAATTCTGTAGCCTGAAGCAGAGAATGTACAAGTTGGTACTAATAACAGATGACAGTTTTTAGTCTTTCTTAGATATTCTTCCATTTTCCAGCTATCTAGGAAGTCCCCAGTAAGTATGAATGTACAAAGGGGATATACCTGGAGCACTGCAACGCACTATTTCCAATTATAACATTTCTAGTATAGAAAAAAATAATCAGGAAAACTTCTTAATTTTGAACTTTTCTGGTTGTGATAAAGTAAATTCTTCCATTAAAAACACTAAAAATCAGTCTCTGGTTTTGATTCTTCACAATTCCTTCATTGTTGACCAGAGATCCCCATACTATGTAATCAGGAATAGTATTTATCTCAGATAAACTGTAAACATGCTGCCTCACAAGCATGATTACCCCAGAAGTCCTCTTTCTTTTCTCTGTTATTATTTGAATCTATTTTCAGATGTACATATCTGCAGGTCATGGCAGATTTCAGTCTGTTAAGGTATTTTACACTTCACTAACAGTAAGGAAAATAATAAGGTTTTGACCTTATCCACAGGTCAGTATTCTTCACTTAAGAGAGAAGAACTGCAAAGACTGAATAGCTGCTTTGTTACTCTTCTATAGTAATCCACCTGTGTGGTTAGCTAAATGACTACATAATGGGTTTTAGTAAAGTAATAAAGCATTAATATAGCACAAAGTCTTGCTTAGAGATATATTCTCTTTTATGGCATGACACGGTTTCCAGCTAATGTCAGTCAGAAACTGCACTGACTTCTCTCCTCCACATACCTGTTAAGGTATGCCCATGTGTTTTTAGGGATGAGAGGGATGAAAGAAGTGGAGTCCCAGTCTTAGGCTTTTGACCACAACCACAGCAACAATAGCAATAATATTTGGTAAACTGAAAGCCAGGAATGAATTCAGTGTTTGAGGACTGCTCTTTCAATGGCACTTAAGAGAAAAGTTCTCTGAGGAATTCTTAGCATCTAATGTTTGTTGTTCACTATGAAGTTCATTCTGTAATTCTTCAGATGAAGTTCAAATGTTTCCTTTTGGGTTTTTGGAGAGAATGGGAAGTCTTTTTTTCTAATGTCCTCAAGGAGACTAAAAACTATCCTTATCTGATGTTGAAATACAGAAAATTTAACTGCCAGGAACTTTTGAAGAGAAACCTGTTGGAGGTTCTACATTTAGTTAAAAAGTCAGGGTGGTTGTTGGTGAAACACTATAAAATGCAAACATTTCAGATTATTTTTATTCTGTAAGCACCTGATGAACTCTTGTTTGCACTAATGGGAAGTCCTGAAGTAACTCAATAGATTTTAATTAATTCAATAGATCTTATTAAACAGAAATTTTCTTTTCTATGTTTACAGTCATAATCTGCACAGTTTTCAATTGCATAATCAATTTATCTGCATGGAAACAGAGCCTAGAGCTTTATAACTGCCACAATAGGCAGGTATTTATTTTTCTGAAGTCAATTCAAAATCATAATTAAACCAACCATATTCATAAATTAACTGCTTTATATTAGATATGTCCCTTGAATTTCATTCAACTTATTGACATACCATAACAAATAATTATTTCCATCAGTATTTACTTTTACTTAGATAAATTAATGGAACAATATAATTATGGAAATGCATGTAATATCTGAAGTTTTCTCACAATGGTGAGGAACTCCAAGGGGATCTAGGATTGGAATTTCTTCCTGGCACACAGGTCTATGCATAGTCCACAAGACAAGTGATTGTAAAAATTCTTTGATTCCTGACTGCAGTGTTGTTGTTGATGTGTTTCTAATGCTTGGGAATGATACACAAAATTCAACAGAAACTCTTTTCTTGGAAAGCAATTCTTGTTTCTCCAGGCTGTCATCTTTTGTAAAGCCTTTAATAGTTGTTGACATCATGTGCCATTATGTGTCAGACTGGTTAGCAAAATCTTTTGATACGTAGACTTATTTGTCAAGTAGCAGATTCCCTATACTCCTTTTCACCTTTAAACTGTTATACTCTTCTTTGGTCAAAAATATCTGAAAACACTGCTTCAGCATGAATCTTGTCACATGGAACTGGCATTTTCCTCTTCTCCATTCTTTTTATCAACCAATTTATTTTTAAATACTTGTCATGTTCAGCTTATTACTGCTGCTCTACTTCACCAGGAAAAAAAAAAAATCACTACATGCTTGTAATTCATAGAGAAATACAGAAACTGGCTTTGGATTTTTAGGAGGAAATCAACTACAAGTTTTGGTTTGCATTAAAAATATAAATATTTGATTTTTTTTTTTCCTGTGAAAATGAATTGTCAGCCATGACATATTTTTAATTCTTTCCTCAGTCATTTTTACAGTGACAATGAAATAAAACAAAACACTTTTGAATGACAACTGCATTAATATGGCTAAGCATGGTGGAGCAGAGTTCAGCCTTGTATGTTCATGTTACAGAGTAAAGTAACATGTAAAAAAATAATTTCTAAATGGAAATGGTTCAGATTTTTTCAGTTAAAATAGATCATGTGAGCAATTCAGTCTCATGGCCTTGTCCTGAATACCAGAAGATGGACTTGATTTTCCATATGTGGGCACTCCCTGTGATTCTCTCACTGTGAGGATATAGCATGAGTGGTATCAGGCAGAGTTAGCAGAGAAGGGAAGAAGCTCGAATCTGAGAAACTGATGTTTTGCTGTATTGTGTCTTAACTTTGTAAAGTGACAGCTGTACACATGTCCTGCCCAAAGAGAAACCAAGTAGTGAGACTCTGCATTTTCCCAGATTTCTAGATTTGAACACAAAAATCCCATGTATAATTCTAAAATTCTAAGCTGTGTTGCTACCTACATATATTTTATTAACTATGTATGATTTTTTAAATTCTTATATCCTGACTGGAACAACATGCAGTGATTTTGTCTGACTGCACAAAAAATTGTGGCTGCTTTTTATTTCAAGAGTACATCACAGCTGTCATTTTTGTCTTGGGTTTTCTTCATCTTTGACTGTGTTGGGATTATTTATTTGGAACATATTAGCAAAATGAAGAACAATGGAGATTTTTGAGCATAGGATTAATTAGATGATAATATGCAAGTAGAAATTCAGTAAGACTATGATAAATATCTTTCTGTATTTCAAGAAAATAAAAATTCCAAGACTTATTCATCAAGATACAGGATATAAAGAAAAGAAAAAAAAGCTTTTTTAACAGTTATACAAATAAACACATATCCATGGAAACAAACTCCATTAATCTGAAAGGACTTCCCTCTTTTAAGTGAGAAAAAAAATAAGTGAGTAAAATTAATGTCTTCTTTTTCTCTGTACCATTTCTATTGTTCTCAACCAGAGTCGTTTCACTGACTTAAGAGACTGGCTGGTAAAGGGTTACTAAATCAGAGGAGTTCAGAGACAGATTAGGGTTTCCCAGTGGCACATATCTCTAGCAAGTGTGGAAGCCAACTCGGAAGAAACACGTTTGAAGTGGCAGAACTAATCATGCAGAAGCAATTTGCGATTTTCTCTCTCTCAGCCTAGATAAAGCAGAGCATTATGACATTGGCTGCATGGAACAAGGTCAATTTACTGTGAAAAGGCAGCTATAGTCTCCAACTTCAAATAAACTTTCATCCTGAATGATGAAAAAGAGGATTTACCCTATTGCTTATCCATAGAACAGAGAAAACCAGACGAACAATTCAATTAGGACATGCTAGTTTGCATATTTTTTCCCACCACTGATTGTCGCACTGTTTTAGTAATTCATAACGTAATTATATCTCAAGGTATTTCTCTTGACATAACAGAAAAGGAGCTGCTCAACTGCTGATAGACTTGACCTCAACTGAAGTTGTTGGGCTTCTCTGAAAGTAAAAGAATTAAAGTGCAAAATTTCACATGATTACTTCAAATGAGGTTGTGTTTCTTTTTCATGTTTCAGATTTTTAAAATGTCACCAGAAGTAAAGTAGCGAAGACATAATGCAAAACACTTATCGTATATATTCTTTTAATTGTCACTCTTTCTCTACTGTAACTTGAAATTTCCATATGCTAAGGTCAACCCTCTGCTTGAGTTGCACATTGAAGTCTTAAAGCTACATCATTTGGATAAGTTTTGATTCTTTCTCTGTGCCCTCCTTGGTTTCAGCCAGTGAATAATAACCTTCAGCAGGAATAAGGATTCAAGATACTTTCTGTAATGCATCTGCTGAAGCCTGGTTCCTAAGATGGGGAGAAGTAACACCAAAATTTTAGTAATTTTCAATTTTCCTTACCAATGGTTAACCCATGGATGTAGCTGGCTCCTCTAATTTCTTAGCCCACAAATAAATTTTTTAAACAGTTTTGTTACAGTGTTAGTGTCACACATAGTTTATTTTTCATCATATAGAGAATAGATTCTCACTCCAAAAGAATACCTATACTTACCTATACTACCTATTTCATTAGTGAGACTGTCCAGTTATGTTAAATGATTTTTAGTATATTTATATATACTCAGAATAGTTGTATTCTTAGAATGGTCAAAAAAGTACTTTTGGTCATGCATGACTAAGCACAAATTATCCTTTATGCAATGGAAAAAACGCTGGCAAACCCTCACCTACCTACAGCCAAAGCAGATAGCCAAAGCAGATAATTCTTGGGGAAAAATTAAACAAGGCTTCATTTTAATTAGTTGTTCAGGGATTCAGCCAGCTGTGATGTACATGTTTTTCTGTATTTATGCTTATTAGTTGAATCCAAAAGCCCTCCTCTTTCCTCACTTGCCCTTCTGTAGTAGTTTATATTTATATTGATGGCAATAATCAGGATATAGAGTATTTTATATGCATTCTGAAATCATAGTTGGAAGGTAAATGAAGATATGATTGAATGCCGTAGCTGCTATAGTTCATGTTAAAAAATGCACAACCAGTCTAAGGGCAGAGAGGCTCAGTGAATTAATGCATTAGTCTATTAGTCTTCCTGTGCCAGACTAGGACTCCAGATTGAGTTCTGGTGAGCAATGAACCTCTGTAGGGCTGACATTTGCTCCTAGAAAGGAGTAGAAAACAGTTCATTAACCTTCACATTGGTATAAAATCAGCTACTGAGTTTAGGAGCTACTGGCCAGCTGTGTGAACAGGTCTGTCCTTTCACTAATAATACAGTTTCAATGAGCAGTGCTGTCAGTATGGTTGGTACTTCACAGGAGAAAAAAAATGGAACATTCCTCTCAGTTCAAATAACTTTGAATCAAAAGACAAACAGGACCACCACCCCACCACCACTGTCCCTTGCCCCATTTACAGTACTTTTGTACAAACTAAAATTCAGTTTTCAGTGTTCAGATTTCCAGCTGGTGATAGATAATTTCATAATAATCTTTCCTAATTTAAAAGCCCTGGACAAAAGGGATGTAAAGGCATAAAGACACATATCTGAGAGAAAAGATAAAACTGCCTTGGTCTCCAGTTAGTGTAGTTCCTATAGAATAAGCCTCCAATCTTGATCCTAACACTGAAGTGGAGGAACCTGACATTAGACTCCTTTGGATTTTACACAGGGAAGAACCCAAGAAATTTTTGGCTGCTTCATCTGAAAAGCTGACAAATTCACAGCCCTTGCCAAAAGCTTCTTGCCAAGAGACTTTTGGCAAGGACTGGGAAGTGAAGTGGGAACGTGCTATAAAGGGCTTCCACCCACATTTCATGCTCACCCTGCACAGGCTCGTGGGGACAGCAGCTTCCACACAAAAGAACAGAAGAATATTAGGTCCTGGCTGAAAAGCTTGCCAGCCTATCAGGATTTTTAGGGATGCTGAGGAAATTTTGACTCAGCCCTTAAAAGGTGATATGAAAAATCAAATCTGCATGAAATGTACCTAACATTTCAGAAAGAATAAAAGGACGGCTGTTGTTTAAAAAAAAAAAAAAAAAAAAAAAAAAAAAAAAAAAAAAAAAAAAAAGGCAACATCATAGACATGCCCTGGCTTAAGCAGGATTTAAAGCCTGGATTTCTTCAGAACTAAGCTTCTCTTTTGACTGCTTTCAAGCATTTCAAATTAACATAAAACACATAAATGTTCTCTTTCAGGGGCTTACTGCAGAGCTTTTACAGCTGTATAGAAGTGAGAGGCTACTTTAGATGTGTTGCAGGTTTCTTCAATTGTTATACCAAGAGCTCTCTTTATGTCATGCTCAGAGTGCTTTGCCCAGAGCACACTGAAGGATTCAGTAGAGATGAGCACACCTCTTCATTATTTGGAATTACTTATTTTTTCACTCATTCTTTATTTGGAACTGAAGAACTCTTGATTGAAAATTGAGGAACTGCTAGGCAGGTCCAACTTTTCACCTTAGGGTACTGACTGTTGGCTCCCATCCATTTCTTAACCATAAAGTATTGCTTTGTTCCATTTCTGGAAATGCAACAAGATATGCCAAGGCTTCTTTTTGAAATGGAAAATTTGTGACAGATTTCTCATACATCCAAACTGTCAAGAGCAACTTGTTTGTCCCAGAAACTCCTGCACTCTGTGGAAGCCATATTAAGTTTCTGGTAAGTATGTTCAGTGCATTCCAAATGTCACCATTCTTGTCGCAAAACAGATACCACATGATAAATGGGCAGATATGCAGGCAGACATAGATGGATTAATGTATTTTATGTACGAAAGGAGATTAATGCAAATTTCTAAAATGAAAATGCATGTAAAGGGATCATCGTCATTAGCTTTAGCTTAAAATTTTAACTGATCACTGAGGTAATTTCAAAGAACACAGCCTTACAGATAAAAAAAACTTATTCCAACTCACCCTTTTTGTACATCTGTGAAAGAAAATTACAAGCTTCAGAATATAAAATGAGATTTCTTTTTACAGATTTTCTTGTAAACTGGTGTCATTGACTTTATACATATAGGCAAAATAATTCTCACTTCTCCAAAACACATCAGGCTAAATCCTTTGGTTTGTAGTCACTGCTCAAGTTATAATACTCTTTTTTCCAGAAGTAGTTCTATTGTTTGAAGAACCTGAAAAAAAGGTAGAGCTGATCTTATGTTCTGCAAAGTCACTCTTCGTTTTTGAGTGAGGGTTACAAAGGATAAGTTGTACAAGAAAGCTAAAAACTTTTTAAAAAAATATTCTTTGTTATATTCTCAAAAATTTACGTACTTTCATTGAAGTGAAAGCTTGGAATTTGAACAGGAATCACACGAATTATTCCTGTTAAGCAGTTTTGCACAGGATTCTAAATCTAATATTCATATGAAGACATCCAGAGAACTGCAACACAGTATTTGACATTTTGTGTCTAAAAAGAGCTACTTCCTAACTTATCAGGATTCATTTTTGAAACCAATACCTACTAGGTCTGTATAAAAACTTGTATTGTCTTAATGGATTTTTTTTTCATATAATTTCTTACACTGTTATACTGACTTAAACCTGATGTCTCCTAATTTTGACTATGTCCTCAAGTTTAGGTTTCTGATTTTGTCAGTGGATCAGTATTAGAGGGATAAGTTGTTACAGTCCCAGGTAATTTTCATCCTTTGATGATTCTGTAACATAATCAGCAGAAAGGAATATGAACCTGCATCTCAGTACCATAGCTTGTCTTCATGACACATTTCTGCAAACCAAGCCATTAATTGCTCTCAATTCCTACCAAGCAAATGCAAGTAGAGAATGAAGTAGGAAGCTGTAAAGTAGTAGCATCTTCCACTTGTGTTCAGCAAGGCTTCTTTATGGAAGTCTGAAGAAGCTTTTATTCCATTTTCACTTACAAGTGTACTCATTGGACAGTTTGTTTACTGGTCTAATAAATGTTTGGGCTGTAACTGACAGGTGTGACTGGTTGGTGAAATTTTTAGCTCTCTGTGCATCTACTTGGATGCGCAAGCAGCTGTTTGGGTCACACATGATTGTCATCAATTACAAAGTTTTGATGATCCAGATATCAGTAATTCAGAAAGAAATTGACTCACCTGCTGTGGTGTCGAGTGAGGGCAGACATCTGGGGTAGCCACCCCAAGGGAAGCCATCTTTGTAGCCCTCAGTATAAAGAAAATATTTAGGTTATTTTCATGAACATGGATACATGTCTATCAGAAGAAAACAACTCAATTAATCTAAGGGCAAATATGCAGTTTGATGGAACAAAACCTAATATTTTTCATCTTACTTACTGTTCACAAGTATTTAAAATACAACCACTGGTTTATTTTTTTACTTCTAGTTTTTGTGCAGCCTTCATCAGGTGATTTTGAATGTTTGGAGTTTATTTACTTCTTTTTATGTTTTACTTAATTCCCATATTAAAACATTACATGTGAATACACTTTTACCTCCAGGATAAAAATCTCTTCAGGCTCAGCCAGACTCCAAATCTTTTCCTTTACTGTGAGACTGCTTTGGATATTAGACTAGGAATTGAGTGCAGAAGTGCTGATAACCATCTTGCTTTAGTGTCTTTAGCAGTATTCCCAGTCAACTATATTATGGCCTGTGAATAGTCCCAGTAATTGGAGGGGGATGTGAGTGCGTTGCTTGTAATAAAACAGTATAGTCATACTTAAATTTAAACAACTTACTATCCTTTATTGTTTTGTTTTCCTGGACTGTGTAAATCTAATCTCAATACTCAAGGTTTAGGATTTACCACAAAAGAAATCTGAAATACAGCATCAGTTGACACAGGAATCAAAACTCTTCAGAACTCACAAAGAAGAGTTTGTAATTGCTGCCTGCTGCTAATCCTATCAGCTCATATTAGTGAAACACGCTATAGTGCTGCAGGGAAGTTGTCAGGATCTGGTTGCAGGACTCAGCCTTTAGGAGAGGATTCAGGCTAAGCTTAGGCTGTACATTGCCACCCATGAGTCAAAGTACATCTTTTTGACTGAGTGGCAGACCTCTGAGGGGGAACAATGTGGATGAAAAAGAACATGCTTCTTTCACTGCAATGCTATTGTTACTTTGGTTTAACTTCTTAACCTCCTCCCTATTAAAGTTTCATTCAGTCATAAAAACAGATACCTGTAGTTCTTTTTCAAATCTATTCGCAAAAAATGCATGAAATAATACTTCATTCCAGGTGATAAGTTTAAAACAAAAAACATTATTTTTCTTTGCTTTTATTCTTTTTGTCTTTACTATATTAGGTCTTTTTTTAAAAAAAAGCTTTATTTAGACTTGTTCTGAAAGAAAGTGACTGATGGAAATAAATTACTCTTCTAACTTAATCACACTAAAAATATGTTAATTAGATTTTGCTAACACCTCCAGCAGTTATAAATCATAGCGGTTTGCAAATGTAACAAAGAAGAGTGCTTATTCTTTCAGTTACTTTGTGATTTGCAAATTTTCTTTATTATCTTTTCTGCAGGACCTAATAATGAAAATATTTGTTTATCTGTGTGCTGAACCAGACATAGTCTTAACTTGAAGCACAAAAGTATTGTCTCAAGTAGAATTAATCCATCTTAAAAGCTCAAATATTTGCTATGACAGTGTATGTGAAAAACTCACAAATTAGCTAACCAGCATGTTTCTCTGCTTGTAGGCATGGTCAGGGGAGGAATAAGCAATCATCTGAGCTGAGTCTATTGTGTAAGGCCACAGTTTTATTTCTGTGGTTCATGTCTTAAGAAATATTCTTATATATGTTGAAAATATATTTTTTTCTTTAGTCACCCTTTATTACACCCTGTAGTCCTTACAGAATGCAATGGACAGGATTCCTTTCTATTTTTTTAATCCTTGCTGCTTTTCACATTGCCATGAGAAGATGCTACATGACATTAAGTCCAGGGCAAAATATTTGGGGCATGTAAATATATGAGATTAACATTTCACTTCTTTTTATTTCTGTCTCTGACTGTACACCATAAACTCAAATTGTTGCTGTGTTGCCACAAAGAAAAGGTCCAGTCCTGCAAAGAACTACTGTTTGATTGCTGTCTGGACTTGGGTCAAGGGATTTTGTCATTCTAGCACAGCCCACATAAGCAGCACAGGAGAAGCCGTCAGAGGGCTTGTTCATGTAGGATTTTGGAAGCAGATTATAAACCACATCCGGAACTCATTAATTTGTTTTTCACTGTCAAAGAAAAATGTCTTTCTTTTTTTTTTTCCTTTTTTTTTTTTCCTTGTAAATTGTATAATCCTACTTTGAATTATATGAAACCAGTTGCAGGGCAGAAATAATAGTAGCAAATAGTAGCAAATTTGGAAAATAAATAACTATACATTATTGGAAATATATAAACTTGTCTTTTTTTAAAATAAAACCACTCCACTAGAGAAGTTTTATTTCCTAATTTATAACCATTTTTCTCTTCAGTGAATGGGCAGAGCTTTTGTTATGTTTATTATATTTGTTCATAACACTTAGACTGAGGTTTGGATTTTTAATGTAATTGCATAAACATGAAAATTGTGCTTCTGAACACTAGCTAGAGCCAGAGTGGTTGCTGGTTGCTGGCAGAGATTAACCAAGCTTTTTAAAACACCTCCACAGTACCTTGGCCATGACCCTTGATACCCAAGTAAATGCAGAGGTGCATCTATTCAGAGGTGAAAATGGAGATAGTGACAAATTATAAGATGCATTTTACAACAAGCCTTACTTATGGCCTATTTAAAAACTGGAATTTAGATTGTTAAAGCCTTAGCTACAGTTATTTTCTGGTCTTCCTTTTTCAGACTGATGCAGAACAAAGTGTAGATTTGAATTAATTTACTTTTACTGCTTCTGAAAGACACTTGCCTGTAATATAAAAGGAGTCTAAAAAATACTACTTTTCTCCAAAATATTTTTCAAGCCTTTGATAGTAAAAAATCAAAATTGCAAAAGATTATGTGTGTTCTTAAATTTGGGTATGCAAACAGTACCACTTGCAAACAATGGCCTTAATCATATGCTTGAAAGTAAGCATGTGCAGAAATCTTTACAGGGTCATGACCCAGTTCTCTATTGCTCCAGTTCACAGGAGGCCAACCTCCTTGACCTTGCCAGCCAAAATCCTCTTGTCATTGAGAGTTGTAAGATGCATAGCTCACCCCTCCAAGAGCCAAGGTGAATGTGCACCCACCAAGACTCTTTGAGGGCTGTTAGTGTAGGCTGCACAAATTCTGTGTGTCTCTGAGTGGAAATGGTCTCCTGCTAATCTGCACATCAGTGCAGTGTGAACGTTGCCATGTTCAAGGCAGTAGGTCTCAAACAGTGCATTCTTGGCCAGCTCAAACCATACCCACATGAATCTAATATTGATAATAACATCTATATGCTCGTCAGTCTTGAAAGCAGTCAGGAGTTTTATTATCATGAAGTTAAGCAGCTGATTACCCTGACACTCCACAAAGTGCCTCTGGTCCATATCTGGAATGGATCCTGCTTTTTTTACAATATCCCCCAAATAGTTCTCTCGGTTTTTCTTTGTTAGATTGGAACAAGGGATTTTTAGTTTAAAAAAGGAATCAGACCCTTGTGGCTTAAATAGTCCTGCTAAAGGCAAGCAAACTCTCCATTTTCCTAAAATAACTATATTTATTTACTTTCTATACTATGTACTTAACTATTTCACTTGATGGAAGCCTATGTACTTCTAAAATGAGGGTTTCAATTCATTCACATCCCATGAACAGGCTGTTTGGATATTTGGAAGTTATTTTGTACTGTTGTACTCTAAGGCACCCGGGGAATGGGAAAAGACAAAGTCAGCCCTCCTACCCCATTTGAATAACATGACTTCTGTGCTGGAAAATAAAACAAGTTTTACTTGCATTGGGCATATGAGAATGTACTAGAATAATGCATTTATATTATAAGTATTTTTCTCATCAAGAAATTAAATCTACTTGCCAAACCACAATAGGTATGTGTGTGTAAACCCTCCAAGTGTAATTATGTAGAAAACATTACATGTTACCATAGCAGGACATCAAATAAAGGCTAGTTATTTTAATTGTTTTTCTTAATTAGCTTGAGATCAACAAAGAAATAGATTAGTGGTTAATAAACAGAATCACACACACAAATAATAATAAAAGAATAATTATATTCATGTAAACATGCACACTTTACATTAATATTGGAGATAAATACAATATTTGAGCATAAGTGCCAAACAAATATGTTTTTAACCAGAAATAGAGAAGTCAGCTCTAGTTTGCATCCTCCTTAGAGCAGCAAGTGGTATCAGCATAGTTCAATGCTGAGGCAGACACAACAGCTGTCCATTTCGTGTCTGCCATGTACAGTCTGCACTTCTGCTGTATACTTTTAATTTGAACAGACTAAAGGCAGTATAAAAGAAAAATGGATGAAAAAACAGACTGCGTTGTCAATTACCATGGGGAAAAAAACTTCATAAGTATGTAATCAAAATATACAGTGGCAGATTTTGCTGGTTTATATGGATGTAGATCCAGAGTAAGAAAAAACAGTGGTATTACTTTGGATTTGCTTGTGCAGCTTAGAACTGAATCTGGACCATAAAATTTAACAATCTACATTTTGCATCAGATGGCACTGTATATAGTCAAGTACCTCATAGTTTATAAATGGCATGCATATTGTAAAAAGTAAAGCAAATACAGCATTTCATGTTTTTATTTCTCACATTATTACCATAGCCATTGCAATGATAAAGCTACTTAAACAGCCACCTCTAAATATACACCTTTTTTAGAGGTCTTTTTTTATTTACTTTTATGGTAGAGTTCATTCAAGGTACAATGAAATAGCTGATAAAGGCTGTGCTGGAGGAGAGACCAGTAGGGAAGGATAACGATCTCACTGCTATGAATAAAGTCTGCAGTCTTTCAATCCAGAGAGTATGCAGTTTTTCAGAATCAAGAGAGAAAAGCAAAAGGTCTCTGACGGCCAGGCTGCTCTGGCTCGCTGTGCCTCAGCCATCAATTATACACTGAAGAGCACAAAATTCCTTTCAGACCACAATGCCCTACAGCCTCACCTGGAATAGTCTCTGGGAGCAGGGACTTTCGGTTTTCCCATTGCTACCCACTCACAGGCTGGCTGTATCCAAGGCTGTGTGTTTAATCCCTAAGTGCCTCTACAGAGCTGGTCAGAGGTGCCTCTCAGAGGTGGTCCCTGCAGCCCCCTGGGCAGCTTTCCACAGTTTCCAGGTTGTTGCCCACCTCACCTCCTCCTCTCCTCAGAGCTACTGATGCCAAGAGCAAGGTGAAGAGGGGGAAAATGATCTCAAAGAAGAAAGAAAGGAACTGAGAAGAGGGTAAGAATCAAAGGAATTGTGAAGACAGGAAGAGGATGAAACTATTATTGGTGTTAGTACTATTACTGTTAGTATTAGTACTACTACAAATTTACAAGATATTGCAATTATATTATAATATAATAAATAATAGCAACAGTAGCAGTAGGATGAACCTCCAATAAATATTTCCTGTCCTTTTAGCATTGCCTCAGAAGCTATGCTGATGGGTACCTGAAATGGAGCAATAGATAAAGATAGTGTTTGCTTACACCTGCATTATTTTGCAATTTTTTAAATATTTGAAACTATTCTAGAAAATTATTAATGCTAATAAGCTACTCAGTAAACTTTCTAATTGATATTAAAAATCATCATTGTCACAGTTAACTATTCTCTTGATTTTTTTTTTTTTATATGCTAAGTGAAACCTATAATGCTCCCTTTGTGTTGACCCTGGGCTCTAGTGAGCGTGGAAGAATCTAAATTTATACATTCTTATACAAAATTCACATCTGAAGCCCGTGGGTCTTTCTCCCCAAGGTCTGTGTAAAAAAATCTGTATAATTTGACCCTAGAAGACAGGACAAAATTATCTAACCATCTCTTAAATAAAGTTCTTTATTTAAACAGCCACATTAGTTATTGCAGTCAATTAAACATGTAAATAGTTTCAATCTCTTTCTTAATTTTACACTACATTCACTGGATTGTGGATACTTAATTTAAGTGAAATAAAGCTTCACATATATGTATATATTTGTTCAGTGCACTTTGTCCCAAATATGACCTGACAAGCACCTGATATGCATATACCACCATCACTTCAGACCTCAGTGTTCAGATAAAAATAGTAAAGTTGCAGTACAAATTACTCTGGTTTTGGATATTTTAATATGTGCTTAGATAGCTAAAGTGACTTTCTATTTCAGAATTAGCTGAACTAACATTCTGTGCATTTATTTGTATTTGTTACGCATTAATAATACAAACATCAGAATATCAAAAAGCCAAACACAGTCTGTATAACAAGTTCTTCCAATTTTTAACATCAATCTTAAATTAAGAAGCACTCAGTTCTGTTGTAGTCAGAGCTTGCAATATTTCTTAGTCTCAGTAGTTTTAGGCAAAAACTCCACACATGATATGGGACTCACAAGACACAGGGAAACTTAAACTAAAAATGAAATAGTACTAAACAGACAACATAAGCATAGTTTTATTTCTTTTATTAAATTGATGTTTGGAGCCTGGATCAATTTTTAAAAAATTTCCAGAGTGGTAACAGTGGCAAATGTAGGAAAAACTGACCAGGCTCAGTGTCTACCGAATCTTTTACCCAGGCAGGTTCATTGTTGTAATGTTAAAGCTGCAACTGAGACAGATGAAAAATCACTCCTCAGACCTCAGTGTTTTTTGTGGTGAAAATATGCCTGTGCAATAAGTACATTGCTGCACAGAGGGTTGTGTTTCCAGTGCTTCAAACTCATAATTTTATTTCTGGTCATAAAGTAATCAGTTTTCTTTAAAAAGCTCCCACAATACATAAAGACCCTTGTGATCTGCTCTGTCATTTACTGCTGGGAAGAAAAATAGGAGAATGAAATACAGTGCCCTTCAGAAGCTCAGAACTAAAAAAGGCAAACATGCACAAAAATCTTAGAAAAAGACAAGGAAAAGAATAAGAAAACAAAATCAAACCAAATGAATAGTCTTTTTAAAGAAATTTTTATGATCAGGAGGCTCACAATTATTCTCAGAAGTGCTAGTAGGGCATTCACACTTTTCTCAGTAAACATAAACTAGAATGTGACTAAAACTATAATAATAAAGCTCTCATACACTTCTATCTGTAAAAACACATACAAGATTATTCACTAATCGGAAAAAGTGCTGTAAAGGAATACTTAATAAAAAATAATTCCCTGCTTAAATTATTGTATCACATCTTTAAACATAAAAGAACTTTACTTAGAACCTCTGAGATGATTTTCTTGCTGTAATTTTCAATAGCTCTTATTTTTAGTCGTACACAGTTTTGACAGGATGGTCAACTATTTTGAAATTTGGATCATGCTTGTTAACAGTTCTAGTTAAAGGAAGGAAATAAAGGAAAAGGATTTAGAAAATACCAAATATGGAATTTTTCAAAAAACAATTTCCTTTTTCAAAATGGCTTTTTTAGCGCAAAACTCCCATTGGTTCAAACAGATAATGCAGAAATGCAAAGTAATCAAGCAAAAGATTTCATTTTGAAGCAGCAAAGCAGTCTTTTTAACCTGAGCTCTTTTTTTTTGTTTTGTTTTGGGTTTTTTTTTTTTGTTTGTTTGTTTTTTTTTTTTTTTTTTTTTTTTTTGTTTTGTTTTGTTTTGTTTTGGGGGGCTTTTTTTTGTTTGTTTGTTTGTTTGGTTTTTTTTCTCCATTTAATATCAATTTGGAACAAACTGAAAATATTTTGGCTTTTCTGATTAATCAAGCAGCCTGAGAAAACAGTTATTCCTTGAATTAATGTTTTGTTTGGACTGTAATCTTCTTGGTGAAAATACAGAATACTGGGTCCTTTCTTTGCTGTGTATTGCACGTGGACTGATACCTCCAAAGGCCCTAGTGTTGGGTCTGGATGAAGGAGAGGCACTCCTGCAGCAGCAGGGACATCTGAATAAGCTACCTGACTGATTGGCAGGATACATCACCTTGGAGGCAGCACAAAGGGAGTGCAGGGGGTGCTGCTTCCTGACCTGCTTTTGTTTGTTGTAGTAGCTCCATGTTTTTATGCCTCAAGCTCCTGACTAGGGTAGTAGTGATCTTGTACTTGTACGCGCCACCTTTGCAGATATAGCTCTTCAATGCATGTTGTAAATACATTGTTGTGGCTCAGCTTGGAATACTGGCTTCTGTATCTTTTCCTTGTGTCTTTTTTTGGAGGAAGTTACTCGGCTGGATTCAGCAACCTGAGGTTAAATTCCAATTGAATATAACTTTCAGGATATCACTCTTAGAGAGAGCAGAATCTTTTATATTACACATGAATGAACAGATTGTTCCAAGACTCTGCAAGGGTCTATGCCTGTCTCAGCCTCTTGACTTATGTGAAAGCTAAAAAATATCCTGCAAACTTTTCCATTCCTGGCTAGGTTTTAATCAAGATTGGTTAGAGATTCTTCTCTTTTCTTTTCTTAAACAAGCTCTGATCAAGGTATTAAAAGCTGTAGGAGTCATTCTGCTGCTACTAGAGTCTATCCTAATATTTCAAGCAATATCTGCAGTGTGTTATTAATGACTCCAAATACACGTGACACGTGGGAATATGGAGGTATTAATATGTTGGTCTTCTGAACTAATTCAGCTGACTTCATCAGTAAGACAACTTGCAAGTAAGAAAATGTGCATTTCTGCAGGCAATAATAATGCCAGTGCAAAATGCAATATCAATCCAACACTGTTCTCAGTAGCAGAGTGTGTCATGTGCATGTCTTGCAGTTTTGCCATCCTGTGTACTGCACGGCCTCACACAACCATTACCTGCTGTTTGTCACACCTGAATGGGTTCAGAGGAGCTATAGGCTTGTTCCTGTGCCTGGGGCTGCATCATCGCAAATGTATCTCCTCTAAAGAGAGAAGACATAGACAGTAAATTAGATTTATCTCATTACCTCTACATTAGTTGGTCTCTGCCTGTCCTCAGAAAAGGGAAAAAAAGAAACCTCTTTCTTTTAAAAGTTCTGTAATTAGAGTGCTTATTATTAATATCAGAGAACATTAAGGCTGAGAAGCATTCATCATATATACATACAGAACTTCTAAACAGTAAAGCAGGTCAATGGTCGCTTTGCCAAAACTCTTCCAATTTAGTTGGAAAAAGCTGTTTAGCTTCAGGCAGAGCTGTTGGAATGTTGTAATTTGGTTTCAGTTTGATGCCTGGTGCTGTGTCTCCTCGGGCTGGGTGCACTGCTGCTGGCTGGAGCACGGGGGTCAGACCAAGGCTGTGATACACAGCCACCACGCTCCGCAACAGCTTCCTCCTGGGAACCACCTGCACACACACACTCTGTGCGGCCAGAGCTAAAGAATAAAGGCTGGGTTATGCCTCCTATTCCCCTTCGTGCATGTGTGAGGTGGAATTTATAAGGAATTAAAAATTATTTATAGAAACAGGAACTTAAAATGAAATCCGAATATCCTAAGGACAAAGCTGAATGTACATGTGAATATAGGCTGCAAATCTGTGGATAGATATGCCAAATACATGAAAGAAAATGGGAAAAGTCACATACAGTTTACAGCTGTCTGAGGTGCTCAGCACTCAGCTTTTTTTTGCTGTAGGAAAAAAAAGTGGTAAAATCACTATGATTTAATAGTAAAATATTGCTGTTCAAGTTTTTTGTTCTGGCTTGTTTTTGGTGTGGTTTTGTTTTTGGTTTTGTTTTCTTTGTCAGGACAGTTCTCATTGACTTAAAAGCAGGAGAATTATAAGATCTGTATTATAGTACTAGGAGATTTTTTGAATTTTATCCATTTAAATGGAATTATGTGTAGAACTCTTAGAATGGAAGACTGCATATTTTTCAGGAAATCTGAATCTGATAATTGAAGATTTTAATCTGGCCCCAGATTAAAGGAAGTTTTTTCCTTACAGCAGCTAAGAGAAAGAGAGAGTGATCCTATTGATTTTAAAGTATTTACAAAAACAAAACCCAAAAATCCCCTCAAAACAAAGCAGAAAAAACCATCAAACATAATACTTATAACTTCCCACAGGATTTTAATACAAGTATGATGATATTCACCAAGAACAGAGGACACCATGGTGAAGGATAACCAATTCTCCTATTACATACCAATACTTTTTCATGTTCTAGAGGCATAAGCCAACAGTGCTGAGAAGTGTGAGAAAAAGACAAAGCCCAGAATAGTTCTTAAACATAAAATAACCAGATGTCTTCTAACCTGAATGACTTTATGATTCTATGTTTCTACTCTATAAGAGTTCTGGCCTAGGCCACTGAATCCAATGTAACAGGACAGTATTGGATGCAGAAATTCTTTCTGACCCCCACTGTCCTTGCAGGGTGTTTCAGCTCACAGCCTTTTTTGTGGTGGTCTAGGACTTGGTGGGAGGCACGATGACATATAGAGAAACGTGAATTGTTTAAGACCTGTGGACAGCTGAGAGCCAAAAGCTAATGATTTCCACTAAGGTTTTATCCAAGCTCAACCATATACAAGTAAGGAGCAGGGTATCCTCTTGTCCTTGTACCCCAGTTGTCTGTTATGTTTATGCTGGATATTAAATTCTGCACCTTTAAGACAGGTTCTGAGAGCAAAGGGGGAAAAAAAGCACAGGTTTGTTTGCAGACCCCGCACTTGCTCCCCCCATTCCCTCGCATGGACTGAGCTGTGACTGTGCTCTCTGCAGCACCAACAGCGGGACAGAGCCCTCCTTGGCTTTTAGTTAGTTTTCACCTAGCTGAGGTGGAGAAGTTCCCCAAACTCTGACTTTTCCTTTTCTTGGAGCTGAAAACCAGAAAAATACTAGGAGCTCACACTTCTGGCCCACCAGGGGTGGGATGCAGCATTTTCCAGCACAGGAGGGATGGATGAGAGACTAAGTGAGCCAATCTACACCCCATGACAAGGACTGTCTGAATTTGCCATCTCTTCAGAGCAGCAAGAGGTTTTATTGTTTAATATTATTCTTTTTTCATCCTTGTGAATACTTTTCCTTAAACCAGGAAACCTCTACACAGGTAATACCAAGGTGAGCCCACACTGTGCTGACGTCTCATCCTCATTTCATTATGTACTCTGGACTTTCCTGAAACACAGCAAAAAACACGCTTGTCCTTGTTGTGATCTGTTTGACCCTCTGAAATTCTGTTTAAAATTTCAAAAGGAGGAGGGAGGGAATTTTCTGACAGAAAATGCTCTTTAGTTTTATATTTTAATATTTTTAAGTTTTTTAAATTTCTTTTGTCTAGTTTAATTTTTGTTACTACTGTTTTGATGTTGTTTCCTTATAAAATATTGTGTACATGGTATATCAAAATTGTATTCAGAAATGAAGGTTTTTCAAAGTATTGTCATTAGGAAGCCTATTAGTTGATGATCCAGACAAATTCAGTGCTATTTTCTTTGCACAAAAAAAGTGCAAAAAATTGTGGCATTCTGCTAATTTACTAACTTGTATTAGTGTAGTTACCAAAGGAAATCCATCCAAGTAGGCAAGGAGAGATGAACTGCTTCCTAATAAATTGCAGAAGCGAGGAAAAAAGCTTGCTGAGAACATTTTTTATGATCAGTTCAGGAACTGACTGCAGTTTTTGCAGCAGAGTCTGCCCCATCAGATTGAGCTGTGCCTCACCTTGTTTTGGCGTTTGGTGTAAAATAATTTTGATCCAGAAATAAGAATGTTAAAAGTATAAAAATTCTTTATTGACGCAGCTATGACACCAAACATTATTTTAGCTTATAAGAATGGGGTGTCTTATCCTTACATTTCTCTTCATAGTAGATGCAAGGAACTTACGTTTTTCTGTGGATCAAAAGCTGTTATAAGAAATAAAATTATGTAACAAAAATATGTTAAAAACATGTATACAAAAAAAGCTAAAGCCCCTGTGGAAGGCAGGGAATAATAATTAAAAAAAGGACTGTAGTACGCAAAAGGATTTGGAATGAAATCCAATGGCACAGTTAAATGAGGTTTAGAAGTTTTCGCAAGACTTGCTGGAAAATATACATTGTTTCTATGAGAAGATTTGAGTTTATTAGTAATAGTCTGGGTAAAATTTCAGGATTTAAGAGAATACCAATAAAACGAAGACTGACACTAACCAGACCATGCTATAAATACCACACAAAGAGACCAAACAAGCCCTTTAGTGAGAGACATGCTTGACGTTCTGCTTCACTGCTAGTCTGTAACAATAGGAAGAAACCTGTTGTCTCTGTAGAATTAGTTCAGTTAAATAAACTGCTCAAAATGCTATTGTTTAGGACTGATAGCAGCTGCTTACTGTGGTTCCTGTTTATGCATGATCAGCTGATGCAGCTTAGAGTCTGCTGCAGTGTGCCTGCAGCACACATACATTTTAAACTGTGCCATTTGGCATATAGAGTCAGCCCATGTTGCTTTGCATAAATTCCTCTTGGTTTTGTTCTCATCCAGGGGTAAGCATAGCTCAAGATGCAATGCAAGTTTCTCCTCTAAGGAGTAAATTTCTGAATTTTTAGAAATTCGCTTTTATGAAGGTGAATTGGCATATACCTCTGATTTAGTTGCATATAACTATCAGAGCAATTACACTTTTCATATTTTACTGCAAATGTAAACTTGAGACTGGATTGTTGCATATAATCTGTAGTAAAAAAATGAAAATCAATTATTCTGAGTATCAGTATAAAGATTTATTTTTCTGAATGACAGACAAAAACTAGGATCAAAATTCTCTCATATTTTGTTTCTACAAGGAGACTGTATTTCATTCTGATAAGGAATATATCTGTTCTTAATAAGTGTACATTTTTTAAAATGAACAAGACAGGTTATATTTCGGAAAGCTCCTCCAGACATTAAATAATATAGACGTATTCAAGTTTTTCATTTAGCAATTGGTTTGTCTTTTACTACACTTGTGGTGGACATTCAGGTCTGGGAGAAAACATAGATATTGATAAATATGTTGTCTATGACACTTAGGTGATGCCATTCAGCCTTTTCAGAACTGTGACCTATAATATTTTACTAATACAAACTTGGTGCTCACTGGTAATCATGGGATAATAATTCACTAAACAGCTAGAAGAGAGCTCAGCTCCAGCCCCATACAGACATATGTCAGAAACAGATTATAGGGTAAGAGGCAGAGAAAATTAAATTTTAACCCCCTCCCCTCATACATAAACTCAAAAGACTCTCCAAAACAAACAAATATATCCTCAGCTGTTAGGAAAAACAGAAATCAGTAGTGAAAACTGGATTAAAAGGTTGGTTTCATGGGGACAGAAGGGAGTGGACTCTCACTGAAAGCATGATCTTCTAATCCAATGCAGGAAAAGCTTTAGCTGAAGGTCCAGCTCTAAGGCTGGAACCTTAAAGTTCCTGAAGAGATCACAATTCATAATAAATGAATAAAGTGAATAATTGAAAATGAATAGCAGCACTTAGACTGTTGTGTGTAGTGTAAAAGAAAAAAAAATGAAATGAAATTCATAGAGATCCTTATGTTTTCCAAATTATGCTAAGATATGGAAATCTATCTTCTTAACTCTAACATGTATTTATGTGTTTAATAGCAGGGAGTTGCAGTAAATGTCATATTATTATGCAGAATGTATTTGTAGCTCATTTATATGTTTATAGTAAATTTGAGGCCCAAGAATCAGAATTTAAAGACTAGCAGTTTTTATGAATAAAGACTTCTGATTCAGGTCTTAAATTAAAAAAAAAAATTGATGCAAAATAAAAACAGATTTTAGCTAGGCTTTCAGACTAGTATGGATAAGATTCAAAAACTGGGGATATATAAATTATATAAATTATCTGGTAGAATAAGAAATGTCTTTTTTTTTTTTTTTTTTTTTCTTAGATTAAAAAAGTAATGTGATGTTACAAGTCCTTTGTGATTTATTAAGCAACACTATTTTTGGAGATGAAGTGAATGCTGCATTTGCTTTTGAATCTGAAAGTAGGAAAGAATATATAGGTTGGGGTTTTTTGGTTTTTCTTTAGATCAGAGATAACCCATAGTTTTCTACTGACAATAATATGTTCCATTAATAATATGTTTCATTGTTCCAATTAAATTTATATCAACATGCTATTCAGTAGCACAAGATATTAAGAATAATTTTTTAGTGTGATTAAAGTATTCACATTCTGAACATGACATTTAGTTGAACTTAAATTCATTAAAATACAATTAAAAGGCTAGACAGTTGGAATATCGAATCAAGAAAATTTAATAGCTTGATTCTGTTTATTTGCATTCTTCTCTAAGAACTAAGAAAGATGACTGCATGTCTTCTAGGTTTTTCAGATGAGATTGTCTGCAAATGTAAATGAGAATATGAAATATAAGTATAAATCAGATGCAAGATGGTGTATTGCACTACAATGCTATATTAGAAATAAAAGATCTCAAATAAGTTTACCAAAGACGTTAGTGTACAAAATCAGGTAAGGTGTAGTAAGGCATAGGAAAAGGAGTTCACCTGGTGTTCTCAGGTGTAAATGATCTATACCTGAGGATGTAGTATAGCTTGTTTTATTCCAGCCTGTTATCAAAATACACAAACCATTACTGCCTTTCTTCTAGATCAGAGTGAATTTGTCCAGAACAGGGCCAAGTTCTTATCATGATAATCCCCATGAGCTTAGAGCAAGGAGGTTTTGGCCTATGTTTAATTAAAGCAGCATTATGGTACTTAGACATCTGTTACATTTGTACATTGTGGGTCAAGGGCTCAGCTCAAGCTTCTCTTCTGAGGTCTGTATGGCCACTGCTGAATCTTTTTTTCCCCTCCAATATTTTTCATAACTAAGTCATGAATTCTATGTTCAAGGATACTTTCCCTCATCAGGGAAAACCATGTAACTTGGTCCTCGATTTCTAACATTTTAAGATTTTAAGAAGCATTTTTAAAAAGAGAAACTTTCCAAAGAAGTTTTATGAGCCACAGTGTGGAATCAGTAATGGGGAAAGATGCAGACTTTGTCTTTAATCTGACTCTTAGAATGATAAGGTGGGTATCTAAGCATTGTGGTTAGGTGCAATGTTCTATTGTCATCATTTGAACATCTGCAAACAATGGTTTTCCTACATTTACATAATTCTTAGCTATTTCTATCTTCTATTATATATCATATATGTTTGGCACTTTCACTCCCTTCCTATCCCCATCCAAAACAACCTAATGCAAGAAATTCATCCCACTTTATATGAGCCTTTAGTTTCAGTCAATGAGACTAATCACACGACTAAAGATTCAGACATATACTTCCTTAACAAAAACTCTGACAGTTGAAGATTGCCCTCTTTCCCCTCTTAAATTATTTCTGTCATGGCTCTATTAATAAGAGAGAATATTGAGAATACCCGAGTGCCCTGCAGGCACCTCAAAGAAAAGTACCACAGTTTGCATTGAAAAATTTTGCTTTAGATCCATGTAAAAAGTTTATTTGAAGTGTTTTGTTAAATCAGCTCCTCTCTTTGTGAATACAATTCTTTTAAGAAAAAGAGGCTGTTTACCATCCAGTCTTGCATTTTGTTGGGTTTTTATCCTACTACCAGTTTAGACATGGTTAGTTTATTCCAAAACAATTAACAAAAAATAGATTCATTTTGGAAATATATTGGTGAAGCTCGTTTTCCATCTATTATTAGTACATATATGGGCTTTGAGTGATCAGGCAATGCATTTTGATACTTGTGTCCTTACTGACCCTTGAGAAGAAGAAAAAAAACTTCCACTCCCATTTTCAGAAATGCTTTACATTGGTAAAGAATCTTTCAAACAATGAACAATGAAGCCTCGCTTCTACGTATAAAAAAGTTTTTTCCTAACTTAAAAAAAATTCATCTGTAAAGTTTTGAACCTGAACTTTTGCCTGATCTAAAGGAGTATCAAACCCTGCTCTGATGAACTGTTAGGTATACTCCTGAGCAGGTTTTCCCACAGTTTTAGGAAGGTGGTATGTTCTGGCTCAGTGAAGAGAGAATCTGAAAATTTCATAGTGCAAGGCTTTATATTCTAGAAGGATATAAAAGAAACTCTATATAACCTAATCAGTTTGCTGAGCAGCAAGTGTATTTCTTTCAAAGTAAATAGCTTCTGCAAAATATTATTTATATAGTTCTTGCAAATTGGTTTGAAGGGTTGTTTAGACAATCTTATTATGTATAAAGATAAAAACTTCCATCAAGAAATTATGCAAAAGAAAATGGACACACCAGCTGGATAAATCTATCATACATCGGCAAAAAGCAACAAGCACTTTTAATTAGCTGAGTGAATGTAGTTTGTTGAATGTTGAAAGCACAGACTCACTCATATTAAAATGTGCCTAATTTTCTGTGAAAAAGTCCCATCTGAGCAGCCCTGACCATAGTCAATCATACTAAAAGCCACTGGTGCTTTATTTGATTTACCAATATAAAATGCAAATTAGGTGATTAAGTGGAGTGGCAGACATAGTAGGGCCTCTTTCAAACCATCAAGTTAAATGCAAGCAGACAGCAAACTGGCTGTGCAAAGAAAATTTTAGCATATTCGTTTGATTAGTGCTACAAAAATTTAATTAGGTTGGCTAATTACTTGACAAATTGCTCTACACTAGAGAAAAGGCAGAGCATGTTTTATTCCTGCAAAAACTCTGTGTGTGTTTTAGCCCAAATGCTATCTGCCAATTTGCAAAAGCATTATTAAATGAATGAAGAATGGTACAACAGTCTCCAACAATGGTGAATTGTTTAATGCATATAATTAGAGAAAGCGCACACCACTATATCCATATGTCCATGATCCCTCATGTCTAAAAATATTTAACACAATATTTCTAGAAAAATACTGTCAAAACAGATTATTACAAGGTTATCAATTCTTCATAAGAAGCAATATATGGAAAATACTCATTAGAGGAAAACACAGCTCATCCAAAGCAGAACCTCTTCACCCAAATGAACTCTATCAAACACAGTAACACTTTGTATGTTACTAGGAGGAAATAATATACACTGTACAGCTAAGGCGTGTGTCTCTATTTATTGTTAAGCAATGCCAAGAGAATTAATTCTCTGGGAAAGAAAAAAAAAGAAAAGCTTAGAGGAATTTTGCGATTTTATTGGTGTGAACAGGCCATATAAGAAGAACATCAGGACTTTAGGTAGAGTAATACATTTCTCTTCTTGTTTGTCTATTTGCATTTACATGCCACAAAAGCTGCCAATTTTTATTCAGGAGATTGCATTTGCTTTTGCTGGCATTCAGTGTAACTAATCAGCCTCTACTGACTCAAACATCATGATAATATAAATAGATACCCACTTTATCTATTCAAGTGGAAAAAATAAGTATCATATTATATAAACATAATGCATTGCAATTGGCAATTAGATACTGCATTTAACTCAGGCTAAAACAATGTCTTAGGAAACCAAGGAATATGTGAGATCTTTTTTAACAATCATGATACATGTGCATGCAAGAATAAAATAATATTTTTTGCAATTAGCAGTTCTCAGCTTCTGTTTTACCTTGCCAATATACTTTTAAGTGTACAATCTTAGTGAGACATCAAAAACCTTAAATCAAAAATAATTTCAGGTTAACTTAATATGAGTATTAGTCTGTGATGGCACTTTTTTTCCAACATCATATATATTAAAACAAATTTTAATTCCTTTGTAGCTTGTCTGAACAATTGTTATGCTCTATTCAATAGGAAGATAAATGGGCTTTCTGAGGATTTTAAAAGGAAAGTAGCCAAACATGGCATTTCAGTCTTTATGTCCTGATTCTTCAAAATTCATGCTTTTCAAAAGATGATTCCCATTTAAGCATTTACACCTTTTTTAACAAAATTTAAAAGATTTGAAATTCCTTTTCATTTAAAAAGCTCTTGTTTATACTGAAATAATCCAGAAAAAAGATTAATAATAATAATAGTAATAATAATAATATTGAAATCACAGAGAATAGAAAAAAAAAATTTGCTCTACTACTACTACTACTACTCTTTTACAAAAGCAATAGGAAAAGCAATACAGGGACTAGGTTCAGAAAATACTCCAGCATCCAAACAACTAACTTTATCCTAGCTCTGACTTATTCTGAAGTTCAGAGGACACATCTGCATAGAGGTAGAACTTAATATTACCTGCACATTGAGGAAAAGATGCCACAAATTAATTATGAAAG
Organism: Zosterops lateralis; assembly: GCF_965231275.1. Classification (NCBI taxonomy): domain Eukaryota; kingdom Metazoa; phylum Chordata; class Aves; order Passeriformes; family Zosteropidae; genus Zosterops; species Zosterops lateralis. Next base: position 14,596,719 of record NC_139800.1, on the reverse strand, counting down.
ACTACAATTCCTTAAAATTATTAATGTAAAGAGGAAAAGAGAAGCTTCACCTCAGTCCTGTTTTGAAACTTTCACTATAGATATGAAAACCTCGGCAGTGAACAACAGGCCTTGTGTGAGTTCCTCCAATAAACTGAAACTTCATAATGAAGACTAAACTGAAAAAAAATCACCATTTTTCGAGGATAAATATCTTAAAAGCTATTGAAAGCAGTGATTGCACAAGCAATCCCAAAGTTTCCTTGAATATGTCAATGACAACTTCCTCATACAAGTGATCGATCTGCCAACGAGGACAGGTGCCATTCTGGGTCTTGTTCTCAGCTCTGGGCAGGAACTGGTGGGGAAGGTGATGCCCCAGGGGAGCCTTTACTGCAGTGACCACCACATGGTAGAGGTTGAGTTCCTCATGGCAATGAGGAGGTCATGCAGCGAGCTCACCACCCTGGACCTCAGGAGAGCAAACTTTGGCTTCTTCAAGGACTGACTTGGTAAAGTCTCATGGGAAAAAGCCCTGGAGGGCAGAGGGGGCTGAGAATGCTGGTGGTATTTGAGATCATCCAAGCTAAGAACAATGGATGCCAAAAAGCACCAAATCAGGCAAAAACTCCAGGAAGCCCCCGTGGATAAGGAGTAAGCTCAGAACATAAAAAGAAGCTTTCAGAAGGTGGAGAGCTCCCAGCAACCTTCCAGTGTCAGGTGAGGCCTGCAGGGAAGCTGGAGAGGGACTCTTCATCAGGAACTGTAGTGATGGAAGAAAAAGTAATGTGTACAAACTGAAAGAGGGGAAGTTTAGGCTGGCTATTAGGAAGAAATTCTTCACTGCTAAGGTGGACAGGCACTAGAAGAGGTGGTCCAAGCGGGCTGAGGATGTCTCAAACCTAGCAGTGTTTAAGGCCAAGCTGGATATGGCCTCGAGCAATGTGGTTTAGTGGAAGGTGTCCCTGCAGGGGGACTTGGAACCAAATGATCTTTAAGATCCCTTCAAAGTCTTAACATTCTATGAGTCTATGTCTTTTTCTACTATTTTTTCTTGGTCTTGAACATGCTATCTATGGCAACTCCACGTGCATGAAAATGGAAACAAGGGAACATCTTCAGATCCAGGAAAAGAGAATTCTGGTTTCTCAGGAAATGCCAACTAATGTCACTGTGTGTTAAAGGACATGAGGAAAATAAACTTCCCATTTGATTTTTACTTCATATATTTTAAAAAGCAAGGAGCAATTTTTAAAGAAATAATTTAAATGGCTATGCAAATTAATAACTATATACATAATAATTATATTTATGAGTAAGTATGTATTGAACAGCTAGATAGGAAAGCCAGAATACAGAAAAATGTTATTAGAATAGATGGTGGAGACTACAGCTCTTCCTACAGTCAGCACAGAGCAGAAAATATTAAGGATCTTATCAACGTAGCATAACAATTCTCAATATTCTTTTTGAGAATTTTTCATCATAATTAAAGTCCCTCTTCCCACAGGTGCACATAGTCTCTCTAGACAAGCCCAATCCTCTAAATTTCAAACGCTCACCTTTCAGCTTTCATAAAAAGCAACAGTTTTGCCCCTCAAATCATTCCCACATTCTCTAGTGGTTTGGGGAAGTCCCTGGTCTCTTTTAACTGTCGTGATAACTTTTTGACTGACCCATCTACAGTGGGTCAGAGAAAATGAAGCATCTTTCCTGAAGAGTAACTTCTATGAAAAAACTGTGAGAAGGAACAGCAAAAAAATCAGGAATGTCACATATACGAGGAACTAAGGAGGGATTTCTGGGATTTTCTGGTCTCTCTGAGTTACATATGCCAACTATGAGAACTGTGCAAGGCTGTTGAGATGCCCTGAGTGGGACCACCAAAGAGAGAGCAGCCCTGGAGCCAGCAGAAGAGACAACAGATGCAGGACTGTGTGTGAGGCAAACTTTCATTCTCAGCTTTTTGCTTTGGCCTTCACTAGACATGTGCAAAACACTGCTCATCCTAAAGTGATAAATGCCTCAGTATAAGACAAAACTCTGGCAAGTACAGAGCTTCTTGTCTGTTTGATTTACTTCTCATTGCTGCCTTTCTCTGTTTGAAACAGGAGAAAAAACAAGAAAATGGGAACCCTAAATACGTGAAAAGACATTTGCTGCAGCAGAAGTAAACATAAAAAGTAACAGTCAGTTTTTCTATTCTGAAAAAAATCCCCCACTTAAAAAGTAATAAAAATAGGAATCCAATTATTACTTAGATGAGACAGTTAGAAGCTGGGGAAGCTCAAGATAAAATAGCTATTCATTTTGGTTACTGCTTGTGAGGGAGACAAACAGCCCTGGAACAGACATCAAGAAAAATTTTGGTTTAGGTGCAAATTATGGAGTTGGTGCATAAATTTACCCTTTTTTAAAAATCTCAATTTAGAAAAGGACTATCTTTTAAAAAAATCTCTCATTATTGGATTATTTGCAATTTTTTCCTTGTTACAGCAAAAGCTACCAGACTTGGTTTGGACTTGTTCCTGGTTTCACTTGAGTTTTTTTCATGTTTTGTGTTTAATATTCTCTCCTTATTATTGGCTCTTTGTCTTGCAGACAAGAGACTATACAAAGCTGGTATGCCACTCCATACTTGTGTATGTAGCATGATGATATGTCTTAGGTAACAAGGTTGGAAAAGCCTTATTTAGTTTCCTCTGGGTCCTGGTCTGTGAAGGTTATGTTACTTTGGCTTTGGTAAAATATCATGGTTATGCTATACACAGTTAAAATCTGGATACTAATATTAGATTTTTTGCTATTTGTTTTGGGAATCAAATTTTGGGTTACATGGCATTGAACCAACTCCTAAACTTCAAAGAAAAGATTCTTGGTTTTATTTATTTGCATTAAGACTTACACAAATGAGTATTTTAATCATCTCATTGTGTATCATTCTAGATAAAAGATAATATTTGGGAAAATAAAGTGTACTAGTATGAAAATTATTATTAAATCAGAAAAGTTCTTTTATCTTGAATCACTTTTTTTTTCATTCCCTCCTGTTTCTGCTGCTTTCTGGCAGTTATTATTTTTTTATTTATTAAAATATTATTTTTTCCTTATTGATTCTACTAAATTTACTCCTGAAAAGTTATTTCAGTGCACTCTGAAATGATGGCAGCAAAATATGGTTCTAAACACATTTGTGTTACTTTTCTTAGACTTACGTTATCTCAGAGAGATAAGACATTAGGAAAGGGCCTTGATAAAAAGGACCATCTCTATTGAGAATTTGAAGGAAAACAGTGAAATTTAATGCTATCATCTAGCATACTCTAATCAGTCTCTCATGTGAATTTTAAAATCCTTCCTCCCTAGTACTTGCTAAAGGCAATTATGCAAGAGCAAAACCACACATTGCTACTGCTGAAAACTGCCAATAGATTCTTAAGTATTTCAAACAAGGATTTATTAGCTTGCCTAAGCACTTGTAAATTGTAATAACAGAGGACAGCATATATGATGAGAATAAACAAAAAGCTTCCTGGGAAGTGCACCTAACAAAACACAACCATAAGTTAATATTTCAGTGATAGTCTGCAGTCTATTCTTATGCTTGAGGAATTGCCCTTTTTCTTTTATTTTTCAATATTCCATCAAGTATGGAATAGCTATAAGCTAGTGAAAAAAATCAGGGGTTTTCATGATAATAGGAGGATTTCATTTAAACTTCTGAATATATTTCAGCTATTTGAACCAAAATCTGTGATCAGTTTGAACTGATCATTTCCTCACCTTTGCAACAACTAAGAATTGTTATACGTTACAAGTGAGCAAGAGTGAATTGTATTCTATTAAATGCTCTGGGCTTACATTTTGGACACTGCAATAGCAAGCAGAACCATGTGAGCAAGCCCTGAACGTTAAATTATAAGCCATAGTTTCTTTCCCTTTTACATTAACATAGATCTGAATAGCTTTGACAAGTACAGGATGTTTGTTCTTGGTCCAAGCTAATGCTTGAAAGCAAACCTTTGACTTAATACGGCTATTTTTTTAACTGTAAGGTTGATATTGTTTAATTTGGGCACATAATTTCAAGGTATGTGTTACAGATGATGTAGCAAACACAGATGACTCTTTTCCTTGTAGGAATTGAGTCCTAGAATTCTGCAGTTGGGAACTTTGCAAGTACTTATTTGTAATAAATTTAGTTTTGTACATACCATCTTACTAATTAGTAGTAATAATTAGAAAGTATTGATAATATTTTCATTAAAATCTGGCTTCTCTCCAAAACCAGACAAAGTTTCTAGAATGAACAAATCATACCATGACCATATGTGTCAGGTCAAGAAATTTAGTTCTTGAGAGACTAATTTCAAAGTACTGTTGATTCTGCCTGTCTTATATAGAGGCTGATAGCACCAAATCAAATTTCTTAACTTATTTTAATAAATGAATAGTAATTATCATTATTTTCTTTCAACTCGACCTTCTCTCTCTGATTGGATTTTAATCTACTACAATGCTGACCTAGAAAATAATTTTTTTTCCTCTTTCTGTTCTTAATCACAATATTCCATGTGAGAGAACACAGAGAATAAACTTCTTATGACTGAATTCAAGATCAGATTTTAAAGAAAGGACTGTTGATACTTCATCTTTAAAAGCAATGCAGACATACATTTCCAGGGCTGGATCATTAACAATCCCCAAAACCCACAGGGATTGACAAACTCTGCAGGTGCCTGAGGCTTCCAAAACACACAAAGTTCTGCTTCTGCATTTCTGCTTATGTCCAAATATCTGAGTTACAACAGTTCTGAGCAGCCAAGAGAAACTGCCAATTGTATTTATCTACGTGAAATCTTGAATCATTTACTAGAAATATATTCAGAGTGCTGAATTACTGTGAGACATCAGAGTGTTTGTTTTTTGAACAGACACTGTATCTATGATATGTGTAAGGTACTGAAGTGCATGAAAGACAGCAAATGATATAAGTATTTGAAAAATTGTTAAGTATATCTCAAGGAAGGTAGGTTCATGTGTGTGTGTGCTTTCTGCCAAAATAAGAAGGCAATGTATTTGAAATATAGCTATTTGATACATTAGTGTGATGTTTGTTGGTTGTTTCCTTGAAGATTCTCAGAAGGTTGAGGAACTGTAACATTTTCTTTCATCTATTAGAAGATGATGGGTGCAAGACTGCTAAACTCTGATGTAGTGAAACAAACTAAAAATAAAAATTATTTTTGTGTGTTCACTGTTCAGTCACTGACAAAGTTAAACCAAAGTGATGGTCAAGACAGTGATGAGGATCGGTCAATTCAAACTCCTGTAAAACCGAGAAGGGTATGGTGGTAGAATAAGGGGAAAAAATGTTCTTGGAACATCCAGTCTGTTCTTTGGACCATCCCAAAGCACCTTGGCACTGGACGCAGCTGAGACCTACAGTCATATATGTGATACCTCTGGGAAAATATACTTAAGAAAGGGCAAAAATGGCAGAAAGAAAGAGAAATGAGGAGAAAAAAAAAATAGGTGAGAGACAACTCTGAGAACAGCAAAGTCATTGATGGAGGGAGAGAGACTGCTGCAGACACCAGAGCAGATAGTGCCTGGCAGCCCATGGAGCCACCACACTGACACAGGGGAAAAGCATGAGGAGAAAGGAGCAGCAGAGAGGACCTAGTGGGACCTGGCCACAAGACCCATTCTTTATCCCTCTGCGCTCTTCATTGAGAGGAGGGAAGAGCTGCAAATGAAGGAATGAAGCTGAGCCTGTGAAGAGAGGGGGAAGTGGAAGGAAAGTGTGCCTTAATCTCCCACCATCTGTATCTATTTCAATTGGTAAAGAATTAAATGAATTTTGTCCCAGTTGAGTCTGTTTTGCCAGTGATGGCAATTGGTATGTGAGTTCTCTGAATTTATCTCATCCACAAACTTTTTCTTTTTTTTTTTCTCTTTTTTCTCTTTTTTTTCTCTTTTTTTCTCTCTTTTCTCTTCTTTTCTCTTTTTCTTTCTCTTTTTTTCTTCCTGACCTAGTTAGAAGGAAGGGCAGTGAGAGAGTACCTGGAGAGAGAATGAGAGACTACCTACCTTTTGGCCATTTGCCAAAGTTAACCCAGTGTAGAGAGGTACAAGTGTTAATCTACTGAGGCAATTGAGGATCTCAAGATCTCAATACTGCTCTAATTGAAAACAAAGCTGCAATGTGGGAAGTTAACTACAGCATATTAAACCAAAGCCATTAAAATGAGTGGGTTTAGCAAAACTCTGATCTTGGTTTTGGTTGGATTTGATCAACTCAGCACACCAACACTCTGTAGCATACCTAAAGCCCTGCAAAAAATATGTGTCTCTGTAAAGATAAATTCATATTTTACCCAAATTTAGCCTTCTACTTTCCTTTTATATATCACCTATATAGTGTGCTGAATGTCTGTCCTCCAGCACTCCAGCTCTAGTTAAATCTTCAACCTTACTTTCTCCAGAATGGGCTAGAGCTAATGAAGTGTCTGAACTACATGGTGATTTTCTACAGTAAGAAACCTGGACAAGAGCCAGACATTTTATTGTTCACCTATGCTTTGCTTTCTTGGGTAAAATAGCTGGAGACTCTTCCCTGCAGATCTGATGCCTCTGACAATAATAAGTGTCTTTCTTTTCTTTCTCTCCCTCTCAGAGAGAGATCACTTAATGGTCAGTGAGACCTTGCTATTAATTGATGCAACTAGGTTCTGTAGTTAAAACAGAAAGCTGAATTGTCCTGAGGGTTGAGGTTCTTCTTTTAGTTGAAAAGAAGTAACTGAGACAGCTGGAAAAGAAGCAAAAATGTTTAGCCTTATCCAGCTATTTAAGTGATTCTTGATTACTGACTGCAGGCCTCAGTTTATTAAATTCTAGTTTGAAATTGGAAATTTGTATGAAGTGATGCTTCTATCTCAACTACATACATAGTGAAAAGAAGCAATAAACCTTTGTTCACTAAGTGCTCACCTTTGTACTCTAAGTGAAAGCATCTTATCTATAGTACTGAGAGTGTGGGTGGTGTGATTCTACATAAGACTGTTTGAGGACCCCAAAGGTAGAAATGGCACCTTTGACATTATAGTCTTGCAATTTCTGAACTACTAATGAATGGCTGAACCTACTTCAAAAATGCTAACTATTTATTATTAGGGCACTGAGGCTGATTTCATCTGTATCTGGCTAAGAATTGTTCTGGCTCTGAAATCATTATAGGGCTGGTCTGGACTGATGGATGCTGAGAAGAGCAGAAATGAAGTTCCAGCTAACTAATCATTGATGAGAGACTGAAAGCACCTGGTTCATTAAATATGACTGTAATGATTTTCCAGCTAGTTCTTATTCTAGCAAATATGATCACTCCTGTTGTATTTTCATACCAAGTAACAAATCCGTAGCCACTTGCTGTTGTGTGTGGACCAGGATATAGATCCTAGTCTGGAAGGACAAAACAAAAGATCTTATTATGGCAAAAAGTATAATTGTAGTCTTTCTGACCTGAAGCAACAAAGAGAACAAGAGTTAGCTCCACTTTGCCTGGAGCTTCAAGGAACACCAGCCAGAAGTATACTCTTGAGGGAGGTATAACATATGTCCATATGTCATATATGGACAGATGTTACTTTAAGTATGGAACCACTGGTTCAGTCACAGCTCTTGGATGTTTAGCACTTCAGAAAAATCAGGCAGCTTATTTTGCTGCTCAACCAAAGCTTTTCAAACCTAAAGTTGTCACTCATTTATTCATTCTCCGTTCTTCAGCTTGATCAGAGCAATCAAACACGTGAGGTTTTTACACAAAAATGTGTAAGTAAATTCAGAAACATTATTTTCATCTGTTATGTAACCACTTCCTTCTGAGAGACAGATCTTGCGTCAGTCTATGCTTTCTCTGGTGTGATGGATAAGGTACTCCCACACTGAATCACAATGGCTGGAAGAAATAGAAAAAAATTCTCTTGGGAAAGACAGTCTATCCAAAAGTCAAACCTGAGGAAACAGTCTAGCTCTAGCTTCTGTGATATCAAAAGAGATCAGATCATAGTTGAAAAATGAGTATTTTTACTTTGTCAGACTGAAAGCTTTAAAAGTCACTTGTTCCACCTCCTGTATAAAAACCATCCTCTTTTCCAGCTTCAATAAAAATACTATTTATTTGTGAAAACCTTCCGTTGTGGAGAAAATGCATTTTCTGTTGACACAAAAGATGAAATATCAGAGATTGTATTTGTCAACTAGAAAAAAGATATCTGCATATATGTTTTCAAACTACATATTTGGTACATCCTGTGTCTACACACAGTGATCTTGAAATGTTCATGAACACATTAACATTTGAATCCCATATTTATTCTGATGGCAAATGCTATCTCCCAGTATAATGGGTACAGAAAGTCAGATACATTTATGAAGTGATTTTGATTTTACAGAATTATAGATTCATAGAATCATTATGGTTGGAGAATACCTCAAATGTTCCTGAGCCCAACCTTTGACCAAACACTACCACATTACCTAAACCATAGCACTACATGGAATATTGAATAATTTCTTGAATACTTCCAGGGATGCTGACTCTACCACCTCCCTGGGTACTTTGTTCCAATGCCTGACAACTATTTCCATGCAGAAATTCTTCATGACATCCAACTTGAACCTCCCCTGCCACAGCTTGAGCCCATTTCCTTTCATTGTGTTACTGACTGTTTGGGAGAAGAGACTGACCCTGGCCTTTCAGGGAAGAGGAGGCTGAATGTCTCTTCAGGCATTTGTAGAGAATGATTAGGCCTTCTCCAAGTCCTTTTCTCCAGGACAAACACCCCCAGCTCCCTCAGCTGCTCCTTGCAGGACTGGTGCTCCAGACCCTTCCCCAGCTCCATTGCCCTTCTCTGGACTCTCTCCAGCCCCTCAGTGTCTTTCTTGCAGTGAGGGCCCAGAACTGGACACAGCACTCCATGTGTGGCCTCAGCAGTGCCCAGCACAGGGGGACAATCCCTGCCCTGCTCCTGCTGCCCACACCATTGCTGATCCAGGCCAGGATGCCCTTGGCCTTCTTGGCCCCCTGGGCACACCCTGCCTCATCTTCAGTCACTGTCACCAGCACCCCCAGGTCCTTTCCAGCCACTCTGTCCCAGCCTGTGGCCCTGCCTGGGGCTGTTGTGACCCAAGGGCAGGACCTGGCACTTGGCCTTGTTGAACCTCCCACCATTGGCCTCAGCCCATGATCCAGCCTGTCCAGATCCCTCTGCAGAGCCTTCCTGCCTATCAACATTCCAGCAAACAGGATTGGGCCCAACTGAGGAGCCACACTCCTGACTTGCCACCAGCTGGATGTAACTCCACTCACCACCACTCTCTGGGTCTGGCCATCCAGCCAGTTTTTAACCCAATGAAGGGTGCACCTGTCCAAGTCATCAGCTTCCAGCTTTCCCAGGAAAATGCTATGGGAAACAGTGTCAAAGGCTTTGCTAAAATGACTGTAGACAACATTCACAGCCCTTCACTCATCTACTAGGTGGGTCTCAGAAGGAGACCAGGTTACGCAGGCAGGATCTGCCTTTCCCATTCCTGTGTGGTTCAGTTTGATCCCATGGCTGTCTGTGTGTGCCATGTGATTGCACTTTAGATAATCTCTTCTCTAACCTTCTTGAGCACTGAGACTCTGACAGACCTCATATTCCTCTATTTTAGGTGACTTAAATTGTTCTTGAATTGACCATCTCTTCATTGCCTCCAAAGGACTTACACCCAATCACAGTGCATCCAAACATATTTGGAATTAGCCTACACACATATCTAATTAATTTGTCCTTATTTTTTCAGTTCTCCATTCCAGGAAAGGGATAAAAGCCTGTTAGGTTCTCTTAAGACATACAACTCATCCTGGCTCAGAGGATTCATATTGCAAGAATTTCAAAATTTCCATTACAGGAGCTTGGTGATTTCAGTTTTCCTTCATAGTGTTAGAATTTGACTTTTAGCCATAATTTCATTCCCATAGATATGTTTAGATAATTTTCTAAAAGCTGATTGACCAAATATTTAGATGGCATCACAGACTGGCTTTTAATGCAGAACACTTTACGAGTGGTTCCTCACTTTTAAAGAGCTTTGCTAAAATACATCTTTAACCAAATTCCCCTATTAAAAAAAAAAAAAAAAAAAAAAAAAAAAAGGACAAAATACATATATATATATGTAATAGTTTCTTTTTTTCTCCTGGTAGTTATTCTTCTGGGGGGCCAGAGGATAGAAAAAATTCTCTGACAGAAGTATTTTCTTCTTTGAGGTAATCCTATCAGATTAATTTATTTGGCCATGAAGGTTCTTTTTAGAGCACTTTGAAAGCATAAGCAGAGCAAAGAATGCTTGAAAGTGCATGGAATTTGATTTACATTTTTAGAACAAAGAAACAAATGAAAATGTGAGTATTGTCTTTATCTTCAGTGTTATTGTATGTGGTATCCTTCTATAATCTTCTCTTGTAATGATACTTAATAGCTGTCTTTGAGATATTAATGGAAATTGTCACAGGCAAGGGAGATATTACTGCATCTAATGAAGCAAAGGAGGACTGAAAGGAAAAAAGAACAATAAGTGAAATCCGAACAAATAAAAGAATTTAGCTTATTTCTGAAATTTAACCCTTTAAATGGATTATTGTCATAAAATCAAGCTAAGTGAACACAGTTCCTATTTAACATAATAGTACTCTATTCATGAAAACTTACTGAGCAGTTACAGTACATCGATTTTGGATATAAGAATTTAAGTGTATTTTCTTTGTCAGCCCTTAACACAACAATACTGCTATAAAATATGTCAAATTTTTGATACACTGTACTAAATGAATTCTTTCTGACTGATGAGTATGTGTACTTCAAATAATTCATAGCTAGGAAGATAAATAAAACTATTTTATAAGAAAAAGTATAATTTGGGTAGAAAATGTGGCTCTTGTCAAAATATAAACATGGGCATCATATTTAAACATGTATCCCACTATCTCTCCACTCATCTTATGTCCAGAGAAATTACTATTACATCTCAAGCAGTTGTCCTGACCAGCTGAACAAGAAGCTTGTAAGAGGAAGCTGTAAAATATAAACTAATACCTTAATAAATGCATTAGCATTTTGTAACAAGTCTTGCACTATTGTTGCTTTTCGGTAATGGACTGTTCAGTGAAAGACAAAAAATAACACCCAAATAAAAGCTTTTGCACTTCACAGCAATTTGTTCACTACTTGTTTTTTCAACCCAGAGGAAGAAAAAATATTAAAACACTATTTAGTTTTAGTTAGAAGATATTTTATTTAAGCTACATTTTAAACTGAAGCTATATACATTTATTTATTATTATTTATCTAAATATATTTAAAGAACAAAAAAATTAAAATCATATTAAATCTGCATTAAGTTCTAAGTTTTTTGCAATTGGCTTGAATAACTACAATTAATGAAAAAATTCATTGAGTGTACAGAATGCCTATGTTTTCCTAGAGTTTTGAAGAAAGTAAAGTAATGGAATTCACAAAAGTTGTTGACTTAATCCCTGAGAAAACCTTTTGTTGAAATGATTAATCTGAAAATGATAGTAATTTCTACAGATAAATCTACATTTTTCTATATTCAGTGTTTGCAATGAAATGGTACAGAAATGCGTGGAAAGTAAAAGAAAAACGGAACTCCAGAAAGCAAGGAAAACTGGGTTGGCTTTTGTTGTCTGTTTGTATTTGATTTTTGTGTGTCTGTGTATGTGCTTATATGTGTTTGTTTGTTGTTGTGGTTTTTGTTTTGTTGTTTTGTTTTGGTGTTTTTCCTTTTTTTATGTGTTTATGTGGTTTAGTTAGTTAGTTTGTTTTTTTCTTTGGTTGATTTTTTTTTTTTTTTAGTTTTTTGAATCTGTGCATTGTTTATAGAACAATCAGATCTATCACATCTGGAACTGAAATCATGATGATTACAAAAGATATGTAGAATTTCATTAAAACTGGTTCATTTTTTAATATTGAAAGAGAAAAACATGCTTACAAACCCAAGAATCTTATATATATGTACTGTGTATGCCATGCTGTTTTACAGATATAAAAATGTTATAACATGATTTTTATGTATTTTAATGTAATTGTAATTTTCATCCAACTGGAATTTTAAAATATGAGCAGTCAAAAATCATTACTTAATCACTAAAAAAGGATTTACGACAAGAAAAATGAATTTACTGAATTTTATTAATGAAATTTTCAGTCTGTTCAAATGTATGACCTTTGATATAATATATCTCTTAAAAGAAATGCCAAACTTGTTCTAATACTATAATTATGAGACTTATCAGCTGATAATATCAATAACAGAAAAATAAATCCAAAGAACAAGGGATCTGATATTATGTAATAAACAGCTATATATGCCTGCTAAAATTATGTGTGTGAACATAATTAACTTTCAGAGACAGATGAGAATGTAGTTGGTTGGGCATGAGTAGGAAGAACAAAATTTTAAAAAAATAAAGCAAGATAAGAAAGGTTAAAACAATATACTACATTTCTAGATTGTCAGATGATTAATTCAAAATGCTACTATTAAAATCATTAGCTAAAATCACCTTGATTTAAATATATGCTCAGCATTGTAACAATTGAACTGCTTCTGATCCTAGAGGTGATGTAATATTAAAATGAATAAAATAGCAATGAATTTCTTTTTACATGATATTCACTTACTGGTAGATTTCAGACAAAAGCAGAGTTTGGCCATTCACATGCAGTGCTCTTTGAAAAAATGTTCTATGTGTTGCTGTACAGAAGCCTGAGATTTCTAACAGGAATCTTAAGAGATATGTGGAGTATCTAGTATGTCTAAAATTTAACACACAATATATGAAAAAAATGAAAATCCCAACTGCATATAAACCAAATCTTATATATATATAAAAAATCCTAAGCAATCATACTTTTTGTTGCTACTTTAATACTTTAATCTTTCTCCTGACTTTGAGTCAGTTTGAAAAACAGATACCTGAACGAGCCTCTACTCAGATGATTCCTAAGCCATTCTAGTAAACATGAACTATAATTTTTGCCTGAAATTTGTAGCAGGCTAACATTTTCTGTGTAAAAATGGTGACTCGTGAACCGAGCACTTGAAACCAACGTTCCGTTTAAATCACTTGTGCTATCACAGAAGAAAGAAAAATATACATTTTCCAAGGCTTTGGGGGGAGGTATTTGTTGACTCTAAAATAAGTTACAGAACATTCCCTTCATTTCCAGACTGTTAATGCTTATCCATAGCTTAAGTAAGAATACTTACTTTTTCTCTTCAATTGTGAACATTACAAACAGAGATTAGTGGCCTTTCACTTCAGAGCTGTCAGAGTTAAAGTGACATGAAGCTATTAACATTCTGTTGCAAGTGGCCAGAAGCTTCCTCTGAGATTCCTCTGTCTTTTGTGTTTTAGATTTTTTTCTGCCCCTATCTAAAGATCACTGAAACCCTTAGTCTGCACTATATTCATGATGATCACCCATTTGCTTTTAACTTAAAGCAGGTCATGGCAGAGTATATCCCAATTATTAGTGCTCCTTCACAGCACCAGATATTATACACTTCAAAATGTCAGATTATCCCATAAAAACTACTATATGATGTTCCATATGAAAGAGTTTAAATGGAATAATTAGAAGGCATCCAACATATCTATGAGATGACCAGTTATAAAAGAAAATTAGTATACAACACTCTTGTTGGATTTATACTCCACTACCTCAGGAACTCACCAAAATTTCTCTGTAAGTACATATCTCTAAATATGAAACAAAATTCAAAAATCAGGAGAAAAGAGGGACACAAATCTCAAGAAAGATTAGGCAACGATACATACGTAGTGTTTATACTTTTGTGTTCTGTTACTTTTTACTTCTTTTGTACTAGTGTAGTCTTCTAACTGTTGTGTAGTCTTGTGTAGTCTTTGTGTAGTCTTCTAACTGTTTATAAAATCCCTGAGAAAATGAAGACATCTTTCATTTACAGAGTTTTTCAGGACAGCTTCCAGAATCTCTGGATAAGATTTAACCTGTGTAAAAATTTGCCCATTTTATAGTAAGCACAAACAGCTATTTGCATATTATAGAGACTTAGGGCAAATAGCCTCCAACAATTTCCACTGTGTGAACTCTGACAGGGAGCATTTTCACTGCTGTGAAAATGTGAAGTGAAACTTTGGGTCACTGAATACACAGAAGTTTTGGATACAACTTTAAGCAGCATGTCACAAAGTTTTATGAGTTGGATATTAAAGACAACTTCCTGAAGATATAAACTTGTGGCTTACTATCCATTTGCATGTCCTTTCACTCTCTTTTACTTCTTATTCCACTCAGATATTTTCACCTTTGAGTAAGATTTCTTCTTAAAATCTTAGACCAAGTGTTTCAATGTAGCTCTGTTTATTTAACTGCTCCCATAAATGCTATTAAAGCCATGTTGCTTTTACTAGAAATAGAGCTAAATTTTGTGCTTTTAAAAGGCTTAAAAATTTTCAAAGAAGCAGTAAGTTCGTATATTGGTTCATAGAAAATGTTACTATGAGAACCTAGTGACACTTACAATAGCAGTCATAGTGAAGAAATAGAGGAAATACTTCTTTTCCCTGTTAAAAACTAAATGGCTCTTTTCAACTTGCAGAGCAGTATTTCCCAGCTCTTCATCATTCAGGAAGTTATGGTTTTGGTTGCTTGAATGTACTAGATTTAGCAACTTTGAGCTAAAATCCTTGACCTTGATCAGCACTTTGATAATTCAGTATCTTCCAATGCTGGGTGTATCAGTAGTAATTTTACTATTAGATTGCTTTTAAAAAAAATAGTCTGAAAAATCTTTTTAAAACACATACAAGCACACAATTGAAGTCTTGTCTTTAACATTTAAAACTCTTTAAGTGCAAAGAACTCTACTGTTACCATGCAGAAATAATTACAATTGTTTTCCATGCTTACCTGCACATTTAAAAAAACCTGGAATCAATTTAACTGAACTTAACACAGATAGGCAAATCTATTCTAGGTAGTTAATTTATATAAACCTTGCAGAAGGTGTTATTACATTTAGTTTATGAATTATGAGAGACAGATGGAGATGAATGTAAAAACTGAGACTAGAACTCAATCCTTATCATAAAAGACCCCACCAATTAATGGATTTTGATGCTGCATGCTTACGCCCTGACATATTTGCAATATAAAAAATAAAAATAATTTAAATATTGTGGTTGAAACAGGATTATCAAAAGCAAGAGCAGACCACTTTGCTAAGGAATATACAGAAGTCTTCATTTTAAATGAAAGAGATCACAGTTTTGTATTTGCATGCAGAAACTGCTTTTATAATTTTGAACAATCTGTATAGACAGTTTCACTAGCATTGGGATAAAGATTTACAATTATTTGAATATATTTAAAATACATTATAAACTTAAAAATTAAAACAATTATATAGAAATTAAAATAAATATAAAATAAAATATAAAATATAAAAATAATAAATGATAAATTATAAATTATAAGAAATAAGAAATATTTTTTCAAAACAAAAATAAAGACCCCCATCTCCCACAAACCTCTTTGGTTAGCTTAACTGAAGTAGAAGAGATATCCAAGTACAGCAGAATACGATTCATATGAAACCTCAAGAGTCAGAAACAGGATGACATTCTCTCCTTCTAAAACTGTGGGGAAAGAAAGCAAGAAAAACAACAGCCTTCTCTGTAAATTATCATCTCTGATTACAGGAAAAAAAAGAAAAAAAAGAAGAAAGAGGGAAGCACGAAGCATGTTGCAGTGTAACGAGCACTACCTGAGAGCTGCACTTCCCTGCACATGGCCTCATTCTGTACATAGTGAAATCAGTAACAAGGGTTCTTCTTGACTTGAGTGGATTCAAGATTGAGTTTATTGGCATTGCGCCCAAGAGGCGTCATTGAAACTGTAAGAGCATGGCCAGAGACTCCAGTGGGAATCCATGCATTGACTGAAGCATGTCCTTAAGCAGATATCTGAGTCCCATAAAGTCAACAGATTTAAATATGTACTTTAAACTGAGAACATGCTTTGTTGGATCTTGGCCTTTGGCAATTATTTGAGACATCAAATTTTACTTACTCTGCAACTAAGCTGCTAAAACATTAAAAAAAAAAAATGTTGGTGATCATTTTTATTGATGTTTTTATATGAAAAAAGAATTTGTAAAAGTATTATTAATTAATAAAATGAAAAAGATATATTTAGTTTTATTATAATAAGGATTTGCTCTTTTCATTGCTGGAAGCATAGCTACATCAAGTAAATGAAAAAAAAAGTAGGCTTAAACAAGTTCTACAGATGTAAATAGGCCTTGCTTGTAAAGCTATGGTTTTAGATACCTGTTCTACAACAGATGCAGAGCATCCTCACAGGCACTTGCAGAAACCTGAAAAGCTGGAAACTTTGTTTTGCAGATTTTTGCAGAAAATGGGGGGAAACAGGTTTCTTTAAATATGGATACTACAATTACGAAAAATATTCAGGAATTTTGGCATTTTATAAATATCTAAAGTTAACTGGATTTGATAGATATTCAGGATCTTATAGAACCAGAATATTTATCAAGATGAATTTCAGATTCAAGAATATAATTTTTAATACAAGTTTCAAGAGGATTTTTACAGGCATATGTGTAGAGACAGGTAGATACCCGAAGATGTAGAGATATACTGTTTTATATATATATATATATATAAATTTTAGATATAATTTAAAAAGACAACAGTACTTTGGTACTGATTGAATTCGTTGTTGTCAGTTTATTAAGAGGTGTATTTATACTCTTGATCTGTTCGCAATCACTTATGATTTGAACTTCACTTCCATTAATGTGTTTGATAACTATGAAAACTGAAAAATCAGTCAACTTCTGCAAAATTTGTGGCTAATAAAGATCTAACTACCATTAATTACGAAATCACCCTCACTGTTATTTAAAAAAATTATTCTCAGTTAGGTTTTTGAGATGTACAAATATAGGTATAAATAATGAGTTCTTTCTGAAGTGGTTTAACAAATACTTTACCAATCTCCCCTGAGATATGGAAAAAATACAAATTTTCATATTTAAGTTAAATTGCTTCTGGTAATTCTTTTTAAAAATTACATGTATTTTAAGAATATTCTATGGAGTTTCTAGGAACTGAAGTTGCTTGTTATTGTGAAAGCAAGAGCATTTTATTTTTCTTTGTTTCAGAGTCTTCCTCCTTTACTAAGCAAAGCTGTTTATTGTCCCCAAGAAAGGACATAATAATTTACTTAAAAAAGATTGTACACTAATCCCTTTTCCTACAATATCTTTAAGTAATTTATAAGTGCATATTTCAAACTGAGGAGTTTGACAGTGCCCCTAGTGAATCTTGATATACATGCCTTACAATTCATACACAAATGATACTACATGAAATATTCATTAGGAATACTCTAAATTATGTACCAAACAACGAGGTTACTGTCATTGTCACACTTTTCATCTGGTAAATATCCCAGTGGGCACAATGAATTCACTTATATCTCACAAACAGTTTCCCAACATGTTTCAATTATTTATCTTATGGCTACAATCTTCCATGTGCACATTCGTGTTTTTGTTTTTCAGGCTTTTCTGAAACACACTCTCTTATTCAATGCAGTAAAATACATGAAACCTATAAAGAAAGGAAATAGCTCATACTTAACCAAAGTGAAATACATTTCAAAGTAGTTTGTGTGTTTAGACTGCTTTGATATCCGGTCACAGCATAAACAGAATAGACTTCAAGAAGAAATTGTTCAGTGTTTTAAAACCTCTAGAAGATTTCCCCATTAACTTAAAGAGAGGCACACAAGTAAGAGAATGTGGGAAAATGGATATCTCTAGCACGTTTACAACAGGCAGACATATGATGATAAGAAGCAACAGGTTTGTCATGTGATGAGATTAATGGTGTTATTTGTAACTTCTTGAAAGGCAGACCGGGAGCACATGGTACTTCCTTGACACATGATGCCAAATGACACTTATGACTTAAAATAAGTAGCTAGAATCCTCAGACATAATAGATCCATTTGGAAAGTGCAGAGAACAATGCTAACTTCTTACAAATATTTAACATCTTCTGACATATCACATTTCATTATTCAATAATACAAACTAGCATAAACCTAGGTTTTAAAAATAAATTTTAAAAAATCTTAAATTCTTCTACCCACACTTTTTAGTTCCTTAAGCTATCTTTAAAGCAGGGATGACTTGCAGGTAGATTATGGAGGCATTGAAGATCCTGTACAATAGAAGAGAGAAGACCTGTAAGAACCAGCTTTTCTAATTTACATTTCTCTTAACCCAACGGTATACAGAAATAGTATGTAAGTAAGGACAGAAGGTCAGGTTCTCCTCACTGTGCATACAACTGTGAGGATGCTGTGTAAACACATCAGAATTTAAAAAATTTGTTTATTTTCACTGAAGGAAAAGGATATGCCTAATCAGGAGTATCTTCCCAGCGCAGCACCATGAATAGAAGTACAGGTACCACAGTTGTGGTGAAAAAAACTATAAAAAACAGAGAAGCCAGAACCAGTGAAATGGAAGGTGACTTTCACTGCAAAGCTTGCATGGAGGCTGCCTGCAGAGTTTATGTAATAATATTTTTTCCGGAAAGTCACTACTTGCTAGCAACACGAGCATCCATTTGAGAATATAGGCTTCTAGATTTTATTTAGGCATGGGTATTAATGTTAAATTTGACAATTTTGGAGAAAACCATGCTTTTTAAATATTAGAAGTGGTGGAAAATAAAACTTTCTGATATAATTTTTTCTTCTATAGTTCCTACTACATTGTGGGACATATTTTCTTTGATCTATGGAAACACCCTCCATATAAAAAGACATTAATTCTTGTGTTTTAAAAACCATGATTATTATTTCTCCTTTTCTGATTATTCTACAAGGAGAAAAAAAATCTAAATTATACATCTATGATGGTAAATCTAAATTAATAAACCCTCTGCTATAAACTCCACTGACTTCCACCAAATGATGACAAAGAGTTCCATGCTCTGTAATCATTTCTGTCTTTCATTTCCTATGAAGCTTTGTGAGCAGACTGAGACATAAGGATTTAAATCATCATTAACCTGGTAGCTGATGATATTTTTTCCTCTGACAGAGGGCATGGTGGTCTACAGAGTTCATTTGTAGCCCTTTGAGGAGCCCTAAACAAAAGGAATGTGGGTAACTTCTGGCTGGTCCTACTATAATTTGGTGACTGTCAGCCTAGGCAGTGCCCACTGTCATTCATTTCTGCTCCCATTTCACCCCTTAATACAGCAGGCAAAATGTTAGAAATTTGTACAGCAGATTGTTAGACCACTCCAGTTTTGGTTTTGAATTATTTTCTCTAGTTTCTCAGTGGCCTTCTCCACAAACACAGTGCAGACACTGCCAGTCAGAAGCACAGTTAGCCACGAGTCTCAGGGTAACTGCTGAGTGATTAAAGTAGTTAAGTGCCAAATTCCTATTTTAATGGAAATTGTCATACCACTAGCCCACAAAAATTCTTCCAATTCTCTTAGTGGACACTTCTGTGTCCATCAGGGGACATGAGCTTAAAGAAGACAAGTAACTTTTATTTTGAATATCTGTTTCATAGAATAATAGAATCCTAAAATGGTTTGTATTGAAAGGATCTAGATTATTTGATTTCAACTCCCCATGCCATTGCATGGGATGCCATTCAATAGATCAGGTTGCTCAGGGTCCCTTACAACTTGGTCTTGACTCCTTCTAGGAACTAGGCATCCACAATTTCTCCGGCCAACCTGTTCCAGTGCCTCAGTAACCTCTGAGTAAATAATTTATCCCTAACACCTAACATAAACATGATCGCTTTCAGTTTAAAATCATTGCCCCTTCTGCTGTCACTGTCTGTCTGTATAGAAAGTCCCTCTCCCTCTTTTTTCATAAGCTCCTTTAAGGTAGTGAAAGCCAGCAATGCGATCTCCTTACAGCCTTCTCTTTTCCAGGCTGGACAACCCCAGCTCTCTTAGCCTGTCTTCACGGGAGATCTGCTTCAGGCCTCTGATCATCTTTGTGCACCCTTATTTGGGTCTGCTCTAACAGGTCTTGTCTCATGTTCAGGATCTAGAACTGGATGCAGCCCTCCAGGTCTCCCAAGGACAAGTAGTGGGTAGAATCATCTCCCTCATTCTGTTGGCCACACCTCCTCTGAATGTGGTTGGCCTTCTGGGCAGTATGCCCACATGGCTGGCTCACGTCCAGCTCTTAATCCAGAAGAACCCCTAAGATCTTCTTGGCAGGGCTTCTCTCAATGACTTCTGACAGTATGTACTCGTGTCTGGGATTTTCCTGACACAAGTGCAGCTACTTAGACTTAGACTTAGACTTGGTGAACTTCATGGGGTTCTTCGACTTCCCAAGTCTCTCTAGGATTGTCTTCATGGCATTCCATCCTTCTTTAGTGCCAACTGTACAGCTTGGCTTCGTCTATCTGCGAACTTGCTGGGAGTGCACTCATTCCCATGGTCTATGTCACTGATGAATGATGGTATTTAAGAACACTGTGCCCAACACAGAGCCCTGAGGGACACCATTCATCACCAGGTGTCACTTGAACATAAAATCATTGACTACACTCTCTGACTCTGTCCATCCAGCCCATTGCTTTTCCATTGAATACGCCATTCATCAAATCTATGTCTCTTCAATTTGGAGATAAGGATATAATTTGAAACCCTATCAAAGGTCCTATAGAAGTCTAGGTAGGTAGCATCAGCTGATCTTCCCTTGTCTTAATTAAGAAACCACCAGATTGGTTGGGCATGATTTGCCTCTAGTAAAGCAGTGCTGGCTGTCTTGGATCACCTTCTTGTCTTTCACATGCCTTGGAACGTCTCTTAGGAGGATCTTCTCCATGGTCTTCCAGGTGAAACTCACTGTTCCATTGTTCCCTTAATCTTCCATTCTCCCCTTTTTAGAAAAAGGAGCAACATTTCTTTCTTCTCAGTCACTAGAGACTTCACCTGAGCAGCACAACTTTTCAAATATGATGGAGTGGCTTGACAACATCAAACAGTTCCCTCATGAATACATGTCTTCCAATCCCATGGACTTCTGGCTATTGAATTTCATCAGCTGATCCTGAAATTGTGGCGTGCTTATAGTGGGAAGGATTTTGCTCTCCCCATACCTATCCAGATATCTGGGGACTTGACAGATGTGTAAATCCTGACTGCCAGTGAAGGCTAAGGTGAGGAACTAATTGCCTCTTTTGTATCCATCACCACCAGTTCACCCCTGCTTATTAGGGGAATACACTGTCCTTGGTCTTCTTTTTCCTATAAACTTATAGAATTCCTTTTTGTTCACAGCTCTTTCCAAGTAATTGCCCAGCTTTGCCTTGGCTTTCCTGACTTCATCCCTACACCTCCAAACCATATCCCTGTACTCTCCCAAGGTCACCTCTCCCTGCTTCTGCTGCCTGTGCACTCCTTACTTCTCAGTTTGAGGAGCAGACCTTTGCTCAGCCCTACCTATTTCAGACCTGTCTTGCTCAAATTCCTACACATTCTTCTATACCTAAACATTATGCTATAATTGTGTTTTGTAAATTAAAACTTATTTTATTGTTTTATTTTATTTTTGCAACAATGAAGTCTAAGAAAATGAAAATAACTACAATCAGAAGTTCAAGAAAAAAGGGTCTACTTTCACACACCTTTGAGACCTTGTCTTGCAGTTTGTACTTGAATGAAATTGCCCATCACATAAGACAAAAACTCTCTAATGTCAACAAAGTTAACCCACTTGACATCTTTTCAGACAAAACGTCTGGCTTCTCAAAAATCAACCGATTTCAGTTTTTAAACAAAACAACTGCTTCCTTCACCTGATTTCAAGAGGAACTTTGCCAGCAAAAAAACTGCACAAGTGGCCCCATTGTGTCTACTCGCCCTTGAATGATTGCTGCTTAGCAGTTTCTCCTAAGAAAACTGTGCATAATCAAAGTTAGACAATGGGAAAAGCAATTAATATGAATGACTCTTGGATCTCTGAGAGCCTTTGTTATGCTGCCACCAATGTACACAAGAAAGGAGCTATATATGGGACCATATGAGGTGATCAAAACATTAACCAGACATTGTAACCATTTTTCAATATTCTCAGCCCCGAGTGTGTGTTTGAAAGAAATGTGCTACTTGGAGCAAAGCCATTTTTTAGTGTGTGTGCCCTGTATCTTTGCTTACTCATGGCAGTGGTGGTGACAGAAGTGCTGACGCCGGTCCCAGAAGCAGCAATAGAAATATCTCCCTCTCCCTTCCTTGCATTCAAACCTAAGCCAGAGACCTGTGAAAGAAAGATGTGTACTTTTATAGCAGCTTGCTTGTCCAGAAACTAGCACTGAAATGCATAATTTTACAGTTAGCTTTCCTAAAAGTACACTTTAAATAATAATTAAGTCATAAATATTTGAGGTTGCGATACTATTCCTTGCCATGACAGACGGTGCAGCTGACGCTGAGTGTGCCCTGCTCCTGAGAGGCAGGACTGTGCCTGGGCTCTCCCAGGAGAGACCCCAGCTGGCTAGAAGCCCAGCCCTGAGGGGCTGCAGCCCTTTGTTGTGCCCCTCTGGGGTGCCTCACTTTTCCTGAGCTCTCTGAGCATGCTATGAATGCTGTAAACTCACCCTGACTATGCTGCAAATCTACCTGCTCCCAGGCGCTCAATGTTTGAACCTACGCTTTGGCCAAGTGTACTGTCCCATCTGCGTGTGCATCACTGCTTCCACTGGGACAATCATCATTATTCACACATCTTAAACTCCCTGCTCCCACAAACCATTTTATTTACAGGGTGATATTATATTTATTTATAGCTGTTCCATGAAGTATAATACGAAGCGCAGTTATGTTTGTGTGTGCACAGACACAAACATAGCCTGCCTGCCTGTGTACACATACAAATCAAAGTATAAAAACCCTATCTGTAAGCATGTGAGATTATTTTCAATCCACTAACTGAATCTGAAATACCTTTAAAAATAAATAATGTTTTTCTGTAAGGAAAATTACTAAGTGGGTAATTATTGGAGGCATACTACACAGTGTACTTGGTGATATCTGAGTCTGGTTTATTAAGAAAGCTATTTGTTAGGCAGTCTTTATAAACACAGTGTGCTTTAGCTGCCGACCTACTAATTGCAAGGTCGTGTATCTAGTTGTTAGTCAGGGTGATTTTTTTTCAGGTGATCTGTACAAAATAGCTGTTTGTGAGATCTAACAAGATCAAAAATCCTCATGAAATGACCTCAAATCGAAAAGAATGTATATCACTATGCCATGTGAATAGTTTAAGGTACTGCTTTCAAAAATAGGGCTAAATAAATAATTGACTGATACTACTACTGCAATTACTACTACTGACAATGATAATGATAATGATCATCAGCTTTAATGATAAACCTGATACACCATTTACTGTATGTTAGTCACAGACTCATCATTTATAGAGATATTTTTTGACTTGACAAGGATTAGGAGATAAATCTAAATGAGATTTTTAAAATCTCATAAAAACTACCTCTTATCAAAGTTTGAAGTATTGCCTGACAGTAGTTTCTGAAAGAAACGCAAAGAGAGTAAAGAATTTTTAAAACTGAGATAATAAATTTCATTTGTGAAATGTGTATTTAGTTCATTAAAAATTTAGCTCCCCATCACTGCTGTTACAAAAATTAAATACAACATAAGCAGAATGCTCTCTAAATTATTGTATGTATGTGATAAAACATGGCAACTAAATACAGGGATAAATGACTACCAGCACAGTTGATTGCATAGCCAGGTGCTAACAAGCAAAAAATCCACAGACAAATTCGCATTTTTTCCCACCTGGCTCCAAATTAAAAGGACTGTGAAAAACTGTAGCTGTGAGCAAATGACCATCGGTGGTACAATCTCTGAGAACTTCTCAATGTACTGTTATGCCTCAAGTTATTTTTCTCCATATTACACTTTTGATAATCAATTTTAACAGGAGTAACTGTGCATATTGAGGCATATTTAGTCTGGTGCAGTACATATGAGACACTGTATTTTTTCAAACACAGCGGAAGACTGTGCCCCAGGCTAGGCATGCAAGTCTCTCAGCTTGGCACAAAGAAGTGCAGCATCCAAGAGCTGTGCCTATTTACCTTTTCTCACTCATTCACAAACCCACATCTTAGATCACATTCTGTGGCCCTTTCTTGGAGTTTGGTGCAAAGTCTCTTCTTTTAACACTGTTCATGTAGGCAGAGAGAAACTAACAGTGAAAAAATGGAATTTGGACTAGGGTTGAAAAGTCAATTGATTCTTTAAACAGAAAGCCAGGGAAAGGAAGAGGGCCACAAACTCAAAACATTAACTTAAGCAGTTGCAATAAACTTTTCAGTCAAATTATTCAGATATGCCGAAATTTAATGCAATCTGATGACTTGCCACTAAATATAGACATTACTCAAACTTCTTTTATTTAGATCTTTTTGTTAATTTTCTGATCTGATTGTATCAATATGTCAGGGATAAATCAAAAGCACCACAAGGAAAACATACCTTTTTTTTTTTTTTTTTTTTTTTTTTTTTTTTTTTTGGTATCTCAAACTGACAATAGAGAAAATATTGGTGCAAATTAAAATGTAAATAGAAGATTAACATAGTTCAGGACCTTGTAGCTCATATGCTGTAAAATTAACTTATAAAGCCATTTCAGCAGTGACCTAAATATCAAGCCAGGTAAAGTTCTAAAAGCTTCCAACTAATCTCTAGCAGGGAAGCCAGAGTAGTTGGCATTTTACAACAGTCACTACATGGTATTATTGGCAGCAGTTCTACAAGCAGCACATATTACACTAATTACCATTAAACTATATTAGTTTCTGTTGATTTCCTGGCTAAAAGTTCAGAAGATCTTACCTTTTTCCATGTGATGCGCTTGCCAGGTTTTACAGAATTCTCAGGACTTCATAAGTAATATAACACCTTGTGTGATGTAATTTCAATACAGCAATTGTTTATCACAGAAATGATCCTCAACCTGGCTCTGATCTAAGAAACTTTTGTGAATGCCACTTTGCCCTTGCCCACCTGTTTTATGTTTCTCCTCCTCCCCTTATCTACCTTTTCCACACAACAAGACAATCCAAAGTGTGGGCCATTTAAGTGTCACCAGGTCTGCAAGGCTCGAAAAGCTCTGCCAGTTAACATAAAACAAAATCACTGTTGGTTCCATGGAATCACATTTCTCCACCACAAAGAAAAATGAGAGGAGAGGAAAGGTAGCTTTAGAGTGGGGGTTTGAATGAGGACACTTTGTGAATGTGAATGGAAACTCTACATTCTTTGTTATTTTAACAGGCTGTGTCTGTTCTCCTTGAAAGAAATTGTATAAGAGAAGATTGGATTAAGTAGTTTTATTTTATTTCAATGCACTTGTGCACTTTTACAAAGATCAACTTACTTAGCCATGTAATAAACTCTTGTTTTACAATAGTAGTAGTGCATATTATACCACTGCAGGTATCTGTAAAGCAGGGAATCAGAGCAGGGAAACAAAACATTTGTTTCTTTGGTGAATGAAGCATATATCATTACCTTCTGTCAGTATGTCAGATATAACTTGAACCTTTGCAAGCCAGTCAGAACAATGCACAGGTGCCAGTTAATCAGCTTTGAGCAATTGTACCTATTCAGATCACTACCTAATTCTTTGCAATTAAACATTTGATCGGTTGGTGTTTATGATAAAAATCCTGAAATTTTCTTAGAGCAAAACTCATTTTTGATCTACCTAATGCTTAACAAAATCCACATTTTAACAATCAAACACCTTTTCATTAGAGACATTTGCAATTTTGCACAAGTGTAATCTGCAGACAAATATAAATACTTAAGAATACGAAAAATCATCTCTATTGTTATTAAATTGTGAAAAATACATCCTGTAAAGAACTCCTTTAATTTCTCACCAGATTCTAAAATCTTTATTAAGGCTCTTACTATTTTAAAGTTTCCACTATATTTCTTGTATTTCTGGCTCTGTCTGAACTGGTTCCAGTAGAAACAAAGTATTAATTTCAAGTTGCAAATGTATTTTACCAATGGGATGTATTTGCTATAGAGTTTAATTAAAGAAGGTAGTCAAGAAACAGCATAGATGTGAGTACTGTATGGAGCTTAGAGAAATAAGAAGGCATTAGAAGGTAAGAAAATAATTCTGAATAAAATACATATGTCTAAAGAAAAAGAGATAAGGTGTAGTAAGTCTCATTGATATCCTGTTTTGGAAAGGTGAATGGTATTTTCAGTTTTCTGTTATATATCCTTTGTTATGTAGGGTTTTTTTTTATTTGTTTGTTTTTCTGAGAATAAAACTCTTTCCTTTGGAATCAGAAATATCTACAGAATTTTAACCTTTTCAAGTAAACACTAAGAAGTGTCCAATACTGTTTAATAATTACCTTTGACAGAACAGAAAACTTGAATCAACTTGAGTTACACTGATGATATTCTGAACCATTCACAATAATGTTATCATGCAATAGGTTGCTCTTATAGTCATCATACAGGAATTGAAGAATAAAATAAGAAAGAAATTCCAGGAAGGTATTTAAAGGACTTTTGTGATAGGCAAAATGATGTTATTGTGAACAGAGAAAGGAGGGAAAAAGAGCAAAAAGCTTGCCCTTAACAGGAAAAAAATTAAAGGAAGTTAATTTGGTCTTCCACTAAATGTGAGTTCTTCTATGGAGGATGAACATGCAGACATTGATTGAAAATACTTTATGTGAATCCTGGAAAAAATAATTTATAGGATCAAATAACATGAATCATGACAAATTTGCAGAGAAAGAAATTATTAGATGCTATTAGAAGAGGCATTCTCACTGCTGGGGTGTTCTAGAAAGATAAGGTATCATGAAACCTCATGAAAAATATATTTGGGAAATTTTCCAAGATAATACGGTGTATTTTGAGACATTCACATACTATGGAGAAGTATATATTCTGGGTTCTACGGCTGAAGATGGATAAAATGGTGGTTCATGAGAAAGGGCCAAACTTTATATATATACTTCCAGGAAGGTGCAGCACAGGAAGAACAACCGTATGCATTTCTCCATTTTTCTGGACAACTTCACTCTTAATCTGAAATGTTTTGTCAAGAGTACCAATGTGCTCAAGATGGTCAGAGAAACCATTTATGGATTTTGTAGGAAGCAGTTTAGTCGCTAACAAATAAGCCTTGATACAACAGATTAATTCTAGGATAATTTATTTAGTATATTTGAATTTTGAAAATTTCCAAAGTTTTCCCATAAATTAAAAGATCTGAAATTGTTAGGAAAAAAACATTTACGGATGCATACAACTGAAGTTATATGTAATACATATGAATATTTTAAGAATGTTAGTTAGTTTTATGAGTAGAAAAAACTGTCGCAAAAATCATGACAAAATATTTAAAAAGTCATTAGTGGGTTAGAACTTGTTAACATATTCTATGCCATAAAAGAAGAAAGCATAACTAAGTATTTGACTGTCTAAGGCTATAGCTAAGTTTTTATTTCTTAAAAAAAAACAACTTTGCGTAGTGATGAGTCTTAATAAGTGAGACCACTATAGAAGCAGTTAGGACACGACTTTTTTCCTATTAATTACTACTATTTCTTATCTTTTAGTTGTGTTTCTCCTTCTATGTTCTCGGAAAAGATATTTAGATAATTTCCATATTCATCTTAAGATATTCTGTGCCACAAGAGCCCAGGGTACTGGTAGAACATTTTGCCACCTCTGTTCTTACATATAATTTGTGCCACTTTTAAACTCTCATTGGTCTCACTTTCTGGTTTAGAGTATGGTCGAGGGTTTTTAAGGGGGTGTGTGAACAGTGTTATCCTCAGCCTCTATTAATTTCAAGGTTGAATGTAGTCTAGAAGTTTCTATTTAATGTCTGACTCTTTTGTTTCCACTTTTATGTTTCAATATGATGTTAGATATATTCTCATATTTGAGCACATCAAAGGTAATGTGTCTTATCATTGTTGAAAGATAAACCAGTAAATTGAATGAATGTGCAGAAAATCATGATGGTAGAGGGAAAAAGGTATTTTAAGGAGAAATAAGAGGCAAACTTTATTTTCTGTAGCAGTTAGTCTCAAAACTTGTAATTTTTAAAAAGTATCCTAAAACTTCACAAAACATTTATTTAATTTCCACGTAGTTAAGTGTTGCCATTCTTTTACACTAAGTGGTTATGACATTGTGTAAATAAGGCTAATAAAATCAGCATAAATAAGGTGAGGAGTTCTTCAAAAAACTCAAGATATACAACACTCTAAAGCCATTTCTAATGATACTTTAGTTATATAATTTCTATTTATTTCTTGGTTTTTTGAGTTAGAACCAATTGCCAGAAGAGCAATCCCACTCTCCATCTCCTAATTTCTTCTAGCAGTGTTCTGTTATTTAATTCAGTACTTTTTTTCTTTTCTTTCTTTTTTAAAAAATAATTTTATTACGAAGGACTGCAACCGACTGCAGCCATTCCATCATGTTGCAGCCTGTTTGGGTGACACTCAGCATCTGTGGAGCCTGGGCAGCCACTATTAGGAACATGAAGTTGTGAAGTAAAAGGGCTTATTTTTGTCCTATGTCTGCTGGGTTTTGTGCCATTGATGGTACATAGTCTCTCAACAGGTGATTGGAGAAGTTCAGAGTATTCAGCTCTGCTTTGCCTGTGGTCCTCCAAGAGCTTTCTCAGACCCTAGTGTTTACTGGTTTGAACCTGGATTGTTTACTGATTTGGCACATATGCAGTAGAAGTTTTTCTTGAATATGTCATTCAGGATTAGCCCTAATATTAAGAATCTGCATAATGAACTGTCACAAAGAAATGCTGGCTTTGTCAACCTTGCACAGATGTACTTTACATCAGCCAAACAATAAAACAGTCCCTGTTGCCTGGTATTTATGTGCTGAGTGATGCCTGCCTGCCAGTTATAGTGAGTGATGTGGTCACAAGTGGCTGCTGCAACTGGTGTTTAATGGAGCAGCCTCATAAAGAAAAAAATCACTATTCCTCATATATGTATTGATAACATTTTTTTCCTAAATCAAACTAGTGTAGGGGTACATATTTCTTTTTTAAGGTACAACTACTTGCTTCCAATGTTCAGCATGACTCAGATGTCTAACCTTATTGGTTTTAAAGAAAATAAGGATAAAAAAGTTCAAAAATAAATGATCTCTTGCTGATTTCTCAATCAAGTTCATAAATCCAGAGGAGATTTGACTTTTCAGTTTCAGAAATTGACCCATATTTATGGCTTGGGAGTGAAGATGATACGGGAAACAACAGCACTTTCACTTTCTGTTTTCTCCAGAAGCCTCGTAGCATTTGCTGTAAAAGATCTCTTTTTTTTGGTAAATAGAAGTACAAAGTACAAAGTCTGTAATTCTGTATTGTATATAGTGTGACACAGTTTGCCGAGTGTCTTTAACCATCAAAATATTTTCCCAATTGTCATTTCACAGGGCAGAAAAAAAGACTGCATGTTCAAGTACTGTTTCTTTCTCCAATTTCATTCACTATAACTCAGGGAAAAGCTCTGTACTCTGCTGTTTTCCAGACTGTCAAAGGAAGTCTTTCTCAAAAAATGTTTCAAAAATTGACATTAAAGATGACAAAAAAAACCCACTTTCTTTCAGTTATTTCTAGTTTTCTGTTATCGCTTCAATCTCTCTCTTGTACAGGTGCTTCATTGTGAGCAGCTGTTTTTCAGGCCCTGGCAAGAACAGTTGGTGAAAATAAAAATATTTGCCAGCTCTACTTTAACAACAAGAGCGTTTACTTTGTATTTATTCCATGTACATGAAAGTAAAGAGGTCCACATTGCCTCCATCACAGCAATCTGGCACAGGCAACTGCTGTCAACTAGCAGCCAAGCATTTTGTGTAGACTACTACTACCGGTAACAGTTTTCATTGGCAGTGCATTTGTCTCCAATCCAAAGGCTGCCACTTTCTTCCTCATATTGTGTCCCTTAACCCCATTCGCATACTCCCAGCTCTTCTCAATTAAGCATACATAACAAAATAGAAAACTAAACTCCCTTCATCTGCAGCAGCTCAGCTCTGCCTAAAACTACTTTACTTTTATTATTACTTCGAATAGAAAGTAGCCCTTGGCTGTAAGAGTTTTCTGTTGTTGTAGCTATTGAAAAGAGATTTGAACATGAGCATCACTTGTCCAAATCAAATCAGAACACCAAGCTCTCTGATCTGCACAAAAAATAGGTGAGGGAAAAAGAAATTAACAAATTCTTTTGGAATAAAATAAGTCTTCAGAACTCTTGATTCACTTTTGAGAATGAGAAGAAATAATCTGCTATTAGACTGCTTTCTCCCTGTAGTGTCAAACTCGAGACCTGGGCCCTCGTCTTGAAGTGTTGCGTCTAGCCTGTGAAATCAAGCTGTGTAGATGTTTAGCACAATTTTTGCAATATAGGAAACTTCTTTAAATTCTAAAAGTACATCTCTTCTTCCTCTTTAAAATGTACAATGATTACTGCCTCTCTTTCCAAGTGCCCTCTGTGGTTGGAAGGCTATTCTACAAAATGGAGAGCTTGGTACAATTTAGTCCTGCACACTGGGATAAATTCAATTGGATGCTCATCTCACGTGTAATTATTTTGGGGGGGATTTTTTTTTGCCACTGCATGACAATTCATGTCAAGTATACATGAACATCTTGAGAGTCACGAACCTTGTAAAGAACATTCAGAAATGCTCAGTCGTAATCATGAATGGTAAATGGCAATTTGTTTTTCCATGTTAGTGAAGGATAACAAAACTCAGAAATCTAAGCTCACGTGTGACCCTGTTTACCCTAGACCCTAAAACCTGAGACATTTATACTGCTAACTTTTCTGAAGTCAGGATATCATGATAAAACTGTTCCTCAAGGATTTCAGGATGGGAAGCAAATTGTTCTCAGATTTGCACATTTTTTTTCTAGACAAAGAAAGAAAAAGATTTGTTTCTTTTAACTCACAACAGAAAAAACTTCTTCAACAGATGCACTTTGATTCTATATCACACCTCTTAGTTGTTTGTTTCCCATACTTTTATATTCACTGATTTTCCCAGCAACTTCTTCAGACAAAGGGCAGATTGACCTCTAAACATTACCTCTCTTGAGGTGTCAAGGCATCAGCTCTTGACATCAGTTATGTCTACAGTACCAAAAGAAGTCAAACTGGAGAAGTACAAATCCAAGTGACAACTCTTTTTGAATAATCTCTTTAATTGTTTAAATTCACCTAGGCTTGGAATTTCAGTTTCTAGTCTCTATTTCCCATAAGGGTTTGCTTTTCCATTGTTTGTGACACTGAGGCACCACAGGTTATGAGAAAGGATGAGTCAATTTACACCCCCATCTCAGGTTTCCTCCTCTCTCAACTGGCTTGTCCAATATAATTGTGTATTAGACAATTTTATGTGGGATTACAGATGTCATTAACTCTTATGATTCCATGGCAAATCTTTGCAAATCACAAAGAATCACATACGTACTTTGGTAATATATCTTTGATAATATGATATGTAAGCCTGTTCTTGGTAATTTAGTATGTATTAGCATCCACAACACAAAAGAGTGATCAGACAGAGATGATATACACATATATGCAGTCCTATTGTCAAGGTCACTTTCAAGGTCACCTAATTAACCATAATAATTTTATATAATGTTGAACATATATTTTAATTCAACTTTGAGTTTGTGAGATATTACTATCTATTAATATATTTATAGAACACATCATGTGGAAATTTCACCTCTAAAACTTCCTTCTTCTGAAATACAGACCCAGGATTTTGTTATGTGGAATTCATTAATCTAGTTTCAAAAATGAACAATTACTTTAAAATACATTTACACAGTAATAAATCCCTTAATGTAAACAAAATGTTTTCACAGGATTTACTCATTGATTACAATAGTGTATTTCTTCCTATCAAAAATCCACATATATTTTAAATCCATAGATATCTTAAATGCATATGTATCCAAACCTAAAAACAGTAGAATTGTGTAATTTTTTTCAAAAATGTTTAGAAATTTAAAACTAACACAACTGTTTTGTGTTGACAGAATCCAAATATTGCTAAACTCAGCTTCAAAACTTACAGACTCTGGACTGCAAACAAATCTCATGAAAGGTTTTCCTTATTGCAGAACACAAAAGGTTAAGAAAGTAACTATTTATTCTCAAACCAAAAATGCTAGTTAGGAATGAATAGTGAAAGCTGAATATTTTGTCTTTCACAGCTTAGAAATACTGGTAATTAGCAGTAGCATTTTATGACACAACTGACCCAAGTAAGCTGAAATAGTGTTCCTATTTCAAATTTCATTGGCATGGCTAAGAAATTAACAGCATTTCTTGAAATGCAGAAAGTCCAACTGAAGAGAAACTTGGCATCTAAAATATTTTCTTACATGCTGGGAACAAAAATTTGAATTTTTCCACATAGGCAAAGTTTCTAATAATGTTATTTGGTAATATCAACAGATTTTAATCTAGATAAACTGTCAGACATAAAAAAAGAAATCTTAAGACATCTTATTAAAGTTTGTTGCAACAATTGAAAAAACTAAATTTGGCTTTGTGGTGTTGCTCAAAGGTCTTGGGCATCTTGCATTTCTGTTCTCTGTGCTGAGTCACAGAGGTGACATCCTCAGGGGTAGCTCTGTCTCTCATATCATATTTACATGACCAGACTATTACTCACTTGAAATTACGGAATAGAAGGATATGTTCTATGATATCTTTTTTTCTGCCACTGTGTGCATATGGAAAAATATAAGTTTTACTACTTATTAATTAGTTGAACGTGCTTTAGGGAAAGATAAGAAATTACAGAACATGGGGCACAAATTGAAAAATATCATATTTTAAAGAGCATAGGATTATAATTCAGGTTTTTAGGAATGTGTTCACAAAATCTGGTGTGATGTAATTAATGTAGTTGAATATTTTGGCTTAATGTCTTATTCAGCTTAGATGATGGTATCTAACATCAATTCTAAGTAGCAAACAACATTTGTTGTACAGGAAACACTAAAAATGCATCAAAAAAAGAGTATTTCTTATATACTATACTTGACTGCATCATTAATCTGAAAAAGTAACTCAAAATCAAGTAATATCTTAAAGGTCACTTTTCCTTCCTGTCCCAGAAGAGATGTTCCACTCAAAATAATTTCTTTGGAGGAATTGTATTGTATAAGCAAGAAATAATTTACATTTTGTATAGGTAGAGAAGACCAAGAAAATGAGTGTCTGTCCCTGTTGCTAGGTAGGTACTATTGGTATTGGAAAATATCTGGGTCATTCTGGGTCGATTGCTGTAACTTTGGTGAAATGGAATAAAATAGTAAGATAAAGTAAAATAAATTAAAACAATGTAAAATAAAGGAAAAAGAAAATCAAACTCCATGAAGTCTAAAATATAAACTTTTTCCCCTACATTCTCAATAGATGTCCTACTGCCTTAGGACAACTCAGGTTGGATTTGGGGCTAGAAGGGATCTCAGGAGATCTCTAAAACAGCATCCTTCTTAAAAGACGGTTGATTAATGAATCACACCAAATTCCTCGGCCCTTTATCCCATTCAGTGTGGCCTTTTTAATCTGATCATCCTGTCAGTATTTTGATGACTTGGTATGTATCCATGTTGGACAGAAAAATACTGTGGGGAGAGGGATGAGAAAATAAGGAAATATTATGTCTCTCATGGTCTTGGTAAGTTCTCTAATCACAAACTTTTGGATTTGGAGAAAATGGTGAGAACTGATAGCATAATTTCTTTCTTTCATTTTATTTCCAAGTCATACTAGCATAAATTGTCCAAAGCAGTTCTGGAAATCTTTGATCCCCTGATCAGGTTTTGAGGAAGGAGCCTGTAACTCCTCTGGCTTGGCTACGCTCCATAGAGGCCAGACTCTGCCTTGTTTGTTTTTTTCAAGTCTGGGGGATCCATGAGTGTGCACAGAGACAGAGATGTCAGTGCCAGGGAAACTAATGTCGAAATGCTTGTCAGTGACAACCTGGAGTGCCTTTGGATTTATCTGTTTTCAAGATAGCTTATTTCAGATTGTAAAATTTGATTCACAAAATATTCCGCCTATGGAACCAAACTGTGAGGAGAGGGCTTGCTCTTTGCTCGTTGAATACCATTTTAGAATTTGAATAGCCTACAGGTGAAAGAAGAAAGTAATCAGAGAGCTGTCTATAGAACTGAGATTTTCAGTCCATTTTAGTGGATGTGTTTGAACAGAAGATTTGTAGCTAAATGCTTATCAAGATGTTTAACTTTGGGCATTGATATTTAAAATAAATCTTTCAGGCCCAGAGCTGTAACCAAACTGAGCTATATACAATATTATCTCTTTGCTGAAGTGTTTCAGCATGAAAAAGAATGGGCACATTTCTGCAGGAGGAATGAAGCTGTAGTCCTGTCTTCTTGCAAAGAGAGAAAGATTCATAATGGGAAAGTTACATTTAAGGAATTCTTGCTATTCAGCCGTCCATTTACAGTCATTTAATATGAATTTTCCATGTGAGAATCTCAAAAGTTTCATTAATTTGGCTCTGCTTCATACAGACTATGCATACAGGTTTTTTTCAAAAACTTAAAAATTTCAGCAAAGAAAGTCTGCTTTGCCTTTAAAGCCCAAAAGACTTGTAAGAAAAGGCTCCCCTTTATCTTACATATAATGTAACGTGTATGTTACAAATATATATTACATTGCCTTATGCATGCAGCGGAGTTAATATATGAGGTAATTTGCATGCTAAGTCTCATTAAATGTCAATGTTGTGTTCTTTCAATGAAGAAGCAAAAAGCTCTCTAGACAATATTTCTTTTTTTTATTCTAAATATAAGAGTCTCAGGAAAAGTGTTGTAACTCCATAAAGGACTTCAGACCTGCCAAAACCTAGTAAGACTCTGTGCAAATCATATACAATTTTCATCTATTCATCTATTATTTGTTTCTCAAAAATCTTTGCTTGCTGTAATTTGGAGGAGCTCAACTTTATGAATTAATATATTTTAATACTACCGTGATGACAGTCATTAGCAAATAAGGGGGTTTTTTTTGTAATAATGTCTTCTATTTCAAGCTTTTTTGGTCTCTACTAATTTTTCAATTTTGAGGTCTTTCTATTTCACTAAGGATGTAGAAAATTCAATAACTGCTTTGTTTCAGAAGAATAAAACTTGAACATTTTATGTTTTTACATGAAGGAAAATAATAGAAAAATATTAGGAGAAGCTCATATACTTTATAGCTAAAATGAAAAATGCCTAGTTTTAACATTTTTTTTTTCAGTAAAATATTGCTTATTTTTAGTGTTAAGATCTTCTAGCATGTACCAGCCATCTCACTTGACCTCTTCTAGTAGAATTAGGTCTCTTTGACATCTAATTCAGAGAGAGTTGAAAACATTCCATTCCTAAAATATCAAATTGGAATTTTTCATCCCAGGGGCTAATAGGTGCTTTCTAATTTCTCTTATTTTCTCAGAATGTACAAGGGAAACTGGCTGATTTTGTGCAGTGTTTTTGCTTCTATGGAATTATATTTTCAAAGAAAGAACATTCCAGACAATGGAGTGGCTCTGCCCATTGGGTGCAAATCTTGTCTCTGGGCTGAACCCTCTGTAATTCTTTTTGGGGTGAAAGCCAAGAGAATTTCTCATTCTTGGCTTTTTCAGCTTGCCTGCTATCAGTAGAACAGAGTACTACTTGAAAGGTTGGGCCTGGTTAAGGAACAGTCTTAATGAAATCACAGACTTTTTTCCTCAGTAGTGTATAGTGAGTGATAAAGAGAAAGCATGTCTCAAAATCTAGGAAAATTTGGATTTACTGTCAAATCTGTGATAGAAAAAGGACCAAGCCTAAAATAAGAGCTAGTTTAATAGACTAAAAAAATTTTTTGATTATGGATGGAAGTGAAATTTTATTCATTTTAAAATGGGGAAACTTAAGGATCTTACCATTCCAAATACTTTGTTTTATATATATAGGAATAGTGAAAAAGAATGCATTGTGCACTGATTTGCTAGGAAAAAGAATGTGGAAGACTAGATTATTTTCAGATGGCCCCCTTCAAATTTGATAGACTTAAAGGATTTTGAGCTATGTTAAGTGATGGATTAAATGAATTATGGGAAAAGGTGGATACTTACAGACTGAAGAGTAGTATCCCTTTGTGAGTTATGCTGTGTGGTTTAGAAATCTTGAAAAAGGTTATTAAAACCCTTTGAACATAAGTTTAAAAGCAATTAAACATTCAAATTGCATTTTGAGATATATAAAATACTTTATTTTGCAGATATTTAGTAACACCTGTTCTGCTTAGGGCAGTTTCCATTAAAACTCTCTGTTTCCTCAACATTCCTAATGGTTCAACCTTTGGAGTTGAATACTCAATCCTTTCTAAAAGATGCTTTCTCAAGATCAACCATATTTCTAACAATTACAAAATTTTCCTCCTCTTTCCTAAATGCCCAGAGCAGGATAAATCAGAAAAAATTTAGAGAAGGACTACAATTGTTTTCATTAATATGGCCCTACAAAAAAGGGGGAAATTGCATTAATTAACTAATTTTCTTTCTTCCTTAGTGTTCTGCAGTGTTTTATAATTTATCATTCTGGTGTTTTATTGTTTGAATTGTATTCTGTACCCCTTTTAATATATAACCTTAAGTTGTAGTTACTAAAGATAGACAGGTACTATGGAAGCATTAAGGTTAAGCAACCAGTTCTTATGGTAACAACTGGGCTAAGAATCCATCAAAGGATTTTTTTTAAAGTTGCATCACAATATAGGCCAACATGGGGCTTTCAATCTGATTGTGGTGAAAAATAATTTCTTCTCAGTTTTTGTGTATTTAACATTTCAGCTGTAGTATCTTGCCTTTTTGTTGTCTTGTATAATTTTTACATTTCTCCACTCAGCTGAGATTTTCTGAATCCTAATATTGTCCAGTAAACTGCCTCTCACTCTCTGTTCTTTTATTACATCTTTTAAATTGTTAATGAATTAATGTTGATTACTTTCAGCCATTTGGCCATGCAGACCTCAACATGGCCTCACTCAGACCATTATTTTGACAGGTTCCTCTCTATTCTTTGAAATCAAATCTGGCATCCTAGAAGATAGTAATTAATAACACTGGGATAGTGCTGGTTAGTTGTTTACAAATTCTAGAGTAAACTTTATTTGACCTTAATAACTGATTATGCCTAGAAGAAACACTTTTTAAAAAAAATTCCTTTTTTTCTCTCTTTTTCTCCTTTTTCTACTGTTCCTTCATGTAAAGTACATTCAGATCACACTAGGCATTAAATATATAATGTACTTTAGACATATCTATTTAATCTGATGTTTATTAATAGATATACAGCAGGAGCCAAAGTATCTTATCTAGACACATTCTCAACAAAATATTATGTGAGATATAAATACATCTAGATTTCTTTCATAATCTTGTCTGACCATTGTGTTTCTACAGCCTTTTCTTCCTGCAATTTTTGTTATTTTTCACTTGCAAATGCTTTTGTTTTTATATCATTCTGATTTTATAAACATTTTCTGCCTCTATTATTCTCTAAAAATTAGCTCTATGTTTTATTGCCAATGTTTTTGACTACTCTATTTAGATTCTGTTAATATAACCATGGTGATTTTTAAAAATTCTGATTGTTCTCGTTCTTGTATTTGAAAAAATTTTCTCGCAGTAAATTTTTAATATAGATCTTTTCAATAAGATGCTGTGTTTTACAGTCTGATTTCAATGAGATCTTGCCTATTGATTAGCTGTATTTACTCAGGTTAATGATCTTATTCTTTTGCTTTTGTGGTTTTTATTTACTTTTTTTTCCCTCAATTATGAACTTTATTCTTTACTTTCCTCCAAATTACCTTCTGTCTTTAAAGCCTTATCAAGGTCCTGCATATTTGCTAGAGCTGTATTTAAAGCAGCTCTTCATAAATCCTTGAAAAACTGTTGCTGATATTCTTCCATTGCCTGTGTGAAGGCTCATATACTGCAAATTTCATGAGGTTTGATGTGAAATCTGGGCTCCTTAGCACAAAAGTGACCTGGACATACCAGAGAGAGACCAACAAAGGGCCAGAAAACAAAGTGACTGGAGAATCTTTCCTATGAGAAAAAACTGGGAGAGTTGGGATAGAGGAAGCATTTTATAAATTAATGAGGTCTGCCCTGAAGAAGCAGCAGCTCAGGGCAGACCTCATTAATACATAAAAACACCTGAATGGAGGGTGCAAATGGGGTGGACCCAAGCTCAACAGAGGTGGCCACCGTAAGGGTGAGAGGCAAAAAGCACAGAGAGAAACATAGGAGATTCTCTCTGAAAATCAGGAAACATTTTTTTCTGTGAGGGTGACAGGAACAGGTTACCCAGGGAGGTTGCGAATTCTTCATCCAGACATTCAAAGGCCATCTGGACACAGACCTGGCCAACTGGATCTGAGTGACCCTGCTTGAGTGGGGTAGCTAGATCAGATGACCCCTAGACATCCCTTCCAACCTCAACCATTTTCAGTTTAAAAAGCTCTATTTTTAAAAGCAGAATTTGAACACTGGAGGTATTTCTTAAGATCATACATAGGCAATGAGGCTAAAGTAAAATGGTGAACACTTTTTAATTTACTGAGGATGAGTGTTTTGCAGTAAATGATCTCAAATTTCTTAAAGAAAAATTAGAATGTGGTAATGAAACTAAGCACTTCATATAACACTAGGTGGTTAACCAAAGGTTTTGTAGATAGAAAATTCTAGCATTTCTTTTTTCTCAGTAATTGGCACAACTACATTAGAATTTTTTAACCCATATTTAATATGTGGCAGAATTTATATTGAAAGAGAAGGTTAACAAGGGGACATCAAAACCTTTAGGTGACGGGAGAAAAGAAAATAAAAGGACAACAAAGGTTAAGGCATAGAAAAGTCAGAAAGTGAAGCCTTTGTGAGTAATTTCTTTACACAATACCCATTAATGCATGTAGTAAATTTCCAAGGTCAACAACAGAAGTTAGCACAAACAGTTTCATAAAGGGGCTGAGCAAGAAGTTCCTGGTAGACAATGCTGTCTTTTTTGCTAGGAATGGCAAAGGACAGTTCAGGATATTTTCTCATGTTTCATAGTCCTGTTCAAACCACATTCTTCTTTTGAACCCTTTGCTTTGTAAATGGGTCCTTTCCAACAGTAATAAAAATCAATACGAAGCCCATTAAAAATGCGGAATGTAGAAGATTAATGAATTAATAGCTATAGTATTTTATATAGCAAGGAGAGCTGTCCTATATAGAGGCACGGCAATTTTGTGTAAGGCCAGGTTCCATTTCATATCCTCATAGAGATGAGGACATATTCCATCTCTCTATTTTCTCTCATTACTGTGAGGCAGAAGGTTTGAGTATGGGTGTGTTGCCACTGCCTACAGGCCTCTAAAGGTAGGTGATTCTCTTCATTCTGGAATCAGGGCTTACTCATATTATTTTTACTTGATATATTTTTATGGATTACTGTTCTGAAATGGTATGTTGGAGTTAAAATATAATTGTGGTTGGATTACCGTTGTGAAATTTGCATCAAAGACAGTTTCTTTCCCCACAAACTTACAGTTGAAATACACAGGAAAAAGAGTGAAGTGACTTGCTCAAAGTTATAAATCAGATGAGGGAAAAACTGAGAAGAGGGTTTCATGCATTGGAGTTGTCAATATTT
Organism: Zosterops lateralis; assembly: GCF_965231275.1. Taxonomy (NCBI): domain Eukaryota; kingdom Metazoa; phylum Chordata; class Aves; order Passeriformes; family Zosteropidae; genus Zosterops; species Zosterops lateralis. The sequence goes on along the minus strand of NC_139800.1, from coordinate 14,556,763 downwards.
TTGTATAGAATTTGCCACTTTTGGGCCAGAGAATAAACTTCTGGTTTATTCATGTACTAATAAAGAGCTCAGGGTTAGACCTTTTTGTCATTTTTAAATACAATTTTCTCCAAGTAAAATTGTTACTGGTCAAAAGTCTTTGCTGGACTGAGCTTTAAAATATCTCAGGCATGAGATATTTTGTTGGAGGTTGGAGGAGAAATAATTTAAATCAGAAAGGACTTGCATGCAGTGAAGTGGGACATGAGCCACATTCAAAGTGAGTATATTCTTCCCTGGATGTGTAGGTGTAACTCCCTCGTGTATATTAAAAATGATCACTTACAAAATGATTTCAGATATATTAATGGACTTACTTCCAATCTATTTCTGCTTGTCAGATGTGACACCTCACATCCTTGAAGTACAAGAATGGCAACACTCTCTTTGCTCTTGACAAGTAACTAAAACGGAAATCAAAGTATTTCTATAGAGACTTTTCAAAGGAATTTTCCATTTTAACTGAATCAGGAATAGGAACTTTCTGATATTCAGAAGTATCTGCTGAGCTAGAGACTACTCATAATCATAGACAAACCCATCAAGCTTCTGATAAAGGAAGAATCAGTAAGCTATGCTTTAATTGGTGGAGGTGGTCATTTTTGGGGTAGGTGGCTCAGGAAGAGGGTCTATTGAAAAGTTTTTGTTTAGCTCAATTCCATGTGATCATACAGAGAAAAAATCCTTTCTCTGCTTGCCATTCTAACCTGCCCTTATTTTTCTGGTTAAAACTCTGCAATTAATTTTCCTGAAACCCCAGTTTATTCCTTTTCCCCATTTATCTTTCTAGTAAAACTGATAGAAAAACAAGGTTGCAATTTGGTCAAATAACTAGTATTGCAACAGGTGTTTCATTAGTGAGTGAAAGACCTCTTTTTGCCTGACTCAAGCTATTAACAAAACTCACAAGGAAAGTGCGTGATAACCAAATAGGTTTTCCTCATGTAGTGACCATAATGCTGTTATGTAGCATCTCATTGAACTACAGTTTTAAAAAATGTTGTGTTGCTATTGTACTTTTCTCAGTATTTCGCTTGGTGTATCATCTAGTTGTAATATCTCGCTGATGTTAGTCTTTGTTTATGGACACTTGTATTCGCTCTGTGTACACATAAATGGTGTGAGGTATTATTTGAAACAAATGCATAACTCTCTATATAATTAATTTTATTGTGTTTGAGTAGTATATGCTTTTATATTTTATCGGCAAAAGATTTATAATCTGTTAATAAAGCTTTATGGAACAGTGTTTCAACATGTGTTCAAAATATATATTCTGAATGAATCGGCCTCAATTCAGATTTTCTTATTAATATGTATTTTTACTCTGTTGTTCAATATTAGTTTGAGTAAGCATCATAAAGGTAATAACATAAGGTATGAAATTGTGTTAAAAGATTTACAGCTGTGTAAGAAGAGATTGCCTGCACTCAAATACCCCAGATTTAGGCAAAACACGAGCACCTGGGAATACGTATCCCTACTTAGAAAACCTGTGCAAAAGAATTTTTGTTTACTGTTTCAAGTCATGGCTAGTGAACCAAGCTTTAGTAGATTGATACCTCTACCTTTAGTAGACAAATACAGTCAGTATTTGAATTTTGAAACTGCTGTACTATGGTCAAGTGTTATGGCAGCACTTTCCTAGTCCAGAAGGGTGAGAGGACTATGCATGGTATAGAGGAAAACAGAATCCCTTCCTCTGCTTTGTTTGTCCAAAAGGCTAATTAGTAATGAATCATATCACATATCACATTAGTAATGAATCCATATCATATGGAATGTGATTTTAGTATAATAACTTATTATTTTGTAAATTTTCAAAATTAATAAATCATGGTCATTTTGAAATAGTATGCCATGATTGTCACACCATGTGCTTCAAGAGACTAAAGCAAGAAGGCCAAGGGGCTCCCAATTCTAACAGCTCAGAAATAGAAAAATGACAACAAATCTATTTTTTAGAATCAAGAATGAAATCTCTTTTTCTGAAAAAAGAGATCCATGGTGACAGAATCGTGTGTAAATTCTGAGAAGTTTCAGCCTACACAGAAGTCCCAATTCCCAGCACATATTGATAAGCATGTACACATTCACTCCATGGGTTCAATAATTTCAGTCAGGCTGTCTTAATGTGACTCAGAATTTCAACTGAAGATTTCATCTATATGGAATCTTACTGAGACAGAAAATACAAATAATATAAAATGTAAGAAAAAAAAATAATTAAATCATTGTAATTTATACCTTGAAGAACTTTTTAGTATTCCAGAAATCATATTAATCACATATTCAGTTAGATTCCATTACCATGTACACAATACATACTCATGGAGTTGGAGGTAAAAGGTGAACTCATCATGAGCTTTGCTTGGATAAATAGGTATATAAATCAGAGAATGGGTCAGGCTAGAAGGGACCACAGTGGGTAATTTGGTCGAACCTTCCTGCTCAAGCAGGGTCATCCTAGAGCACATTGTACAGGATCGCATCCAGATGGTTCTTGTGTATCTCCAGAAAAAGAGATTCACTCAGTTAGAAGCTCAGTGATTTTTTTTTCAGAGATTTGTGCAGTATTTCTAGAAATAGGTTATTTTCTGTTGTGAAGAATACATGGAATAGCAAAATGTTGTCACTTTCAAACAAGATATGCTTAGCAAACATGTCCAATTAACATTTTTGACAACGACTTATTTTACATATTAGAGCACATGCTTCTGTAGAAACATATTTGTCAATCGAGAAATACACTAATTATTTTGCTACTGGTCTTTAGAGAAAATAACCACCAGAGTCCAACATTTTATATTTTAAATTTAAATGTCCCAGATCTTCAAAGACTATGCATATTGAAGCAGTGATTTCTAACAGAAATTAACTGAAAAGATTAATGACTACAATGTGTTATTTAAAGACTTGATGGAGGCATCAAAAAAATCAATAATTTTCTGGTTTTGCTAAGTCTTGGTCAGGCTGCTCCACCTTTTAAGGATGTCATTAATTCACAGTACATGCAAACAACCCGAACTGCCAAATGGACATAAAATAGACAAGGGTGTACTACTAGATACCTTTCATAAAAACTAAATTTTCTTTCATTACCATTTAAATTCATACAAAATATTTAATTAACTATATTATTTGAACTTGGAGTTGAATTCAATCATCTATTTCTTTTTCAAATATCATAGTTTTAGCTCAGGGAAGAAACAACCACTGGCACGTGAAAGTATTTCTATATATTGGTTAGTTAAATAATACACTATGATAATTTTTAATGGGCTAATGAATTAAATAAACAAATAAACACTTGAAAATAATTTTTTTCCACAAAAAAAAGTTGGTTTTCATTCCTTCTTTGATAATATGATACAGAAATTACTCTGATGATCAGATGATCATCACCATTCATATTTCATGACAATGTATGCATCTAAGTAAACATGACTGTAACTTTATGTGTATCCTAATTATCCCTTGTCATAAGTAGCAAAGCAATATCTGTGATGATATATTGTCTGTAGTTAAACATTATCTTTTTGATGGGCAGCCAAGAGTCAAGACAAATAAAATTATTCTGGATAGAGAAAGTTCCAAAAACCTTCAGATAGCATATCCTGGCATTTTCTCAAATGCAGAAACAAGAATCAGAAAATAATGGTCAGTCGAGGAACCTTTTGAAAAAGCTGCTCCTTAAGTTTCTAGATGGCATTCAGGAAAGCTGTAGGTAATTTTTTTTTTTTTTTTTTTTTTTTTAAGTTATATATAATCTTCAAGTTTGGATTTGACTGGCCTTAGAACATAACAATCTTCTGAGGCATGGACTTTTGTTTGATAAAAATGTAGAACCAGAAAATGCAGACATAATTTTGAAAGAAATGACCCTGGATTAGCTCTAGTTTAAATTCTCTGCCTACGTGTAGTTATATACTGCCTCCAAGCTGCAGCAGCTTTTTCACTGGTGTACAGGAGAACCAAGTGTCCAGAGGTCCACTAACCTCTTACAATTTATATTCTTTTTTCCTCCTTTAAAATGGTAAAGTGTGGTCTGTAAGTCACTTTTCAAAGATAAGCACGTGTGAATCTGACAGTATAATTTTGCCCTTAATAAACAGAATTTATAGTGTAAGCTGTTTCAGAAGCTGTGATAAACGAGATAATTGGACATTATTCCATATTGTAACACAGACGGCCAAAATTACACCATTTAAGACAATTCAAGAAGATCTGTTTGACTTCTTAAAAATATACTTTTATAATAATGAAATCCAAAGCTTATACTTTTCTTAACTGACAAAGGTATTTTGAGAAACCCATCAATTATAATTCTAAGTGTGTCTCTGTAAGCCAGTTTATATTGACAAGAACACTGAAATAGAATTCAAAGCTTAACTTGTAATGGTGTTGAGAATTCTCACATAAAACACAGCATTATTCCTGTCTTACTTTTTCTTTTATGTCAAATGTATAGAAATCAATGTTCGATCATATAATATTCAACATATTGCATATATATTATTCTGTCATACACATGGCAAAGTCATAAATGAAATGTAAAATATTAATACAAACCTTTGCAGGGACCTTTGAAATCTTGTGTGTGCATGTAGTGCAAGAAAAATGTACATTTTAAAATGAAAGTACAAACCACTCTGTATTATAAGTCAAGATTAAGGAATACTCCTAGTTTTGCTATACTTCTACTTTCCTGGTATTTTAAAAGCCTGATGATCTAAGAGCACACACATTTACTTATCTTTCAAAGACATAATCACACTGTCATCCATTTCAGTACCACAAAAGATGGATAGCATAACATGGACTTAAAATGGGTTCATTAATTATCAAAAAGATAAGTGTTTCATCAGGTATATACAGCAGATAATATTTATCTTTTCTCATAGAGAAAAAAGATTAAAGTAATTCTTACACACATACTGGAAAAGAAAAAGGCTGCACCACTGAAAGTTTCATAAAGTGACACTAGATAATACACTCTGCCACTAAAGACAACCTTACACAAACACAGCCACAGATGCCTTCCATCACATTCAACTTTGGCAGTTAAATACCAGAATGAAACCATATATTCCAACTTTAACTATTTCATAAACTTCCTTTTGTTTCTTAGCAATTACACACACAGGGACTGCTTTTCAAAAGTTAGTGTTTCTGCTGCAGTATTTGATAACTACTTGATAGATATAGAGTAAATAATTTCACTAACTGTAAAACACAATGATACGTGAAAACAAATACCAGGACTGCAACAGTCTCTGAAAGGAAATATCAAGTCCATCTAGGCATAATTAGTGAAACTGCTATGTGAAGTAAAGAAATAATACTATAACTCTGTCAGAAAAGAAACTCTGACAAAATGAAATAAACTTGGGTTATTCTGACATATTTAACAAGGATCTGGTCTGAAACAAGATTGATAAGAACCAGAAAAACCCCCCATGAGAAATAACTGATTAAAAGTGTACTGTCATGAACTGGAGAATGCATATTAATTTTTCAATTATATTAAAAAAAAACAACCGTGTTTAATCTTAAGCCTTTCCTCTGAACAATCTTCTCAAAGATGAGATGTTGCAGGTACAATTCCCAGTAAATGAGAAAAATGAATAAGAGAAATAATTTCTCAGCTGTGATTTCCTAAAGACTATGTATAATGTTTGTAAAAATATTATTTCACTGATCTTACTTTACCCTTATTTTTATTGAAAATAGGTTTGGGCTAAACAGATCTTTGTCTCAATATATTTTTAAAAATATCCCAAACTCAAAATTCTATGAATTGCATTGAATTTTTGTGCAAGTAACCCCTATTAAACTGAACATTTTTATTCTGTTATAGATAAATATTTTAACACTTGTACGTGTCACAGCTTTTTTAAATTAGTAATTCACAGCACAGCCAAAAACATTACTCTCAGAATCATCACAAGCCAAAACCTCAGAACAATCCCTCTCTCCTAACTGCAACACCCTATCTGGAGTGAAGGAAAAAAACAGTGTTTAGAAATAATCTTGTTCATGACTTTTAGATTTGGCTCAGTCAAAAGGCAGTGGTATCAGTGGAGGCTCATATTAGCTTTACTGAATTCTGGATAATTTTCCTAATATGAATTAGTTAATCAGTTTACTTACGAGATTGCATATAATTTATTGCACATTACAAAAGAGAAATGATGCCTAATTTTCTTTAAGGCAAAATTGAAACTGAAAAAGACAGTTGATTCATATACTATTTACAAACATGTCCTTTTTCAATATTTGTTATTATCTGTCTCTACATACTTACAATTCTAAAAATTACAGAAAAACATTTAGATAAGGAAACACTTTGAAATATTTATCCACTCTGAAGAAATTATTTAAAAAAAAAAAAAAAACAAAAAACAAAAAACAAACAATTTTTGTAGTTTGTCAAAGATTCAGTGATTATGCCACCCTATAAATTTAGCAAAATACTTATTTAGAAGACCAGAACACAGCAAATTCCATTTGTAACAAAGTATTTAAGGACACAGACTGAGATAAAAATACAAAACATTAGAATACTGGAAGAAAAACTATTAAGAACTTACATCAATTTTGTGTGTTGCTCTATCTAGCAGCATTTTAACAATAGAATTACAGTTTGCTTTCCATCATCATTATTGATTCATCCAAATGCCTTATGGACATCGATAAAGAGATCTATTGACTCTTTATGGCAAAAATGTCAGGAACAGTATTGAAACTAACACAGGTCAGTGATTTTTAGCATCAGTGACTTCTTGAAAATGATGCCCTGACAGTTTGATTTGCCACTGCTTCAAAAGAATATTTTAATGGCACACAAACTCTTACAATGTTCTAAACATGTTAAGGAGAGGAAACACAGTTTAGTCCAGGCCTATACTTCCCAAAGCTGAAAAATTATGTTTATTTCCACTTAAAACAGCAAGGCCATCCTACCAAACCTTTCAAGAGATATATAATAATAAATAGAAACTCTCCAAGATGAGCAAGTATATTTAAGTCTAAATGATAATGTCATTCATCTCAAAGGATTAAATAATTGAACATATAAAGAACCAAAAATGCATCACTCTTTAATTCTTGAGAAACTAAAGAAATGCTCAGTGTTTCAATTAATGTCTATATACATTCCTCCAAATATACAAAATGCACAGAATAAGAACTGGAAATATAAGAGCCTGATATTGACTAAATCTTGGCCACAAACTATAACCACAATTTGAGCTGGTGAAGAGTATACTGGTCTAACCATGAAGTGGAGAATATTTTTGCTGATTATTTAAAAAAATAGTTTGATACTTGTGAATTTATTTAATGCAGGAAAACTGCTTCCTTTTTTTTTTTTATCTAAGTTGACAGTCAAATCAGTTTCACAAACTGAAATGAAGCTTTCACATTGAAACATTATTATGTTTAAAATGACATATCCTTTTTTTTTAAACCACATACATGCACACTATATTCAAACAATATAGCATTTTAATACTGTGAATATTAATGAATTTGACAGTGCTATTTCGGGAAAATGCCAATGACATTCATACAAACTAAATGTATCTCTGCAGTCCAAACAGAAAAAAAAACCCCACATATAAATGAGAACTGTATTCGGCAAGCATACAGTATGAAGAAGTTAACTCAGGGATTGCAGAGTTGAATGACAGCCTATTTTCTGCTGCTAACTCAAGATTAGAATTGGCACCTACCCTTATGCTAATGAACACCTAATTAGAGACACCTCCTATTCAATAAACTGCTCTCTTATCATCAGTTAGATTACCTGACAAGCCCTTTCACTCCAGTTCTGGCCCACCAAGAATCTTCATTCTTTTTCTTGTCTTCTTTTCTGCAAGAGAACTGATCCCGCTTAATCCCTGGAATAATGTATCTCCTCTTGTGGAAGAGCTGGTTTCCCTCTTCCCCTTTTTACATCAAGCTAATGGAGCCAGTAGGTATTCTATTGATCTTTCTCTATGTGGTTTCCTCAAGGATTTGACAGACTTCCTTACAGGTTAAACATCCAGGCTTTCTGAAGTGGCTATAAAGCTTTGGTTTTGATTTTTCAAACTTTTTTCTCAAACCCTTGCTCATCCATAATCTTTAAAAGCTCGGTTGATGCCATGCAGAGTAAAGGCTTAATTCTTTGCTGAACTAATCTAGACACTGTCTAGTGTTGAGTACAGTTGTCTGATTCAAATCTTCTGTTACAAAGCAGATGACATCTAGCTAGATGTCATGAGAAGAGACTAACAATGACAATTCACTTATCCCTTAGAAAGAATCAATTCTCCCACAATGCATCTGTCAGAGAACTCTCACTCAGTAAAAGCAATTTTTCTAGCTGTCTGACACTGTAATTGCTCTTAAATTTTCAATGAACGTTTTACAAGAACTCCCCTGAACCATGATGAAAAACTTAACTTTTTCTAAAAATGAGAGGCTGACAGGATGAAAGAGGTCTTTCTCTTTAAAGCTTTGCTTGCTTCAGTAGGAATTCTTTCATATCATCAACAAGCTGTTGAATAGAGGATAGATTACTTTCCATTTATTTCATCAATCAGATTAAAGGCTCTCCTTCACAATGCCCTTTAAACAAGAGCTGTTTATGATGTCCTCCCAGGTTCTACTTTAATGTAGTATTAAATCACCCTGAGCAGAGAGGCAGGCAAAGCATATAAATATGATGAATATCTGACAACATTTAAGCATTGCATACATTCAGGTCATTTCACTATTTCTTGTCACTCTGCAAAAAATTTGAAATCCCTCCATCGTCCCAAGCAGGTTTTAATGATCATGTGTCATTTTGATCTGCCCATTGTCAAAAAGAAAAAAAAAATAATGTTTTGATATATAAATATATGTAGAGAGAGATCCATGATATTTCTGTTTCTGAAATCTTCTGACAGAGAGTGTGCATGACACCAGAACACAGAACTGTTCATTCACACACTTATTTAATTAAGATTTAGTCTGAAAGATGGATTCTCTTGTAGATGCAGCTCTGTTCTATTTTTAGCACACATAAATATTGCACAGAAAAAAAAGTGCTTCTTTCATTTTGTACACACTGGAACTGTTTTATTACTATGAGAAATATGTACAAGCTGCAGGCAATTGTTCAAGAATAATCAATAAGACTTTTGGTGTTATTATTGACTACACCATTAAAGGCACCATTCCTAATTATCTAGATAATTCCTCAATTAAATAACATTAAGCATATTAAAACATATCATTTTCCTTGGCTCACCATGGAATTTTGAAACACAATAATGAATTTTGAAATCTTTACATGTCATGATATATTTTAATTAAGTATTTAGACATTTTAAATGCCAGCTATTTGTGTGAGAAAGTGGGAGTTCCAGTACAATCAATAAACATAAATCATTAAATAACTTGCATATAATCAATACATAAATAGCAAGACCATACTGAGAATAAATTTATATGTTCATGAGAATTCTAGACTGCATTTTGGGTTAGACTGCTTTTTTTGTTTGACTGTCAATCATATAACGATTCTGAAACTATTGTTAATGTGCATATAATATGTACTAATATTAACAATACACATTAATTAAACAAATATGATTGATTTATTATATAGAGAAGAATTTTATACTTTAACCTCCTGAAATATTTCCTTGTGAATTGTCCAGTATACAGGGACAGTAGGTGTTAGTGGATATGTTAATGTGTTAAATGTATGATTCAGTATTAGGAGGCTTTCTAATGGTGTACTTTCTATAAATTATGGGAGTGGAAATGTCCCTGCAAAAAAAAGTTTCCTTGACAGAATCTATATATGTGGTAATTAAAGGGGATGATTGTCATTCCCTTTATGGGATGCTACAATAAAAATAAGAGTGTAAAACTTATTCCCTTTTCCAAACCCACATTTTAATAATAATTGTAACAAAAGCTGCCTTTAAAATTTGGACTTCTTTCACAAGCAAGGTTTCTCAGTCTAAGTAGCAGTGGTACTTTCCTTTAAACTTTAGTTCTTTACACACAAATTCCTTCTGCATTTTTCCATTTAAACACGTCCATATTCCTCCTTTCTCTGTTACTTTCTCTCCATGCGTGTCACATTACTGTTTTGTCTGCTTTTTCTCTTTTCACAGTAAAATTGGAAGAGCTAGGACATCTTTTGTGGTCCCATTGAAGTCAATAAAAATCTGTTTTTGAATAAGGACTCTCAAATTCCTGGACGAATTCTGTAAGTTGATTCACTATTGCTTTGCAGAACTACTTCCATGAGCCAGTGTAAAAATTCATCTGTTTATACTAGTGCCAAATAGATCAGTAATTTGGTTTTTTTTAAAAAAGAAAAATCTATGGTTTTACTCATTAAAGAATTGTGTACTCTAAATCGTCCTAAACAGACATAATACACTGATCTCATGTTAGATCAGTATTTACTTGGTGCAAATGTTGAGAAAAATAGTGTTTTGAACTATTAAATGCACCTTGTAGATAAAAATTGCTAATTTTGACAAAATAGCATGTGGAAGCATTTCTTAGAATAATGGACATATTTCCTAGACTAAATAAAGTTTTAATTGCCACTAAACTAACAAGGTATAATGGGGGATGCCAAGTGGGATTTTAATTTGTCTAGTGTTTACTTGTCTAACTTAAGAAAATAGAAATTATTGAGAAGAAACTTAATCACAATTTTATAGAAATCTGCGGTACAAGACAACTACCTAGGTAGTTCTCTTCTAGTTTAAACTAGTAAAGGAGGAATTATTTGTTTCCTAAGAGGGAATTTTTCTTGCATTTTGCGAGATAAAAAGAATAATTTAATCCTAGATCTGTTAACGAAAATCCTAAAAGATCTATCAGGAAATATCTCTACCCTTAAAAAAATAAAAAGAAGAAAAAGAAAATATTGGTTCTTGCTTCTCTTATAATTTAGACAAAAATTAGGAAAAATAGATCTTAAATACACTTTACAAGAGAATATACAAGCTGCATTCTGATAAACATGTGTGCTTTGATTTCTTAACATTTATTTTAGAGCTTTAGATGGCCTTAAAAATGCTATACATTTTCTTGTGTTAAAGTGTAGAAGCTAGTCAATTTTATTTTTCCTAAAAACAGAGTTATAATCTCTACTGCTTATTATCTTCTCTAATTCATTTGGAGAATATAGGCAATATGGACAATAATTTTCTGGATGCCAATAATATTTTCAGCATGGACCATAGAAGGGGAAAATCTTGGACATAAATCACCTTTTCTGTCTGTAAGCCTATTCTCTTTCATAAAAGAAAAGCAAACCCAGTAATTCTATCAGTGCCAGACAACCTTCCAATGAGTTCTCAACAAGAAGTGCTGTGGTTCTGAAAACCTTTTTACTCTCTGCTTATTTTAGAAAAAGCAAGTGCATTTATTTTCACTGGGACACTCCCTGCTAATAAACCTGTTTCTGCTCTTCCTGAAACCAGCAGGGTGATTTCAATGAGAGCAAAGTTCAAGAAAGGGTCTATGGAGATACCCATCTTTTAAAACACAAAATTAACTCCCTCCGTTATCATCAGTAGGAAAATTCACGCATTTTGGGTTAGACACATATTGAACTAGGGCCTGAAAATTATACATTTCATATAAAGGAGATACTAAGTAATCTCACAGTATGAACATGCAAGTAGGAGGAGATGATGACTGTTATTACAGATATTCTTTCAAAATATTTCAAATCCAGACATTTTACAGATAGGAAAAGTATGATCAAATGAAACAATTTGTAATTGAGAAAATGTTATGCTGGATTCAGTGTAATTTTACTTCTAAGAGAAATACTTACAAGAAACTTGAACCACAAAAAATTTCTATTTAAAAATGTAGCAAGAAATATCCACATGCTTAAAGGGCATGAAAGAGTGTCAGGGAATATGTAATGAAAATGCTGAATGTATCTGTATGCTGATTTGAAAGGGATGCCATTGCCATGTGACTTTCCACCCACCCCAAAATCTCAAAGAGCAGATATTAACACTAAGGGTGAACAACGAAGATGCACCATGGAAAACTTAAGCCATGTGGAAATGGTGAGCTGTTAATCAAAGTAAGATTTTCATAGGCTGGAGAAGTGCAGTAAACATCTGACCTCTCAAACATTTATCTGAACTCCAAACTTCTGTGGATTCCCTCATCATTGTAGCTTTATAACTTTGTTATTAACACTTTGCTGAAATAGAAGCAACGGCCAGACTCATCTTGTTGAGAATGAAAACTATAGAAAACCATACAAGGTTATACTTCAGCAGAGTTAATTGATTTAACTTCTGCCCCATCAACTGGTTTTATGGCAGTTGAATAGTGCCTTTGTCTTCACCTTAATACTATGGTATACACAGAAAATTATTTCTTTAGAAAGCTTATTAAATCAATCAAATTAAAATGGAAACAGAAAGCGATTTGAGCTATTGGAACTCTATAATAGCAAATTTTAGTTTGGCATCTCTAAAGCACAAGCAAACTAGTGATTTAGAGACACTAACAACAAAAGCCTACTTAGGATTCAGAAGCTAGGGAAAAATCAGAAAGAGAAAATATTTTTGAATAAAGAAATAGTACATTATACTTTTCAATCATATTTGTATAGACACTAAGATTTGAGGATATAGAACCACTTATGTCGTTTTCTAATTCAATTTCATGATTATATTTGTTTTCTCAATAATTCTGCAATGATCCACTGAGTTGCAGAAAAAAATTTCCATTCATATCATATACTTCACATCTCATTAGCTGAACTCATAAACAAATTTTCTCTACATTTCCCAACATTACATTTAGTCTCATTGCCAGTCAATAAAAATAACCATAACTAAGGAAAAAATACTGGCTGAGAACAAAAAAAAAATTACAAAACTGTGCATATAGAAGCTACTTCTAACTTTTTAGTGATACACACTGTCTTGGAAGATTTATTTTCCTCTATCAATATTCTTAAATTGGGTAAAATCAAACCCACTGTAATTAAACAATTGATATTTAAAATTTCCTTATTATTTTCAAGCTGAGTATGACCAGGTTTAAGCTGGGATAGAGTTAATTTTCATTGTGGTAGCCGGTACAGTGCTGTGTTTTGGATCCAGTAAGAGAATCATGCTGGTAACTCAGACAGAGATGTTTGGGATGTTGCTCAGTAGTGCTTCACCCTAAATCCAGGACATTTCAGTGTCCCATGCTCTGCAGTGATCAGGTGCCCAGGAGGCTGGGGGAGCACTGCCAGGAGAGCTGACACCACCTGGCCAAAGGGATATTCCAAACACAGACTGACACAAGCAGGGTGTGAAGTGGGGAAGCCGCCTGGGAGGGGCCAGGGGCTGTTGGGGACAGGCTGGGCATTGGGCAGCAGGTGCTGAGCAACAGTGTCACTGTGCCTCATTCACTTCTCAGGGCTTTATCCCTCTGCCTCTCACTACTACTACTACTACTAGTGTTTTTATTATTATTATTATATCACTTTTTTTCTGTTGGAAAACTGTTCTTTCAACCCACTAGTTTCATGTTCTTCCTCTTACCCCATGCTAGTGGGGCAGGTGGGTGGGTGAGTAGCAAGGGAGCAGCTACACGGTGCATAGTTAATGGCTGGGGTTAAGTCACAAGAACACAAATCCAAAGTTTAAAAAGGCTTGGGTTGGATTCCTTGAAAATGTATTGATTCTGATAATGAACTTTCTTACATTAGAACTTCAAAATACGTTTTCAAAACATTACTTCTGATGTATTTTCTGTGGTTTCCGTTACTGCATACTTTTCCTAGAATGTCAGTGGTAACTGTGAATCTCCAAAGGGTGCTTGTGTTGGTCGTGAAATAAGTGTTTAAAGCCTATGGAATGAATTCATGGACCTTTGAGAAAGTTAAGCTTGATTAGACTGGATACTTTTGAAAAGCTTATATTACTTGCTAAAGTATCTATCCAAAGTATACAATGAAAGTTACACTAAGACTTTTCAAATATTATTTTGGTATATTATGAATCATCATTAAAATTCATGCAAAGCATGTCAAGGAAGGAATACCAAAAAATATGAAAAGTGAAAGGAATTATGCTCATTATGCTATGTTTAGGATTTACACAGTAAAATTTAGGAATTTAAATTGTGCAGGTAAATTACTCTGTCAAATCCCTACAGTTTTTCCAGCCTTTTAAAGAGTACAAGGATCTAAAATTAACTTTTTTAGATCAGTTGTCTATTTTCTGATTTTCAAGTTCACCAGGTTGAACAGCTGCAAAATTTAAAGCCAAAAAAGGTGTCCGTTGGGAAACTGACACTTGGAATAGCCCTGGGAAAAGGAATATGTGAGCAGCTTAATCAAGTGCTTTTGTTGGCCTTCACTCAGTTCTTGCTGCTTCTTCTCTACCCCTTATAAATAGATGACTGGCAGAAGCAGAAGAATTTAAATTATTTACATACCAGTAAGTTTACATCTGAACTTTTTCTTTAGTATTTTCTGTGAAAATGGAATAGGAAATTAATTTATACAACTTGATTTTTTCCTATTATTCAGAAAAGTTAGCTTCTAGAAGATTAAAATAAGGAGGTTAAAGCTGCTTTAAAATAGGAGTTAAATTTCCTATATTAAGTAATTCCATACCAAAAGAAGTTTGAGTTTATCCATTTCAAGGCATGTTGGTAGATATATGATAGATTTCTAACAAAAGCATCTGTAAAATTCTGAACAACATGAAGATTAACAAAATGAAATAACAAAATTCCCCATGGTTTTTAAAAAGTATTTTTGATCTAAATTGTAATGAAATTTAATATATTGTAAACACCAGGTTAAACTAAGAAGCAAATACTACTTCACTTACCACTTCTTCTTTCCTGCAACAAACAAACAAAAAAATTAAAAGGGCAAGATTCTAGCAAAGTTACAAATTCCTGTTATTGTATCACTTTTGCAAGGTCAATTAAAAAACTGTCACAGTTTTCTGGGCTTTGGAGTGAGTAAACTCACAGGGAAACAGACAGCAGAAATCACACACACAATTTAAAAATATTTAATCCGATTTTTCTGAATGAACACAAATGCTCATTTTAACATTAGAACAGAGAGGAAAGAAAAAAAAGCAGATAAGCTTTCAGGAACACGTGTTCTCATGTTCTTGAAAACTTAGCTTCGACTCTCAACTATGTTAGCTGATGCAGTTATGGGAAGAGGCCTTATCTTTATTTGAGTAGGTTTTCTTTTAGTGGTAAGATCACTATAGCTATAACCAGTCTAATATTAAATAAATTTCTCTTAAACATTCTTACTGAAGTAGTTGTTTCCCAGTTGCTAAACTGAAGGAAGGACTGAAAATGAAGTATTTAGTGTTGAAAGTGATATGGTGGAAAAAATAGACAAGCAGGTAGGTGAAGTTTAGAGACTGGAAAAACTGAAAAATTAAAAGGTAAAATCAACTTTAAACAATAGAAAGCACAGTTTTTTCCATTTATCATTAAATACACACATAAAATAGTCTTAAATTTTATGTTTTAGAACAGAGGAGGAAGTATATAATTACTATAATCCAGCTAACAGAACAAGAATATACAATGTCTATTTTTAAGGGTTAAAATATATAGAAGTGTTTTCTCCAAGAAGACCAAGGTAAAATATATTTGACTTTTTGTAGTGACAATAAAAAAAGGTATACTCTAAATGTGTTAAAAAATCTTCAAAAAGTATTTGAAATACTGAATGGGTTGGAAGAAGAGAGAAAAGATGAAGAGGTGTTTTCAGATAGGGTCCCAAGTATTGGGGAGAATAGGAGAAAGATGGCTGGCAGAAATGAGGAATTTGGGAGCGTAAGGGCAGGCATTTAAACAGAAGTGGATGCTGATAGACAAAATTGTCCAATCTGATTTTGGTTTTAGATTCAGCTTTAGCTCAAAGAGTTCAGAGTCATAGAACTGTGTTGTGTTTTATGCCTTGTGCTGTACAACACAAGATCTCACAGACAGTTAACACAGAGAATTTCCTACTTTTGAAGGGACATGAGACATTATCAGTTACCTTGAATGTTCTCATCTTTTCCCATCATACATGATGAATGGTGAGTTTTAATTTTTATGATGCTTAAATTTACTAATGGCTGTAAGGAAATGCTTCGCAACATGTAGTGACTAGAGAGATGGATGTATATTCTGTGGACGGTGATGACCAAAGACATTATGGGTTTTTCACTACTACAGGGAGTGGAAGGGTTCCTGCAAGAACTAAACTCATATTCAGTATAAACCAGCAGTGGGAGGACTGATGAAGGCATAAATGAGCAACCTAAAAGGAAGAGAAAATGTAGATACAGTTGTATCATTCAGTGGTGCATAAGTCACCACCACATATTGCTAAGAGTGGAAAGGATGTGGCAGACTCTGAAGAAACATCTGTGTGAGAAAGAGTTTCTGGAAAATAAGATGTTGAAGATTTTTATGAAGTGAAATGCATTAAGGAAATTTGGACAAAACCTGAAGGAAATAAATTGGCACTCTTACGGAAAAATGTCCTGGTATGAAGAATAACCATAGAGAAATTAAGACAGGAGAAGATGAAACGGGTGCCCTAAGTGTGAGACCTCCTAATTATGGTTTTTAGTTTAAATGTGGATTATTAAAAGATTAAAAGTTAGAAACATCATTAGATTAAGAATCACGAGTAAGGACCATAAATCAAAAACTGGTCAAGAGGAGAGGTGGAGCTGATAATGGTTTGTTTATCATTACTGCCGTGTCTGAATGTTCTCACTCATTGACAAAAAGTGCACCAAAGAAACATTTCAAATGTCAGAACTGTAACAAAGACATCGAACTCAGATAATGTGAATCAGAAAGAAGCAGATAATGAACTGAGGAGAGTATTTGACATAGGTGTTCAAATTATATATCTTTGATAAAAAACCTGACAACTTAAAGCGAAAATAGAGTTAGTGGAGATACCTCAGTATTACAGAAGGGTGGTCTTTTTAGCACAGTGTCATAGTTTCAGTTCAGTTCATATTAGATTACAAGCACAGGAAATTTTGGGAACTTTTTTTTACTATTTGTAAATAAATGTGCTGTGTCCTGTAATGCTCCAAGAAAAAATGGATTTTACACATAAAGAAAAACATATGTGCTTTCTTCAGAAACAAAATTTAAGAAAATGTAAGCCTGTTATTTTAGGTCAGCAATCTGATTGTTTCAAAATAGTACATTTCAAGTAGCTGTGGAGATACTTGAGAATCTACTGCTTCTCTTTTCCAATCCTTGTTAGGGACATAACAATTTCAGTGGTTTGTGTCAAACTTTTCCCATACGGAAGAGAGAGTAAAACTATAATATGATTGAATATTTCTTACTACTGTCTCACTAACAAAATGCCTAGCCACAGTACCTTTCAGTAGCAAGTTTTATATGCTGTGAAAAAGTAATGGCATTTCCAAGCAGCCTGCAACTGCAATTGTCTAGTGACCACGCAACCATAGCCAGAGCTTGTCTTTGAGCTTGTCATTCAATATTGACCGTTTCAGAATTCTGAGTATTATTAAGTCCCAGATGAAAGTAAATGCTAGATAAGTAAGGAAGATGTGGAAGTACTGTCTAGTTTTTTATTTCAATGATCGCTGAATGAAAACCTTGGAATTTCTGAAGGAGCTGGAAGGTATTTTGGATCTTCAACCAATTGCATAAATGTTCTATATAATCATTTAAATTTCTTTCTAGTTTGAAGTATAGATGGGTGATAGTGACAAAAAAATGAGATTGGCCAATAGAATAGGAAAAAAACTCGTAAAATTCAGAAATGTTTAAAAAAGATGTATTCAGAATTCAGAGGGGAAATTTCTCAGTGTTTTGGTATGAACTATTCTATTATTATATTGCTATGTGAATGTCAGTCTGTGTTTGTTATTTACTATTTAGCAACAAATTCAATTCTACCTTTGAGATATTGAGCTTCTTCAAGCGTACTCAATCCATAGGACACCAAATGTACCTTCAAGGATTCAGGGACATGATTTTGTAAAGTCAGCACAAGGTACTCAAATGATAGAAAAAGGACAAGCAGAGGTGAATGTGAGCAGAATAATCATTTACAGCGATGAAACAAAGATCTGAAAAGGACCAGGAAAAAAAAGCATTATACCATGAGGGAATAAATTCAGCAATTTAAAAAATGTGATCTCTGCCGATGCCTATCCTCAAAGACAGGCAAAATTATTTTATTTTTATTTGCAAATATATGTGTATTTCCCCCTTTTTTTCCCCCCTCTTCTTTCTTGAAAGTTCATTTTCGTAGATCACTTGAGTGGCTACCTAAGGAAATATTTGCTGTCTCCTTCATGATCACCTGCACTATGTGTTATGCAGCTATCATTTTGTGTCACAAAAAACCCTCCTAAACTAAAAATTGACTACTGAAAGAAGATACAGACTCTCTTCAGTTCCCTGCCCATAGGTTTTCTTCCTTCATACTGGCCTTAGCTACCAGGAAACCAAGGAAAAATACTCTTCATTAAAAAAAGAAAAAAAGAAAAAAAAATGGTATTAGGTCAGGCAGCTGACTTAGCTCACCCAGTACCCACAGAAGCAGCAGATCTCACAGAAGCAGAAACAGCAAGAATATGTAGACAAGGACAGGAGGAAAGAGACTGTCCCACTGTGAAAGCATTTTGCCAGGTTAGTGTAAAAAAATATATCTTGCAGGACAAAATGGTTTAGGATAAAACCTGTTAAAGGCAAAAAAAAGGTGGAGAGAGTAATATAGAAAAAGATCTATCAGCAGGCAGTTTGACACTAATTTAGGCTAAAACTCAGAGACATCTTTTGGCATAGCTGGCATTTTGCTGATCTTAGTGGTACATTTAGATATTTCTAGGTAGAAACAAAGCAAAGAGAATTTATGCTAAAACAACTTCTTCATATACCTGTGGGTAGATTCATATATTTTCATTTAGTATAGTACAATTACCAGTCTCATTTATTACCTACCAAGATGTGAAACCACAAGGTGAGGTCAAAGTATCATCAAGGGTATCTTCATCACTTCAATATCATTGCCTTAAAAAGCACTGACCAGGAGAAGTAGATGACCTCATTTCAAAATTATTACAGTACAGAGAACTCAGTTTCAACATTATAATTCATTTTCCTACAGAATATTTCAAATTTATGATCAGTTTCCTGACATATAATAGCTAATCGTTAAGGATAGCCACTTTAACATAATATGAATACGCATTTCTCCATAGGTAATACAACAGTTCCTGCATTAGCATTATTGACTAAGGTGCATTTAACTTCTTCACTAATACTTAATGGAAGGTTAATGCATAAGTCAGAAGATTAAATGGCTTTTACTTAAAACAAGTATATTGATTAAAATAACTTAGTGTGGTTTTTAAAGACGATTATATAAAAGTAGTCACACTTTTTAATATTTTATTAAATATTATGAGCAAAATGTGGGCTTCACTGACCAAAATTACTGGAAGTTATTGTACTAATTGTGCCTTGAGGTAATTATTGCTCATAGTTAACAAATGAATATTTTATACTGAAAGGTAACAAATCATTCCTGTTAAATTCAGCACTCAAAGTTAGCTTCATTCCATCAGTCTAGGAATTGCCCTGCTACTGTGAGCACAGACCTTCATATGCCACCTGCTCTTTCTTATGCATGGCACTACTGAACAACAGGGTAACATTCCAGGTACTGATTACCTGTTCATTTCCAATAAATTGTGCCTCTATTTCCTTTTCATGGGCTAATATTGCTATTCAAATGTATGCGTTAAATTTTATACACTTGGCACCTCAAATTCCAGCATGCAGCCATGAAGCTGGAGCTAGACATATAGCCTTGTGGAAGGTTTAGTTTTAAATTTGAGATTCTGCACAGATGTAACACTTAGGAGCTGATCTCACGGTTGTATGAAATAAGGTGGTTTGGGCCATTTTTCCATTAATTCACTTCAGTTTCATCTCAGTTAAGTGCTTGTGCTGAGAATTTTTTGTGTTATGTTATGCAGGGCTTCTCCAAGACACTCTTGCTATATGTTCTCCTGAGCCTTTTCACTATTGTGGAATTGTTTCCACCAAAGGGAAAGGAGTAAATTTGGGAAAAAATATTAAAACATTTCTGCAAGCACTGTATATTAAGTTATCCAGTGTTATTGGTGGCTACTGTATGCTGCTGAAGTACAAGTAGACCAAAGTAGATGAGCCTGGTAAAGAATGTTATGCCAGCTTTTTGATTTGGAACAGTTCTGATCTTAGGTGAGTGCTAAGGATAGACCATTTGTGTTTCACTGGTGCTGTGAATCTCTTTGTTTCCTGAGAGGCACTTGCATGACATCTCTCTTTACATCTTTCAGAAACACAGCTGATCTGTCATGGCTTTTGTTTGAACTAGGTTTCCAAAGGGATCTTAGGTAACAGTAGTAAGGGCATATGGTGTAGAAAAGGCACAAATAATTGTGTTCCTCAAACATCTCTTTGCTCACTGAGAAAAGAATGAAGATTGGCTGTAATGTTTCATGGCTCTGGTAGAAAACATTTTTTATTTCTCTTCCCTTTAAAATTTACTTACGCTTCTTTAAGTGTAGTACATGCTTACTAAACCCCAAGTGGAATAAGTAATTTGTACAGTAGAAAATAGCTAAGATAAGATGATAAGTTTTCATGTTAGAAAAGGGGTGACCACAGAGAGATAAGATAGTCAAAAAAATTTTGAGTGACTTGAAAGACAGCTAGCAAGAGGTTACTCATTGCACCTCCCCAGGCAGGTATCAAATGCAACTAAGGCAGTGTGTTCAAGGAAAGGAAATATTTCTGATGAAATATAATTGAGCTATAATACAGCTTGCAACAGAAGGCTGTAGGTTTTATAAGTGTACATGGATTTGATAACAGGTTGGATATATCCAAAGAAGTAAAATCCACTATGGGATATTAAATTCAAGACTCTGCTTCTGGATCAGAAAATTTCAAGCAGAGGAAGAATTTTGGAGAAAATCTCTTTTATTTCATAAAGTCAGTCCAAAACTCTTATGAGTGAGCAGCTTTAAACAGAAGACTGAAGGGAGATAGTTAGGAATAACTATTATCATATCTTTGCCCAACTTCCAGAGAAAAAAATGGAAAAAAAATAGTTTCAAAGTTGATTTTGTCCTTTCCAGTTTTGTTCCAGATACAAATGTACTTTTGTCTCTGTCCTTTTCATCTAGAGAAAAAAAATAGTTTGGTAATACAAAAACACCTTCACACTCCTTTTAGTCTCTCATTATTTCAGAGCTGGGCTGGACATGCAGGTGGAATATTGTGAAAGTTATTATGGATAACTATTATGGTATCATCTGTACTACAGAAAGGCGTTCTGTGTTTAATTTTTATTACATTTTTAATCCATTAAATCTTGAAACAGCAAAAGGATGATGTTACCATGCAAGAAAAAGCCTAAAGAATGTTGCTACAAAAAGGGCTGAAAGTACAAATAATGTCTGATTGAGTGATGGTGAACTGATTCAGTTTAAATTAAATTAGAGTAGATTCGCAATGAGAACTTGGGTTTCAAAAGGGCAAACCTTAATAAATTAAGGGAACTCATTACCAAAGTTGCTGACTACACTGACCTCTGATATCTGAATTTGGAGGGGGTAAACATTTAAAGAAATCTATCAAATCAGTGGTACTGCCATAAGATTACAGGATAGGAAATGTCAAGAGTTGGTATAAAGGAGCAGAGGTGAAAGAGAAGAAGAAGAAGAGATTAGTCTGATCTCAGTAGTATTCTAGGCTTTAGCTTTTAAAGAGCTGAATAAAATAATTGAGATAGAATAGAAAATGCAACACAGGTTTGATTAAGGTAGGATTAAACTGATATCCTTTTCTGATAATGTTTTCTTTCTACAGAAGGAAATGCAAACTTGATTTACTAAAATATTTGATATGGGCCACATAGGAAATTACTACTTCATCTAGAAAGTGCAGGGATTAAGAAAATCATTGTAAGGTAGAGGAAGAACTGTAAAGGGCAAAAAAGATTGCTGACAAGGAACTATTGGGTTCTATGAAGCCTATTTGGGAGTTCAAGTATCCTGGGACTGATCTCTCTATTCCTGTTAATGATATTTGAAAAGCAAAAAAAAATCTAGAAAGGTGCATGAGTAAAATTCACAGACAAGCAAAACTGAGCTATCAAAAAAAAAAAAAAAGCATTTTTAGGTATCAACTGGCCATGACTGACTGATCTTGAGGGACTAAAATATTGGAAAATGTAAATCAATTGGTTTTGGGATGAGTAACAAGATCTACACAAAAAGGTAGCATCAGCTGAAAAAGAATGTTAAAGACCTGGAGGTTTTGATCTTTCTTAGACTACAAGAATGTTTGGAAGGAGTTAGACTTCTATCCAAAGAGACTAAATATTAAATGTTTTTACTTCTTTGCACCAAGTATCTATTTAGTACTTAGAGGAAAAGAGAGTTTCTTTCAAACAGATTCAATAGTATTTTCTTCTAACAAGCCAAATGAAGGCTTAAAAAAAAAAGTGAAACATTCATTAAAAAGTTTAAATTATAAAAAAGAAAAAGCAAAGCCATTTATAGTAGGTCTTAAAAAAACTGTGAAGAAACAATACCTGTTATGAGAGGCAAGTGGACTCAGTGACCCAGAAAGCCATTCCAGTCCTGTGTTGACACACTAGAAGGAAGAACACAAGCAGTTTAGGAGAGTAAAATGTCTATATTAACACAGGTAAAAACTAAAATAACTTTTATTATATGATTCTTTAGGTCAAAAAACTTTCAACAATGTCCTAATTTCTACTGAGTTTTTTTAGAACTAAACCAACACAGGCTAGGCTAATAAAATAAGTATTAAGCAAACATGTAAAAGAACGATTAAGGTTCTATTTTTTCTTTAAATATGAATGTGAATATGCTTTTTAGCAGCTTTATTGTTAAAGGACAAAAGAGTTAAAGCAATGTAAATCAGTACTAGTAACCTGTTTGAAAGCTCTGTTGCAACCCCTGAGATTAAAAACAAATTGAATTTCTTGGGTCCAACACACGGTGTCTGTCACAACCAGGAAGGAACAAATCAAGAGGGGAATTTGGTGCTCCAGTGAATGGAACATCTTCTTCCATCTGCTCCAAACATAACTTTATTTTAAGCTAAAGCAAATGTGAGAAAGAAATGGAGAGAGGATTTTTTTTTTATTATTTTTTTTTTCTTTTTTTTTTTTTCTGCTTTGTTTTGTCTGTGCCTCTGGTTTCCCATGACGAAGCAAAGACATGGGGCTGACACTGACTGGCACAGGCTGCCTGAGAAAAAACTGTAGCTGCCCTTGTGTTGGCACACCCCAGAGCATGCAGGCATGGGTACTGCTGCAGAGCCAGGCTGCACACTGCTTCTTCCCACTTATGTGTGAGCAGGCAGCACCCTTGAGAGCAGGAAAATCGCTGTGCCTGCCAGGCTGACTGAGCTGCCTGCCCTGGATCCCTCCGGGACTATTTGAGAATGACCTGAGCTGCTGAACTGTCTTTGACTGTAGCTATAACTGTTATAAACAATAATTATTAATATTTTCATAATGACATTATCATTTGAAATATTCCTAAAGCGTTCAATTTCCTTTAGCTTCTTTTAGATTTTAAATAAATATGAAATTTTACAAATTGGTAGAAGTATTTTTTATTCAGAGATTCAGACTTGAATTTGACTAATACTAGTTTACAGATAAGCAAAGCATTTTACTTAAAATAAATCTTGTGAAAATGGAGTCTTTCATAAGGTCAGCTGCTGTAATTTCAGGATGTTCAATGATTTTAGTCTCCAAGTTTTAGAGGTGCAAAACATATGTTTTATAATAAAGCCTCATCCCACCTGAAAGGACATTTTTAGTACTGCTGTATTTTTAGTACTCATTCTTTGTACTGCAGTCTTCAAAGAATTTTCCTCTATTTTAAAGGACTTAGAGCAAAGTGTGTTCAACAGAGCCTTAGTGACTATCTGGGTAAATTAGTAAAATAATTTCTACACTTAAAATTATATAATTTGTATTTTAAAAATAAATATATTTTATAAGTTTTAAGGGATGAATGGTATGAGTTTAATTTAGTTTTACAAAAGTTAATGTGTTTAAAGTCAGTTGGAAGAATTCTGAGGACTCTTTTCCAGCATTGAGAACTCCGCAACTCTTTTAAAATTGAATTTGAAAGAGAACTTAACTTTTTGTGATGAAATGTCTGAAATTTTTCAAGATCCCTCTATCTCTTCAAGGAAAAAATTGCAGTGAAACTCAAATTCTTCCTTATTCAGTGCACGTAGATAACGACCTACTTCGCCTTTACATAGGTAATGTTTCAGGTCTCAGTATTTACATCTGGAAGCAAATCTAGGGAGGAGACAATAATGCTCTTAAGTAAAGTAAAGGACCACTCTGTTTGCTGAGCCTTCCTGAAAGTCCAGCAAGAAGATCTTCAAAGTCATATGGCTTTGAAAATCTGACAGTAGATCATTTCACTGGACATATTCAATGCTTTTTCTTCATTTGTGTGCATAATGAACCATCATTAACCCAAGAATCCATTTACCTCCTTAGGAGAGAGGCAGTTGTCCTAAAGTAAGTACAGAGCGGAGACACTATGTACATGGAGTTACTGCGTGTGGAGTCCAGGGAGAGGAATACAGACAAATGTCCCACATCTCTGTGCCTGGCCATGACAATGAAAATAAAAATACCATATTCCAATATAGTTGCTTTTGAGTTCATGAGAAGAGAATAGCAGTTAAACTTGTAATTTCATAAAGGTCAGTATGGTAAGGGAGTTGATTTTAAATTAGAAAAGTACTCACCATAGGCAATCCCTAAAACACATTCCTCTTATTAGTTCAGGTACCTAAATTAGGGATGGAGGCATGCACACTCATTTCCCTGGCACAATTAACATCTGATCTTTGGCATCATGGCTATAACTTGGTAATATACCTATTTACTCACACAGTGGTGATCCACAATGAATTCCTCAGCCCAGTTAGAAGGGTAGAAGACAGCAACAGAAGCCCTTAATCTCTTCCTGATGCAGAAAAATGGTTATGAAACGAAAGTTACAAAAGGAGCAAGAAGAAAAAAAAACCAGGAAGAGTTGAACTCTAAGCATGCTTGTCTGAAAATAGAGATTTAAATTCTATTAGGCTTATTACTGAAGGACTAAAAGCTGTAACAGTGGAGAGTGAAAGAAGTCCAATGTTTCATTTGCATGTTTGGTGCTGCATTCAACCCTAAATTGCTGTCTGCAAAGGCTCTGTTTTGTTATGGCAAGCTATAGGACTGCTGGGATGGCAGGAATAAGACAGAAACTTCCTATAAAGATGGGAGTTAACCCTGAACTAAACACCCTCTTGAGCCTTTCTGTTACACTAACAGAAACAAACACATTTTAAATATAAATTGTTTTAACTGCACTCTGAGCATATTGACCGGGTCAGCTTAATCAGGACACACACCACTTTCTATTTTTAGTTCTAGTTAATTTAAACAAGAAATAGATGTGCGAACTGTGATCATTCTGTGCATGCCCAAAGCAGAATTGAAAGCATTGCAAGAAACACTAAAAGGGGTTGTAATATATATTAGGTACATTTTAAACTAATTTCTAAGGGGTATGGATGAACTGCAATCTTTTTCCAACACTAGAATGAAGAAAGGAGAGAATTTTCCCATATTCTGATTATTTAGACACATCTTTTCATTCCAAGAGTGAGAGACTGACCCTGTTTAGATGCCAGCTGCACACCAAAGCCCCTCTAGCACTCTCCTCCTCAGCAGGCCAGAGGAAAGAGGTTGTTCTGAAAGGCTCATGGGTTGAGATAAGGAGAGATGGAGAGATACCTCACAATTACAGTCATGGGAAAAACAGACAAGATTTGAGGAAATTAACTGAATGTACTGTCAATCAAGTAAGAGTAGAATAGTGAGAAACAAAATCTAAATACTAAAACAACTACCTCCCCCCCCCCCTCTTTTCTTCCTGGACCCAACTTTGTTCATTATTTTCTCCCTTAGAATGTGCAGGGGACAGGGAATGGGAATTATGATCATCACACATTGTGTCTGCTGCTCCTCCCTTCTCAGGGAAGGGCTCCTTCTCCTGTTCCAGCATGAAACCCCTGGCACAGGAGACAGTCTTCCATGAACTTCTCAAATGTGAGTCCTTGCCATGGGCTATATCTCTTCATCCCAGCATGGGTGGGTCACAGGGTCACACTTCTCTCCAGCAAACCTGTTCCAGTGTGGGCTCCTCTTTCCATAGGATCCACAGTTCCTGTCAGGCCTACCCCAGTGTGAGCTGTCCACAGTGTCACATGTCTTTCAAGAATGTCCACCTCTCTACCATGGGTCTCCTCTGTGAGCTGCAGGTGTGTCTTTGCTCCACCATGACCTCCCTGGGCTGCAGGGACACAGCTGCCTCACTGAGATCTCACAGGGAGGCTCTGCTCCAGCAGCTCGAACACCTCCTTCACTGACTGTGAGTATGTGTCCCACATATTCTCCCTCCTTGATCCTGGCTGCACTTGAACAACATGGCTTTTTTTCTCCTCCCTGAGGAACTGACACCAACGTCCTCAGCCTTGGGCAAGTCCTCCTCAGAACTGGCTGGAACTTGCCCTGGACAACATGGAGACAACTCCTGGCATCTTCTCCTAGATGCCGTCTCCAGGCCTCCTTGCTACCAAGCTCTTGCTATATGAAATGCCCTTCATCTAGATATGTGAACCCACTAATTCCCTCTATATTTAAAGGAAGATGTTTTTGTAAGAATGTATGCCTGTTACAGCTAGATTTCTGCTGGAAAGACATAAGAAGCTGTTAAGAAAAAAAAAAAGCTTAATTGGTAAAATGTTGCTTACATAAACCCCCAGTAAATATATGAATTAAAAAAACCAAAAAAAGTAGTTTTTATCTGTTTCAGAATAAGTGGTACTAAGATATAAAGACACCAGTAAAATAAACAGCGAAAGACTTAAAATGCAAGAAAATTAAATTCAGTTTGTAATTTTGAAAATTTCAGGTAAAATAAAGATCCTCAGACTTTAAACAGCTAATTTTTGCTAAAATCCCTTTCACTGATAATATAAACACAATCATAATGGTTATGTTCATAATAATTTTAGTCTAATAACCAAGAGAAATTTTAAATTTCACCTTCCTCTCAGGTAAGCCCTGTTGCACTAAGATGGTGAGTCCTATGTATTTAGTATAGAGCACAAAGGGAGCCTGATCATGCTTGAATGAGAGTGTTACATTGACTTGAATAGGAGCAAGATTGCTCCATCAGTCTAGATTTTCTTTCTTCTCCTTCTTCTTTTGTTTCAGATTGGTAACTCTGGCTTGAGCTGTCAGTCAAAAACCTTACTAGATGAGATTCAATGGCACATTCATATTTCCAATGACATTATGGATTTTTATTATACATATATTTATGTTTCACTTACAGTTTAACAGCAATAGACCTTTAGAACATGAATACTGAACAAACCTGATTGCTTCCTCATATTAAGAGTCCAACTTTGGCTTACATTTTTTACATTGAGAATGAATGTTTCCTAAATGTACATAAATTCAGCTTTTGCCCTTACTACATTCTGTAAAAGACTTACAAAAATTTTGATTATATATGGCAAATTTGGCAAAAACTTACCTATGGTTTTGGCTTGCTGCATTAATTGTTCTTGACTTTGATAATTACCTCTAATCACCTACCTATACCTGAAAAGTAAATTATTTTTTAGGTGCTTTTCATAATGTTTTCAGGTAAGAAAAATAAGAGCTGACTTTAGGCAAAAGCTCAACTCCAAAGGCTTTAATTGAACAGTCTCAGTGAGGTACCTTTATTTTGGATTCTATTTGATTTAATCCTGACTTAAAAAGCATGTTGTTGATTTTGGACTGCATAGAATTATGTAAAAACTTTCAAGACGGGATGGATTCATTGCATTGCTTAAATATTACATCTGGAAGACTTCGTTGTACTTTAAAAATATTTTTTGTCAGTCCAATACTTTTCCTTTTATCTGAACTGTGCTCCCAGTGAGATGGACTAATTTCTGTATAACCAGTAACCCTAAACTCACTTAACACCTTTTCTGTATTAGCAGGTTTTCTATTAAGTCAGATGCCATTAAGTCAGGCTGAGTCAAGATATAGTTCTCCATGTATTTCCCTCAAAAGGTCTTGCATAGGAGTGCAGACTGGTAAATACTGGTAAATATTTTGTTTAAGATTTTCTGGGCAAAAAAACATATCATAAGTACTAAATAATTATTTAAATTATTGATTCTTGCAATATTCCAGTACTCTGCAAATGCAGCCTTATCAGGCTACAGGATGACCTCGTGAGTTATCAGACTAAATACAGGGCTGAAGATGTGCTTTTCTGAAGTTTTAGTATCTCAAGTATTATGTGTAAGAGTTAATTAGTCTATTAAGTCTAAGAAGTTTTTTTGACTTTGAAATCTATGATTGCGAACTATTTTCACCACAAACTATCTTTGATTTACTGAAGCAATATAGAAGAATAAAATATAGAATGTAGAAGTATGGAAGTAATATAGAATATATAAAATGGTATTTCACCTGATATTTCTTGCACAACATACAGGGTATTTACTGCAGTTTTTAAAATATACATTGGATGCATTTGGTATTTTCAGTCTTGACTTAAATGTGGTGATCTTCTGAGCTGTTCTCCTAAGCAGCATCAGTTTGTCCAAAATGTTACAGGAAATGTAATTTTACCCTTGCATTCATTGACATCTCTCACCTCTTTTTTGTTCACTTTAGTGAACAAAATCTGTCCTCTCATTTTCAAATTCTCACTGTGGCATTTTCTGTGATCACTGACTCTTTCCAACCATCCCTCTCCTTTTATATTCACTTTTGTTCTCATTCAGTCTTTCAGAACAGTCATATTATAATCTAAATTACAATTTTTAATTATGATATTTTAAAAGGTTCTAACTATACTTCATTCTTGTCTTTTTTTCCTCCTTTTAATATTCTATAGCTCTTAAATTTACTTCTCAATATATTTGTTTTTTCAATTTTTGAATGTTAGCTCAAATAGACATTTATTTTCTTTCAAGTTTGTTACTTTGTTCTCGCTCAAGATAATCAAGAATTTACATAATTCTTTTTATCTAAGTAAGACATTTACTTCTTTTATTTATATATTGTTTTTATTATTTAGAACAGTAATTTGAATGAAAATAACCATATGAACCTAAAATTCATTATGATAGTGAGTATAAAATTGTATCTTAGGTGATTTTGTTCTTTGCACTGTTAAGCTTTGCAAAAGGTGGTGTACTACTATACATTTTAACTTGTTTCATACAAATTTCATTTTTTGGTATGATCCTTTGAATAGTCTCTTTTCTCTCTTATCTGACAGGAACTATGTGTTATTTCTAGATCTTCAAATCTGCAATATTTTCTGAAATTCAGAAAGAAGGATGAAGAAATTCGAATATAATTCCAGTCTACCTTAAAATCAAACTACAATTATTAAAACTTTATTGTGAGAAACAGGAAATGAGAAGATCTAGGTTCTGTATAAAGCTGAGGAAGTTACTACATCAGGTCAGCACTTCTTGGAATAATATATTGATTTATATAGATTTTTATAGCATTGTACACAATCTCCCATTCTCTCCTGTTGTCCATGAAGTTGTCCACCAAGGAAATTTTTAGTTATTTGATATTATTGTTATCACTCATTTTGTCTAGATATTAATTCATCAAGTGCAAATCTTCCTAAAGATCCTCCTTCAAATTTTTGTGGAAATAGCCCTCCCATGTGCTTCTGTTACTTCATTCTCTCATTCCTGTGTTTTAAGAAAACCCCTTGAATTTTTGCAGGATGATGGAGAAAGGAGAAACCTACCCGACTGAGCATCACACTCCCATAGCTGTACTGAATCCTCACAAACATTCACCTCATGTAGTTGTGACAATTTTGTAACTGACTCATGCTATACTACCCAGGTACATCCATATCAATCAATAAAGAAGAGCCATTCTTCAGCCTCAGTCTGAATGGTATGGCAGAGATCACATCCGTATGTGGCAAATAGTGTTTCCCTTTAATTTTTTCATGTCGTAATAGATGTTACAAAACACTGAAAAGTAAGGAGACTAAGAGAACAAGTTTCAATGTAACTGAGTTGTATGGGGGTAGAATGGTCAAAGACTTTCCCAGGAAGGATTAGTGATAAGAAGATTCTGAAAATAAATATATTAAGGGAAGCAGAAATTGAAAACACCCCCACGGAGATTGTCGCCTCCCTTTCATTGTGTCAGTTTTTTGTGTCATGCTATGTGGTTTGCAATTTCCATTCCAGAGGTTGGGACTTCAGGGTTATATTGTTAAGATAGCAAAGCTTGTTATTAGAGCTATTCGGGAATACTAACTTCTCCCTAAAACACAGTCCTCTCACTGGGTTGAGAAGAAATTGGCAAGCAAGACACACAAGACTGTTCTGGCTCTATATAATTACTAGATAGATCATTCTTGCTGTGTCACCATTTACTGGGAGGAGTTTAGATACAGCTTGTTAGCTGTATCCATTCCCATATGTTCCACAGCTCACTCAGTATAAATCTGAATATTTGTAGACAATAACCTTATCTAACTGTAATTCTAAGCAAATATCATGAAAATAAATTTATAATTTCTTAGCTGTTCCTGCATGGTTTATCCTTAAAAAGGAGATCCGAGATTTATTAATCCCAGAAATTTTGGTTAGCAGCCCTCTGGAACACAATTCAGACTGGCAAATGAGTGCCTCTTTCCACATGAGTCACCAAAACCAAAGACTGTTTGCTATCTCTTTTCATCTGTGACCTCAACAGAGCCCACAGAGCTGTCTACCTGGATTTTCCCCCAGAAGAACACATTTGCCTTTCTCCATGCCATATATCTTCAAATGCTTTATGGGTGGCTGGATGTGCAGAAAGGGAGGACCCTTGCTCTTATTGCCAGAAGTAGCATTCTCCTTGAAAATTCCTGCTCTGTGTCACTCACGTCTTCCTCTTTGTCCTCAGGGGCCTGTAGTGGTTTGACCTTGGCTGGATGCCAGGTGCTCACCAAACCGCTCTATCACTTCCTTTCCCAGTGGGACAGGGGGGAGAGATTAAGATGGAAAACAGCTTGTATGTTGAGATAAGGAAGTTAATTAAAGGAAAAACAAACAAACAAACACAAACAAACACAAACAAAACAAAACAGGGGAAAAAAACCCCCGAGCAATAAGAAAGGGAAAAGTTAATTTGTACTTCCAATCAGCAAGGGATATTCAGACACTTCCCAGGAAGCTGGACCTCAGCACAGAGGGGATGCTCTGGAAGGCAAACACTGTTGGATAACAACTGCCCTCCTCGTTCCTCCTCTGTCTGAGCTGACGTCACACAGTGTGGAATATCCCTTTGGTCAGCTGGCCTGACCCCTCCCAGGATCTTGCCCGCTCCCAGCCTCTTGATATAGTTCAGAGGGGAAGTCAGAGAGACAGAGCTCGTCAGCAGTGGGCAAAACACTGCTGTGTTATCAGCACCCTTCCAGCTCCCAAATGCAAAGCACAGCACTGTGAGGGCTGCTATGGAAAAATGAGCTCCATCTCAGTCAGACCCAATAGCATTTCAATGGTGAAATTAGGCTAAGAGGAAACTCAGTGAGTCAGGAGGTTTTAAATGAAATGTAAAGACTGAGAAATGCTGAGCAGGAGAGATTATAAAAGCAAATGAGATTACAAGAAGAGGCAGTATTAAAATAAAGAAGAAAAAGTGGAAGAGGAATTGCTCAGAGCAGGTAAAAGAGAAATTGACAGAAAAGAAAAATCTGTGCCCACTACAGATTGCTCTTTCAGATCTTGAAATCAACATTCTTCACTCTAAGCTGTATTCAGCTTCCAAGAAATAGAAATCTCTCTGAGAAAATAATTCTTTGGTCCTTAGTTTAGCATTTGCACAATGGAAGTAATAGTCTTTCACCTGAAAAATTAAGCCACTAAAGTTTGTGAGGCACTTAAATTGATGAGTGTTGAAAAAAGTCCGACCTAGGTCTGTCTACAGTGCAGAGGACGAATTGTGCAGTGAAAAAGCATAAGATATCACAAACAACAGAGACAAGAGATAAGAATTTCCATATTTTGTACCAGTAGGTAACTGATTCGGAGAAGAAAAAAAACCACAGTCTGAGCTCACAAGTTGAGAGTGGTGTCCTGATGCACAAATCCTAAGCAAGAGATGACATCAGTCTTGTTTTTTGAATGGTTAATAATATTCTGTTAACAAGATACTTTTTGGGCATAGTAAAAAATTTTCATCAAAGACTTAGTGTATTTTTCTGAGAGTTACTGCTCTCAAGTATTCTGCATAAATCAATCAATAACTAAATCCGTTTCTTATCCCCTTAATAGCAAAATAGCTATTGCAACTATATAAATTAAATATCTTCTCCTCTGTCTCCCTTCAGTTTGTTATGCTACTCTGGAATCTCTACATTTTTCCATTTTTTCAGCCTTTTGCAGAACTGTACTCAATTGTCTGGACTTTTCCTGCCCCAAATGGCATGTCAAAGTGAAACAGTACAGTCATCATAACCTAACTTGGGTTTACTACTTTCTACCAGAAATTTCAGCTTCTGTTTCAATCCTTGTATCTTTTTCTTAAAAATGGAAATCTGCTTGTGGAGAACAGGAACTACAGTGTTCCTCTTCTGGATTAATAAATCTAAATGTCATTGGGATGCTTGGTTCTTGTATTGTCTACTTTAATCCTGGCTGATACTTCTTGACTTGTTGGAACCTGTTAGTGTCAAGCACTCCATGGCTTTTCTCCCTGTGACAGTCTTCAGAAATTCCATTTGGTTTTCTTTTCTTTGTTGTTGTTGTTTGTTGTTGCTTTGGTGGTTTTTGTTTGTTTGTTTGTTTGTTTGTTTGTTTTTTCTTTCCTTTTAGAACGTTTAGAAAGTGGGTTTGTACTACTGATTATTCTTATTCATCTTACTATTCTTAAAAAACCAGAGACATTTAAGGAAAAAATCATTAGTGTTTCTATCTAGCTGAAAATATACAACTTAAATGGTACACTTAATATGGTAAGGAAAATTCATGCTATGATAATGCCCTTTTTTACCCTATTAAAAGCTTTGGTTCTTCTTCTAGACTCCATGTTTTTAATTTGCACAGAACTTTCCAGTCTCTTTTTTATTGTTATGCCTGTATAGTGTGACTAGGTCACACACAATATGATACAACCAGTAATGAAATTACGCTGCCAGTATGCTGGGGGCTGGGTTCCTGTTTATGGTTAAACTCTGATGTTAATTGATGAAAATAGTTCAGGAAACAGAAGCTCATGCATTTTTATCAGCTCAGCTTGCATAGACCTCATACAATTTGTTTAAAACATACATTCAACATATTGAAAAGTAATAGTAAATCCAAGTTTTAAACCTAATTCTGAAATCCATGTTATGCATGAATAATTACAGTTTAACAAAATTATAGATGCTAGGATAAATGCAAACCAATCCTTCATTGCAAAATGCAGAAAAGACCTAACAGATAACACAAAGAGATACCGTATGAGAATATCCACTGAACATCCACTTAATTTGCAAGAGTTCAAAGGACATTCAATCCCAACAGAATGACATCAAAAAGGATTGTAAAAATATCTTGTCAATCAGCATTGTTGTGCTGTCTAACTTTTTAATCGTGGCATAATGTTAATGCTATTAGAGTTTCTATAAAGACACACAGGGGTCAAGGATGCCAGAGGGATAAAAAAAAGGGGAAAGAATAAACGGTTACATGCTAATTACATTTTCTAGAGCTTTGCATGGTGGTGTGACCTATATTTATGCATTTTAGCCTGATGATATTATTTTAAACTATTCTTTCAATATTAACTACTTTTAGAGTAGAATAAGAAACCTGTTATAGAAGAACAGGTAAAAAAAAGTATCCTTGCACTGCTGAAAACTGATTCTCCCCAGTTCTTTTCACTGGAAAATCTTTTATTTTCGGTTTGTCCAAATTTATGCTTCCGTTCTTCCATACACAAGAAGATGAAGTAAGCTGAATATTTTCAGAGGTAGTATATATACACAATGGATCTTCAGTAAAACTCATTTCATACCCATATAGATCTGCAATTGCATGTGCTGAGGAGCACAGGATTGTATCCATGTAGCAATCATAGATATAAAATTGGTGGCCTTTTTGTCAACTAAAAATTAATGCCTACATGCAATTTACACTTTTACATATCTTCACTTTGTTTCAGGAAAGGATGCATGGGCAGCACAGCTTAGTGCAAGAATTTCATATCTTTCATGGTGCCAGTGGTGGTGGAGAAATTTACTGTTATTCTTGGGCATTTTTTACATAATTTTTCAAATTTGTACAAGCTTGTACTATATTGCAAATTTCCTGTTAAATATTGCCTCTGGCCTGTAGTTAGCATGGTCTATTTAAATATCAGTTGGAGAAAAAGACACCTTCTTTTTGTATTATGTGATCAAAATTTTGAAGCTCTGTAATTTTCTTGCTGTTCACAGAAACAAAGCATCCAGGCTCACTGAGAAAGCCATTTCTACAAGCTATAAATATTTGCTATTTGTAAAATCTCAATGAAGGATTTAGTTATTAAAAAACTAAAGGAAGACAATTACTAATAATGATTGGTTTTAGCTAATGAGATGTTTTTATGCAAATGTATGAACCTTAAATATGACCTGGAAACAAAAGACTGCTTAACAGTTACTATTAAGCTATACATTAGGAGATCAATTAAAGAGAATTTCTTTCTAATGATCAAGCTGTACAAGAGTTGCTATGGAAACCTGGAAAAGGAGAGATTCAGATTGCAAAATAGCAATAGAAACAAAACCAATATTTGTAAACAAGTATTTTAGAATGTGTATAATCAGTTAAATAATAAAAGACTGTTTCTTTTCCACTCCAATATATCTGAAAGAAGGGCACATTTCCTCATGAAGGTGCCAGTTTAGTTGATATTTAGATGCCTTAAAGAAAGGTGATGCCAAGAAAATCTTTCTGTAATCAATAACAGTTCACTAAATTACAAAATGGGATAGAAAAACAGAGCAACTTTAAGGGTCTGAAGGAATTGCACAGTCATGTCATTACCAATTAATAAACATATCTATGCCAAAGAAAGTGCAAATACAGGTGATTAAAAGGAAGATTAATTCCTTTCTCCATACCTTAAAATAACGTGGCGCTTGTATCAGAAGAAGCATAAAATATTCAGATTGTCTTAAATAAAGGTTGCTAGCCACTTCATATGTTTTCATTTAGTTTTTTCACCTATATCTTATGCAGATGGTGAATACCCATAAAATATATATAAGTATAGTGTTAAATAGCATTTTGTGTTAAAAAACTAAAACAACAAAAGCATTCTGTCGCTAAGTAGGTTTTTTCAGCTCATGTTGCAGAATGAAAAAACACAAGAAATGGAGTCTTCCAGCATGCAGAACAGGTGTTGCTGATATATACGTGCAGAAACATTCAAAGTAGGGTTGGCAATTGGAATTTCCTGTAAATATCTAAGGGCCTTCCTGCAATAAACAACAGATATAATGGACAAGATGCACCCTCTCTCTCCTTTGTGTTCTCCCATTTTCAAATTGTCCATGGATGCAAAGGTTTAGCCTCTTTGCAAAGAAAAAGCACCAGAAAGTGTTGGGGTCTGGTGGGCAGGGATCTGGAGTCTGCTTTCTGAACACCACTAAGGACAGGGGGACCCCGAGCCCGGAGGAGACCAGTCTGGAGCGAACTTCCAACAGCTCTAACATCACAACTCAGGCCTGCTCTGCCACGGAGTGACCTCTTCCTGGGATATGTCAGCCTAGCTCAGCTGGTGATCTCTGTGTTTGTCAGTTTCACAGAGCCACACAATCCAAGCGTGTGAACAGACTGCTAAAATTACGCGTTCATTTAAGTTGTTTTTCAGACCATTCCTGACAGTCTTGAAAGCAATAAAGGTCAACCTGTTCTGAGGAACATATTCATGTGGATGAGTACATTTGACAATAAATTTGAAAGACTCTTTTATTGTGGAACTTGAAAAAGCTGCATTAAACAAGTAACATAAAAGCATCACAGGAAAAGTTTCATGAAAAATTAAGTAAAAAATTATCATCAGTACTACAGAGGTGGATGGAAAGGTTTTTGATTGTTTTTTTAATGGTTAAGACTTAAGCAACCTAATGGAATATGTTTTTCCTCAGTTATAATTCTGCTACAGTCATGTATGATGGGACTACCAAAATGATCTAGCTATACATATACTTTACTCAATAATTAATTTCTATGTAAACTTACCAATGCAAATATTTTCAAAAATCCCCTTCTCTGTTTTTTTCCTGTGTCTCATGTCATCTCCTACATTAACTGGTAATACTTTCTTGTTTATAAATGTTATGTGAGACTTGTTTAACCTGCTTCTTGAAGCAAGCCTTCTGGGATAAAATCCTCTTAAAAATGTTTGCTTCATATACTCAAGATCTTACCTTTTGTTGCAAATGACTTATAGTCCAGAAATACTTATGTTTTTTGAAAGTGTGGAGACTGTAGAGATATAACTCTGAATAGAAGGCAGATACCCTTCAGGGACAAAACAGAAAAAAAGAAAGAGAAGAAAAAGAATATTTAGCTGACCTGAAACAATAAATATTTATCAGGAAGAAAATACTATTATTTCTAAAAGAAAATCTTTCAGACTTCCGCTTCATGGGAAGGTCATTTTGGTTAGCTTCAATGAGATAATCAAAAAATCCAATTAGCTCTGTTTTCAAACCTGTTTTCATCAAAGAACACATCGCCTACAGCACAAGCAAACAAAATACTATTTGATTGAACCATTAAAAAGAAGAGTTGTATCCTGCCAATAGGAGAGGACTTAGAAGAATTCAGTGAGAGAGTAACTAAAGAGAAAATAAACTACAATCACTTGGCAGATCAATCCAAGTAGCTGACAAAAAGTTAAAGCTCACTAAAAAATAATTTCAAAAAAATTATATTTTATTGATTGATTTCTAAAATGAGCTGCTGAGCTCTTAGATTTATATATTTAAACTGCAAAAATCTGTGAAATCTTATGTTAACCCAGTAATCCTTCACAATGGAAATACAGACTCCAACTCTCTCCTCAGGGATTTCTTCAGACAGAAGGCAGTAAATTTGTCTTGGAGAGTGACCTAGGGCCAGCTAACTTTTGGGATCAATGGAAGAATCAAGTTCCAAAGTCAAGGACTCAGGGAAAATACCACCCTGAATTTGAGTTTTCAAGAAGATCAGAAATTAATTCAAATGTACTCATTTGTTGAACAAACTTCATGAGATATTTGTACATACAGTCTTACAAATATTCCAGATTCAAAAACTAGCACAGTTCAATACCCATATGTTACAATCAAAAGTGGCTGTCAGGATGTTACAAGCAGTTACTGTGTTATGTCTACAGTCTCAAACCTTGCTATAAATCACTATATACGACAAATTAACTTCAAAGTAAACTGGGTTTTTTTAACGGAAAAATAAACAAACCTTGAATTTCCTTGTTTTATTTTCAGTTAATTACTTGATTAAAATGCACATTGAGATCCCAGAGTTCAATTCTGGTAAGCTTTGCTAAGTGTTCAGGGAAGAAAACAAATATGACAAGATAATAGATTTGAATAAACAAACTAGTTTTTGGGCTAACATTAACTGCAAAATTGTTTTTTTTAGGGATGAATTTACTCCATATTCTGCTAGCTGTACTTGATCTCTTGCTTTTAAAATGAGAATTTCTTCCTCCCTTTTCTTTTAAATCATCTGACCACTACTATATGGAAATAACCACTTTTGCTAATTACTTCACTGAGAAAAAAAAATTATAGAGAAAATCAAGATGAATGAGGCACTGTGCTTTGCACAAATCAGACAGACAAGCTGTCAGCGCTGCCTAACCCATCCTTAGAACAATTCCCTTTCCCCAAGGAAGTTGTCAGGAAAATGGAGGTCCTTGTCATTTCTCCGCTTGCAATTTGGGACTTTCCTTTCACACCTAGTTTATTTCTAGAATCTTTTGACACTATTCTTGCAATTAAGTGACAAAATAATTTTTTTTTCTTATTTCATCTTTAAGCTGGCATATATATCTCTCCAATGCTATACATATGGGGTAGGGCATTGCTAATAAATGTGTTTCTTGCTATTTTGTTCAGTCTCTGAAGTGCATTTGTCCCACAGACATGTCAAGCAGGTAGCTCTGCGTCAGCCTCAAGTGACTGGGCAAATTACCAGTGCTTGAAGACCCCTGGGAGACTCATCAGTGCTGGAGTGCCCTTGAGAGCACACAGGAGCATGCAGGGTGTCAGTGCAGGAGCTTGTTCCCTGTGAGCCTGTCGAGCAGACCTGCTCCTCCAGCATTTCACGCACAGGCAGCTTTGTGCTGGTGGATACTAGAGCTAGAGGTGGAGAAGTTTGTGAAATGTGTTAGGACCTCAAACTGACTGGGACCATTTGATTTTGAAGAGCAGTGTTTTATTTATTTATATATATATATGTGTGTGTGTGTGTATATATATAATGTATATATATATTTATTTGTATATATATATATTTATTTGTGTGTGTATATATATATATATATATATATATGTATGTATGTGGCTATAATGAGACTTTACCAAAGAAAGTCTGAGCTTGCATCTGGAGTATGAGGAAAAATACAAAAAAACCTGCAGAACAGTTGTTAGCATTCATAATTTATTTTGCTCATTCTCGATAAAATGGGGTTTTTTTCTTCTTTTTTTAGACAACCTTAAATTTCATCAAGCAGCAGTCCGTACTTCCTCAGTTGCAGTCCTTTGAGAAATATATATATAAAAAAATTGGACTTTTTAAAAGGGAGGTCAATAACAGCATTACAAGAAAAAGAAAGTTTAATGATGTATTGAAGAAGTGCGTGAGTGTAGGAAAAGAAATTTAACCTGTGATAGAGCATCTGTTAGCATACGCTAATAAATTCTACCTAAAAGCTGAATTAATTTCTGTGATCTGTAACATAGAAACTTATATGTATTAAACCATGCGAGAGATCTGTGATGTACAAAATAATGTGTTTACTGATTGCAAGCACAAATATCAAAAAATAGCAAATGTTACAGGAGAACTTGGTTTTAAAATAAAATATATTTTCCCCAGATAATGAAATTGAGCAGTATATGCGCTGCAGATTACAAAGAGATGAGCCTGGCACTGCCTTATCTAGAACATTTAGAAAAACATTCCAATTTAACAGTATAACCTTTGTTTTTACACTAATTCAAGACTAGTAGAAACTGTATGCCATGCTGATTCAAGATAAAAGAAAAATATGGACACCTGGGTAATTTATGTGAGGAATAAAACCTTAGATAGTGACAAAGAAGCTGTCCACTTTTGGAAAGAGGAAATACAAAGACAGAATTTCAAAAAAAACCCCAACAACACAGGCAAAAACCCCAGAACTATATGGAATATAAGACTCAGTTTTATTTAAGGGTTGTCTATATGGAAACATCTGGAAAGTATTAGTCTGAATTAATAAAATAAGAAAAATCACATTAAAATATATTAGTTGGACTGAGATAATCTGTGAGCATTCACCTAAGGTGGTAGTAGTTCAGTCAGGTTACTTCACCCCCAAAGGGAAGTAAACTAAATCAAACTGAAGCCATGATAAGTTCAGTCACCATATGTCAGCAGTCTGTACATACACATGGCAAATATAAGGTCATCTCAGGGCTTAGGTAAGAACCACAGGCTAAATTAACCACATAAAAAGTTACTGTGGCTCATCAATAAATTATGTGTGTGTCTCTGGCATGTAATTCTCAACAAAAATGTTCACAGGGATTCAGTGTTTTTTAACTAACCCAGTTGTGACATTTGTGAATTTTTTGCAAGCGTTGCTTTATAAAAAAGGTACTGGGCAAAGCAAGTTGTTTAGATTCACTTCACTAACAGCCATTAAACAACCCAGAAACTACAAATGAATGAAAAATAGAATCAAATTATTTGTTTTCTTAGGGAATATGGGCTAACTCAAATGGACTCCTCAGGATACTAATTTATTTAAGATTCCTTCCTCTACTTCCTCCAAACCACACCATTTCCTGGCACTTAAATTTCATTTGAATGTATGGAGGTAACACCCAGGTGAAGGACTTCCATGGAGTTACCTGGAAAACACTGTTTTTCCAGAAAATCTATTCCTTTCTGCCCATCATGAATCAAAGAAGCTTCACAGAGGAGCAGAACAGGAGCAGAGAGCCTTTTTCAGACACAAGGTTCTGTTTCTTGCTGGGTGTGCAGTAGGTGACACACTCAATCTCTTTCCATCTGTTTTCTGTGGAAACACCTGTGTGTGAAGGATGTGAGGAGTGCAAAGCCTCATTTCTGATTCAGTGACAAAAAGCCTGGACTAAAGATCTTACTGTTTCACTTTCTGCACCTCCCTCTCTGCCTTTTACTCTGAGCTGCCCAGAGGCTCACTTTCAACTAGAGTCCATATAAGATGCACATGGGGGTTTTTTTAACAGGTTTTTACTGCTGTAAAAATGCTTAATTAATATGATATAGTATATGCTATGATAGATAGGACAGGAGATAGTAGATTTTTTTAAAATACATCACGACTATACCACAAACTGAAAGAGAAAATGGAGGATCTGACATACAAGTAAAAGTATTTTAAAAGTGGACATCTACTTGCTTTCTCAGGTAGACCAGTTTTGGAACAGCAAATAGTGGCTTCTAAATCATCAGGATTTTAATTATTTTTCTTCCTTTTCTAATGCAACTGTTCATCCCTCTGGGTTACCAAGTGAAACTGTCTGGAGACTCAGGAAGATAACAGCCTGTTATCTGGTTGAAGTGAGAAAGATTTAATTATCAATGATAGGGCCCAATGCAGTTGAAAGCACATGCTCTTCTACACCACTTTGCTGCAAGCAGTTGATTCAGAGGCTGAAATGTTTCTTTAATTTTTGCCAGCTGCTAACAGTCACCTGGAGCCATTGCCATTATTGCAATCAGACATCTCGGGGGCACATCGACCATGATTCAGCTCCCCAGCCAAGCTCTTTTCCATTGGTGATAGTAATTGTGGGTGTAACAAGGTTCATTATTATCTTCCTGTGCAATAAGGGCTCTCATCCCAGGCCAGAATTACTGCACTCTGTGGTCTGCTGTTCAAAGGCCTCAGATCAAAGACAACAAATGAACATACAGCATATCAGAATATATGTATTTTTTAAGCACAGAAGTACATTCCATAAAATAAAAATAGTTATTTAAAAAGTGTCCATACATTTCTGAACAGACCCTCATCTTTCAAATCTCAGATGGCAACAACATTTTCTAAGCTACTTGATATTTTTGTTCATATGGGGAAAAAAAAAAATAGATGCTCCATTTTAACTAAGAAAGTCAACAATTTCAGTACTAGACATTTCAGTATGAGAAGGTTGCTATAATGGCATGCCCAGGAGGAAAGACTATCTATAGAGTCTAATAGATCCTGTAGAATATGGGACTCATGGTCACAACACTCCTTTAGCACCTCTGGAAAATCTATCATAGAAAGAAGGCAGACCATGGTATTTATCTATACTTTCATTTGTAGGAATCGTTGCTTCAGTAGTTATACAAATATCCTTCCAGAATCATAAATGAAACCACTGAAATACAATAAGGAAGTGGAAACATGGGGCTGTAACTAGGGGTGACTGGGAACCATGCCAACCGGCTGTCCACTATGTGTCAGCAAGGATCCCAAGTATCACTGTGCATCCAACACCTATCTTCTCTGAATCTTTATCAAGATTAAACTCCCAGTGGCTGCACAGGTGTGCATATGGGTAACTGTAGAAGATTTAATGTACATGGTGTCTTTAATTGAAGGTCACCGAGGATTTGGCAGATATTAACTGCTGCCCCAGAGACTCTAGACCTCCACAGCTCCCTGGAGTGTGCAGGAATAAGCAGTGGTGATCTGGCATTTCCCCTGACAGCCTTTGGCATCATCCTTCCTCTGGGAATGTGGACTTGGAGGAAATTTTTTTTCAGTGTCAGATGATGGGACGGGTATCAGGAGAAAACATTGCTTTGTCTTTCTCATCTCATATGCCATATGAGGAAAGGCCAAAATCCTGCCTCATTTAATTCTGACTTAATGTTTTGTAAAACAGGTAAATAGATCAGTGAACAGATTAGAAAATCGGGACAGAGATAAGAACATATGATGTCAATGGCCAAGCTTCAGTCAAATATACTAAATAATATGGCTTCAAATTCAATATTGTGCTCAGATTTTATAAAAACAAGGGCTTATCTGCAGCCTCAGACTCAAGTGAAGTACTTATTTAGTTCACCTTTTGATTAAAGTGGAAAATGACAGGGAACCAGAATACATTTCAAGCAACTTGACTGTGTATTTGTTTTTACTTAACTGTTGCACTGGAGACTATTTTCTACTCAAAGCCACCCATTCATGCTAAATCTGGTAATAACAGAGATATTTTCTTTGCCAATCACTGCATTTTCTTACAAAATTTCTGTGAGAGAAACTTGTTTACAGCACCACTGGCAGCATTATAAAGCTAAAAGATTCTTATTTAAATCATGTAAATCCTTGTGTCTGCTCAACCTTCTGTATCCATGCACCTACCGCAGACAGGCAAACAGCTCCCGAATGCACAGACAGGTTTCAACCCCATTGTCACAAGCCTGACAGCCCTGTTACCATGCCAGATTTCTGCACATGACCAAACATACTGGAACAGTGTATTGCAATATAATAGACCAGATGTCTTGTGGAAGTCATGACCAGGCCTCATGTTACTGTAGAATATTTAAATTATTTTTAAGAAATTCTTTGAAAGCTTGCAAATTCTTAGATTACTTACACTGCAGAATATAAAGGAAAATTATGTTAAATGAGACCAGAATTCTCATTTACTATATTATTTTTTACCTGTTTATATTATTTTAATAGTATGAACAAGAACAAAAATTTTATTTTCAAATTAGGAAGAGTTTTCATGAATAAATTATTTGAAACAAAGTTTTCAAAAGTTATGCAAATATGCTTTGATTTACTTGCATGATTTTCTGTTGTTTCTTTAAGACTGTATTTTGTGCAGTCACAAAATACACCTGGAGTTTATGGGAGAAGTGTAATTCATATCTCAAGGAAGTAAAATATTTTTAAAAATACCTCAGTTTAAATCAGAAGACTCAGAAAAGTATATCTCTGCTATGTAACATATAATCCCAGCTAGAGACCTGAAGCACACATAATGTTGAGCACCTAAACTATAGCATGAATCCAAATTTTTCTGATATTAAAAAAAAGAAAAAAGTTCTGCACTGAAACGGTCTCAACAAGATCAAATTACTTAAAAAGGCACTGGGAAAAAAGATTAAACATTTACTTTACTGTTGCCTGTTTAAGGTAATTCAAGAGCTGATAAAATTGCTTTGTTCATATGTTCCTTACCTTTTATATGTACTTGCTTTATTCTGAAGATTTATCAATAATTTCAGAAAAGTAAAATAAACTTGATTTTTCCTTCAGAGCACATCCATATGTTCATAGTCACATTTTCAAGAAAGGAACTTTACGTTACTTACACGATCTGAATTGTGAAATGTGACACATTAAAGAAAGATGTTGCTGCATTCATAAGCTCTAGTGCATTCCAGCAGATTCAGATGTGCCACCAAAAGGCTTCATGAAATGTTCAGATGCCAGAGGATTTCTAATGTGCAGCCTGCTTACTGATACGTTCATTTGTGGCATGCCTTGGGACTTCTCAAAATAGAAGAAAATTCAGAAAACTGAACTGAAAGCTAGCAAATCAAGTTTGTTAAGAAATATTTCTGAGGGCTGAAACTTGGCCATTACTATTTAAATTGTTAAATCTATGCCCCAGTTTGAGATTGCCCATGTTAGTGTTTCAGTGTGGATGGGGAGCAATATTTTGAAGTAACTTTTCCATTCCCATTGACTTTGCCCTGCTTTGCATCACAGAGCTATCTCAGGGCATGCGAAGTGGAGGAAAGCAAACCCCCAAGAGCAAACCTCATCCTTTCTCATCCCTGACTGGCACTCATATTCGTGGGACCTGTCCAGAAAGAGCCTGCACCAATGTGCAGGTGTGCAGGGAATGAGAACATGGGACACTGAGCATGACCAATTGCGTCCCATGGTTCAGCCTAATACACTACTTGACACCCTAATAGAGACAGTGACTATTTGGCCCAGGGAAACTGTCCTTTTTCCAAATTATTTTCACTTGTGGGTCAGGAGTCAGGTTATACACTCTTCCTGCTAGATTGGTTATATGTGGCCAGTATTTTTTGCATCAAACTTAATTATCCTTCTTCCCTGTGCAAAGTGCCTGCAAGGTACAGAAAGGTACCAAGCATTTTTAAGATACTGAAACTGAGGTGGCTTCAGGATAATATATGGGAAAAGGTCCCAGTGGAGATACACTATAGCAGAGGGTAAACAGAGTTGTCCATGACTTGAAAATAGGACAGAGTAACATCTTTCAAAATCCTATTTTTTTGAAAGAGGCAGAGAAAATTAAGTAAGATGCCCCAATCTGACAGCATTTTAGTAAACTGAATTTTACCTTTCCCAAGATGACACATTA
This sequence comes from Zosterops lateralis, assembly GCF_965231275.1. NCBI lineage: Eukaryota > Metazoa > Chordata > Aves > Passeriformes > Zosteropidae > Zosterops > Zosterops lateralis. The sequence goes on along the minus strand of NC_139800.1, from coordinate 14,511,917 downwards.
CAAAAACCCAGACTAAACTAAACCAAAAAAGCCATACAAGACCAGTTAAAAATCCCAGAAAAGAATTAAAATGGAGGATCAGGAGAAGCCACCATGACACCTATCAGCAGACAGTTGCATTTTCCAGGAATAAGCACAAGCAAAGCAGGCAGAGGCATGAGTGAGACATGTAGCTGTCACAGTCTTTTAATGGTAAACAATTACCTTTTGCTCATGTTCTTGAAGAAAACACAAAATTCTCCATTCCTCAAAACTATATTCAGCTTGGAACTCATACCCAGTAAATTGCAACTTTCAGTCTTGAATAATAGCTGGGTAGAATGTAAACTGGAATATGAAACAACAAGGAGATTGATGAAAAAAATTAAATAGATCATAAAGTTTTGTAGCATTTAGTTTCAACTTTTATTTGGTGTATCTTCAACACTTAGATTATATTTTTTCCTTTCTCTGTGTTGTTACATTTACTGATGATACATTAGGCTTGTGGTGTTTTGTTTTCATATTTTTTCCTCAAGTGGTAGTTCCTGTTGATAATTGTCCATAATTCTATGTTAAGTTTTCTTCATTTCCCCTCTCTAGATTATGTTGGTCCTTGAATTCTCAGTATCACAGGTACTATGACAAGATATTTCCAACTCCAGGATTACAATGTTTTTTATCCATGTGTGACATGACTGATAATTCTATTACATCTAGGGATAATAAAAACTACAACAGCATAAGCTGAGTGTTAAAAAACATAACTGCTTTGTTTTTCAATAACATCTAATTGTTAAGTATCAGAGTACAGAAAAAAAAACAATGGAAGAATGACACAATGAGGCACAAAATATATCTCTCAATAGTATTCTCACAGAAAGCCACAGAAAATGGTTTACTTTTAAGATAAACAGGCCAAAAGATTCAGCCACAGAACTCTACAAAGGGGAAAAACTTTCAAAATAGCAGTGTTAATTGAGGAGAAGCCTGATATTTTGACACAGCAAATGGTAGGTATGGAGGAGACACAGGTCAGAAGCCAAACATAAATTATGAGAGGGGCCATAAACATGAACCAGATTTCACAAATAGAAAGGGGAAAAGGTTTGAAGAGCCTTTAATGTTAACAATAAAATTTTGAAGTTGATTCTCAGCTTTAGAAGTAGTCAATGCAGTTCCCTAAGTAAAGGGTAATATAAGAGTAGCAAAAACAGTAATAAATTAAAAAAGGGTGCAATTTTGAACAGACTGCAAGCAGAAGGCCAAAGGATTAGAAATACTACAAGTACATTATTGTTAGAAATAACTGTGGTCTGATAAAGAACTTTGGCTGAAAAATTCTAAACAAGTAAAAAAATAGACTATAAATAGGATAGTTATTATTCAGCCCACAGTTACACAGAGCACACCTGTGCCTTTTTCATCACTGAGATTGAGATATTTTGACAATGACTTTTAACTAAATGTTCTAACTGCACATTGTCAGTGATCAGCCAATTGGAAAAGCCTCATTTTTCATCAATGGAAAGATTAGAAGTCTTTGGGAATTAAGATATTGAGAAAAACTGACACTTTGTGTCTATTTGGCTCAAATGCCCAGATTTCAGGAACTTTTTGGTATCATTTATGGCATAGCTATTTCTAAACTGTTATTTTTTCTAGCTGCAGAGTGAAAAAAATATTAAAGAAATACAAAATAAACTTTGGGATATTATCTAAACTGTGTCCCCTAAGATAAAATCATTTTACAGCAGTATGTCCAGCTGATGACGACCCACAACCTTCACTGTCTATGCCAATATATATTCCCATCCCCATTATTAGTATTTCAAAGCTTCTCTTCACATCCCACATTATATCTTGACAAAATGTAAACCTATGACTCTTTGTGCTATATGTTAAAAAACATGGCAAACAGATTATCACTTTCTTTTCACAGTGGTCTTTGCATACTTGAAAACAGTTATTATGCTAGACTTCTGCCTTTTGTTCTCTAGATTCAGCAGCTCCAATTCTTGAGCATGCAAGAAAATACTTTTTACTTCAATGGGACCAGGGAGGGACACTGCAATCAAGAGGAAAAAAGCAGTTTGATAATATCATGGTGAGACTACTTACACCTAAAGTTTGAAGTTGAGAAGTTATGAGCACAGAACAAAGATGACTTCTCAGAAATAGATAAATGTACAGGTAGCACCACTCCCAAATAGGGCCGCAAGTGAATAGTAGAGGACAGCCCAAACGACACACACTGGAAATGAGAACTTTGGGCATCCACTATCAGGGTGTGAGCACCTAGAGGTGGGAAGGAAAGGTTCTACTGATGGCTCGGCCTCTGCCGATCTCTTTCACAGGGATGGCAATGTGAGAGCTGCAACACAACTATTCTTCCCCGCTTTGTATGTCATCACTTCATGGGATTCATGACTTTGTAAGTCATCAATCTCTATTGTTTCCAGTTTCACTTAACCACATGGACTCTAATAATAATTTAGACTGAGAGAAGGGCGATCTTGACACACAACCTGAACATGTGAAAACAAGCTGGGTCTCTTCTGGAAATTCATTCCCTGTTCTCTCCCTTGCCCTCAGTTTAGGAGGTCAGCATATGAAGAAATTGGACTAATTTTTGATCTCTGCAAGAAATTGTCAGCAAATTGATCAATTCTGTCCAGCAACAATCATTTTTACGGCAAGGTCAAAGACTTCCAGCTCAAAAAGAAAACAAAAAAGTCACCTGATTTTAACAGGATATCAAAAGAGTTGCAAAAAATGGTAACCTGTGCTAATTGAATTTTGTGGTTTGATAATTTAATGAAGCATAAAATACAAAGTGGAAAGTTGTCATCTTTCTTTTTCATCTTTCTTTTCCATCCTTCTTTTTCTTTTGAGTGCATAGAAATACGAAGTTGAATTGAATGAAAGCATAATTTCAAGAGCATAAAGTTTAAGTTCAGTGTATTCCAGAACATTTGTGACCCTAATTGTTACAGACTTCCTACAATAGGTTTTCCACATTATCTTCAGCATGCAATGAATATACTTGTCAAACAGACGTTGATCCTATGTCCTAAATGGAACCATCTTTCTTAAGCACATTGTAGCTTTTATTTTTACAAAAAAGATTTGTCCTAAACAATAGCACTTATGTGAAATACAGTGTTTGTAAGGGCCTTGGAAGCTGCATCTTGGGAACAGAGACACAGGTACAGCAATGTGTTCTGTCAATCCTGAATGCATTGTTAGTGCTATAATAATAATCTCTTCTCCGCCCTGCACAATACTTACGCAGAGCCTAAAGCTGTGAAGCTTTCTGTACTATAGTTCAAGTTAGAGTGATTTATACCATTTGGCATGCAAACACTTGAAAATTGTAGTCTATCTTCATAATTCTGACACAACTCTAGTGGCAATAGCAGGTGTCACTTGATTACAGTATCTCCTGCTTATAACACTGCCATGGTAATTAAAGCATGTCAGAACTAAAACCGAAGAGTAGTAAAGCCACGTTTTTATGACAGGGACATTAACAAATTTTTTAAAGCATGATTTGCTGTGGTATTAAAAATGGAAAATTGTGTTCCTACTCATAATGATTTAGTACTGAATTGCAGAAATTGTTAAAAATCCTAAATATGATGGCAGTTGCTACTAGTATTAAGCATTACACACTCACAGAAGTGCTATGACAAATACATTTAAATATCTTTATTGCTGAAAAACCTGGAAAGGCAATTAGTGGCAATAAAATTTGTATTGAATTTGGATAAATTTTAGACAATTAGCCTTCTTCTAAATGCAATTTCTGGCTAAGAAATCCATAGGGACACATGACTTATCCACATTTATTACTCATTATAGCAGAGTAATTCCTGTCATGGCTGAACATCAAGGAATTAATCATCATAAATTCAGATCAGCTAATGGACTGAATAGTCCTTTTCTCCCAAGAACAAATTCCTAAGTAAAAGATATGAAATATAAATTGACCACAGCAAAGAATAGTGCATTGCAATAATATGCATAGTAGATATATACAGTTATTATGCTCAATATGTATATACATGCATGTAGTGTATATTGATAATATATTAGGAAAGTAGATTTACTCATGGACCCTTCTCTTACATTTCAGATAGAACAGATAAAGCTTGTTCATGCCCTCTTATCAGCAAATCCACCTCCAAATATTTCAAGATAAATATACCCTATGAACAGAATTTTGTCAGTCTTCTCAGGCTAAGAATCTTTCCTCTCTTGGGTAAGAGTACAATGAGTTTGGTCTACGTCATTTTTTAATATCTTTCAGCTCTTGCTCCTCCAATGTAACAAACTTAGATTTTTTTCAAAGTAATAGAAACCAAGTAACGACTGAAACATTTTTATGATTAGAGAGCCAGAGTTCAGCAGACCAAATGTTTCAGCAGTTTGAGGACAGCAAACTATGCCTGACTACATTAAAAATTCCTATTGTGAGTGAATTCTTCAGTATAGATCAGTATGGTCTATCTTGAGACCAAGTCACATTGGAGTTGAACACAAATCTGAATGTTTTCAGATGGAGAGAATTTGAAAAAATACTGCTGTTAAATTAGTTATTACATTTCACCCATCTTCACATTCTTCTGTATTAACTTTTAAGGAAAGAAAAAAGATAAAAATTACTATCTGAGGCAGGTTTCTTTGGGGTCGTTCTGATGCAATGAAGCCCTTGGAAATTCTGTTTCCATTTTCCAGAGATGATACTGATGAATTTCATGGAAGTTTAAAGTAGGATCCATTGTGTGATCTGAAAATCTCTATCTTCTGAACTCACTTTAACCTTATCTTTTTATAATTAGAAAATTCCATCTAGTTTAAGATTCTTCTTTTAGTTTGTTTTGTACCCACTTTTCATTGCATGAATATCCTTTTAAAAAAAAAATAAATTGCGGCATTCAATTTCTTATGTATTTAAGCAAAATAAATGTAATTTTCTCTATACAAATAAGAAAAATTCTCAATATTTTCCTAGACTTGGGATTTATGTTTGAACAGAACTGATTGCACCTTGTCAGTGTGCTCTGGTTTGTGATTTGAGTCTTATGTAGAGTGGGCAGACTGGATGATATTTAGGTTGAAAGCAACCCCAAATATATACTCCTGAAAACATTTAATATTTTCTAACAATAGATATTTCAGCCCACGAGACCAGGCTTGTCATAGCCCAAACAAAATTGCACTGAAGGCCATCAGATCCTCACTATCATTCTTGCTGGTCTTGATTCCAATTCTTAGTGTACTTCTTAAAATATACATTTCTATCTGTTTTTCTCTACACCTTCTTCAGTGCAATCAAATTTTGAAAATGTGTATGTCCTCAGGTTTCCTGTGACAATGCAAATAATTCCCCCTCCATCACACTATTCATCATGCTATATTTTTCTCATGATAGTTCAGTAGAGCCCTATGTTGATGATACCCTGCAAAATTACTGTCAGAAAACACCATTAACAATCTGGATTTGCCCATGGCATTAGAGGATGCATTTAATAAGACTGGTCACAAAATTGGTCCACATGTTATTCATGGTATTACATTTTTCCAAGCTAGTTATTCCCTTCACAGCATAATCCATTATCACCTCCCACTTAGCTCTTCTACTCCCCATATTATCAAATGCAACTGGTAATTTCCTTTGCGGCTCCCTATCAAATGCTTTAGTGAAACCTAGACTGACTACATAGAACATATTTCCTCTGTCAACTACCATTTAAAACCCAGGATAGTGGGGTTAATCTGGCATGATCTACCTTTGACAAAGATGTTTTGCATTTCATCCTGTTTTCTATATATCTCCCTACATTTATTCTTAGTTTTAGATATATACAAAACTTTGAAAGCTTTTCATATTATTGATGTTAGTCTATTAAGCTTACTATTACTTGATTAACTTTTCAACCTTTTTCTTGTAAACATGATGTTTACTTCTCTATATTAAAAAAAATCATCTTGAAGTGAACACACTTACTGAACACTGGCTTGCTGAATATGCAATGTCAGAACTTTCAGGATTCTGGTATGAAGACGGTGAAGCTGAAGGTAAAATTCAGACATTTGAGATTAAACAATTTCTTTACCCAGACTTGATCTTATTATCTTCTCTGAAAATTTATTTCACATATTCATTAAATTCTAGAAATAATCTACAGCATCTTTAATCTTAATCACAATCTCATGTATGTTCCTTGCTCTCTGGAAGCCCTAGGAACTGTATTAGAAACATCACTCCTGAACTTCATTGACAAAATAGACATCCAAGTCCAAATTACAAACTACAATACAAGTCTTAAATAAACCACAGACACAGAAATTTACGCAATATATTAACTAAACAATATTTTCTAACCATAAATTTGTATTTTTGTAATAATGACTGGTGGCAATACCTAATTTGTCTTTGTGCTTTGTCCAAGACAAAGAATCATCATTTAATGAGCTTTATGCCACATAAGGGGCCTAGGGGAAGGAAAACAGATAAAGTCAAAATTAACACCTTGGCTTCAGGTGATTATGAATTTGCCACAACTCTCTGTAGGCTGTTACACTGCCTAAACAAATTAAAAATATAAATTTTATATTTAGTTTGCATTCAAATAGTTTTAGCTTTCAACAGCTAAAGATCCTTAGTGTACATTCACCTATTCTTTTCTGTTGCCTCACAAAACTCAGGTACTTTGGGGATATCTTGAAACATTGAGTGTTAAACTAAATTGAATTATACTGATGCTATAAACTGGGGAAAATTAACAATTTCAAAAAAGTTTAATAATAATAAAAAATATTATGATAAATTGTATCATACATTTACAGCAATTAAAAGCAGCTGCTTCAAATCAAGTTGTACTGTGTATAAAATATAGCATATTTGCATGACCAAGCAAAATCTCTTACTAATAGCTGTGGCAATTACAGCAATAAATGTTTCCTCAATGACAGTAAGGTCTCCTTATAACATCCTTATTTTCTTGACCTGTTTTTCCAGGTCAAGAAGTTGTTAAAACATCCAGGGAAGGACTTCTGTGCCAGTTCAGTGAAACTGAGGAAGTTGAGATTGATGCAAAATTTCACCTCCACTGCTGGAGGTTTTTAAGTGCTTCAGATGTCTATTTGCCTGAATTCCAGTTCCCTGAGAGACAGGCCAATACACTAACTAAGGCTACTCTTAGGGTAGATCTGAATAGCTGTTTAGTATTACTTCAGCTGATTTTCTGATCTCTCCAGAGAGCATCAGCTGGGTAGATATATATCCTTTTACATGAAAATTATGCCAGACAAGACCTGGATGCTGGATCCCAGTCAGGACAGAAATACTGACTTCCTTGCAGTTGTTTAGGACAGATCACTATTCAGAATTATAAAAAAGAAACCTGACTAGTTTGGCCATTTCTATGACCACAGACTGAAAGGTTTATTTAATTTTCCTTCTTTTATTATTTTTCTTTTTCTTAAAATTCTGTTCCAGAGGTCTGACCTTTCGCTCGACCTAATTTTAAAGCCAAATCCATAGAGGGAATGAGGACTTTTTGGCATGATCTAGTCACCCAGAAGCTGTCAGACTCCAAGGCAAAATTTTCCTCTATTCAGCATCTGAGGCTGGGCCTGGCAGTAAGCCCCAGAGTCACAGCACAGCCCATGTGATCACACAGCACTTGGAGTCCATCAGACCTAAGCTTTTCAGTTAACATTTTACGAAGGGTCACAGTGAAAAGAGATTTACTATATAGCACACTTTTTTGATTTGGAACAGAAAACAATGAGTGTATGTGACTGCCAGAGCTGTCTGAGATCTTAACACAGCTTATTTTTATTAAAGGATATCTGAAGTTTAAAGTGTGACTGGGAGTACTGTGTTGAAAACAGGTTAAGAACAGCTTGATATGTATTAATTAAAAATGAAGTCTGGGTTTAAAATGGAGAGTAGTTGCATCTGGGGGAGTAAGCTGGGAAGAATTCACTGGAGTGAGTTATACCATTCACTTTTATTTAACCTTTAAACTATGCTTTTATTTGTAGAATAAAGAAATAGCTTCTCTCTGCCATGATTGGTTAGAAATCACCATCTGTAGTGGAAGAATTTTTAGGAGGGTCAATTCTGTTTAAGTCTGGTTGCTCTTCTAAATCTTTTTGTTAAATCACACATGATTAGATAATGGATATTCTGAAAACAGAATTTATTTTAAGTAATCTGTATATTTGATGTTGAAGGCCAGTTACTTATTCAGTTATTAATCAGTAGCCAATCAAAATTAAGTTGTCTAAAGATAATGTATAATTTTAACATATCTGTAAAATATTTATCAAGTTAGAAATGTTTAAATAATTAAATAATAACAATTCTGCTATTTCTTTAGTGATAAAGCAACATTGCTTACATCTCCAGAAACAATGATAAAGATAGGCAACCTCCTACAGGTGATTTATTAAGGCTTTGCAATAATGCCATAGAAGACCACTCAAATAATTTGATATCTGTTGCATATAGTCATCTTGGAAAAAGAGAGATTCAAAAGATTAAATCTCTTTTACACACTGGAAGTGAGGATTTCTAGTAACACACATGAAGAGTAGTTTAAAGGTTCTATTTAATTATATATCAAATTAAAGAAGAAAAGGTGTGGGGGGGTTGATATAGTCTGGCACGAGAAATATCCAGAATATATATATATATATTATATATATATATATATATATATTTTAATTTTTCACTTAGTGCATCCAGTTCATGCACTAGGTATATCTTATATGCAATAGGCATATCTTGAGAGAAAGCTTGCATCAAAATTGAATCTAATACTTTGATGTACACAAAGTAAAAGGTAGAAAGAATAAAACTAGGATCCCTTTTCTGAAGAGTAGTAAATCAATTGCATTGACATTAAAGAACAACAAAAAGGGCAAATGAAGTTTAATCACCATTTCAAACATGGAACTAGATGATTTAATGTCTTTTTTTCTCCCTAACCCCCTCACACCCCTCCTTCTTTAATTAGTGTCTCTCAAAAGTTTTAGTATTTTTGGAGCTAACAAGGAATCGACTTATAACACACTCATTAGAGCTGCACTCCTAACAGCATGCTGCTATTTTCATACAGAGGATAAGAACTGATCAAGAGAGGAACTTAACAAATTCTCTACTGTAATGGACACTGTAAAGTAGCTCCTCTGGGTGGGTTGTCCACATATCTGTGGAGGCTGAAGCCCATGGGCTGCCTTCAGTGTGGATGATTCAACTTGAAACAAGGTGCTTGTTTCCTCAAAGTACAACATCTTGTAAAGACAAATGTTTTGATTTACCTGACAAAGAATGAAGGTATGTTGTGGGAAAATAAGGTGTTTTCTCCTTGATATGGAGTTTATTCTGCTACATGCTCAAGAAACAAAACAAAAAGGATAAAATTATATCTAACTGGATTCACTTTAGGTCACCATTCTATCTGTTAACTGGAAATGCTGAGGCACATGAGGAGATATTCAAGGCTCAAAACTATCACTGACTAATGTAGATGCTACTGCCCCAGAAATAGAAATAGGGACAAACAAACAAGCAGTGTCTGCAGTCATTCCTGTAACAAAGCCTAAACATTTTGAAGTTTTTGCCATTATTTTCACCTGCATCTAGGACAGGGTTAGCTTTAGCTATACTGGTTTCAGTATGCATACAGAGTGCTTGCTAAGTACTTGCCCTTAAAAAAGGACTAAATAATATAAATGCAAGTAGGGTTCTTCTCATTGAATTAAAAGGCAAGCAAATGCATGCTCCTTGGAGGAACAAATTGGATTATAGGCTCTAAGAGCAGTGTATATAAAAGGGGGAATCTTATCAAAGTTTAAAAAAATCTGAAAGGTGGCTGAAAAGAAGATGCACATTTTTTCAGTGTTATCCAGTGGAAGGACAGAAGATATCTCAGATGATCTTGATATGTTCCTTCCAAATTCAAAAGTTCTGCGATTCTGCTAATTCTGTATCAAACTTCACTTTCTGCTGAAATGAAGTGTCCTAAAACCTAAAGCAAGCAGTACCCATAGACATTGTTTCTTTGCTTCTATAAATATGTTAATAGGATATCAGGGTGGCACAAACTCTCAACGCACAGTCTTGTATTTGTGTCTCAAGTAAGAAAGCACCAAAGTAATAATTTCTGCCAACTTTATGTTTAATAAGGGAACTTGCTGGTAGAGTGCTTCAATAACAGAGTAATAGACTGAATCTGTCTCATCTGAACCACCTACATAGATCCAAAACTGTGAAGTGAAACACTGGGGACTGGATGTCTAATTGAAGAGAGTTCACACTGAAATAATCCGTATCAACCCATAGAACAGCAATATTAGGATAGCAAATGTAATTTCATTAGTGAAAAAAGGATGAACTTTGTGCTTCTACTGCAAGTTTAAAATTCAGACATAAATTCATGCATATTTGTCACTTTGTCACAGTCAAGAAGAATATATAATCATAATTTGGGGTGAGGAGCAATAGGTTTGGCAGGAATTTTCTTTTATTCCCTGCTATAAATTTGAAAAGATCACAGGCAAAGTTTTGGGGGCAGGGAAGAGGAAAAAGTTTTAACTTTAATTAGAGCCAGATTACCCACTGCTGTACAGTTTACTGCAATAGTATTTAACCTGGATAACCCTTGTTAAGGCTTACATCTGGTTTCCTAAGGAGGTCCAGGTAAAGGGGAAACATTGTACTGCAAATAATCAATTTCTTTTACATTTTAAATTTTATTTAAGGAGAAAATATGTCCCACTGATAAATTCCAAAATAACCTATATAGTACAGTAGTAGATGAAAAGATCATCCATCAAAGGGAAATATAAGCACAGCTACACATAGATACTCTCCCTTTAGCAACTCCTACTTTACTGACTTAATGTATGGTCCCAAACATACTGAAACCAGCAGCCTCCAACAGTGTGGTCATCCTGGATTTTTATGGTGTATCACTATACTTAATTTTCCTGAAAAGAAGGAAGAATCTATAGGCACTATATCTTTCACAGTTCTCTGGCCTTTGAAAAGGTCTCCCTGCAGTACTAGTTGCACAGAGCATACACAGAGGTTTTCTATCCTAGACTGACTCTTTTAGCTGGTTGTTCCTATTTTTAATACACCAGCATGAAAAAAAATGAAGGAATATCTTGTTTCCATAACCAAGCCTGCACCTTGAGATGGTCCACCCTTGTCTTTGACATGGTTCTCCAGTTACAGCTCCAGCTATAGTGTGCTCCCATGTAATCCATTATATAAACCTTTTAAAATCTAGAAAGTGACTCTACAGAGTTGCAACAGCTGTCAAGCCACATGTATTTGTGAAAGGATGGGTTCCAGAAAAAAGCAGACTCTAAATATATCTTTTCTTAAAGTATCTTTTTTCAATGTATCTTTTCTCTAAATGTATCTTTTCTTACACTGGCAGTGCAGATATTAATGATTAGGCTTGTAACTATGAGACAACAACACCCAGGCTGGCAAATTCTCAATATTCACAAAGTTACCCATCAAAGACAATGTGGGGTTTTCATAGTGGATTTTTTTTGCCTTTTTTTGTGCCAGACATGTGAATACTACTTTTCAAGATATTTTCCTATGCTAGTTTTTTAAATAAGCAGTGTATATTGTGTAGCTTTTGGGTGTGTTTGAGTGATATGATCTTGCCAAGCAGGGAGTCGAGTGCCTCATATAGAATAAACTTTATGTTACTTAATATATAAAGATGAAGCATCAGACATTTGCCTGTGGTGACTCATGATAATTACTGTATTAAACTTTGATAACAGCATTTTTTTCCTCCTCTCTGTCTCATCTCCTCTTTCCCTGCACTACCCCCAGGCTTCAGCAGTCTTTACTAGCCTTCTGGTAATATTCTGTTTTGTACAGTGCCAGTAATGCTGTCTATCATCTCAGGTCTCTGCTTCCTGGAATCATTAATACTGTGCTTTGGAAATTATTTGAGGCAGAAGGCTCCACAATTGTACTTACTGGTTCAGCCTGGTTCCCTGAAATTAGGTTTAGTGCATTTTCAAAAGGAGAATTTTGCAGATAGGAGCCCAAATGGATTTTCAACTAGGCTTCAACCTTTTTGAAACCTATGGATGTTGAATAGTCTTTTACTAGTTGCCATGCCAACTGACACCAGAGAAACACTCTGCTGTGTGTTCATCCCCTAGAAAGCTTCACCAGATGTCTTCAACAAATTGCCATGAAAAGACTTGGGTCTGTCAGTCTTGTTAGGAGATAAAAATCAGACTGAAATGTCCCTGCCTCCACTTCTGATAAAACCAGCCCATAAAATATGTAGACCTGCAGTACTCTCACAGAAAACCAGCAAAATCTCTCACCCCCAACCTAACTCCCCCTCACTTCCTGTAGTAAGATTTTTAAAATATTTATGTTCTTATTTCTACATGAAGCACAAGGCCATTATGCTTTGCAGCTGACATCGTCTGGCAGTGCAAAGCTTGAAGCATCTGGTTGGCAGCAAAGAAAGAGAACAAGTTGATAAATTATTGATTTATATAAATCAACACCCTTTAAATATTGGTCTTTTGAAGAAAAAAAACCCCGTTTTTAATGTCAACTAGAAAAGTGTTAAGATGATAAACATCTTATCAGGTGCTTTGAGATTTTCTGTCCTTATCTCAGACACCAAATATATCTTTGCACAATACTGTCATTCTCTGATGGGTCAGTATAGAAACACAAAAATATTAGTCTTTTTTTTCCTAATCATCTAGTCCTTCATTGTTCTTTTTTCCTTTCTGTTTTCCTTAATATTTTTCATAATCATGTCTTTGCAAGAAATAACTCTGTATTCAAACACTTCAAAAAACACAGCAAATGAGGTTTAAGGCTTAATAATATTTCAAATATATGTGCCCCGCTGGATGACCTGAAGAAAAAATACATGAAGAAACAGCAGAAGCCATTGGTCCACAGTACCTTGAGAGAACTGTTCATTGCTTTTTCTGCGCGCGCGCACACACACACACACATATATATACACACACACACACACACATATACATGTACATTTCGGGCACTGAGCATACTATATCAAATGCAGGAGAGCATGATTTATGTGAATAATCTAAAGTGAATTTCTAGAAGATACTATATCACAAAATACTTCATTCGGTTATTTCAATACTTGTCAAGTTGTCTTCATAGGAGACCAAAGAGTATCTTAATTAAGAGTAATATAATCATTTAATAGATATAAATACATAGTTCATATGTATTGTTATTACATTGAAAATAAAAGTGGTTCATTACATGTAGTTCAATTAACTTTTGAAAGTAAAGGAATATCAATATTCTATTTTATATATTTGCTTTTCCCCAAGTGGTTTTTTTTTTTTTTTTTTTTTTTTTGTACTGGTCTGTTGCGCATGAAACGAATCCTAACAGTAACTATTTACTTTTTTGGTATTACATTATTTGCATATACTCAATACAGACAGCCCTCAGTTCATCATCCAACTATATTGTCCCACACAGATGATGCTTAGTAATGCCAATGTAGCCCAAAGCATCAAAGTACGTGCAGCCCAAAGCATCGTTCTTACGTGCAAAATTTTCCTTTTGAAAATGCACTTAATTTTCAAACTGTCCAGAGAACAAGGCTGAACCAGCAAGTAAAATTGTGGAGCTTTCTGTCTCATCTGGGCAGTCACAGAAAGTGTTGATGTGAAAGCTCAGTCTTGGTTATTATCAAAATGAGAAAGCTGCAGTGTGAAACAGCTCTTTCCTCAATCCCTTCATCACTGCATATTCTGGGAGGAGGAAGGTTCTGTTGCCATTGTCCTTCCAACAGACAAATTCCAGTTGAAAAGATGTTAGATGATCTGTTATCCAGGCTTCTACCAAGGCTTCTGCCTCAGAGCCACCGCTGAGAAGATTAAACCATGTAGTTGAGGGCTTTCCCAAGCCTTGTGTTCAAAACTTCTGAGGATATAGAGCACTGACTCTTTGGGAAACATGCTCCACTCTGGGATATCTCCATGAGCAAAAGGGTTTGTTTTTATCTCCAATCTGAACTTGTCATATATTAATGTACATGTACTGTTTCTCATTATACCATCAGGTTGTCAACAGCCTGCACCTGTCTACCCAATATGCAGGCCATAGGCAGAAGGATACTCCGAAGGTGCCTTCAAAGCCTTCCCTACTCCAGGCTGTGACAGCCTTGTCCCTCAGGATCACCTCATTTTGCAGGTGCTCTAGTGCATCCAGATGGGTCTCTGCTGGTCTCACACCAGTCTGGTAAAGTTTCTCCTGATTTAGGGAACCCTAAATCAGAGGCCGTTCCTAGGTGCAGTCCAAAATGTGCCAAGTCAAGATAGGTCCTTGCATCCCACCACCTCCTGGCTCTGCTCCTATTCCTACAGTGCTGAATGCTGCTGACAGTGTTTCCTCGGCCCCTGACTTCCCAAGGCTGGGGTTGGCATTTCTCCATTCCAAACTTCGCAAGTTCCATTCCTCCAGTATGACCCAGTTCCTCTGGATGGCAGCCCTGCTCTCCAGAGCATCAGCTGGTCCCCTTAACTTGATGCCACCTGCTAGCCTAAGAAGCAAGTGTTACTTTGCCTCCTTTTGGCTGTGGAAAATGTTATTAAGTGGGATAGGTCTCAGGACAGAGACATGGGTTTCCACTTGTTAGCAGTTTCCACATAAAGTATGACTTGTTAACTGCATTTATTCTGGGAAAAATAATAAAATGTAGTCACAGTGCAAAACCTGCTTCCCTCCTAAATGAGATATCAAACTCAAAAATTCTACTCACAAAGGTATACTGCAGAAAGGAGAAACATTTGAGAAGCAGAACAGTTGTCACTTTACTACTGGTAATACATCACTATTTTACATGAAAGATATTAACATACTCCCAACACATCCCAGGCAGAAACTCCAAAATAATGTTTCCACACATTCTTGTGAGAAGAAATTAAAGGATGTGACTTCCATAAACTGACGTTTCTAGTTCTAAAAAATTGCTCTCAGTTAACAGTTTTTTCTTCACTGTTGAAGAACTAAAAAGTTTCTGGAAAGGTCTCTTCCAAAATTGTTTTTTAAAGCTCACAGCTCTGGAAATTGCATTGAAATATATTATGATGCTACCTACTGCAGCACATATAAATTATCTAGGTATGAATAAAAAGTAAAAATTTCCTGAAATTTTGGACTTTGCTAAAACATATAGTACAGTATATGTGTATTTTCTGTGTGAAGTGGTTTAGCTGTCTTCTAATATTTATATTATATAATATATATTATATTTTTATATATTTTTATATAGTATTATATATATTATATACTTATATTATATTTATATTTTTTTCTACTGCAAGCCATAGTGAAGACTATTAATACTTTAAATTTTTTGTTAATCCTGCTCCTCATAGGTAATTTTTTTGTTGTTGTTTTTCGCAATAAAGATTTGTGCCAGAATTTAGGGACACACTCATGATATTACTGCAGTGATCTATCATACTGTACTGGTACTGTATTACCAAACAAGAAAAATTCACTAGCATAATTACAAATAGAACATAAAAGACCCTGGGTCTTGAGAAAAGACATGAAATTTTGGCAAGATGATTTTTAAAGAATGTAAAGGAGGAAGAAACAAGAGTCATGTCTTCTGAGAAATAAAGAAAATAGTAATCAGGAATACCTATTAATATGAACAAGAAAGGTGCTGATATTTGATGTGGCATTTCCTGAGAGTGCATTTTCTGTTTTTAAAACTCAAAATGTGGAAACAGAGCAGCAGAAAAAAAATAATAGAGAACATCAAATCAAAGTTCTCATGTGAGATGCCATTGTGTTTTCATCTTGCAAAAGCTTATGTTTAACCCCTTCAGAGCAACAGTTCTTTACAATGAGCAAGGTTTTTTGATGAATGCTTTAAAGCAGAGCAGCCTTTAGTTGCCCCTGCTTGATCTTTCAGCAGTGTGAAACAGTTGCTGCTGTTCAAACAAGTGTTTGTGATGCCTCCAGTTCAATTTTCAAACACCAGCCATCCCTGTAGCAAACTGTTGTCCTGAAAGCTATGAAGAACTCTGATTTCTTGAGCACTTCATAAACTTTCTTTCACTAAATTCACTTTTAATTTCTGAGACTGGAATAGTCTTTTTTCTTCAAGACTGACTTTAGGGGTCCCTTCCAGACTTCTGTGTATGAAATTGTCATCCTGTCATTCAGCTGATCTTTCCCTAGCTGCAAGGGATTGATCCCCAAACTATTTAAGGACATTTATGTCATGATCACCTCTGACAAGAGATGAAGGGCCCTTTAACATGGTAATCAACTAATGATTGGATTACTCAAGAAAAATCTCTTTTAAAATCATGGAGAAGCATCATCTTCAACATCAGACACAGGAAGACAGGGCATAACTTTTGATGTAATCTAGAAATAAGGCAAGGAAAGGGTTTCTTATAGAGTATTGGCTTATATACTGATATATTTGAGGAAGAGATGCTTTTTCCAAGTGTAAGTTTTGATGTGTACTTCAAGGACTTAATTAAACTGAATTGCAATTGTACTAGCTGTTAGATATTTTGATAAAACTCTACCATTAGAATTAGTATATGGAAACATCTGTAGAAAGTTGTGTCACAAAGGTCGAGTTCTTTGGGATGAAGAGTATTTAACACTGTGTCATGTGTATTTACATTATATACAAGAACGTCATTAGTTTCTGCTGTTTCTTTCTCTTGTATCCAGAGGTATCCAGACACAGAAAACACAGAATTCTTTCTGTTAAAGCAATGTGTATGAAGAAAGTATTAATCAGAGAAATTACTTTCAAGAGCAATGGCCTCCTGATGAGATCAGGTGCAGGAAGATTGGTTCAGTGTTTTGCAGGACCACAAAAAGCCCAGGACTGGCCAGGAGGACAAATCTGCTCAACAGTTAGACAGCTTCACAATAGTTTGCGCAAGCAAAGTGGGAGGGGACTGTGGTTTCTGGGAGATGGGGACAAGAAGCTGCTCTTGAACAATGTGCAACTCTCACATTTTTTCTCTGAGATATATCAGATGTATCAGACTACTACTGAGACACTTTTTTCTTCAGAAACAACTGTCATGAGGGAGATCTATATGGCATTTATTCTTAAAGCAACAGTATTTTTTGCTGGTTAACCACTTAAATCTAGCATTCAGAGACAAACTCACTGGAAATATGCATGCAAAATTGTAAGACTTGGTTTATCATTATAATGAACATATTATATGAGCAAGAATTTTACTACTTTAAACATAAGAACACCATCATTTTTCAGGGTGTCAATTTCTTCAGTTTAAGAAGTTACAGTGTCAAACCTGTAAACAAGACCATATCAGTCATTCTGACCTCCAGGCTGTTTTGCTGGGCACTCCAGACTCAGACATGTTATGTGCATTAGCCAGAGAAAAAAGCTTCTTGTTCTGGCATCTAATAGTACCTGTTGGCTTTTTTTTCTGGTTTCCCTAGGTGAACACAATGTGTATTAGACCACTCCCTGAAAGTATTTCAACTCCATATGCATTTGAGGAAAATTACACAATTTATGAAGTAACAGGTATTAGGGAGGTAGCACTGCACCCTTCTAAGGAAACTTCCAAACCCTAGCCCTTCTTCCCAGAAAGAAGAAACTTGCATTAAAACTAGACAATATTCTTTTTAGAAAATTATATGGCATAAGAAAGAAGTCTATATCAAAATGCCCATGATTTAATTTCTACCAAAGATGGTTGTGATGAGGGAATCTTCGACAGTGTCATGGATATAGGATTTTTGTTTGTTAGTCTTTTAAAAGGTCTAGTTGTTTATCCTTCACATACATGCTAAGTAAAATCTGCATTTTTCTAAGCATACTGAAGATGTTATAAACCATGAATATCGAGTGTACTTTCAGCCCAAGGAACCACCTAAGCCAGTAACTTTTGCCTAGGTTTACCTTGGAAAAATGTAAGATCCACATACACATTGTATTTTGCTGAAACATCTTCCAAATATAAGTGGCTTAGGGATATATTCAGGTGATACAACCCTTCCACAGCTTTATCTTCCATTGTTCATCACTAGTCCTGCATTCCTATTAAACTACACAGTCTTTTAGCATCCATAACATCTATAAGGAGTTCCAATACACTGTCATTGTAAAATCAGGAGTTTGACATGAGTGGTATTGTCTTGGTGAACAGGTTTGACATTATAACTTCTTAAAACTTAAGAAATTGAGAACCTGAAAAAACCTGATAATTTTGTTTGAGCTCATATTTTTTTAAATTAATTAAAGAACCTTTATGGTAAGACTGCTAGTAAACCTTATACTGACTTTTCATTTGTCTCATAATGTCTGTGGACCAAAATTCATGTTAAATTTAATTTTCCAAATTATTTTTGTTGATCAGTTTATACCACTGACACACGTTTCTAAGAAAAAATAACATGCATTTTTCCAGTGGATACAGAAAGAAACAGTCAGCATAAGTGTGCTGTTGTGCACAGATCCTTATCTAAAATTTTAAAGAACTGAAATTCTACCTTTGACAGGTGAAATCCTGGCGATGAGTGCCAGTGTTCATCTTAGGGAGAAGAGGTAATGGTACAAGGTTACAGATGTGCCAGTCAAGAAAGTTCATACAGTTTCCAGCTTAACTGAGGCTCAGCACAATACAGCAAGTTTAGCATCACTTGTGATAATATATCTGTTTACACCTACATCCTTGTCTTCATAAAAAAAATTATTATAGGATTATGGACATCTTGACAGTAAACAAGTAAACTATTAGCTTATTTAAACTTATTTAAATGCAAAGTCTCCACTTCTCGAAGAAGTACCAGTAAGATCTACAATGTCCATGTAGAGACCTTGTTACATATCTTCTAGTGAATTTAGGGTGCACAGTTCTTGCTTGAGAAATCAAACAGTAAAACCTGTTTATGAAAATATAAGTTATAGCTACCTTTTAGGGCTTTTAAAGTCTAGCAGTTTCACTAGTGCCCTGTGATGCTTGTGTACCATGAGAAACCACAGAGCAGCACAAAGCCCTTTTGCTCTCTCTGTTGAGTTTGACACTGAAAAGTCATAAAATCTACTGATATTAGTTTTTAAAACCTAAGTCAACTATGATTAGGATTTAATCAGTCATATTTTCACCTTTAGTACATTAATGATATCCTCCTTCTACCTGTTTAATTTTACCATTTTTCACAAGAAAAGAGAGAGGTTGTCAATGGAAGTGCCACAGAGACGACTGTGTAGCCTTGCAAAAAATATATATTCTTTTACAAATATTTCTTAGCTAGAGCTCAGTTTTGCACTCACTGAGCATTTTAACTGAATATCTAGATACTTAACAAAGTAAAATACAGGCTTGGGACTGTTTTCTCTTCCTGGGATGGCTATATGTTTATTCCTCTCATCCACCCTGAGTGGTTTCCAACAAATGGATCAATGGACAAAATACTCTTGACAAACCAAATACTTATTTTTTTTAAGTTTTCTCAGTAGGGTAGACTCAAGAGATGCATGTCTTGTCTCCAAAAAGACCTCATAGGATAGTAGCCCATGCAGTTATACCCAGCACACTTGACTATAACACAAATAACACCATGCAGGATGTTCCTTGTGTGACTGAGGACCATTTTCAACTTTCAGTTAAATTTGCACTAGAAAGGAAGTGAGCACTTTAAATAGGTGATATTCAGGAGCATATTGATGTTTCTGCCTCTACTGTGGGCAAGTATATAACCTTCATGTACAGTTCTGAGCTGTGATTCTTTTCCATAACTAAAGAAAAGCTCTGTCCTACAACAGTAGTTTCTGTGCAACCCATATATCATCTGGTGCAATTCACATAGCCAAATGAAAAAAAGGCAAAATGTAAACAGAGAGCAGTTAGAATATTGGGTCTTCCTGCCAAAGAGAAAATTTCTGAGAGCATTTTGGGGTTTAATAAAATGAGCACAAGATACTTTCTGAAAATATGTCATCAAAGTACTTTTATAGTTAAAGACATGGTATTATTTCATTTTTATTCTACTAAATAATCAGTAGTTTCCATATATTGTGACTGCAATTTGAGGGTTATCTAAGTTTAGTTTAAGTTAATGGCAATTTTATGTAAAATTGATTGTGGACTTACAGTCTAGTTTTTCTTACTATTACAGGGGTAAATGGTAATTTAAAAAGTACAAAGTGGGAACTGCCTTTCATGTTGAAATCTGTTAAAAGAAAATATTCACAACTTTATTTTATAATAATTTTTCAGAACTAATATGAGAAATGAATGAAAGTGGACTGTTTATTTCACAGTCAGCAAACAGTGCCTTTCAAAACAATGAAAATTAACAAGATTTTGAAATACATTTTTCCCCTTAACTATTGCAGATGATTAATCATAATTAATTTTTTTTCCACACTATTCTTTGAGGTTACCAGGGTAAAACTCTATAAGTTTCACTGTGAAGCATTAAAACCCCACTAAAGATAGAAATTTTGAAAGAGATTTATCTGCTATTACATATGATTATTTTGATAAATGGCCAAAAAATGTATTTTTTCATTCTCAAGTGCCACAATTATTTCTGAGTCCTTTGTTAAGATAATGTTAATTTTAAAAATAGCCAGTAAATTTGGTGGTTGACTGACAGTTAGCCACTATAAAGTAGTAATTTGAAAAGCTTTATTCTATGCTGTTGGAAGACAGTAAACCCCTTCTCTGACTTTGATTTAAGACTAAGGAGCAGGTACACTTTTCACACATTCAGCAGAAAATTAGCACGGTTGAAGAAACACCTTTAGCTTAATCAACAAACTTGAAGGTACATTTAGCAAAAAGGATTCTATAATTTTCCCTCTGTACTACCTGCACATTAACCTCATACAAACTGTTTTTGTTTCCTCTCTGCAAAGCTCCAGCCTAGACACTACTTCTGAAAATCAATCCCTGTCCTGCCCTGCCCCACCCCCCACTTTTTTTTTTTTTTTTTTTTTTAATACAGTATCACACGGAATCACCAGGTTGGAAGAGAGCTTCAAGATCATCAAGTCCAAGCCACCCCCAACACTTCAACTAAACCATGGCACTGAGTGCCCCATCCAGTCTTTTTTTAAACATATCCAGGGATGGTGACTCCACCACCTCCCCAGGCAGACCATTCCAGAATTTTATCACACTTTCTGCATAAAACTTTTTCCTTATATCCAACCTATATTTTCCTTGGCACAGCTGTCATAGAGGTGAAGCAACTTCAATAGCCAAAACTGAGGTTATAAACAGACTACTTTGCTGTCTAGGCGGACTGAAATGCCCATGTATAAGAAAAAAACTCGCCTCATTCTTCAATGAAAATCTAGAACATTCTCCAGTGATAATCTAGAGCAAAGCAACTAAAAATCCAGTAGGAGCGTGCATCAGTTATCAAGCAACAGTACTTATTTAAAAGAAAAAAAAAAAGGGAGTATCAAATGCAACAAGTCACACTTAGTTCTCAAAGGCACATTCCCTGAAAAATTTTCCTTGAATCATGTCCTAATACCTTTTTTTTAAACCTCACAATAAAGGAATTGGAGACATCAACAATGGCACTCAGTCTCCCTCTCTATGCATTTGAATGAGAAATATGTTGTCACTAAAGTTTTTTGAGCAACTGGAACAATCAAAATATTTACTCTTTGTTAAGAATGCATGTCCTAACTAAGAAACTTAGTGCCTTTCTGTAGAACACAGTTACAAGTGCTTAAAAGGGATGCTGAAAGGGCACAGTTAAAGCGACCTTTGCAGGCAATAGCTTTTCCTATTGCATTTACTGTAATGCAAGGTGCTTCATTTCAAAGAAAAAGAATCAACCCCCCAAAAAATCCAACTCCACGGTATTTAACAAAATACATATAATTTTAACAATCTAACCTGATTTTAGAGAGCAAACATTGCATTTTCTTTTATTTGCTTTGTCTGATCATACTTGCTAAGAAGAGAGCTACAAGCAGAAAAGACTACCTGAAGAATGGGGAGGAAGGTAAAAAAACGTGAGTAGTTCCAGCTGCTGACAAGTTAGTCTAACCGATCACTGGAGATATCAAAAAGCATATAACATGAAAATACTTCCTGAAGGTGCACTGTCAAGAGAAAATGAAGGCAGACAATAAGACAATGGGAAAAATTAAACCACAAGAGCATTTAATTAGAACACATAAACACAAACATAAACATGTCATACTTCAAGTAGCCAAAGATATTAAGGAAAAAGATGCATTAACCAAAAACATTGCATGGAATGTCTCACTGCAAAAAGTTCAAAGCAGATCTATGCAAAAACACTATTAAGCACCTTGTCCTGTCCCCAGAACCCCATTTAAGCCATAGCTTAAAATTTTAATATTACTAGTTATTAATCAGGTGAATCAGAGAATCAGAATGACTTATCCTGAGATGAGAGACTAAACCAGAGCATTTTCACATCTCAGTCTGCAGAACAAACAGAAGCCCACTGGGTTCTGCCTGCCTCAGAGAGACCATCACTTTCAGTCCTGCTGAGAGTCATGGTAGCTCAGAGCAGAACAGAAGGGCAGTGGCCCTGTGAATGCATCACTGCACACCACAGCAAACTGTGAGGAAAGAGAGACGTGGTGACCCCTCCTCCCCAAAACTCCTCTTTTGGCCCCTTGTTAATAGCAGAGAAGTAGTTGGTATGACTTGAACATATTTCAGATTATACACACCTCTCATCCCACTGCTCACATCACCTTAATTCCTCTTTTAGAGTCAGAATGTATTGCTCCTACTTCACAAATATGCACAAAGACACTAAAGTATGCACTTAACCTCAACCAAGTAGAGCTAGAGACACCTGAGCGACCAACTGCAGGAGCTGAGCAAAAAAAGGTAGATTTTTTTGGGCATCACTACTTCTGCAAATGAAAGTTTGTTAGGTCAAAATACCACATTTCTGAAGCAGTTCTAGCTTTTGGTTCTTCACTTTTTTATCAAGGTACTGAAGCTCCAAGTAACATCCAACTCCTAACTCCTTGAACTGCTTGAATTAGTTACCAAAACTCCTGATTGCAATGGAAGGGTACTGTCTCTTTCCTCCAGAATTCTCAAGTGGAAAACACCTAATGAAAGGCTTATGCGCAAATCAATGTATTTGAGAGAGTGATCTGGCTATTGTAAAGCTGAAATGATAGCTGACTCATCCTGTATTTTTTGGTGATGCTGTGGTGGTGTCTGTCAGACAGTAAAGACTGCTAATATAGTTAGTACAGTGAGGAATATTTCCTAGACCACATTTGTACAGCTTTATTCACAGTCTATCCAGTTTGGTATTTTAGTCCAGCTCAAGACATCATAAAATATTTTTAACAAAACTAGTTTAATAGTATTCTTGTACTACTTAATGCTATCTTAATAAAATATGACATCATGAATGTCAATTTTCATATCTATGAATATAGTGTTTGTATGTTGCAATGGTAGTCAATTTGTCTAAAATACTTTGTAGGGTCTGGATTCAAACTTTAGAAGTTTATTTTCTGGGGGCTTTCAATCTCAACAAAAGAAAAAAAAAATAAAATACTGTCATAGCAATAATTCCTAAATTGCTTTCAATTTTATATTAATTGTGAGGATGAATATTCAAAAAACCAAACTTTTGAAGACAGAGTTCTAAACTTTATTGCCTTAATTTCTCTAAAAAGGAATTGTTGAGCTTTTACTTAACTTAAAGGAATGTTGAGTATATTGATAAAATTGATATATTAAAGCCAAATATTATATTAAAGCCACTTTCATTGCTATTATATAAACTACGTCTATGTTACTATTGTTATTAAAGAAAATTATTCAAAAGTTATTGTCTAATGCAAATTAGTTCTTTGCAAAAGTGGTATGATAAGGTCATTTTTGTAATTTAAACATAATTAAACCACAAGCCTCTCCACTCCTCTTGCTTGAATAAAATAATGTTTTCCACAAATAAAGTATAGCTTACTGTTAATGCTATAAGGAAGGCCCCCCCAAAGAGAATGCGTCAGGGATTAATGATACAATTAAGCATTGCAAATTTAATCATTAGCACAATGCTCTTTGCTTAGAAGCATTAAGCTGTACCATTTCAATAAAATACTGCTATTTCAGATGACACAGGCTGCTTAAAAATAGAATTGTATTGCTTACTCACAGGACCTGGGAAAACACAGATAAGGCATGCAAGATACAAAGGGTGTTTTTCACTGTTAAAGAGCTCTGGTCCAGGTTAAAAAGAATTGTAAAAGTGTGTGAAACCATAGACATTTTAGGAAGATAAAGATGAAAACTGTGGAGGAAAAGACCTCCTTATATAGCCCACATATAAGCACTCACTATTTCCATTGTTTCACTTGAAAATACTATTTTTTGACTTCTTTAAGATGAAACTGCAGATTAGACTATTCTAACAACAAAGTCAAAGTTAATTAGTCTTAACTAACAGCCAAGTTGTAAACTACTTGAGGTCAACTCCACCCTCAGGAAAATGAGCATTAGTGAGACATTTTAAAGCACTGTCTGTTTTTATAAGCAGTGCAGGGAAAGGCTAAGCCAATAAAACATGACCATTCCATTCTATATTTTAATATTAGCCTCTAAAGGACAGAACACTCCCATGTGCTTTGATGACAAAGCCTTGCACCACGCTAATAACAATACAAGAGTAAAGGAAATTACTGTCATTTTGCTTTGATTTTGTTCACTGAATGTAACAAGCAAACAACAGTGAAACCTCTCTCAAATGACTTGTGATGAGAGTTTCCTGCATTGCTTGGACAACAAAGAGACCCCCAGAGACTGGTGTGAGGCTTCCTCTTTTTAACCTGGAGATAAATCAATAGGGCCTGGGTTGATTCTGGATTTTGGAGGGGGGGAAAAAAGAAAAGGAAAGAAAAGAAAAATCTTTAGATGTTATTTAGAAAATGCTAGGCGTGAGCAGCTGTTGTTAATTATGACTTCATTTTCTCCTCCAGACTTCTTTGGTTGCATGCCATAACTGCATGGGGCATGGGGGTTTACGGCTTGAAAATAGCCTTGTCATTCTGTGAAGTCTAACAGAGCAAAGGGGGTTTGATAAATGATAAAAAAGTTCCTTGGAAAGCTCCTTAGATCAGATTAGTTCTCAGTTGTTTGTTTTTAGAATCCCAATAGTCTTGAACAGTTAAAAGGTAAATACATGAGGCCACACAATTCATGAACCATATAGAAAATATTTAACAGCTATTGAATTACTCTTGAAAGAAACTCTTCCACCCTTTATTTACACGGTCTGTTTATATGCTCCGCTTAAAATGTTAAATAAATGGAGTTAATCACATAATTAAACTCCAATTTAACTGGTATTCCTTCGTATACTGAACATCAGACAAATGCTTAAGTATCTTGGTGAACTGGGGTCTCAGGGTGTGACTCTAAAAGGTACTATGCAGTCTGGCCTTGAGCCAGCAGAGCTAACGTGCAAAGCTTTAAGCCTGTGGAAGACAAATATCATGCTCTTCAGCAAACTATGGGATTTCCCCCCTCCTTCCCCCTGCCTCCTTCCCTTTACTAGATCATTAGAAGAGACTTCAACGTCTTATAGAGCTTAATGTTCAAAACAGTAATGAAATATCTCACACATTAATTTCTGCATAGTTAAGTTTGTGATTCAAACAAAGGGAAGTGGTCCAGATAATGTATCACTGTTAAAATTCATGGTGGGGGAGGGGGTGAGGTAGGGTTATGAGATTAAGAGGGTGTTGATTTGTTTAATGGCTATTTTCACTGCATAGTTTACATTGCTGTCTTCTGGAATAAAACAAGATTTACTGTAATAAAAGGTTCTTAGCATTCAATTTATTTGTGCTATTTCCATGAGTCCAACTGTTCTGTTTATTCTTTCTATTGTCCTTTTCCTTTTCTGGAGAAAGTGATTACCCTTTAAATGGAATTATTGAAATTAAGAACAGTGAGACATTTTGACCCAGATCTCAGTTTACAGAAGAATGATGTTGCACAGACTATGGTGAGGAAATGCATTAGGAAAATCCTTCTAATTTGCTGCTGTAAAGTGCAGCAGCAACAGGACACTTTTAGCTGGTGTTCAACGTAATTGTGAGAATGATGGGACTCAAACTGCCCTCTATGTGAAATTTATCCTTCATCCAATCAGCAGAAACAACTAATGCACTGGAAGGTATATTATATCTCATCTACTTCCCAATAAAGTCAGTGGTGTCCAATCAGACACCTATTGTTAGTAGAGAATCTGAAATTGATACAATCACCACATTGATCTACAATTGAGTCTGTCATTTGCTTGCTGCCAGGTCCTCCTCCCCTTCCACCATGTAGCCATTTCAGAGCAGGAGCCCTTGGTACTGAGTTTTAGAACACACTAATGATCAGATTTGTTAGTGAGATTGGGCTAAATAATGCTAGTTTACTCAGGCCAGTTCCAAACAGGGGCTACTGGTAATGCCACGTGGAAGGGTGGAGGGTACAGTGCTGCACAAATGCCCCAGATAACCACAGAAACACATGCCCACTCTAAGCCCTACTGTCACATCCAGCCTGGAAGCACAGGAGATCAGGCTGATTGTTTCATTTTACAGGCAATTGTCTCCCAAAACCTGCTGCAGAATCTTCTATTGATGGACTGCTAGTAAGTTGTCTAGACTGGGAGAAAAAGGAAAGCAAAAGAAAAGAAGAAAGCCTTGAAATATATTTGTGCTTATGAACTCATGGGGTTATAGAGATAGGATTTCTTTTATTCATGTAAAGCCAGATATATTACCTATGGGACAGGTTCACTCTCCTCACTACCAGGCAGACTGACAGTAGGTTGAGGGACACATACAACAATTTCTAACTTCTGTCGCTAGAAACAATACATAAATTAATTCCGTCTGATATTAATTTAGAATTTCGGAGGAAAGGATCATTACATCATTAATCTTTTATTCTAAGTCCAGAATGAAATATTAATCTGAAGAAAACTGCTTAAAGTTTAATATTATTTCAGAATTTACGTCTGCTAGTGAAAGCTATCACCATCATTTTTTTCTCTTCAACTTAAAAACATGAACCATTTTTTTAAAGCAAAGTTTTATGGAAGTTGTTCTTGAGGGGGCTAAACTCTCAGTTTATTTATGGAATGCACAAATCTCAGGTAGAGCTGGCTATTGCACAAATATACAATTTTGTGCTAAGTGTATACAGGTGATGCTATCTTCGGTATTATCACATGATCTGAGTTAAGATCAGATTACCATTGTCAGTACTTGGATGCATTTCCCTCAAAGAAACTCCATGTATTGCAATATTAACAATTTAATCGGAACCACTATCTTCTTTAGAGACAAATTCTGGTATAAAAACCAGATAAAACTACCTATCTCTTCCTGAATATGTTAATATTAAATACGTGGAAGATGATGAAGGGGAAGCCAGTTGAGGAGTCTCTGAGGTCACTTGGTCTGTTCAGTCTGGAAAAGAGGTGACTGGGAGGTGACTGGGAGAGACCTCATTGCAGTCTAAAGTTCCCCCGTGGGGGAGGCAGAGGGGCAGGCACTGATCTCTCTTCTTCACTCGGTAGCCTTGGGTGAATCCCATCTAGTCCCATAGACTTGTGGGTGTCTGAGTGGCACAGCAGGTCACTGACTGCTTCCTCCTGGGTTGCAGGAGTCTGTTCTGCTCCCCACCCCTGACAAGCAGCTCAAGGGGCTAGTTGTCCTGATGATCACCAGTCTTTCTGCTAAAGACTGAGGCAAAGAAGGCATCAAGTATCTTGGTCTATTCTTCATCCTCGGTGCCAATGATCCCTCAATATCCAATAAAGGATGGAGATTTTTCCTTGGCTGTCTTTTTGTTGCTGGTGGATTTATAAAAACATTTTTCATTATCTTTCATTATCAGAAGTGGCCAGATTGAGTTCTAACTGACCTTTAGCCTGTCTAATGCTCTCCCTACATGACCTAGTGACATCTTTGTACTCTTCCTGAGTTGCCTGCCCCTTCTTCCAAAGGGCATAAATCCTTTTCTATTCTCCAATTTTGTGCAAAATCTCCCCAGTCAGCCATGCCAGTCTTCTTCCCTAATGGCAAAGTTAAAGATCAGTAAAAGTTTCTTCACCCAGAAGGTGGCTGAGCAGTGGAATGGGCTCCCCTGTGACAGTGGTCACAGCACCAAGATTGACAGGGTTCAAGAAGCATTTGGAAAACACTTCCAGGCACATGGTGTGACTCCTGGGCCAAGAGTTGGACCTAGAGTATCCTTGTGGGTAGCTTCCAACTCAGAATATTTATAAATAAATGAAAAAGCAAGGAAAGAAGGAAACGGAGAGGAGAAAGAAGGGGGGGGAGGGGGAGAGAGAAAAAGAAAGAAAAAAGAGAAAGAAAAAAGAGAAAGAAAGAAAGAAAGAAAGAAAGAAAGAAAGAAAGAAAGAAAGAAAGAAAGAAAGAAAGAAAGAAAGAAAGAAAGAAAGAAAGAAAGAAAGAAAGAAAGAAAGAAAGAAAGAAAGAAAGAAAGAAAGAAAGAAAGAAAGAAAGAAAGAAAGAAAGAAAGAAAGAAAGAAAGAAAGAAAGAAAGAAAGAAAGAAGGAAAGAAGGAAGGAAGGAAGGAAGGAAGGAAGGAAGGAAGGAAGGAAGGAAGGAAGGAAGGAAGGAAGGAAGGAAGGAAGGAAGGAAGGAAGGAAGGAAGGAAGGAAGGAAGGAAGGAAGGAAGGAAGAAAGAAAAGAAAAGAAAAGAAAAGAAAAGAAAAGAAAAGAAAAGAAAAGAAAAGAAAAGAAAAGAAAAGAAAAGAAAAAAGAAAAGAAAAGAAAAGAAAAGAAAAGAAAAGAAAAGAAAAGAAAAGAAAAGAAAAGAAAAGAAAAGAAAAGAAAAGAAAAGAAAAGAAAAGAAAAGAAAAGAAAGATAAAGAAGACAAACACTACTAACCTAGAGATGAGAGAATCATCATCTCGCTTTCCATACAAAATTTGATTCTGTCAAGGCAGCAGCCAGGTTAGCGAAGATTGGAAAGTGAATTTAAATCAGATAGAAAAATCAGTGTAACAATTTCCCCCCCTTATCTAGAGTATGGCACTGACTATTAATGTTTCAGAAATATATTATTTTCCTTTTCATTGATTCACGCATCATTTTCTCCCTGTATAATTTGTAACAAAAAGGGAAAAGACTGTAGCTATTTTACTAAGATTCTGTTGTCCAAGTGAGTACCACAGGTACAAAATGTTTCCTTTTTTCCTCCTGTTGTTTCAACGCTACCCAATGACTGAAAACTGAATAGCAAGGACAATCATGAGCTCTTAGGGCCCAATTCATAAAAAAATGCTGCAAGCCATTTAGGCACAAATGTTGCTACTTTCATATGGAAACAAGCTACATAAAGAATTCCCTTTTGTGATTCACCACCCTCTTTATGTTAACATATTTTTCCTCAGTGGTGTACATGAACAGTGCACAATTCTACAGAGGGGATAAGGACAAAAGCAAAAGGATTTTTAGTATTTCTTTCAGAAAACCCTTAACAAGCTCAATGTGTCTCAGTGTTTTATCCCCCTTTAGTGAACTAAGTCAAGTCTCATTCTCCTTGTAGGTATTTGCAATTTCTGGAAGATCATGTATTTTTTAAATACTGGTAAATTCTTATCAGTATCAGATATAATGACAGATAATCTGTGAAAATATTCTTAAAGACAATGCTTAAAGGAGAGTATTTGAATATTTGCTACTTGACAATGCATTTTTAATCTGATTCCTTTAAGTGGTTTCCTTACCAATCAAGATATGTTTATTTGGGATGTTGGATGATGGCCTAAAATGATAATTAGATACAGATAGATCAAGGTATTAGAATTTTACAATGTCTGTCAGAGGCACACAGGCACATTCTCACTGCAGAAATGATACACTTAACAGACAACAGAAAATCTACACATGAGCTTAACCTAAAGTCACAGAAACCATCCAGTTTCCTTTATTTCCTGCTTAGTTTTTCCCCCTTCTCGAGACCATACTGCTACAGAGTACACAAAGCATCTCTGGAAAGAAAGGGGTCTAGCAGCACAGCTTGTCATCTGGTCAGTTAATGAATTAGACCCTCTTAGGAAACAAAGACATGTGCTGTTTTTCAAAATGAAAGTTCATGGAAGTTCACCACTTGCACAAGCTCAGTGGTGGCCTGTGTGTCTCTCTTATATGTAGGAAAATAACGAAGGCAGTGAAAAACATTAGGCATATCCATAGGTAAGATGTGCCTTTAAAGAAGATTCTTTAAAAGAGTTTTTTGAGCATAGTACTGTTCAAAAGTACTGACAAATTTTGTGTTTTGTTTCATCAGTGTGTAGTAAGAATCTACAAAATCATCTCACCAAAGCAAAGCCCAGTTACTGAAATTTTATATGCCAATGGGAAAAACACACAGAAACTCGAATTTTGGTTAGTGAGAAAAACCAAAAAGTGAAGCAAGAGTAAATAGATAATATTTGTATATAAGTGCATGTTCATAATTTTAAATTTATAATATATGTTTACACATTAATTGTGGTAGTAGCAAGTCATAGCTCAGGAGATGAGAGCAAGTCTGGAGGCTGGAAGTCAGCAGTGCAAGCTTTTTGATACTTGAAAACATACATAGCTCTTGAACAACACTGAGATACAGAGGTAGATTAACCTCATAATTGCAGCAAATATGGTGAACACTAATGCCATTGCACCTCCATGTTGCTTATGTCTTTTGTGCATTTAAAATAAGAAACAGAGTTGAGAACCTGTCTGGAATAAAGTTTCTCTTCACTCTGAAAGGCCTAAACTCTTAGACTTTGTAATCTGAATTCAGGTTTAGAGTGAGTTGTGTGTGTTTTGTTTTTTGTTTGTTTGTTTGTTTGATTGATTTTTGGGGTTTTTTGGGGGTTTTTTTGTGGGTTTGTTTTCTTGGGGTTTTGTTTGTTTGTTTTTGTTGTTGTTGTTTTGGTTCTTCTTGTCACAATGACTAATGTATTGTTCAGCAGACTCCATAGTTTGAACAGGTGAGGAAGTAACCTACTCACAATGTAACCAACAGTTTACTAACTTGGGCGCTTTACACGTATTTATATGTAGAGGCAACAATTTAATGCACCTCTCTTTTCTTGTATCATCTTTTGTGCAATGTATTTTTCATCTGAAAATTTGCATGCTTAAAATTTATCCTTTCATAACAGTATGCCATCAGCACATGGCTCTCTCTGCTGGAGTACCACACCCTGAATGTGGCTGGTCAGTAGCACAGGATGCCAATGCAGTCAGTAGACGTAGAGTGCAAGAAGAGGACTAGCAAAGTTTGATACCAGGGTTTTTTTAGAGGTGTTTTTTTTTTTTTTTTGGTTTTTTTTTTTTTTTTTTTTTTTTTTTTTTTTTTGTCCAAGGGATAGTTCATTTGTAAATTGTAGCAGAACATGGGCTGCATTTATGCATTTATGTAGTAACAGTGTAGACACAGAAATACCCATATGTGTTGGCTAGCTCTTATGTCCACTAAAATGAGACAGGCACAAACAAGCCAATATTTAGATATTTAGAGTGGTTCCTGTTGTAGTCTGACCTCTTGTTTAGGAGAGTGCCAGCTTGACAAGGCCAACAGTGAACTGGGAACCTCTTTAAGAGTTTGAAAACATGTGCCCACATTACAGGTCTTGGGATGCCCTCAGACACTCTTTATCTTACCAGTAAAGATGTGGTCCTAAGGTCTAATTGAGAAAACGTCACCAGTTCTACGAAATTTGCTGCTAGAAATTTGTTCTTGTTATGTGCTACTAACTATCCCAGTTTTATTGGAAAATACTACGAAAAGAAAATTTTCATTTTTAAAAACAAGATACAGATGTAGGTTTTATTATAGAAGTGGCATTATTTTTCTTATAGAATTGATAACTTCTAAGCTTTTTTATTATTATTTCTATTAAAAATTGTTGGAATTAACTTTTCAAACTGTGATTTCTGATTTTTTTTAATGCTTTTTTATGAATATATACCAACATTTTAAAATTCACAGAGCACATGTTTGCACATAGACCACAGAAACAAACCTGCTAGAAGCAGAAAACAACTCCAGCTGAAAGGAATCAATTTTTAAAAAACTAGAAAATGTCAAATACTTCCTATTTACAGAGGTTATGCTCTGCTGAGAACTAGTACCTATATCCCCTTAAGCCAACTGAAAACCCACTTTATTTAAATTTAGTAACACCAGGCCTTGACATGCCAGAATTTTCTGCTCCATACACACACTCATGAACAGAAGCCAACAAAGCAGACAGGCTGAGGTGATATGTTTTAATTTGTTGTATAGTAATAATTTATCTCAATTAAAATTTTGGGTATCATAAATAACCTAGAAGATGAATTTTCTTCTCACAAAATAAGACAAGAAAACTGAAGAAATAAAGAGAGAACCTTAGCTATGTCTGTTTTGATTTCACTTTACACTAACTGTCAAAGTCACATACCAAATTCAGCCTTCCACAATGATAAGGAAAGCTAATAGATAGCAATGGTATTGTTTGTGTATGTGTGTAAAAAAGGAAAATGTGTTGGTTTTGTCACTTATCATTTGATTTTATTTTTTGTGATTATTAATATACTTCTTATGGTTTAACCACAGCCACTCACTCACTCCCACTCAAGCAGGACTGGGGAGAGAATCAGAAGGGTATAATGGTAGAAAGCTCGTGAGTTGCAATACAGAGAGATTATTAGGGAAAGCAAAAGCTGTACATGTAGAGAAAAACAAGGAGTGAATTCACTGCTCCCACGGGCAAGCAGGTGTTCAGCTATCTCCAGGAGAGCAGGGCCCTGTCACACGCAACAGTGATTGGGAAGACAAATGCCACCACTCCATGTGTTCCTCCCTGCTTTCTTCTCTTTCCCTTCACCTTACATGCTGAGCATGATGCCACATGATCTGGAATATCCCTTTAATCCATTTGGGTCACCTGTTCTGTCTGTGTCTCCTCCTATGTACCCTCAGTCCCCTCACCACCATGGCAGTACCATGGCACCAGCAGTAGAAAAGGCCTTGGCTCTCTGTGAGCTCTGCTTAGCAATAACAAAAAACATCTCTATATTATGAACTCTGTGTTCAGCATGAATCCAAAACACAGCACCACACAAGCCACTCTAAGAAAATTAACTCTACCCCAGCCAAAACCAGCACAAGTCCTCTACTGTTTTTTATGTAATACCGTGTCCGTGTGTGCAGTTTTGTGATTAGTAACTACACAATCTCAGTTTTTGCTTTAAACATAGATTTCTTTTCACAAGAAACAATTCTTTGCTTGGTGAGTGATGGTGAAAAATAGTAACATTTTCTTCAAGATTTCTTAAGATCTTTTTGTCCAGCCAAAGAAATGTCTCAGCCCTTGACATTCATATTTTAGTCTTATCACAGATCATTAGGCAAGAAAAAAACAAAACAAAAAAAATTATTGTCTTATCATTTGTAAGTTAGTTATAACATTGCACTGATACTAAAAAGTCACCTAGAGATCTGCAAGTTTTGAAACCATTTTTAATCTCCTCATTATATCTACTTAAAATAAACAAGGGATGGTAATGATCTTCTGTGGGAAAAGAAAAACACACACTTCTCCCTGACTCTGGTTCTGCCACAAGGAATTCACATTTCCCAAAAGACCAACACAGCTCATACAAGCTCATCAAGAGATTTTTGAAAAATATTCATTAGAGGTATCTTTTTGAGCTTTACCACTAGCACTGCCAAGCTCAATTTACTGTCGTAAATCCTGCCTCAGTTTCTCTCAAAGGAACCATATACTAAAAAGTCCTTCTTGTGCTTATCATCATCAGTACTGTCAAGTTCTGAATCAGGAAAAATAAAAACTGCAAAACCGATTTTACCAGGTCTGTTTAAGTGATGAAGTAGCACAACCCTTTAATTTGCTTTTCTCCAGTGTTCAAGACAATGCTGCAGATCAAACTGCAAAAAGGTTGAGCCCTTTGTTACCACCTTGGTCATGCATCACTTGCTTTGGTGATTGCAGCTCAGGCTGAAAGCCAGACACCACATGGAGAAGTCTTCTAGAGCACTACATGTCCTGTACAACATTTTCCTCCTACTCTGTGCCTCAAGTCCCATATACTGAAGACACCCTCTCAGCTAAACATGGAAAGAGCTGTGCTGCACAAGCTAAGGCAGGAAAGAAGCCAAGCTCCTGCACTGAGCCTCCCAGAGGAGTATCCATAATTGTTAGAAAATGTAAAATGTGAGCCAAGTTGCATGTGTTGTTCTGGGGAGGTCTGTATTTTGTGCTAGGAAACAGTTTACTCTTTAATAACAGAAATCAGCAGAATCACAGAAATAGAAATTAATCCTGTTATCTTCCAGATGCATAAATAAATATTATACCAGATATACTGTATGATTTTACCTTATGCTTGAGAGCTGCTTAGTGAAACCCGAGAACACAGCTTCTAGCATTGTTTCTCCCTTACAGGAATATACAGTGGGGTGCAGAAATATTGCTGCTGCTGGGTTTCCTCCCCAGATGAAGGACACATTAGCCTCTTGCCAGACAGGTGGAAAGAATGCTGCATCATTATAAACTTCCCTTCATTTTAAGTACTCATTAAGTAACAGGAATTTCATTGAGAAATAGAGGCTTTCTTTTGCCACCAGCCTGCCTGCAGTGATCGTCTCTATAGTTTTCCCAAAGCACTTGGGCATGGGGAAAGAGTAAGAAAGACAATTACAAGCTCTGACTAGTTTAGTCAGAGACTGTATTTCCTTCATTCTTGTAGCCTAATGAAACAGTACCTTGCTGTGGAGTTTTCACAACATCTTTTCTGTTACCACCCCAAATTCATTATGGATGCTTATCTGTCTTTCTAAATTCAAAATTTAAGCTCAATAACCAAACAGAACATTTAACTAGTCTTCACTGACATTACCTTCATCTCCCCAACACACGTCCAAGCTTAGGCATGTGGCATCTGGAATTTATCACAGTACTTATAGTAGGAATTTTGCTATTATTTGACTCAAGGTATTATGAAAACCAGTGAAGCAGCAGTTTACTTCAAAGTAAACGAATTAATGACTCCTTCCTCAGTACACCTAGGGGAAAGAAAAAGTACTTCCAGGACAGAAGTTGAGACCATAAGGAAAGGCATATGGTGAAGAGGATCTCTGATAGTATCAAAATCAAAGTCACTCTATGGAAGTGAAAAATGAGAAAAAAGATGGGGTTTTTTTATGTTTGTGCAAATTATATAAATATATATATATGTGTATATGTATATACATATATGTATGTATGTATATAAAATATATATAAAATATGTATAATATTGCTAATATATGCACATTTATGTCTATCCCTTTACAATGCAGAATTTAACTTAAAGTTTCTGTAGTGTGAGAGTAAAGAAGGCAGGACTGTCTCTCAGTGGAGGAGATGAGGGTAAGGAATTTTTTGCATTTCAGCCCAAGTATTGGCCTGCCTGTTTAATATACATGTCTATTTGGCTGCTCCAGAAAGCATCTCGTTTAGTTCAATTTCTAACAAAAACTGCATTCAAGTAGAGGGACTGCTTGATGTGTAAACAAATGACTGGTTCATCAGATTCCATCACATGGGTTAGGAGGTTCTGCTCTTCCTGAAGGCCAGCCTCAGTGTAGTGCATCATGTTTATTCTAGCAACTATCCACTTCAATACCTTTAATGGCCTGGAGGAGGAGTGAAAGTATGTCATCAGGAAATCTGTGAATAACCCTGGACTTGAGGGTGCAGTCAATACACTTAAAGGTAGGAATACTACTCAGCAGGTTTTCAAGATTTCATAAAGATGTGGTTTGAATTTCTTCTTGAAAGTACCTGTGTTTATGCTGTTTCTATTTGTCTCTTCTACAAAAGCAAATTGCAATGCCTCAGCATTAAAACTACTGTTGAATGCCTGGTTACTTTCTTATTTTTAATGAAATTCATTTTTCTTGTTTTGATTTTTAAAAATAAAAACAATATGTAGCTGTTTCAAACTTAAAAATAATACAAGTTTGTTTTGAAAACTATTGTCTTTTTCTACAAAGAGAAAAGCTCCCCTGAATGGCTCTGTTGTTGCTTACCTTGAAGAAAGCCTTTAAATGTTTGAAAAGCCTTCAAACAATTTTGTGCACATTAGATTTTTCTCATTTATTTCATTCAGATCAGGTCTATCTAGCAGCCCTCTCAGAAAGTAAGCACAGGTTACCTGGCTTACTTACCAGCCACCTGGGTGGCTGCAGGTGGTATCTCATGATATCAATTTTTAACAAGCTTGATTATGTTTTGTTTTCACACATAGAAACATCCTTCCAATAAGAGTAAGCATGAGACATATTTACATATGTTACATTAAACATTTATGCTTTCTATTTAAAGAAGAGAAATTAGCTTTAAGAAAATGCCAGAAAACTGGCCTTTGATAGAAGAAAGATGAGTAAAATGAGGACACTGAAGTTCATAAATATTCATTCCATTTCCTGTTACTTCTGGAAAAAATTAAATCCATAGGATTTCATTGCCATATCCCTTTTTTCCGATGTAGAAAGAAATGTGAATGAACAACCACTAAAAATAAAGATCCTCAGTAAACTGAACATTTATCCAGTGCATTCACACAAATGTAGTTGGTCACAAATGTTCACATTTCTTTACATTAATTACTTAACAGTAGTCTGTTTCTTAAATATACACACATATATGCATACATGTATGTTTTAAATATCTATAAAATGCATATATATGTATATATGCAGCCTAGGGTTCAAAATGCAAAGTAATTTAACACAAGTTAAACAAAATATGAGGGGAATTGTCAGCAAACTGGAAAGACAGACAATTGATGGGAATTA
The DNA here is from genome assembly GCF_965231275.1 of Zosterops lateralis. Classification (NCBI taxonomy): domain Eukaryota; kingdom Metazoa; phylum Chordata; class Aves; order Passeriformes; family Zosteropidae; genus Zosterops; species Zosterops lateralis. The sequence goes on along the minus strand of NC_139800.1, from coordinate 14,474,995 downwards.
CATTTTTTCATTAGTATTTGTGTATTGAACAATTTACTGCTCTCTATATTTACAGTGACAAAAGCCACCTGGCAGATATTTAAAAAATGAAAATCTGTATTAATTTTGTCTATATGAATTCTGATTTTTTTTCAATTTGCTGTAAACTATATGAAATTATGGAGGTCTCCTTGTCAAATTGCTGAAGCAGGTTCTTCTCGATCTGATATTTAGGCAGATCATCTGGCTTTTGTCCAAATTAGTCTTTAATCCATTGGCAACAACCTTAAGATACTTGAAAACAAGCATTGTCTTTCACAGAAGATATAAAGATATCAAAAAGCATGTTCTGCATGTGACCCAAAAGATCTTTGAAAATTGTCATGGAAAGACACAAGAAAGTCAACCCATTGGTCTAAGCCCAGTTAGGAAAGTCATTGTGCACATCTGTAGCCTAACCTTTTGCTATTTTCATCTAGTGCTCATGCAAGGACAGTGGATTTTCTTCCATCCAGTGGAAAATCCATCCAGAACCACACAGCTGTCCTTATAAATAATTGCACAAGAACAGACTTCCCCCATAATAACGATCATTGAGGTGACAAGAGGTTAATAACAAATGTGGATTGTGTACTTCCATCAATACCCATGATGGAACTCACAATGAAGAAATCTATATTTGCTTTCATCCTGTTCTCAAAATTACAGGATAAATAAGAGACCATATTGTAGTTATTTACATGGGAAGTCTTTTCTATATGTAAGATAATTTTAATTGAGATATTCATAATTAAAATGCCAATTAACCTTGATTTTTCCTCCTTTATAATTATTTATACTAAACACATAATAACTTTGATGCAGATGGAGAACTGTAAAAAATTTAATGAGGTAAATTGCGTATGGAGTTCTACTTCAATTAGTTCAGTCATTTTCTGTTAGTTCTAATTATGTAACTACATTATTTACATTTAGCAAATGTATTTAGTATTAACTTTTATTTAATGAGAATTAACTCAATATTCAATGACCTTATCAGTGTACACTTGTGATTTAATTTATGTTCTGTAAACAGTTACTTTGTTTCTCATTTTTCCACACAAGCTGCACTAGTTGTAGTTTCTTTTTCCAATGCGAGATACATTTTCAGCAATTCAATTAAAACCTATGGAATGTGTTATGCAATTAATTATCAAAAAGCAACTGAGAGTCTGCATTAACATTTCTCTTGCACAAGACGTATAAAACTGATGTCATGACTTTTTTTCTAGCATAAGTGTTTTTTTCTCTTCAGCTGCTTTCACACTGGGTTCAATTAATAGCATTCAGCATTCTGAAAGAGAAAGGTGGCATACCCACAGGAGGAAATCCAGCAGTTTCCTTTGTTACAATAATCTCCTTGTAATTTGTCCTTACTTAAATCTTAAATGAATATTCTCACTATCACCTTACCTTCCACTGCCTTCCCTCACTTTCACCTGGCCAGTAAGACAGTGAAATTTGATTTTACTCTACATAGGTTAAAAACCATGAAAGCACAAGCCATGAAAACTGTGTCTTCTGCAGGGAGGAGCAATAGCATGACTTCAGTCATTGCATCGTGCACATTTTGTTTGGGTGCCAGTGCATGTTCATTTTCAATTTACTATGACTTGGAAACAATGCATTTTTTTTTTATTTTCCCCCCTGTAAAATCCTACTAAGTTAAATTAAAATATAAATAGTTTAATTAAAAATAGAGTTGAAAGAATTATCATGATTTATCATTAAGGAAGTATAGTTTTTTTTAATCCTCAGAAGAATTATAAACACCATCCCAGGTGCTAAAATGGTAGATCAGCCACCTACTCCCTCTGTCAGGGAAAACTAGACCCTTTTTCTCTATTCTTCAGTAACTTGGTCAGGTCCACTTTGAAATCTAGTTTCCAGTGGGATATTCACCAACCTTTGGGATAGATACAGATAATAGAAAACTGTCTCAGATACTGCCATATTCTTTGCAGTGGATGGTAAATATAGAATTATATTTTCACCATGCCACAAAGGACTTCCTCAAAATCTACCACAACCTCAGTCTTACTATGTTTTGTGCAGATATTGAAAGAAAAGCATTGTCCCATCCTTTTAAAACATCAGGTTTGATTTAGAGTATTGAAAGAATTTGATACATCCATTAATTACAGAACGGACATTAAATCTTTGTTCATCAACAAGAATAAGTCAAGCAAATCTATGAGCTCCATGTTGGTCTATCATATCTTGATCAAAACAGAAAATGAGGGAGAGGATAGCTAGCACCTAGAAAGCCAGTTATTGTTATTATTAGAGGCTTTATCTGAAAATGCAAAAAGAGTGAAAAATGGTGAATATCTGAAAGATTTTAACTGTCCTGATGGCTTCTCTATTTCCCTAAAAAATAATAGATGGCTTAGGACTCATAAGAGAAAGATTACAGTCTTCCCATATGAGGCACTCAATATTTTCTCAGGGACCTTGGCATGCTTTCTAAGATGGAGTAGAAAAGACAGATAACATGCAAGAGAATTCAAGGAATACATCTGCCACTAATCATCCCAGGGAGAGAGGGATTACTGGTGGGAATTGTTTCATGCCAGACTGGAAACACACAGGAACTGAATAAATGTAGTTCCTAAAACCCAGATAAATGTAGGGCAATCAGAAATCACTTTGGTATCTTGTCCTGGCATGCATCATCTGCTATGTATACCAGAAAGACTGTGATAATTTTTTTTTTATTGAAAACTGAAAATTCTTTCTAGAAGTCTATGTATTAATTGCCTCAAATTTTACATATTCTTGAAAGTGGACAACAGTAGGCAATATCTAAAAAGTATGGAAAGGGAAACAATAATTAATGAGAGTCAAACAAAGCAATCCAATGTCTTTTTTATTATTTAAATAAATAACTGAATAGTGCACATTATATTTAGTGTGATATTAAGTAGCTAATACTAATCATGAAATTTACTGTTCCTCAGAATATGCTGTTTTCTAGATGTTTAAAATCAGAAACTGAAATATGCTTGTATAAGCCATTCAGCTGTCTGATTACCAATAATTGTAGACAACCAATACATAAATTTCTTTTCTTAAAATTATTTATATAAATTATTGGTTCCAATAAAGCATTCTTTTTCTACACCATGTAAGAGAATTTTAGAGACTCAAAAATCATGATGCTCCAGTTTTGCTTCTCAAACATCTACAATAGTGTTTCAACAAAAACTGTCCATAGGCCCCAGGACCCTGCTGCTTAGTGACCACTGTATTTTTAGTTAATAGGTCAGAATTACTTTTTAAAAAATATTGTTTTCCTTCATTTTATGATAGTAGTAGTCAGAATCTGAAATTGAAGCATACACAGTGAATGATTGCAGAATTATCTGACATAGCTACTTAGTTTTTTAAGTCAAGAGAGAATTCCTAATGAAGAAAGCTGGTGGAATATTTTTCAATTTTTTTTTTTTTAATTATTATTACTTTTCAATAAGGAATGATATTACCCTGTGCTGGAAATAAAAAGAGCTGTTTTGCCCTAAATGACTCTTATATTAGCATGAATTGAAATTGCATAAGTTTCAAAGGAAAAGAATGGACTTCTGTACTAAAGTAGTGGGACAGAGTTTTAAACTAAAATGACCTTATGAGTAATTTCACAGCATATATACCTCTGTGATATAGATAAATAGAGCTGCTCAATCCAAAATATTCACTGACATGAATTTATGTTATGGATTAACATAAAATACAATCCATTGCATAGGTCTATGTGTAAGCTGTGGATACTAGTATGTTTTTAATTCCTAACAGCATCTTAAGTTAATAATAATGTTTTTGTGAACCTTACTCACATAAGTTGAATAGGAAACCATTTCTTTTTTAATTGACTCATCATTTTAAAAATGTTTCAGGATATTGCCAGCACCCCAAAACACTTCAGGAATCACTGACCTTTCTTCTTTGTTGAACAGTTACCTTTTAATATGAATCCCTTTCTAGAAGACAAGATGCTGATAGATTTCTGATAAATTAATGAGAAAAATCACCAAGAGTAATCAAATCCTATAATAATACTATTCTATCAGTAGTAATTGTGTCTTTGGCTGTTCAGAAACTAAGTTCTTTCTTTTTTCTAGACACAAGAAACAAAACTGACAATTTTTCAATGTCTTTTTCATATCAGGTTGATATTTATTTTGAGACTTACAAATGAGTACAGTACATTTGAACTTAACTTTTGATCTAATTGTTCCTATACAACTTGTATTTAACATCTTTGATGTCTGAGTTAGTGATCTAATCCACTGTGTAACTCAGCTTTTATTGATCTGTTCTCATGCTGAGCAAATCAAGTCTCACTTTTATGGCAGAGATTGAAAAAGATAGTAAAACTGCCTCTGAGACAGCAGTTTAAATCTGTGCAATAACAGTGGAGGCAAGAGATAAGACTTTTATTACTCTGCCAAACTTCACATGAACTCAAAGTGTCATTAAATTGGTATGTGTCATTTGCCACATATATTTATTTTACTAGATAAGTTGGTAACCACCCATTTAGATTCAGTGCAGCACCACAATTTCTTTGCCACATCTTCTTTGCCACAGAATCTATCTCTGACACTCAAAATACATTTGAAATACCTTTCTTATGGTATTTTGCATACTTTTCAGATTTTCTGTTCTCATGCAGTTTTCAAAAAGAATTTTTGAACCTCTTTTACTTAAATGAATTCCAAAAGCAATTTTCAATAGTTATACAAGTGGGACCATTTTTAATATGCTAGTCTGTCATGATGAAAGAAGATTAATTCTCATATACTCGGAGCTTCTCAATCATGCTCCATAATATGTGAGTTCTGTAATGCCTAGTGTTATTACATTACTAAGCATGGAGGAAAATAAAAGCAGTGAAAGTGCTGTATCTCAGCTTGATATTATTGAGCGTAGTTTTACTTTAGAGGGTTTCCTATTGTGGTATTTTTCCCATTGTTCCTTAAGAAGAAAGACCTGATGAGCACACTGAAAGTAAACGACATGTGCAATAGGTGACACTTTTCACTCCCATATATAGAGCAGTGGAGAAGCAGAAAATGCTTGAAAAAATAGGTTGCCTGATTTTTTTTTAAAGTTTAATGTCCTGGAGTTTGTTCAAGATTGATGATTGTACCTGACAACTTGCAAGTCTATCAATCACACTGTTCTGGTGAACAATCTATCTTCCTATCTGAAAGTCAAGGCTTTTATGATGTTGGACCTACAAAATACTGAATACCCTTATATAAATCATAAAGAAAAGTTACTCTTTGTTTACACTGTCTCTCAGTTCTATTGTATGCCTGCATAAGCACTACATAAGTGCAATGTGAGGAGGGAATGCAGGACAGAATAAGCTAGAATTTTATAATACTTGGGGAAGAGGAAGAGTCACAAGACTCTCTACAGTTGTAGTGAAGTCATGTGAATGAAATGCATGTTCCTGTAAAGGCATATCAAGATCAGTCAGATCTACCTATTATTGTTTCTTAGTAGCTTCTTTTCTCTCAGACAGCTGAATGATTGGAATTTTTAAATGAGAACATGAGCAGTGAAAGAATATGACTCAGGTCTAGAATAAACTATCCTAATCTAAAGTGTATATTAGTAACTTTATGAACAGAATTTTATTTCTTATAATTTAGTATTAAGTATAGAAAGAATATCTACAGCAAAATATTGATTATTTATCTCTTTTCAATTTAGAGTTAAAAGGTGTAGGGACACCATTCAAACACTGATTTGTCTTCCTTCTCATCTCTAAAATCATACAGTCCTTTCAACACTCCTTAGGTTGTCACATGGGAAAAAGTAGGAGTTATCAGTGATAAATACCATTAGTCTTGATATACTGCCTCAAAATACTCAATTTTAGAATTCCAGTTGCTGTCTGAGATACCAAGAGGTCCCATCTTCAGTAAATGCATTTAACATTTTTGTATCAGGGCCATACTGTGGATAGGATAAAATTTGGGTGAGAGGATGTTGGAGGAGTTTTAATCTCCTTTCCTTCTTCTTATTATTATTTATCAATGAGACAAATACTCCACAGTTCTGCAACTTAGTCTCACCAGGACAGAGTTTTCCAGTCAAACTAAGTCCATAATTGGCTCTGTGGATGAGAGTTTCCAAGCCTTATGAAGCACAGAGCTGGAAGCATAAGGCTGTATAATCCTTCTGTTTAGGCTTTTGAATTGCTTTTCAAGAGTGTGTGAAATTATACACAGAAAATATTAAAATGAATTGAAATTAGTGAAGTTCAGTGCTCACCATTGATAGCACCACTTAACTGACTCAATATCAGTTTGGTCACGGCAGCGCTAAACAAAATGCCAAATGATAAGGAAAACCAGCAGGATAATTATCTAGACTATTGACAGCCAATGGAGTTACCAGAGAGTAATATTCCTTAAGAATTAAAAATTTATAAAATAATTTTTCTAGTGTCAGCAAAGCATTACAAAAAGCAGAATGAAGGCTCTGGATCAACAAAGCTGACCAAGTCCTGAAATCAAGTTGTGCAGTTACTCTGTCAGAAAAGTAGCCTGACAAATGGGTATCAATCATCTTGAATTCTCAGCAAATAAGTTTGAAGAGCTCCTGATGGCATCAACCTTTCGGCTGCCAAATTACACACTCCTTTGCTAAATTCAATAGCAACCTCCCTCATACTGCTTTTTCAAAAGAAAGGAACTATTTTGCAATTTTATTCTTTTGGCTTGAATACCAGAAAATGTTAAATGGGAAATTTTAGGTATTGGAGAAGTTTTGATTGATTGTTTTATTTTTTAATTAAACTTGAAGATGAATCAAAGCTTGAATAAAAGCAATTTTATGTAGGATCACATAGAACAGCAAGGCATCAAGTCAATTGTTTTTAGGACAGCAAGAATGAGCTGATCTCCACCGTTAATAAAACACTTTCTATTATGCACGATGAAAAAGATGCCTCCCAGATGGCACCCTTGAGAAGAACTTCTGCATGAAGCAAAATCTGCACTTCAACAGTGTAAAACCTCTGCAAATAAAATTTAGGAAACCTAGCAGTGAAATGAGACATGACAATCAACATTAGAGGACTCAACCATCTCTCTTCTGGAGGTGTGAGAATAATAAGACAGAAGCCTTCAGGAGTGCTGAACCACATGAGACTGACACAGGATATCTTTGGCATTGCTGATTCCCAACCTGGGGGTCATGACCCCATGGTGGATAGTGAGGCTATTTTCTGGGGAGTGCAAAAGTTTCTTTCAGAAACTGAGCGTTTATTTAAATCTGTTTATAGACTTTCTGACTGCAAAGATAAGCTCCAGGAACAGTTACCCTGACTAATGGATATAGAAAAACAGACTATGGCTAGATCCTGAGAGAGGGTGGAAGAAATGGCATTTCTCCTCTCTTTGTCCAGCAGATCAAACTTGTGAAAAGTTCTCTTTCAGCAAAAGCAAATATTCCATATAAGCAGGGCTTCCCTTCAAAAGGGAAAAGGCTCTCTCAGTCCTGTGTTCACCTGTCAGTGTACAAAAAGCAGGCAGTGTCCAGGCATGCCAGCATGCCTCCTTTATACACAAGTTAACCTGTGCTGTCTTACAGCAAAATATTTCATAAGCATATAATATTTCATAAGTCTTTAAAAGGAGGCAATGCCATCTGACAGTGAGGGTGCTGCATCATGCTGCCTTTGGATGCTGGCTCTGCATAGCAGCCACTTTTTGTTTTCCTTATTTACTCCTGCCAGTCCCTCACTTTAAAAGTTTTATTTCCTATGTGGAAAGATAAACTGTCTGAGATGAATAAATTCTCAAAATCTAAGTAGCATGGAAAGTAACAGGACCTGCAACACTGGGGATTCCTAAGATGTTAATAATATAAACAAATATTCATCAGCTCCTTGACTTCTAGAAATCTTGTCAGTTCTTTGAGAGTTTTTGACGAGCAAAAATTTAAACTGAATGGCATAATGTTAGATGACATGTGAATAGTCTGCTGTATTTTGCTGTAGTATACTTGAAACCTTAGAATATTAAAAGTTTCAAAAATTGAATTTTAAACTGATTAATTTTGATTAATGCTTAGAATTTTTTTCATTTTTATGTCAATAAAAATAAAAATCATTCATCACTGAATTTGTCTTGTAATTGTTATATTTCTTTATTGCACACAGGATAATAAAACTTGTTTTAAAATAAAGCACTTCATTTAAGTTTAAAACACTAAATTTCAAAATAATGCAATTACAATAATTTCTTAAAATAGATTACTGTATCACCTGAAAACTGTTTAAAAATTCAGAGATCTTACTACAAGTCTTGGTATTCATTTAAGTATTCCTTGGAAATGGAAGTGAATAGCCTTTGGTGATCTCAGTTTAGTTCCTAGTAAATGTCCACATCACAAAACCACTACACTTAATTTCGCATGATTGATAGTCTCTGCTTAGCTGAGACTCAGGGCTGAGCCAGCCTGGGGACTTTATTACCTCCCATTCTAGTAAGGGTGGTCCAGCCAGGTCAAAGTCGAGGTCAATAGTAGGACAGAAAAGGCACTAATTTTGCTTTGAAACAGACTACTCTTCATGAAACAAAGAACTTCACTTTCCAGCACTGTTTCATGACCAGAGATAACCTGTCTAGGAATGAAAATGTCTCCAATAAATATTATCTTCACATTCTGCTTTTAATCATTCAAAGTGTGATATTTAAAACTCTTCCATATTAAATGGTCGCTAATTTGGTTTGGAAGGCATATTTTGTACTCATTTCTGAATCCTTCTACCTGATATGAGCCACTGATCACACTTTTATACCCTTCTTTTTTCTTAAGAACACATTTAATATTTGCTTAAATGTTAGTTATTGGAAGTTTTCTCAGATTACTTGAAAAATCATCTTTCTGCAAAAAGTTTATGTAGGTTCAGAGTACTTGAGTTAGGTGTTCATGCTCTCAAAATATATTTTTCTATAATACTTATCTGTGTAGAATTATGCCTATGGTCAGTTTTGCAAGTAATACAGAAGTCCATTAGCAACTGGTTTAGATCCAAAGTAGCATTAAAAGTAAGATTGGTGCATCCTGAAAAAGCCAGAAGGAGGGTAATCTGATGTGTTTGGTTTGATTGTGTATTTTTTTTTTCTATTGCAAGACATTTATTTTCCATTAGAGACAAAGAATAGGATGCAATGATATTGCAGAATCACAACTGGAATAAACCATGCTAGTCAAGTCCCAGAAAACTAATAAAATCATTCATAAATCCATTTGAAGAATTAGGTTTATACTTAAATTGTACTAAAAATAAGTTAATGACAGCTAATCAGGCTTTCAGATTTTTTTTTTTTCCATGTGGAGAAGTCCACACACATTTAGGCATACCTGAACCTCTGTGATTTTGACATTCTCTCATTTTTAGAAAATAGTCAACAAATACATGTTTATCTTTTTTTCAGTGAATGCACTTCTCTGCAATTTTTTTAAGGGAAATAGTAGCTTTCTTTATTGTCTGAAGTTGAAAACTTGTGTGAGGCTTTGTATCTGCAGAACTGGTTCTGCTTAACCAAACTGTGCACTGTGGAGAGGCTGTTCAAGGAAAGAAAAAAAAAAGTGGTTTTTTGTTCATTTTTACACTTCAGTAATAGACATTCAGGTGCAGTGCTTTCACTGACGAAAAGATGTTATACAGAAAAAATTAATTTCAATCCTGAGCATTTAAATCCTGGGAGAAACTAGGATTTTGGCTCATTGGGAATAAAAAAAGCATTTGAAAGTGTTAGAACACAATATCATTTAGGCATTTATGGTCCTTCTGAGTTTGGCTGTCCGGCTAGCTTTGCTCTTCAGTACCATACAAACGAGTTAATCTTTTGAGTCCAGATTTCAGACAGAGATGTGACCTTGCTTGGAAGAATGGAGTGGACTCAGACTTGGTGTTACTTAGGAGGGTTTATTCAGGACAAAGGCCCAGGTGGTCAAAGCGTGAGTGGTTGTGAGAGTTCTGGCTTGCCCTTATCAACATGGGCATTACAGATGGAAATGAAGGGGAGGGGTTTAGGAACAGGGAGGCTGGACTTCGACATGTAGGGGAAAAGGGGGTGTGGATGATACCCAAGGCCTGGCAAAGCCACCTGGCTTCATAGAGCCATCAAGTACCTGGGAGTGTCCACAGATAACATACAATAGGTCTACAATGGCCTAGGCCAAGCTATCTGACTTGATGACAGCCATTAAGGGAAGTGGAGTGGGGGTGGATGAACACTTACAGAAACTTAATACCAAAAATTACAAACATTTTAGAAAACCCAAAATGCACACTGCAACAGGCATTCTCAAGTGGAAGAGACCTTTGTATCAGGGATTCTGTTGTTCCTCATTTCTGATATATGTTAGGGTACTCATTTACTTTTTTAATGGACAGACTTTACTAGAATAATTTTAAGTTAAAGATTTTGTGCTGGAAAAATTATGAGCTTATAGGTGATTCAGGTAGCAGTGAGGCCATGCAATCCAATTTTAACACGTTAAATGTATCCTGATCTGTCACTGGATTGTGTCCCTAAACTATGAGAACTATGATTTCTAAACTGAAGATCATAAAAATTGGTTCTATGAAAGAAATTATATGGCAGCTTCTTATCTTTTCTCTTTCTTTCTTCTCATCTTCTCAACAATAACTCACTTCCTGATTGTGACTACACAGTCTAACTTAGCTAAAAATGAAGTAAGTATATAAATATAAATGGACTGAATGAATAGAGACAATATTTTTAAACTTGAAAGAAAACATATTTCAGTTGAGGAGTATTAAAGGGAACATAGATACTCAATATATAGATACAAGCATCTTTTGGTTGGATTTCTCTGCTACTAAAAGTCTTACAGAGTGGTTACAATTATGCTGTTGATAAAAGACCAAGGATACAGTATAGAATTATTTCACTTTGGAAAAACAAGGTTTGAGTAGAAGTCTTCTGCAAACAAAGCATGATCTGCCATGAATTGGAACCATATGGAAGAGGAAAAAACCCTAAGTCCAAGAAAAAGACTTTGACATTCGTAATGGAGATCAAAAGCTTTCAAAAACCATCTCCTACAAAAAGGATGGAGAAATCTCAGATTGGAAACTTCATTTATATCCTGCAATTCCTTTCACATTTCTTAAAATAATTGCTAGTGCAGAAAAGAGACAGAGAATCGTATGACTTAGATACTGGGATTTGAAATATATATATATAATAGAAAAATAAACTTATTCATCATCACATTCCTTTAGCTTTACAGTAATATAACTTTCACAGCAATGGAAAAATATTATTGTAACAGATTGGTGTTGAGATGAACTAAAACCAAAATAGGTTAGTGTTTTGGGGGATTTGCTTTTGGTTTTGTTTCCCTTTCCTTCCCAAATTTTTTTCTTCCCTTTTCTTAATTTCCTTCTATCATGTATAGTCTTTTTGTGGAAAGCAAGAAATGAGGGAAAGATTCTAGAACAGCAGTGACATTTTCATCCTTTTCAGAATTTTATCTCATTGACCTGCCACAATTGGCGTGTATCCTTAAAAACACTTAGTACTTTTATAAAGTCTTTGTAATTAGCAACAGCTAAAACAAGGATATAAAGCTGGAGTTTAAATTTGGTTCATTCATCTTTGCCTCTGTAACAGAGCAACTAATCATTCAACCAATAATTCAACTAATCATGTGTTTGCTCATCTTTATATATAAAGGTCTGAAATTATTCTCAAAAATTTAATGTAAATATACAGATAAATATTTGAAGATTAGGTTCTAAACCACAGTAATGGACTAATTTTACTTTAGGATGTAAATTTCTATTCTTTCCTCAAAAATTTTTTGAACCTCAGAAGTAATTTATTTTAGGAGGCCTTTTCTTGTACACTTCTGATAACTTCCCAAGTCAGTTAAATGGTATGTTAACTTTTTTCCTTCATTAGAACAATAACTTAATTTATTATATTCTATAACTTAACTCTGGAGACATTTTCATTGGCAAGAATGCAGGTATTCAAATTCAAGGAAGATTCCTAGACACCATGTTTAAAACCCACAAAATTTCTTTGAAACAGTTTCCTTTCCTATATTAAACAAGACAGAAAAAAAGAAAAAGAATCAATTTAAAGCTGAATTTAACGTTATCTGTTCATCCTAATGTTTTTTGTGTACCTAATTTAATTTTAGAATGTAAAAAATAAAAATAATGGTTGAATTATAGTTAAGCAATATAGACAGATTAGCCCTCCTTAGGAAGACTTGCACAATGTATTATAATGATATCAACTTTTCTTAGTAGTAATGCCAATGATCCCTGATTTAAAAATTTGCAGTTTTATCATTTGATATATTAGTATTAAAATAATTTCTATTATTGACAACATGTTGTTCAAATATTCCTCAAAAGTAGAAAAAAAAAATATTCTAAACCTTTCACTGTCATTTGTTCTGATTTTAAAGCCACACTATTTGATTCCAAAAATGATCTGAAAATCCTATTTCTTCCTCAAAAAAAAAACCCCAAATATTCAGTGACCAGCATTGAAATTGAGCACCAATTCTAGAGCCATACGTAGTGGGATTCAAGTAAACTCACATGTTTAGTGCTTACTTCAGTATTTTCTAACTATATTTTTATTATTATTTTTTTAGTAGGACTGAAATTTTAAAAAAAATCAGAATTAATGTAGCTAACCCTTTTTTTCATTATAGGTGCCCTGTGCCCAATGATGGAAACCAGCCTGAAGCTTAGACAAGAATATATTCTGCATTATTCTAGCACAAATATTCACATTTGATTCACCCAGAGCCACATTCCAGAGGAAAGAAAACTTAGTCTGAGATAATCCCACTTATGGCATACCTGGTTTTTTTTCCAGCCTTGAAGTTGCATGTTGATTCTTACTTTGCCTCCTATATATTTGGATCTCATCATACTGTAAAATAATGGTTAACAGTCTGTCATGCATTTGTTTCACATTAGCTGTGACCAACAAAGCCTCTCAGAAACATCCTCCTTCTGTTGGGCTGCTCCTCCCCAGTGTATGCTTCAATCCATGAAGCTTCTGTTATATTACACCTTTTTTGTTCATACACCCTTGCAATTCAGCCCTCATGTCTTTCCTCAAGAATGAGCGACATCTAGGTAAAAGACAGAAGCAAAATCACAAGGAGGTGGTCGACTTAAGTGATTTTGAGCTCCTCTGAAGCTACTAAGTTGGGAATACATATATTTCAGAGAGTTACTGTGATACCACCAGCCCACTGCTGATAAAACATGTCAGAGCTATTGTACTTCCTTTTGTCATGCAGGAATGCTGCCAGTGTAGCCAGTGCTGATACAGTGCAAGAAATCAAACTACATGTATGAATTATATGTGTGTTGGTCCAAGATAGTTCCTCCTATTAGGAAAAACAAAAACAAAACCAAAACCAAACCAACAAAGTATAACCCAACAACATGCAGCAACTTCTAATTCTTGCATTTTATGCTGTTAGGACACCAGTAACACCCTGGTGTACCTAGCACTGAAGGTAGCACAAAATGAGGCAAAATAAAGCTTTTTTTAAACGGGAATTTAAAACCTACAGGCAGTGAAGGGACAATACGAACACAAATCTACAAGATGTTTCTAGGACATAGCAAAAGGAGCAGGGGACAGTTTCTTCGAGGAATAATTCATTTCTGTGAGTTATATTTTGTGAAGGAGTGGGGATGGGGCAACATTGTCTATTTTTTATTGTTGTAAGGCAGGCTAGGAAAAACACAAGTTGCAGTCTGGATGGAGGAAATCCAGAGCAGAACTGTGACTGGGGGGAGCAGTGATGTCAAGAGTGTCTTTCTGGAGAGATATTCCCACATTCATTATGTTTATAAGGCTCTTCTGCCATATGGATTCCAGGAAGGTTTGAGTGAGCAAAGCCTGCATGCCACACCTGCAGTCACGAACGCCAAGGGCAATCACTCCCTACAGACACTGCTTAATTGTTCACTGGTTTAGTCCAACAGAGAGTGCTTCTACAACTTCTCTGCCAGAATTCCCGACATGAACTGATAGAAGGATGTGTACCTACACAGCTCAATGTGCAGTGCTTCTAGCAGCCTTTCGGGCGATTTCTGGGAGCTGGAAAATGTTGATTCCTAGCCTAGAGGGTGGCACTGGGTAATACAAGGCAGATATCCAAGCTGTAGAATTCATGAAACTCTTTGCTGTGAAAAACAACAGACAAATCCAGCATTGCCTGGAAGGGGAAATTTGAGTCTGCAAGCTGTTAGACTTTAGGTACTGATAAGGAAAGGGATCCTGCATTGCATTTTGAAAAAAGTACAGTAAACACAACTCCAGTCAGAGCAGGTCATTTAAAGTCCTTCCTGCCTCAGGCTTAACATGACACTTAAGTGCTACTACATGTGAAAAGAAAAAAGCAATTCAGCGTTCATAACAAACTGCTTTTCCTCGATCACTGGGGCTAAAATACCAAAAGATTCCTGCAAGCAGGGGAATTGCTCTCTTCACTGCTGTGTTCATGTTTTTATTGGGTAACCATTTTGTGCATGTTGAAAAAATAAATGCTGCTCTAAATAAGAATAAATGTGAAAGTATACAAAAATAATTTTATATTTATAAGTGTAAAAAAATGTGCTTTGCTTTTCAGATCTACTACGCTGGAAAAGCCAAAAAAGCTTTTCAGTTCAGAAGGTAAATTCTTTGCTCACCATTGTAAATTGCAGGGAATTAGTTTCCCTGGGCTTCTGCAGGAAGAACGCTTTTGGTGACTGCTCTCAAAATTCCAACATTACAGACTCACAAAAGGGAAACACAGAATTTTTATCCCCAACATGAAAAGATTTACTAACAAATTTAATGACTGAATTTAAATTCACTTTGACATAAGTAAAACTTTGGATCTAGGCATAATCCTGACTGTGAAACCACTGGGTAGAAGGCAGCACTATGCATAATTCAGCAATACATACTGAAAGGACTTTCGAAGGAATGCAGCAAAATAGTTTTCCTGGTCAACTATAATTTTTAACTCTGAAATCAGCACAAGATATAAAAATTGTGAAAATTATCCTAAGCTTCCTACCTATCTGCCAATCATGTTAATATGGCTCATTTCTGGTAATTTGTGGCATTCTAGTGTCATCATGCATAAGAAAGTGAAAATTGTAAAACAGTACAAATTGTGAAACTTGTGAACAATACAAATTAGGTAATTATTTTTTTAAATTGATTGCCTATATAAGATGTTTTAATTTTCCTGGATTTCTTGTCAATTTAATGCAAACACTTTTTTGTTTATCGCTGTTTAGTAATTTACTGAATATATTGCCTCATGACTGACTTTCTTCATCTCAAAATGGAAATATAAGGATGTCTTTCATTGACTAAGTACCATTTTCCTCCAGGTTAGAAAGTAGAAATCAGGTTATCCAGCAAATGAAATTCTGACTCCATCCAAAGGGTTTAAACCTTCAGATAAAAGAAAATTTGTGTTCTGAGCACTCTTGGAACTTCTGCTGAAATTATCACCAATGATCACAAATTAGTCACATTAATGTCTTAAAAGAATTAATAGGGTTGGATGGATGAAATAATCCATTATTCCTCTATTGGCTCTAGAAATCCCTGTGACTCAAGTTTACACATTGCTCAGTCACAGCTCCTGCAGTCGTATTTAATTTCCATACTTTTACAATCATGGAGATAGTCTTTCAGGAAAGAAAAAAATCATGTATATGAAAACAAGAACCTGTCTAGTATCACTTCAATAAGACAACAGCACTCCCCTTAAGAGGGACAGCCCAAGAGCTAATGACTTTTTTGACTTTAAAACCATACTCCTTCTACTAGAGTAGTTGGTATCACTTATTCAGGTGACAACATACTCTGAACTGTATAAATTCAGCTCTTGTCCACCTGATGAATATTGAATTGTATTTGTATTTCTTTGCTCACCCAGGTGCTTGGCTGAACTAAAGGAGATTCAAGAAGATTTCAGGAGAGTTATTCCGAAGGGCAAAGGTAAAGCCAAACCCACATGATCTCCCATTCCCATATCTGAGCTGGGATAGCCCAACAGGATTATAGCTATAATCTTTTTCACTGAGCATAAGGAGGTGATGATGCAGGGGTTCTCTAAGTCCTGCATTTGCATGGAGGGGAAGAGGGTTAAACTGGCTGCTTGGCAAGTGACAAGGATTATAAAAGGCAATCAAGGCCTTATCAGCAGAGCAAGAGAAGGAATGGGTGATCCACAAAGAAGTGTGGAGTATGTCTCAAATTCCAGCTTTTGTCCACAAATGCTAAGATTGGATGATTTTGCTTTACATTTTCAGCATTGCTCTTGTCTCCTTTTTCATACTAGTATAGACCCATGAATTTATATAATTTTTTCCCCCTAGGATTTAGGTTTAGGTTCTGGGACTCCTTGATTTATTTGGAAGGCACATGACTGGCAAAAAGGGGAAAAGGATCTTTGACCCTCATTCTTTTGGTCCATTCTGACCTAATGAATACCGTGATACACTTGAAACCATTTTTAAATTTTGGGTTGTTATTTTCTTATCTGTCTTAATAAGCTGTCTGTTTTCAATCCTTTAATTGCCTTTCTTCCTTTTTTTTTTTTTTTTTTTTTTTTTTTTTTTTTTTTTTTTTTTTGGTGAAACCTTTCTGGTTTGTTTTAATATTTTCTGTTCAAGTGCTATTTCATTTCAGTTTTGAACAGCCCATAGCCACAACAATAACGCTGATACTTCCAGCACATACCATACAAGTGTAAGAAGACAGAATATGTATCATAGCAGAGAATGCTTGAAGAAATCTTGATGTCAAGGCTAAGAAAATTCTATTATTTTGCTCTTGCAAAAAGAAATAGGACATTACTAACACACAAAACTAAAGCTTTTACTCCTTTTCTTACTACATTGAGTAGATTCTTCTGTTCCACCTGAAGAGCTCTGAAATGGTGGAAGATAAACATTAAACCCCTACCAATTTTTTGTGGAGTTGGAAGGGTGAGAGATTTAACTATTTTTTCAGTGTTCCCTTTGTACATTGCTTTGTTTTACTTTTTTATTATTTTATTCTTTACATAGCCAAGTAAAAATATGATGTCATGAATTTTTAGAAGTATTAACACAACAGAGTAGTTTGTTTTCCAAAGCCACTGCAGTCTATTATATAATGACACACATACTGCATAATAACATACATTTGTGCAGCATTTAGGAAATGTGTGCTATTTACCTGATGGACTACAATAACTGCCTCAAAGCTACTACAGGCTTTAAGGTAAACATGTGTTTTGGTATGCATACTAATTTTTTTTAAAATATACTATTTACCCCATATGCTGTAATTACACAGTCTGTTGTATACATGAAAGGCACACTTTTTAAAAATGGCTTTTTGTCAAGATGGTTCATAATAGTTCCTCCAGAGTCATGTAAAGAAAGTACTTAGAGATAAATCAATCCGTTTGAGACACTTTCATTTATTTGTTGCTTGGGGTGCTGGAAATATTTAGTCCGCTTTGGATTTTGAAAAGATTAGGTCATAATAGGCAACGCTGTGTGTAAGTAGTGCTAGGAGTAAGTATGAAATGACTGTCAGGAAATTCCAAACTGTCTGTTAAAATCTGACTTTGTCTGCAAGGGTAGCATAAGTCCTTGTGCCGTCAGCAAAAGGGCAAGGGCTGAGGGCTGCTTGAAGAGCTCTGAGAACCCAATCCAGCATGATTAACTCAGATAATCACTCGTATGTGCATACACCAACATTTTACATGGGCAGGATTATTTGTCTTACAGGAAGTTGAAAATTGTTCAGTTGAGAGATGCAGATCCCTCTCAAGGTCTCCATGGTCCAATGCTTTCCCTACAGAACGTGACACTAAATTACCCTTTGCTTTCTCTCTTCAAAGGAGAGCTTCAGAAAAGAAAAAATATTCCTTTTGAGGAAGAGAGAAAGCCCTCTACTGTTTAGTTCATACATGTATGCAAAAGTTTTGGCTTTGGATGTGCCAAATTGTGTAACAATTCTGTTACACAAAGGTCATTATTTTTATTTCCTTTTTTAGTGTTATACTGCCATTGTGGACGTGGATCAGTGAATTTGGCCACAGCCCTGTGGAAATACACTTGATTATTTATCCTTTTTTCTTTATAAATCAAGGATTTTCTGATTATATGAATAAAAGATATTTTTGATTCCTACAACAAGTATCTGGAGAACATCTATTTTTTCATTGTTTTCATAACAGTATTCAATTTCCACAATATATCAGCAAATTTTGACATATGCTGAAGTTTAAAGCTTTGATTCGAAAAATTAAAATTATCACTTGCTTAATTGAATTACAACAACAGTATTTGTGCAATCAAAACCAGAGCTTCTTTGTCAGACAAATTGAGACATTTTTAGGGCTAAAAAAGCAAAAGAAAATTATTGGTAATGTCAGTTTATAAATATATTTGAGAAAGGAATCTGTTAAGACCTATAAGAATATAAATTATTAATAACAACTATTACCTCAGCAAACATGTTTTTATATTACCAGCAGTCAGACATGCTTTTTCATGCTATGCAGAAAAAAAATGACATAGAATAATGGTTATTCATTGTGAATTAGGGTACCTGACCTCAGATGTCCTTTGCAACACAAGGCCTAATTTTTAAAAAAATCATTATTACTTGAATAATGTGGAATGCATTTTGTAAACAATCATTAAAACAAAAGTGCTACATTAAATGGATAATAAAGTTGGAAAGATACAAAGGACACCATGAATAATATGACTGTCTTTGTGAAAGCAGTGCTTAAAGCCTTGAATATTCCTTTCTCAGAGGAAAAACGTGCTAATACTAGATAGCTGTTGTGATACTTAGGAAAGGAGCTCTTATTTGAAGACCTTTTTCTTTGAATCCAGCCTTCATATACCTTACACTACAACTGCAATCTAATTCAAATAAGAAATAATTTGTTGAATGAAGATTAGTGTTTTTTGCAGGAATGAAACACAACATGGTTGGTACTACAGCTATTTTAATATAAAAATATTTGATTATATGAGATTTTCATGCTAGAAGCATAAGTGACCAGAATCGCTACTCTGAAAATAAACCTGAGACAGTTTACCCTCTGCAATATTTTATCCTTCTCTGTTGGAACAATGTGACGGCTACTAATTGTTAGATATTGTTCCTTGCTGCCTGAGGGATCAGCTACAGAAAAATAAAAATATTCAGAGAATCTGAGGGAAAGACAGAGGGAAGGTTATACAATGTATTATGAACAAATATTTGCAAGGCATCTTCAAAATAATGTATAGTACAGAGCAATGTGGCCTACTTTTAACTCTGTGATTTTTCCCACTGAAATATGCCAGCCACATGCAAATCCCTCTGTTTAGATGAACAAAATAGAAAAAACAATTGTTAATGAGAGGACCTCTATTTAATTGAAACTATCAAAGCCACAAAGAAAACTAAAAATTCAATCAAAAAAATATAATAATTTCAGTATGAATGGTTGTTTCTTAGGTGGTGTGTCTATTGTCTACATTGTCTCCATGAGCTGCACTGGGCTTAAATATAGGCCATAAAATATACACTTAACCAACAGAAAAATATGAGGCTATGATTTTGTTTAGACTAACAGGACTCAGATAAGGAAGGATAAAAGGTAAGTATGTGTTTCAGAAGGAAAAAGACTAATTAAGGAAATAAAGTTCAGATTCTGAATGTTTTTTAAAAGAAAAAAAGCACTAGTCTTTAATAAAAAAATATATATCTAGTGCTTGCCTGCTGAATATTGAAGAGCTAAAGTTTCATTCTCATTAAAATCAATGGAAAATCATTTCACAAGTTCTCAAAAGAAATAATTAAACATTTTTGGAAAACGATCAATCTAAATAGTCTTATAAAAAAATCAAATTATTGTAATTATCAACTAAATTGCCTAAAGAATGTGTTATATGGAGACTTAATCAAATATTGGCATATATGGGCCAAGAATTGTTACTGTTCATCATAAAATCAGCAATAAATGCCTCCATAACCTCCATATTGTACAGTAGTAAAATTTTAACAGATATGGGCCTCAATCCTCCTTTCATTAATCTCAATAGAAAAATCCCTCATTAATTTCACTAAGAAACTGGTTTTTGTTTCTATCCAAAAACACACCTGTTAAAAACTAGTCATGATGGGTATATTTTTTTCATTCTTTTCTAAAGGAGGAAATATGTAATATGATTATATTGTATAAACTATTTTAGAATAATGTAAAAAAGTGTGTGTGACGTGCCAAAAGGTAATTTTTAATTTTTTTTATTTTTAATTAGCTAATATAGTTATGTTCATTTGCCTTTATTGTATTTAAAAACACCATAGATTGAAAACTTCTTGGTCATTTTTTACACTTTAAAAGAACATAATAAAAGACATATATAAGGAAAATTGCTTAAAATGATAGGCACATCAAAGATTTTGTAGATCATGTAACCACTACCTAAGGTTATAAAAGCTTGTACATTATTTGAAATACAAAAATTCTTCCTATGATGTTCCTGAATTACTGCTACAAAATATGTGATAATGCTAGATCACTGCAGAATATAGGAAAACAGTATCTAGATTGTGAAATTATCCCCCTTGTGAAGGACATTTTAATGGTCTGAATGTAAACACACAATGCACATTTCTAATAACAGAAAGGAAAAAAAAAGTGATATTCAGAAATGCTAACAAGAAAAAAGGCCAAAGGAATATGCAATAATCTTCCAGTTCCTGTGCAGTCTATTGTAAGTTTTATCTCTAAGGGGGTGGAAAAAAAAAAAAGCTTAAACAAGGCCTATTAGCAGTAAATACTTCTGCCAATATCCTTCACAGTAGGGGAACTCCTCCAGCAATTTTCACGATTAATTACCAGTGGCAAGCGTATTCATAATCTGGTGTTAATTTTGCAGTATTTGAATGAACTCGGCTCTGGCACGCTCAGCTATTGTTTCCCTGTTACTAGTAGGATGAACTACTTGTTCAGGTCATGCTGTGTCAAAAGAGTGCTAATGTGTTTATATAAACACTACAAACAGCACCTGCTTTAACCACACGTTTTATTATTATTTTCCATCACCAGTTAGAACATAAAATACTTTGGTTCAGGAATACAAATGACAAGAAAATATTACTGCAGCTTGTGTTTGGAACAGAAATAAAAACATAGGCAGAATATGATGCAAAAAAAAAAAAAAAGAAAAAAAAAAAGAAAAAAAAAAAAAGTCTTTATAACTCATTTGAATCAAAGCTTTTCTGTCCTTATTTTACAAGATTCAGAGAGACTGTTGCGAATTTGTCAGCTGAGCCTGAACACTGTGATGATTTCAGTGAGAGAATCTGTTACTACCAAGACAATGAAATACACAAGAAAGAAGGTACAAAACCAACAAATGTCATATACTTCTTATGTTAGAGTTGATTTTATTTTTCTTGGTTTTTTTCTCTTGTTGTATAATTTAGAATAATTTTGATAATCATCTATAACTCTTTTAAAGATCCTGTGTGTTGCCTAAGGAGGGCTATTCCTGACAGGAATAATTGTCCAACACACATGACTTGTTGGGCAGTGACAATCCCAATCAGTTAATGAATTACACATCTGACATGTGATTATACATCTCAGATGTGTAATTACACAACCACATCTGCACAGGTTGGAGTCCACTACCAAAGTCACTGAGAGAAGTGTGATTTTTATAAAAGCAATAATACACTCCAGGGTGTACACTGTCAGCCTTATACCCCAACTGTACTTGAGGTTTATACAAATTATACCATAACCTTTCACCAGGTCTTATGTTCATTTAATGGATTTATGCATGCTAATTAACATAAAGCTTAATTCTCATATTTATTGTAGTAAGGCCAACAAGAAAAGTGGAGGGACATGTACTCTTTTTTCACGTGGAGAAAAAAAAACATATTAAACATACAAAAAAGAAGGAGTTTTAAATAGTGTCAATTTAAATTGTTACCTAGATGTGCTAAAAGAAATAACATTAAAGAAAATTCAATCTTTGCAGGCAAGGTTAAAAAGAGCAGTGCAGAAACTTTAAGAGTTGTACTGTTCTAGACAGGAAATGAGATAGACCCATATTATGCACATTGCATTTCCATAGCATGTTTTATCATCTTTTAGAGTTATTCATACTCGCAAGAACTAACTTAAAATATTTTAAGTACTTCCTAGCCAATTAGATATGTATTAATCAACAACTGTAGCACAGCAGTGCCTAACAAAAAGGATATTTAAGCCATACAATATCATTCTCTGTTTCTCCTCAGTGTTCATTCATGATAGCAGTGAAACGATATGAAATGACAGCTCTTACAATTTTAAATTAAATTGGCATTATTTCTAGCGAAAGAAAGACTCACAACAGTAATTCCTCTCCAGAAGTTTGATGAAACCCAGACCTTAGTGGGCTGGGTGTATTGGCAAAAGGGATTGAACTAGCTAGCTTTGCCAGCACATGTGTGTTCAAAAGTCATCAACTAATATATACAGGCAATTTATTTTCTCTTCCAGGTGAGAAGGAACGCAGTCCACAACCAACTGAAGCTAATGCTATTCTGTTATTATCCTCATATTTTCATTGATACCATCTTTCCATTCTCAGCCTGCATAAAGTCTCTCAATACATAAGCATTTGCAGAAAAAAGCTTTTGAAATTATGTCCCCGCTGTCAATGCTGGGTCTCCAAACTTCATTCCAAGTCACACATTTAAGAAAAGCAGCTTAAGACAAGATAATGTAGATAAGATAATTATCCGTTTCAAATGTAGAAGATAGCCCTAATGGTCTCTGGTGAGTTGCTACTTGAGGAAAAAATACGAATTCTCCTTTTTCTCTTCTCAACTTGCCTCACTATTGCATCACACCTCTGATATCTGATATAAAAGAATTGTCTCTAAGGAACGGTGGTTGTTTGGTTGGCTTTTGCATATGAAAGACAGCAACTCATACTGAGCCTTTGCTAACAGTGCTGGGCTCCATGACTGTGATGTCCAGTGTATCCAAATCGGCCACAGTGAGGAGGGAGCCAGATGGCCACAGGGTCAGCGGAACAACAGGCATATTCTGCAATCCCACACAGCAGGACAAGGCAGGAACAGGCATTTGAGGAGGATCTAAGGCCAAATGCATACAGGCTGAAGGAATAGAGGCAGCCTGCTCAGCTCCTCAAGCTACCAAGGAGCCTGCTTTGATCCTCATTGCGGAGGAGGAGTCACTGAGTGAAGGTCAGTCCTCACATTAAGGGAGAACCTCCTGGTTTGTGTGCCACAGGCGGGGCTTGAGAGTAGCTGCCTGCCCTGCCACAGACAGAGCCCCACCCAGTAAAACAGGCCTGAGAGGGGCACTTTTCGTTTAGTGTGTGCACAGAGAGCACTGCAGAAAGAACCAGTGCTTCTGGAATAAAGGCACTGCTGCCTCCAAAAGGACAGTATGACAGCACCATGGATGGTGTCAGGCATTTCAAGTACATTCAGGACATTGGCAGCAATGTGGAGAACGGAAAAGCAAAGGGAAAGGAAGTAGGCAGAACAGAGGACCACCTTGGCTTGATTGAGAGCTTCGGAGTATGCTCAAAACCAAAAGAGAAGTAATCCAGAGATGGAGAACAGACACACATGGAGAACTACACAAGGGCATTTCTAAGGTATGCAGAGATGCAGTTTGAAAAGCAAAACCTTAGCTCAAATTTAGATTGGTCAGACATAACAGAAACTACAAGAAAGGGTTCTTTCTTCAAGTATGGAAACAAGTGAAACAAAACAAAAACAAACTTACAAGCAGAAAATTAGCCTGCCATTAAACAGGAGAGGTGACTCAGAATTGAAGAAAGTGTCAAGAACAATTAATTGCTTTTTCAGTGCTCTTGGTGACCGTCTCTGCCAGCACTGTATGGCCCCTCTCCTGGAGCAAATTAAGGTGAACAGTTGCTTCTGTTTCAAAGAAAGGCAGCAGGATGCTGGGTTACAGCAAGGTCATCACCAGCAGAAATAAAGTCACTATCCCACTTTAGTTTTTGTCAGGCCAAACCTCAAATCTGTATTCAGTTTTAGCCCCTGCCATACAATAAAGATATCGATTGCCTGGAGATCATCCAGAAAAGGACCACAAAGATCATCATTGCCTGGGAAATATGCCATGTGAGGAAAGGCTGAAAGAACTGGCTTTGTTCAGCCTTGAGAAAGGAAAGCTTAGAGGAGAACTTATTATATATTTATATCCAATATTTGAAGAATGGTTATAAAGCAGATGAAGGCTCCCTTTATCCAAGGAGTCACATGAAGAAGAAGAGGGATAAACAGTATAAGTAATTCCTGTGGAGATTCTGGTTAGATACAAGGAAAATTTTTCACAATAAGAACAGTCTCTCCAGAGAAGTGGTGGATTCCCCAGTGCTGGACACTAAAGATTCATCTGAACAGGGTGCTGAGTCATCTTGTTTGGCCAGATGATCTTTGAGGTCCTCTTCAACTTGATCTTGTATGAATGTGAAAATGTGTTTGTTGCCTGTTGATTATGACGTTTCTTCTTGGCCAACTAATCTGTCCAGGCACAGAGGATATAGATTTGCAGTGAGATCGAAACAAGAACCCAATGTTTATGTGTGTTTTGCCCTGAAGATTGCTTCAAAATTGGATACGTGCTCACCACAATGTTCCCTGGCAGGAGTACATGTTGTAATTAAAAAAAACTATATAAAAAGGAATGTCCGATGGCAGCTAGAATTCCTGAAATATTTGTATAATATTTTCTATCCTTCAAAAGAAAAAAAAACCCACAGAAATAAGACCCCACAGTGAGACACATCTCTACTTCTTTGTGCTTGAGCACAGTGTAACAGATAACTTACCCAAGGATGCATATCCAACTCCCTGTTTTTCCCCTCTGCAGGCACCAGGCTGTGCTTGGAGCAGTCTGCAGTCTGAACTTCCGTGAAGATGATGATAATCAAATACAGAGTGACCTTGCCCTGTGTTGCCCCTCATGGCTCCCCTCTAGTGCAGTGATAGGTGTGGGTAGATGGGATGTTGTTCTCCTCTGGAACAGCAAAGATGCCTACTCTTCCTACAGACTTGTGGCATTTTCCTCTTGAGAGAGGAAATCCTTGGCAAGTACTTTCTAGTCCATTTACAGTTGTGCTGGTTTTGCACTGATTGGCATCTAGTGAGGAGGGAAGAAGCCATCCACAGAAGTGATTTTTCTGAGAGAAGCTGTTAACAGTTTCCTTCATGCCTGATGAAACCAAATGGTGACTAGTTTGGAATACTGACACCTTGTTAAACCACTATGAAGCTGAACATGCCTCTGTGAATACACATTAAAAATCAAACAAACCCCAGGAAAGCTCTTTTCTCTTGACCTGGGAACAGGTAACAGGGTGGCCTGGTCCCCTCCATGGGGCTGGGCAGGGCCAGGCAGGCCCTGCTGAGGGGCCATGCTCTTTCCAGGGACTCTGCCAGACCCCCTCCTGGCACAACCCCCAGTGCAGCCTGAAATCCTTCATTGTGACTGCTTTGGCTACCAGTGATCATCTTGTCCATCTACAGGCCCTGTACAAGATATTAACTCTTTCATTGCACAGATGAAACTTGCAGGACATTGATTCTTTCTTGAGTGAGAGAAAAGGACAGAGTGAAGACACGTAGAGAAACAACATGGAGACACCAAGGTCAGTAAAGGATGAGTCAAGTCCCACATGAGAGGAGAATGTGAAGATGCCTTAGTCTTAAACTGAAATTCTTTTGCAAGGCCATGGTGATGGACTGTTTTGATACACTAGAGTATCCCTTTAATTCATGGAAACAATATGGGAAGATGAAGTGTTCACATTGCAGACATGGGCAAAAGCATTCATGCTGAAGCAAGTAAATGTTGAAGTAGCTGTGATCTCATGAGAATCTTGAACAGAGAAGAAAATGAAAATGATAAAGATCTTATACCTCAGAAAAGAAGAAGACCTCTGTTCCCAGAGATGAAAATGATCTCAAAGATAGATGAAGAGAACCTTTGCTTTTGAACAGCTCATCCTTAAAATAGTACCCCATGAGTTTGGCATGGCCCAATAAATGCAGCTGTGGGAAGCCTGCAAGAGATGAGAGGGACTTCATGAGTGCAAATTTCCAAGCAGCTGCTGTTGGTGAGAATTGAAGCCACAAGAGAACTGTTTTATTTGACATGGCAAAAGAGATTCCTCTTCCTAAGAGAACTGACAAAAGACTTTTAGAAGTGCTCAACTGATCTAAGTCCTAAGGTTTTGTCTCTGTACCTTGTCAGTGGGAAAGAAAAGAAGGTTGTGGGAGGAGGAGAAGTGTTCTGAAGGCTTTATTCTGATTCTTACTATTTTTTTTCTCACTTCTTGTAGTTTTGTTAATAAAGTGTTCTGCTATACCCTTTAAAGCTTTGAGCCTGCTTTGCTCTTCTCCTAGTCCTATCTTGCAGGAGAAAAGGAGTAAATAATTCTAGTGAGTGCATTGGCTTTTAGCCAACATTAGACCCACTGATTCCCACCACGGGAAATCAAAAATTGGTGAACCGAAACCACTATAACAGCCTTTGTATAAGACAAGAGGCATGGCAAAGAAACCTTCTTCATGCGTCTATAAGACTACAAATATGTAATACTTGCCGGAATAATGCTATTTAATACACACCAGTTTTGTCAGTGGTTTTAGGTGCCTGTCTTCTAGAATATTCCAGAATAACTTAAAAAGTGTGTTAGCACTTATAAAAGATGAACATTAAATTAAAATAAATTCTCTCTGGTTATTTCATTCTAGGGAAAAAAGCATAAGTAGCTTGACACCTATGTAATCCCTTGAAAGGAACCTTTGTCTGGCTTTCAATTGCAGGCAGCAGAGCACAAATCTGCTATAGATAGTTTGTTTGTGACCAAAGGCTGAAATAAAGAATGATGGACAAGTTACACTACCCCAGAAGGAGGCTTAAAAGATTATATTCCTGAGACTAACTCTGAAAGTATCTCTTGGAAACTAATGAAAATATCTGTCTTAAATATTAGAGTCTTTCCAAAATTTTGGAAAAAATATCTGAAGCCATAGAAACATGGCAATTCTGAAGCAAAACGTACTTCTTGGATCAACATGCAGATTAATTTGCATTTACAGGCTGCACAGACATTTTCAGTCTGTGTTTCAACAAAGCTAGTAACTTCAGTTAAGGTGCTCAGGTTTTGTCTATAGAGCCCAAGCCATGCCCATCAATTCACAGAATTACAGAATCATTTAGGTTGGAAAAGACCCTTAGGATCATCCAGTCCAACCACTGACTAATCACCACCTAGTCAACTGAACCCTAGCGATAAGTGCCAGTCATTTGTTGGACACCTCCAGGGACAGTGGCTCCACCAGCTTCCTAGACAGTCAATTCAAATGTTTATGGAATTCCTGTTTATGTCCAAATTCAACCCCTCCAATGTAGCTTGAGGTCTCATCCTCTTATTCTGTCACTGGTTGCCTGGAAGAAGAGACTAAGAGACCAAGAGACCTGCCTACAACCTCCTTTCGGGCAGCTGTAGGGAGTGATAAGGTCTCCCCTGGGCCTTCTTTTCTCCAGGATAAACACCCCCAGCTCCCTCAGCTGCTCCTCGCAGGACTGGTGCTCCAGACCCTTCCCCAGCTCCATTGCCCTTCTCTGGACTCTCTCCAGCCCCTCAGTGTCTTTCTTGCAGTGAGGGCCCAGAACTGGACACAGCACTCCAGGTGTGGCCTCAGCAGTGCCCAGCACAGGGGGACAATCCCTGCCCTGCTCCTGCTGCCCACACCATTGCTGATCCAGGCCAGGATGCCCTTGGCCTTCTTGGCCACCTGGGCACACCTTGCCTCCTGTCCAACTGATGTTGACGAGCAGACCGAGGTGCTTTTCTGATGGGCAGCCTTCCAGCCCCAACTCTTTGGAGCAGCATGAGGTTGTTGTGACTAAAGTGTAGGATCTGGCACTTGGCCTTGTTGAACCTCACACCATTGGCTTTGACCCATCACTCCAGCAATTTCCCCACTTGTCTACACTGAGCCTTGATATATGAGGTGACAGTCTGCGGATTAGTCACCTCAGACCATAGGTTGTCTGGCCTAAATATGACATACTGTGCATCGGACAGGGCTTTTTTCAGAAGTCATGACATTGAACAGGGCTTTTTCAGAAATCTGAATTAAACTCAGGGTAAATTATTGACTATGAGCATATGCATTATTTTTATCCAAAAATAGTTTCATATCAGTAATTTTGTGACTGCAAAACCTGGATGAAATCTCCAGAATGAGAGGTCAGCACTTTCTCTGTCTTTACACCATCTCTCAGGCTCCATCTAACGCAGGTGAACAAAAATATGCAATACTTGTAGGTGTGATCCACTTTGTTCTGTGGTTCATTTGCCAACAAAGTAGATGCAACTTTGCTGCTTTACACTGGGACTTATGCATTGCTTAATAAACTACTTCCACTAAGGACTGAGGTGATTTTGCTTTGTCATTTCACCTGTGTTGAGGAAGTCAACAGAAGTAGAGGTGTATTGCTGCAAGCTGTAAATACTGTGAGATGAAAAGGGTTTTTTTCAGTGCTATAAGACAATACCGAGAATTCATTCATTTTCAGGCTTGCTCTAACAGGTAGCTCAGATATTTTGAACCACATGTTGAGGCCTGTAGATATTTTGGTTGTCATAAGAAAACTCAATGTAATCCCAAACACATTTTAAAAACTTATTATAAAATTATAAATTATTATATAAAATAAATTACATATTAAATGATGGCTCAATTAAAAATATGATAAATATCATTTTACAGCATAAAGTATCTTTTTACTGTGAACCAAGTTTTTATTTTTTAAAAATTATAAAATCTATTTTCTAAAAATTATTATTCTTTAAAAAACTATATTAGATAGTAGTGATCCTAATAAGGACTCCCATATCATCTGACAAACATAATCTATTATGAAGGTAACAAAGAGTTTGTAAGAATTCCCTGTGATTTTTGGAGACTAATTTACTCTGCAAAAATTAAATAAATCCTCCAATTTAAACAAATTCTAATGCAAAGAGAGTTAATGGCTTTCATACTGGACTTTCATATGTTGTTCATAATTTAAACCCAGATATACCTAGGTGTCTTCCGTAATACTTGCAAAATAGATATATAGTGGTCAATATTTCTGGGCCTCAAAGTCCGCACTGCAGCAGCTCTAGAACAGAACCTAGGCAAGAAGGTTCAGAGAGGACATTGATATCAGCTGTGGGCAGGAAGGGTCCCATAACATATTACCCTGATTCTTCAATTCCTCAACAACAACAACAACAATAAAAAGCAAAAGATGTAGGTGAGGCCTGTCCAAGCTTAATGCAGGAAGACCGAGAGGTGCAGAGCAAGAGGTTTTATTTGGCTGTTGTTGAACTGGTTGGGGAAAAGAGAGCTCTTCTCAATCAATACAGCCATTGTTTGCTTGGGCATATGGAATAAAACATTTCAGTGGCCTAAGATGTTACTATAACCATATGTTGTCATTTTTCCTAAACTTTGACAGAGGAGACTCACCAGCATGTTTTGTACTTACAGCTTTATGCTGCTGGGAAATTCAGTGAGTTGCCTTGGGAATTCTTTTTGAAGTGTACATCCAGCTTCTAGTTCAATATAGAAATTGTTCACTATGTAGAGTTACATACCACTTATAAATAGCTTTTTTGTTTGTTTGTTTGTTCGTTTTGTTTGTTTCTCTTCTATGTGCTTGCATATATTTGCCCAGGTGAGACTCCTACTCTTGACTCTCAGGTTTTTCCCTTGATATGAAATCTAAATGCAATTATTTGCTTGTTATGATAGTACTGAAAACACTGGGAACATTTAGACTAGTTTTATGTGGCATGGACATAGCTGACCTCCCTTAGCATCATCTCTTAATCTGTGGCAATACTTGAAGCAACAAGTAAGAAATGAAAAGATCTTTCCTAACCTGCTCAAAAGAGACAGATCCATAATATGCTGAGGCACTCCTAGTCTAGCTGCCTCATCCATCCCAAGCCTTTTGCTCTATAATTCACACAGGGGTTTAGTATGTTACTAGAGGTAGTATTTATATTCTTTTATCTCCATCTCATCCTATATATGCTTTCACTCCTCAGTATGTTATTCTTCAGTCTCTACCAATATTTTAAGAATGCCTCTCCTTCTAGACATTTACTTATAGATTTTTTTTTTTTTTTTTAATTAGGATAACCGCTTTTTGCCACATCAACAATTCTTCAGGAAGAATATAAGTGATCTTGTTCATATAAGGTAATACCCTTTAGTCACCACTGTCTCTGAGTAATAAAAATGCTGTTAAAAAATTGATATTTAAGTTAGCTCAATTAGTATTTAAATATGCCACAATATCTGTTTACAGGAAATAGCCATAGTTCTGCTCAACCAAAAGAGACTACAATGGCCTATGCTGCATTGAACTGCAATACATCTTCAGAGAAGCAGCAACATACAAATTCAAAATTCATTTAAAAAAAAAACATTTAACTGAGAGGCCAAAGGATATTCCTGATTTTCATTTTGGTTTTCTCCATATAACAAATTTTATAGCAGTCAAGTTCCTTATCAAAGACATGCAGGTAGAACAAATTTGTTGCCAGGTACTTGGAGCTAGGTAGAAGAAAAGAAAATGTGGATTGCCATCGCCATACCAAAGAGACTCAAAGAAGATCCCCAAAGTTGGTTAGTTCACAAGTCAGCTAGAAGCTCTCCTTATTTCAGATTCTAGGCAGGTCATAATTAAAAAAAATAATTTACTACTAAGTTCCACTCTGAAAAAAATATGCTGATATTTTGAAAAATATTTGTAGATATCAAAAATAATCAGTGACTGAATGCTGAATCTTTCAGTAAAGGTAGCATTTTCATACAAATATTTAAAAAACCCACAAACAAATAAAAACCAAAACCACGAACAAAAAAAAATCCACAAACAAACAAACAAAA
This sequence comes from Zosterops lateralis, assembly GCF_965231275.1. NCBI lineage: Eukaryota > Metazoa > Chordata > Aves > Passeriformes > Zosteropidae > Zosterops > Zosterops lateralis. Next base: position 14,443,898 of record NC_139800.1, on the reverse strand, counting down.
CCAACTGAAAAAATGCTGGTGAATGCATTTGGAAAATAGACCTCATCCTGTTGTATGTGTTCTGTATTGTCAAATCTAAAATAAACTCAGTTTTCTAAAATTTACTCAGTTTCAACACTGAATCAAAATTGTAAAAAGGCAAATTAGAGAAATAACACTGCTGATTAGAACGAGCTTTAAATCTCCAGTCTTTCTATTAATTTAACTTCTAAAATAACCAGGCCCACTCAATGTCGGTATTTAAGTTTTGAATCTTGGATTGGATACTTCTGTCAAAGGAGTAGCAAAACCACAATCTAGTTTGTTAGGAAGTTTGGAATGTAGAAGTATAAATCAAAGCATGCAAGTAATATTCTATTTTTTATGTTCGCAAGGCATATTATTATTATTATTATTATTATTATTATTATTATTATTATTATTATGAATGGTGATAAAAATTAGGAAGGTCAGGCATACTGCTCTGGTCCCCACATCGCTAGCACAGTCACAGTGCAGGTCACTCAGTATCTCTAAGGGAAATGGTTATGTTTAAGGTTCAAACATATAAATAAGTAGAAAAGGGCTTAGGTTTTCCATCTAACCAATGAAAATGTAGGTGTCCTTCTGAAGGTCTCTGGAATTACTCTTTCCACCTATTTTAGTCACCAAAAATGCAGGCAGATACGACCCTCTCCGCAGGGATCAAAGTCACCTCCTTCTTTAATGTCCAAGTTGCTTATTTTAAGAGTGATGTTTCTCCTAAAAAATTACCTTTCTGAGGGAAATAGTGTGAATGCAGTCATGGCCTTCCTCATGTGTACATGTTATAGCAACAGTTGTACTTTCTTGCTCAATTAGAGTACTGCTTGCTTTAAGGGCAAGAAAACAACAATCTCAGAATTCCAGACTCAGGATCAATGCAACGGGGCAATACTTGCTTGTGTTCTGTGCATCTCCAGAAAACCCCACTGTAGAACATTACTGTGAGCAGAGGAGCTCTGTCTTTGCCATTATTGCTGTGTGTTGTGAAATGCTTGATGAGGCTCTACAATTGATAGTGCAGTCTTTAGGATAATAAAACACAAACTGAGTCAGGGTGGCATATGTCAGGCCCTGATGTGAAATCGCAGCAGATCTTTCCAAAAGTTTAACTATGTCTTCAGAAAAAGAAACAAATTGAAAAATAAGGATATGAAAGATGCTTACCATGAACCATAAACACAACATGACCAACATTTTCAAAGCTTAAAAAAGGTTTGACCTAAATACACTTGGGAAATTGAGTGCATAAAATTACCCAGCTGTTTCTATTTGATACCAATTGCTTAACTAATCTGTATTTGATCATTCACTTTCATATTTCCTATCCTTCTGGGTTCAAATCTTTTTTCATTTTCACTAGGCTCAAATTTTGCAGTATCATGTTGTTAAGAAAACTGAATTCTCAGGATTAAAAAAAAAAAAAGTGAAATAAAAAACCTCCAAACCAAGTATATATATCGTTCCATGTATAGAAACCTATTTTTTTTCTTCCAAGTCTGTATTCCATTCCTGCATAAACTTTAAGAATCTTTAAAAGTATGTTCAAAATTATGTGAAGGGTAAAATTATGAATTTCCCACTTGGAAGAAAGTGGCTTAAATTCTATCCAATTATTTGCCATGGCAACCAGCTAAACACAAAAGGGCTGGAATGGATGTAGAGTACTGCCTCTATAATCATCACTGTATGTCCTTCAAATCATGGATATGCAGCACCACTATCCCAATCTACTTCAGGGCCATAAACCTACACGGTAATTATATGCTTTGGAACACTTCACTTAAGTGCACCAATAGTATAGTGAGTGAACATGTTCTTTAATTCTGCACCTGTAAATGGGGGAAAAAAATAAAGAAATATTTCTATCAGAAAAATGGGGGGAAAAGGAAATTAGATCATTACATCATTTTTAACCTACTTTCTGATATATCAAGTCCCCACAAATTGCTAATTTTAAATTAGCTGTTAATAATCAACGAATAAAAATGCTGGCAGTGTCCTTTTCAGAACTATGATATGTATTTGTGAAAGGAGTAAAAATAAGAAACTCCAGATAAAAGGCTTCATCCCCTCAATTGTTTCTTTGCCATGGGGCTCGCTGTGTTTCCACCAGTGGATTTCCACTACTGAATTTCCATGAGTTTGCAGGGTAGTAATTTTGCAGCTCAGACTAGTGATTTGCAGAACCAGGCCCCAGGCACTGACACACATAGGGTCCGTCTTGACCTACTAACATGTAAGTTTCTATGGTTAAGGGTTATGAGGGAGGAGGTACAAATTGCCATTTGCCTTTCAAATGTGTTCTGGGCAATTTGGGCCTGGATTGCAGACCAGGAGATGTAAGTTCCTTTCTGGCTCTGTTACTGAGCTGTTAAAGCTTAACCTTTGTATGCCTGTTTGCCCTCCTGCTTTTCCCCAGCTCAGTGTTTGGCTTGTGAACTCAGTGGAGCAGGAACTGTCTCTTATTTTCTATTTGTACAGTGCTTTGAACAATGGATCTCCACTATGTCTGTCTGTAGGTGCTAATACAAAATATGGTCAAGATAAAGCCAGGTCACCTTTGAAGTTTGTTGTTTCTATTTCAGGTCTGTCAAAGGCTTGTGTGTCCTGGTTTATTTTTTCAAACTGTGTTAGCTGGCTCATAAAAAAAATATTATTTGTCCCCATGAATCTTGCATTGCTTGTATTCTTTGATTATCAACAGCTATAATGATGATAATAATTATTAATGATAATGTCTAACATCATTAATACTACAACTGCATCTAATAATATTTTGCCAAATATTATATGCCACATGGTTTTTGGAAGTCAGATCTGATTAAACATTTGAGGCTAAGGGTAATTACAAAGTGTCCATTTTGGAGCTACATATCTTGTATGAACAACCACACATTTACATTTGTAATTTTTTTTCTTAGACTGTGAAAGCAAGCAGCCAACTCCGCACAGAGTGGAGCTGATGTGACTGAATGATTCCGCAGGACATCAAGACAATTTAACAGAATTAAAAGACAAAACTATGAGTCTTCTAAGACTCATTAATTGTAGCCTAGATGTTGCTGCTCCCATACAAACTTCTAAAAGTGCTTTTCACACCAATGAGCCAACTCCTGTGTAAGGATTTTGTATTTTAGATTATATATTTAAGGGTCGCAACTACTGAACTGATACAATTTAATAAAAACTCAAGATTTAAAAACATTTAGATGCTTTAACCTCACAGTTCTGCAAAAATATTGAAACTGTGAAATCAGTGTCCTTTAAAATGAAAAATATAGAGAGTAGATGAAGAGAATCTGAAAAATATGATAGCACTACAAGAAGCTTCATTACTTCTAAGCAGATATCTTGATTTCTGAGAAATAACTTTCAGATTTTGCATACTTTAAATTATTGATAGCAGTACTTATTTAACATATTTAGAAAGAAAAATAATCAAATAATCTGGGACAATTCTCATCTGTGTATCTCTCCTACATAAATTATAAGGTGTTAGAAAATGTCATGGCCTATGGATTCCTCCTGAAGACAATAAACGATTCTGTTAATGCTGGTCCTTATGTGTAAAACTCCCCCCAAATAAAGGCCTTTATTTCTCTACCAAAATAAGACCGTTACCAAAAAATATTTTGTGATATGTATTTTGTTAATACCTTCTAAATATTTTCTTAGATTGTTAAAACTTTCCCATCTATGATATAACAGAAGACATAAAAGTTTTAGTACACATTGTTATGCCATTGATTTACTTTTAAAAGGCTTAAATTCAAAAATGTGTATTACTTGATAGTGTATTGTTCAGAGCTATTTTACAATTAAAAATTGTTGAGGGTGGACCAGTGATCCAGTTGGATGCATATTTTACCTAGCATAAACTGTGATAAGATGTGCTTTCTGTGCCTGTCACACAATACATATTGTGTATGAGGAAAACCATTAGAGTTTTATGAGGCAATTTGAACTGCCTGTAAAACTGCTGAGGGCAAAACAAGTTGGATTTTTAACAGAAAGTCAAACAGAGTATGTGGTGCTTTCACTGACAATTGTCATTGTTCCACATAAAAATGGGATCCATTTTTCAGATGTGAAATAAAAAATCAAACATCAAACAATTATGATATGCATCCTATTTGTTTGAAAATCATCGTCTCCAAGACTTTTTTACAGGAAGTATTTCCAGGTGGTTTCTGAAAAAAAAAAATAAACCAAACCCCTCAAAAAAGCAAAGTTCAGGTAAAGTCTGTCTTATCCATAAAAAGGGAATGGAAGTGTATTTTTTTTCTATTCAAGTACTTGCAAACTAATAGTTGCAGAACCCCTGTACTAATCACCATAGCAATTGCATAGAAATTATTTTTCACAGGCATTTGTGAGGATTCAATAATTTATTCTGAGGAATCTTAAGACATTGTGCAAGCCATATTTCCATAAAGTCATTGAATGAGAAAGTCTTTCGTAATTGTATTACCAAAGCTAATGGTGGGTTTTGTGTGTTCTGAGAAATCACATCTTCAAGTTCCTTGGGTTACAATATGACTGCATTTCTTCTGTCCTATACAACAGGCATGTGATGCCTCCTTAGAACCTTTACAGAATGACTCCTTTTCATACACTCATTGATTTATTCTTTCCCTTTTGCCAGGCTTGGGAGGCTTCTCACCTCACACCAGCACTTACATGCATAGTGTGGTTGGCACTGTGATTTCTGCAGGGCCGTGAGCCTACATAGAGTGGGTGTCTCCCAGTAGTAGCTCCTGATCTGGACCAGGTGATTGAGTTAGTCTCCAGCACTCAGGAATTTGATGAGTTGTCTCTGGAGCAGGGGCAAAGCACAGGGTAGATGCTGAGGTACCTCCTAGCTCACACTGTGTCACAGAGCAGGGATGACAGCAGTCACTTTGAACCACTCAGGCAAGCTGTGATTGAGAGGCTTCATACATGGCATTTAAATTTATTGCCTCATCAGAAAAATGCTTAAAAATACCAATTACTGTTAAAACCCCCAATACTAGGGATATGACTCAATAGAAGTTTCGTGTTACATTCCCCTTTTTTGCTTATTTGTGTAGAGCTCACCAGTATGTTCCTCATAAATTCGTTTACTATCACTATAATGACGGCCACAATAGACACAGTGGGGAATTGCAGCAGTGTTATTAGAGCAGTAATATTAAAGTGTATGGGTATATTTGTAACAAAGTCATAAGAAAAACTATTCTACTCCAGTCTTCCAGGTTTTTTTTTTGTCTTTGTAAGCCAGTGAATATTTATGAATTATTTCTTTCAGTAAAAAAGTTATAGCTTAGTTATGTTAATAGCTGAAGATGGAGGATAGGAGGTAGGAATGGCTAAAAATCTTTGATGACCATTGTTTCCTTGAGACTTGCATGTTTTTTCATGGCCAGATTAATTCTCTCTATTTTGAAGCCAGGTCCCTGTCTGCTTGGTATTTGTGGGTGACATGACTCATACTATGTTGCTTTCATGAACTTAGACACGTGGAAATAAATTTCTGTCCACCGCTTTGAAATTTCAGCCATTTTGTGTAATGTAACATCCATCCAGACCTGTTGCCTTGGATATTTATACATTTTTGTTGTTATTGTTATTTGGTAGTGTAACTGTTTATTAATAAAATAACACAAAAGAAGAATTTTAACCTGCTTTTTCTTTTCCATGACCAAAACCTAAATCTCAAAAATTCATATCAAATTATAAATTTTTACATCCTTTCAAAAAAGGGAAAATATTTCTTAGTTCTTGCTATCAAACTCTGTAGTTTTAGTTTATCTCAAAAGAATAATAAAAGTAGTAGAGTAGGGCAAAAGAGTTAATTCTCATCTGGTATAAATACATAATCTTGCAGCGAGACTTGATTAGTTTTCACCTTCTGTGGATTCTTAGACATGAACTGTAAACCACTGCAACAGGAAAGTTTGCTGCAGGAGCACCAGCAGTCTCTTGGCTGTGGAAATACAAATGATGCTTCTGTAGCAGACAATTAAAGATATGCACAGCAGGGAAGGAGAGGTAATGTTTGAGATCCACTGTCCAAATGATCATAAATTCTAAGCTCTTTGCACTCTAGGACAGTAATTGATAATATTAAAGTAAGGTAACTATTAATAATTGCCAGATGACTTAATTTGCGTACCTCTGTAATCTTAATTACAATCTCAGCAAGAATGTCACCTTTTGAACAGACAGATGAATAAAGAATGAAAAATCAGGTCTATAGGAACTATCTCTTGGTGTCATCTAGTGGTTACATTCCCATACTGCAAAAAGGAAATTGTGTGTGTAGTTTTGTTTATGTGTATATATATCTCCATATCTATATATAAAAAAACTCATGTGAACACACACACATGTATAAAATATGTTTGTTTCTGACTGAATGGAGTAAAGGAAGCTGCCATTTTTAGCAGACAAGGCAAGAGTAGCCTTTCCCTGCTCTCCACCCAGGTCTTTTTGCTGTGTCTTCTATGAGGTCAAGACACATCGACAGAGAGCTCAGTTAGCATACACTGGTGTGAAGGTGCTGTCTGCTGCCCCTTTTAGCCTGCATGACTGAGTGGCTGGGTGTTGTTAAAGAACATCCTCTGCCAACACACAAGGTATTTCCTTACGGGTGACTGAGTAGCACTAAGGGGATGCTGACAGATTGAAGTGACATGCCACAAATCTGATTGCACATGGCACTGGAGGAAGACAGAGCAAAAAAGGAGCATCCCCTGTCCCTCCTGCCAGCTCTGCCTACCTCTCCCTGCTTGAGGAGGGAATGGTATGGCTGACACTGAAACAGGCAGCACTGCAAGAAATACACTGTCACAGGGGTGCTGAAGTGATGTTGGAAAAAAAAAAATTAATATAGCTTTGAACTTTTAATAGAACTCTACTGGTAAGGAAAGGCAATAAACCTATTGATAGGGCAAACATACATTAAACCCCACAGATTTTGCTATAGATACCACTCAGGAATATAAATGCTATCCAAGTTTGCAAGTCCTTTCTCAGGAACAGGGCTTAGGACCACTGAATTGTCCATAACCATTCCACAAGTTTTATTGGAACAGGGAAGGGAAATTTAAACTCCATAGAACTTTTTATTCTAAAAAGAAAAGACTGGAGTAGGCCTTAGCTCTGAGTAAGCAAACTGAGTTTGTATTTCCTTTATTCTAAGCCAAGATTTCAAAAATTTACAGTGATTTTTAAACAAGTGACCTGATAGTCATAAAAGTTTTGAGAACAGTGATACACAGCCATTTTTTTCGTGGTGTTTACTAAATGTTAAACCATTCAGAAAAATACTTTGAATATTGATAAAATCTATCTTTTATTTGAATTTAGCAATCTTTACAGTATTTGCTCAGATGGTTAAGAATCTATATGTGTGCACCATCACCCTTAGTTCAAAAACTTGATCAACCTTGGTCCAACCTGAGTAAAATATTCAAACAACACAAGTATATACATGAACTCAAACCCCAATATTCATTATAGAGAGTTTTCAAAAAGTGTTCTCATTATGAAAAATGAGAATCTGAAAATAACAGATTGTTTGAAAAATTTTTAAAATGATTCTTCAATTGCAGTTGACCCCGTGGGAAGATGCAGAGAATCATGTTCCTTGTCTCTCCTTAGCAGAGCAAAAGAACAAATACCGAGGAATATAATTTTTGAGAGATTTTCATGCTGGGTGACAAGATGGATGCAGCACCAAGAAAGACTGCTAGTCTGTCTACCTCCCAAAGAGTTCTGGAGCCAGGTCTAGATATAAATAAGAAAGCATGAAGCAGACAGTCACATTATGCTCCAGCAGACAAATAGACTCTAAGGCACCACTAGCAGAGCAGCACTGAAAAGCACCAAAGCGCTCAAGACCCCCCATCCATCCTTCTTCTCACACAGCTACTGGGGTAGCTACTGTCATAGACACAAGATTTACCAATCTAGCACTGGAGCCTCCTAGACTTCCTAAACACAAGGTCTGAATCCATGAAGCTGTACTTGTGGGTTTTCTTTCAATTTCACTGGCTCAGAAGAAGCCCCAGTTCAGGCTGGAGTTCAGTAACATTATGCATGGCACATACATCTAGCATCTAGAGACTTTTAAAAAATTCAGCCTGAAATGCTTTTACATTTTAAACCTGATTAGAAATAACTCATTCAGATGGATGTTATGCAAGGGCACTAAAATATTTACTGCGCTGTATAAAAATAACTGCTCCAAATAGTGAATTTTAGCTGTAGGTGGAGAGGGAAACTATCCAACTAAACCAGCAAAGAAATTAGAAAGAAGAAGACAAATTATACAACTACATATGCTTTATCAGGCTGATTGAAATTCACCTGTAAGAATATTTTTAGTCCTCTTAAGGTTACCTCATAAATTGTCACTAATGTCTTGACTACATCAAATCATTCAAGCAAGAGTTTTGTCTTTGCTTGAGTAAACTATGGGAACTAAGACATTTTTATATATGCATAGGGAGAAGCAGTCCCTTATTGGTTTCATTTTTTTTTTTTTTTTTTTTTTTTTAATTAATTAGGGATTATAACAAAAACATTAAATGTCTTCAACAACATGAAATAATAACCCTACAGTATTATCAGAATCGACTCAGTTATTTCTCTTATTTTTCTGGCATATATTCATGATATCAATGAAGTGACATTTGCTATACATATCAAGGCAAAAAGGTTGATCCAGTTTCCTGTGTGCCAGGATGTAGCACAGGCCCAACCCTTGCATGTGCCTTAATGAGTCTTGTGCTCCCCAGTGGAAAGGAAACCCCAGGATGCTCCACTGAATTTGTGACTAGGCTGGGAACAGAATGCTGGGACAACCTGTCCCACCAAGGGCACACAGGAGTTGTCTTTCCTGTGGTTTTGATATGGCACCACAACTGCATTTTAATTCTTTCAACAGTACACTTAATCTCCTGTTAGGTTTAAAAATAATTCACAAAGCATTCTAAATGGATAGGTTGCATACAATGGGTACATATACCGGTACTTGTTCTAAGCTGTCCATGGCTATAGCTAGATATTGACATACATTTTTTCAAACAACTTCTTTAGCAATTTCTTTCCCATGTGTCAATATTGCATTAATGGCGTCTTATAACTGTTAATAGCATTTCTTTATGAAAATGAACCTAAAACCAAGACTTGGTAATTTGATTGCATATCAAAATTCAAAACTACGTCCAGAGTGATGCCAAGAATAATAGGATGAAAATCTTGATTTAGCTTTTATTTCTGCCTATTTAATCCTCAATAATGCAGTTTCATCTGTTTATTCTGTAGGGATGAACTGAAACTAGATGGAAAACCAGAGTTTTCATGTGCCTGTACCTGAGACAGAAAATGAGAGCAAGAGTCAGGAAAGTCTATGGTAACATGAATTTACAAGACAAGGTAAGTAGAAGTGAAAAGATGGAAATAAGGAAGTACTTCTTAAAATATATCTCAAAACCTTGTGTATAAAGATTAAAGAAAAATTCTTTTACAGTAAAAACCCCTGGGGGTTTTTTATCAAACAATGACTATAATAGAAGCCACATTAAGTAAATACATACACACACAGTTCGTTACTATTCATTACTAGCAATAGTGCTTCACTCAGAAAAATACATTGTATACATGAGCAGAATACTCAACCATCTTCTATAATTGTTTTTTCTTCCTTTTTAATTCAAGCATGCTTTTACAAGTAGATTTGTAAATAGCTTAATGTAGACATAGCTTAAAGCCAATGTTTTTTTGTTGTTGCTGCATGTGGGAGATTTGCAGAACTATTTAAACTATATATAAGCAGATTTTTTTTCTATGTGTATGCAAACTAATTTTATCTCATAAAATGCCATCAAGAGACAAAATTTGGTCACTAACTGCCATTTATATGATGTAACATGCTGTTTTACATTGACAAGTTACAGTCTTAATCAAATTTGTGTAGAAAAAAATATTACTCAGAAAAATATGAGGGTAAGACTTTGGGTTTATTTTAAGAAAACGGAGCACATTTCTACAAAGAGATCTTGGAATTTTCTAGTCTTAAGACTTAGAAACTTTGACAAAAATGCCTTCTGTTAATAGCAGGACTCAAAAATTGCCTAAAATACAAAAGCAACTCATTCAGTCATTATTTAATTGAAGACACTAAGTTTCTCCTAATCTAAGACCCAACAAATATAGTAAAATTTCATAATCTGTCTGACTGGAAGAAATATATCATTTGTTCTCTTTGCTGCTCCTCTACTTTCCTCCACTCTTTAATGCACCAGTTCCAAAAGGGTTGTTTTACTGCGCTTCCCAAATACAAAATTAGGTTAAAGGAACTTCTTTCTAAAGGTAAATTGCATTAAGTGCTGACCCAGAGGCAATGTGATATAATAAGAATACTTTTTGTAACTTTTCCGCTGCGTAAGTCATAACCTGATTTTTCTCTAAATACAGAGAAACCAAGATTATAACTCAGGAACTGAAGTACTAACAACATTTTATTTTTTTTGTCAAATTTAACATTGCCATGTAGAGATAGCAAAAGGCTGTATATTCTTCACTCTTTCCCTTGACGTTTAGCACCTTCTTATGTGAATAATCTCATTGGAAGGAAAAAAAGAGATATATTTCTATTTCCCACTTTAGAAATGAAAGTGAACTATATAGGGCATCTTATAATAAATACTGTAGAGAGAATACCTTTAAAGCTTCATTCAGGGCAGCAAAGATCACTTCTGGGTTAGGTGCTTTGTATGCTTCTTTAAAAAAATTAGTTCCTGCCTCGTTACCTCCAAAAGTGGCAAATAGTAGGTGCTGAAAGTTTTAAATTATTGCCTATGCTCAAAAAGGCTTTATTTATTAAAAAAGTAGTGCATAATTATGAAGAGCAAAATTCAAGACACAAATAATTATTTGTGGTTCTGGTCATACAACAGAATCTTCAGAAGTGATATCGTATATTGCCCTTTATGATTTCTGATGATATATTATATATAATAATAGTGAGTAACAATAGCTACTCCCTACTCAAATATATATTCCAGTTAAAAAGACTTTTTAGATTGAATACCCTATAAAAATTTTCTAATTCAGAAATAATGGCAGATGAAATTTTAGGTTAAAACCCAGAGGACTAATCAAAGTCCACTGAGTAGAAATATTTTTACATATTTATTATTTTCTGATAATTTGTTAGCTTTGTTTCAATGTAGAAAAAGTATCTCAAAATTCTGTCTATATAAATTATTTTAGACCCATTTTTTCATGCTGAAGCTGATCTTACTGTGCTCCATGATTTTGTTTATTTAATTTTTTTTTCCTAGGAATATTGCCCCTAAATGGATGTGTCTCAGAATGTGTAAAATTTTTCATTTGTTCTGTCTGTCTCTGCTTTTTTATTTCTTGCATGCAGCATGCCTTTCTACTCAAGGAAGGAGATAAACACTTAGTTTTGACATGGAAGTCTTCTCACCAAATCAGTTGGTATCCTTTAGTCTGCACTTGATTGATTAAAGTTCAGGTATAGGAGGGGACTGCAGCTGCCCCTCTAAACTTTGGACTTTAGTCTAAATCAAGTCTTTGGACTTGATTGTCTCTGCATGTTTTATAGGTCCTTAATTTCTCACATATGAGAAATACTTGTTGAAAAGCCTTTAAAACCACTAATTGAAAACAAATTTCCTCACATTTTGCAGTAAGTTAGTAGGTATTAATACTCTAATTCACATTTCTAGAAAAGTTGTTCATAATTAGTACCAAAGCAGCCACCACCTATGTACAAATTCAATCTAAGGTATAGAATGTAATTTCATATCTTGTCACTTACAAAATCCATATACATAAAAGCAATAATATTTGTATTCAAGCACATCATCAAATTTTTTGATTTTTTTTCTGATCGTAAGCATACTCATTGTTGCAATCACAATCTTTCTTTCACTTCCTATATCAGCTGTATCTACATTGATGTTCTAGAGCTATGTGTAGTATATATACAAGACAAAAATTTTAAAAGTATTCCAGTTAATATATTCCAGCATAAGAAGACCAGAAAACTGAGTTATGCTCTCTTCTGTTTGTACTAAGGATAAATCTGATCAAGTAAATTATCTGGGTTATTAATCTGATAAACTAAAATTAATACATATCACATCCAAGTTTAATTCTGACTTTTCACTAAATAGTATTAGTGCTTAATTATCTTGAGATATAAAAAATGCATAGTTTCTTTTGGAAAAGAATTGTATATCTCTCTATATGCGTATATCCCACTTATATACACAGGTAGTGACAGATATCAGTGTGGAATAATATGTTAATAATATTAATATTTAAAAACTTTGAAACTGTCACAAAATAACAGAATTTATTCCATCCCTTCAGGCACTTACAGGCAGAGATTATGTCCCTTTTCAGTTGTCTCTTCTCGAGGCTGAGCAGGCCCAACTCCCTCAGCCTGTCCTCATAAAAGAGATGCTCTAGTCCCTTGGTCACCTTTGCCATCTCCCACTGGACCTGCTCCTGGGGTTCCATGTCTCTCATACTGGAGAGGCCTGAATTGGGCATAGCATTCCAGATCTGCCTGGGCTGGTGCCTGAGGTTCTTCCTCTCCATGTGCACTTGCCTCTGTTGAATTTCAGGTTGTTGTTTGCTCATTTCTTCAACCTCTTGAGGTCTTTCAAGAATGTGAAAGAACATGTGGTCAGTCCAATATTTACAGCAACTTGAAGAAGATAGTGAAGATATTTTGGGGCTCTTTTCTCCTTAAATAATATAGAGCTCAATCCTCTCCTAACTAATGAGAGATTGTTGGGGTTTGGAGTTTTTTGCCTAAAAAATATTAGTGAATTTTTATAATTAGTCTTCATCTGCACTTATGCAAACAGAAAGAATCAAACACACAAAATCAAGACAATAACATAGTTAAGAATTCCTAAAGTGCCGCAGACACTATACTCAGAATTTTTTTCCAGACCATTTTGCATTGAATTTTTAAACATTCCTAAAAGATTTTTTTTGTGATCCCCAATGATATAACAGTGCAATATTAGCTCAATTTCCTTGAGCCTAGAGTTATTAGAATGTTAATGAGCATTATTGCCACATAGATCTACAGCTTCTATAATAATGTAGAAAAAAAAAATTTTTTTTTTGGTGGTGAATCTCTGAACAGTCATGGCTAAAGAACTCCAGCATGTCCTTTCCCTGACAAATATTATTAGTGCTAAGTTAAAAGTTTGCCTGCTGTCACTGTGACCTTAGCTGACCCCTTAATTTCTTGAGTTCAAGTCCAATTAACCTTTGGGAAGAAGCACAACTGCTCTAACCAGACAAGTCAATAGAATCCAATAGTAATCATTTCATTTTCTGGTTTGTCAAAGGGCAGTGGTCCCACCTCAACCGTTTCACACAAAGGTGGTAATTTATCAATGTTTAGAATGATCTGTACTGGACCATACCCAGCCCTCTCTCAAGTGCACTAATCAATTAAACAGGCTGTATCTCAGTCATGCCACCCTGTGTGCTGCCACAGAAGAAGGCGCCAGTTGAAAAATTACTCTCCTCTTGTGATATTTGCTGGTTTAGTTTCAGGAATGAAAATATTGATATACACATCAAGCTCTTGTTGCCACAAGAGGCTTGAACTAGATCTATGAGAGCATGGTGGGAAAACTTGTCTGGTGTGAAAAACTATTTCTCAGCATTGTCTGTCTTCCATCAGCTCCTTGTACATGTGTGGCTGCTGTTGAGTTTATTCAGAGTTAGCCATAGCATAATGGTGGAAAAGAGTCCCAGGAGAGTAGGAAGAAAGCAGGATTAATTAAAGTTGGCTTCAAGATTAAAAATAGGAAAGAGGAAAAGAAAGGCATGACAACATTCTATTACTTTCTGTCTTTCAACTCTGACAGAGTTGGGAGAGCAGTCCCAACCCTCACATGAAAACACTGTCACCAGCGTTTGGCTCAGTGTGCATGGGAGAGACACAGTGACAACCACGCCGAGGGCAAAGCTGGAGTGATACTACAACAACTGTCTGTGCATGACCACCTGAGTATTTAATGCAAGTGTGTGAAGAAAAGCTGGATTGTATGGCAGTAGTTTGTCAATAAAGGAAAAGGACAGAGGGCAATTTCTGGTGGGGTCAGGTCTAAAGGTTCGGTCTTGACCCAAACATCATAGTGCTTATCTTCTTGAAGGTGATGATGATCAGTTTTTGCTGGGCTTTTTGGGAAACAAGAAGGAAATAGGAGTTGTCCTAAGATTTTGGAACATGGAAATTACATTCTTCCCAGAGCAAGCAAAGATTAGAAAAATTTTGGATGAAAATGCAGAGCAATAACCTAGGTGCTGAATTATGGAACCTCAGATTTGACGTCATGGTTAAGAGAGAACTCCCACAAGCATTCAGCATTGGCCAAAATGACTGAAACTTATTTCTGGGAAAAAGTCTTTGTGACAGTGATTGGATCAAGGAACATACTATATTTTTCATTTGGTTTTTCCAAGTTCCTCATAAGTCCATTTACCTTTCTTGAACAGAGTTGAACAAAGAAAGGGTAATTCTGGAACTTAGAGGGATGGAGCTTTTGCAGTAAGTGAGCAAAAAGTGAACAGTCTAACCAGGTGTATGCTTAAATAATAAACTTGATTTTTCAATTAATTATTTTCTGGTTGTCTAAATTAAATACAATGCTTTTAATACTTCTAAGTATTTTTTCATTGACTTATGAATTCATTAATTTATGCCAATATTTGACAGTTATAAGATAAAGACTCTAAATTCTTCATTTGTTAAGAGCACTAGCAACATTTTTATTGCCAAATCTGAGTTTGCAATCATAACAAATCTTCAAAACACAATCAAAGCTATTTTTAATCTAGCTGTCGATTATTGTCATATAGAATACACAAAGATGGTAAAAAGAAAAAAAACCTCTTCAAATTAGTTTTGCAGTTTCCTACTGTCCTATATTAAAGGCAACCTAATAGAATTTATAGGAGTAGAACCCTTTTAGGCAGCACTCTTTGTATTTTTTATTAAGTCCATACTTGCAGAATCTACTTAATGTCAATTTTGTACAATGGTTACACTGCACAGACTATTTTATTTTAAACCTGCAGGACACAATGATAAATTGATAATTGACCCCAAGGCCATAGCAAATAAAGAAGCCCTGTTTTTCATTAGTACAGTATTACATTGTTGTTAGGGGAAAGAAGAGCGATGCTAATTGAGTACTGAGGAGTTGCACAATTAAGAAATCACCCATGGTTTTAATTTCACTTGTTTAAGACTGCAAATTTCCTAATTGTGAGCAGTAAAATAAAATAAGATTAATGTGGGATACGATTATATAAAGCTGCACCATCCAGAAGCAAGTTACAACCCTCTATATTTGACTACATGTTCACTAGTGGTATAGTCAACAAATATACTGTACTTTTGCTATTGTGTCTCTGCTCCTCTAAAGCTGTAGTATTTCTACAGGCTTCAGTTGTCATAGGATCCAGAGGAAAAATACCATTTTTTTTTTTTTAACTTTAGGGTGGTTATTTTAAAAAGAAACTCCAGAGCTTCCTATTGTAAATGAGTTTATTCTGTATCAGGCTTTCTTACGCTAAGACCAGAGCTGATAACATTTCTAACTGAACCAGGCTAATGCTGTGATGGAAAAACATGGATTCATTCAGGACCTGTTTTTTGTTTATTATTTATTAACTGACCTGTCTGGTTTGTGCATTTTCCCAAGCATTCAAAATTTCAGCACCTTCTCTCATATGAAACTAGCTGAGGGAGACTGCTCAATTAAGGACTCTTTAATTCAACTCCCGATTACACCTTTCCCTCTCCAGCATTTTTGAGCTCCTCTAGCTCAGGCTCACATATTTGTCTTGGTGCAGTTTGTATTTTCCCCCAGCTCAGAGCTAGGCTGTGTTTGTTTCTGAATTACACCTTTTTTCCACAAGGGCAGTGTGATCATGATCATAGCAGCACAGTGTTCCTGCTTGGTGCAGTAAAGACCCAGACCAGTTACAGTGCAAAGAAGGGGATTTGTTCTGGCTTCTTGAAAGAGCAACTGATTTAGGGAAGAACGTTTAATAATATAAAAACTAAGCAAATCAAAAATATACTGTAAAATTTAAAAGCCAGGCAGTAATATGTTCAGGTCACTCAAGCATTGATAACACCATCCCAAAGGAATAAAAAAGCTCAAATGTAATTAAATCTCTAGGTTCTGAAAATCCAGTTAGTGTAACTTGTTTTGTCACATGTGGGTAAAGCAGAAAATAAGCATGTACACAAAGTACAAGAAGAGTTTTCTCAGGAGACTTATCCCAATCAACTAATATTAAATGCAAAATGCACAAGAAAAGGAGGTAGCTAAAATAAATAGTAGCTAAAATAAATAAAATATATAAAAGGAGAAAATGCTTAGAAATTTTATTTTGATGACATATTAAAAAAAGTGAATAAAAATACACTTTAATCGTAAGTCTAGGGATAAATTTGTTCAAGCTGAACAATTCACAGAAGGACATAAATCAGATCTGTTTTGAGTAAAATACAGCTTTACAAATTAATCTAGAGCAACCCTTATGTGGAAGATAATAAAATTTTACAATTTATTAAAGGTCCCTGCTTTGGTTAGTGATAATACCACAATAGCCAATATTTTTGCTATTTTATTCTCTAACATCTTCCTGATTTATTATTTTTTGCTCTCTCTTTCATCTTTCAGCATAACTTCCAGACCTAATCTATGATATATTTGAAATTGGATTTTGACTATGAGTGTCTTTCCTTTCAGTGCTGTACTAAAATTAGCTCCTTTGGAATGATAAACAGTATCATAATAAGAGAATTAATATTTCCATTGTGTGGAATATTCTTCTTTAAAAGAAGGTATTAGGGAATGGGATAAAAAGCTGTTGTTGTGGTGCTTTGGAAATGATGCATGACCTCTGTGACTGGTTCCAAGGGTGTTCAGCAGAGTCCCCAGCTGTCTGTCACAGACCTCAGGAGATTGGGAACATGCAGCCCACCCACCTGGCCTGTCAAGGTCCTTCACTGAGGAAGCCCTGGGAACCAAGAAAAGAATAGAGCCATAATCCAAGGACCAACCACAACATTCTTACACCTACGCAGAAAATACTTGGCATATGGGATATGCAAGTCTCTGATTGTGAAGGAGTAATTTGTATGAGTAAGATAATGGTAAATGAAAACAGTTTGTATTTCAAAGCAACCCTTCCTCTCCAACCAGCATTACTTCAGTTTCATACAGCTTAATCCTGAGCTAAACAGAAGTAAGGTGGTGGGTGTTGTACCAGCTGTTACACCTGTGAGAAACAAGACACACAGATGAATGGCATCAATATATCCATGTCAAGAGGGCTAGTCTCATCTCATTACCACTCCACATCTAGATCATGAAATGAAGGGAAAACAGGATGAACCCATTTGTGATGCTCTTAAGAGATGATTCATGGGGATGATGGGCAGCTATACACCACTATTATTTGAATTATATTTAAACTGTATTATTAATATTGGAAATATCTGACATGTTTGCTCTAGTCTCAACTTTAAGATGAAAGTAATTTGTAGATGCATAAGGAATGGAAATTAGATTCATATATAGCACGGCATGCTTAAAAGTAGCAATTTCCTTTTTTTTTTTTCCCTAACATACATTTTAATGTAATTTCAACATATATTCTAGGCAAATAACAAGTACAGAAACCTTATTAGATTCAATGGGAGTACCATACCACATGTTTCCTTGGATAAAGTATATTTTCTGTCTTGCAATATTGTTTTGCACAAATTTCACTTTGTGCTTTCTGTTCATAAGGCAATATGGCACCACAGCTATTGAAGATTTGCCTCCAAAAGCAATTCTATGCTCTGTTAACAAACTTTCAAAATGCTTTGAGGTTGCTAATGGAACAAAAAATACACACTAGTAAATATGTATTAAAAGAATAGCTATAAGCAAGTAACAAAATGTTCTTTGGTACCACTGTTTTCACACAGTAATTTGTCAAAGTATTGCAATATTTTTGGGACAGATTTTTGGAAACCTTTATTTTACTAGTGGGCTGTTCAAAAAGAAAAGTTTGCATAATGGTGCGTTGTGTTCTAGGATCAGAGTGCAGACCATTCAATCCAAGAAGAGCGTGACAACAACAAGCAATTCAATTACACTTGTAGATTTTACCAAATAGCTCTCTTTAGCAGACCTACACCTACGCTAAGCAGGAAAATACCCCCTGAAAGCGTTTGTCCTTGTCTTTGGCTAATCTGTTGTCTCTGTAATAAGTGTGAAATCTCTAAATATATGCACATTTACTACAAGCAAACAAGCTGTCCAGAATCTAATTAGACAAAAATCTGCCCATCTGTTCTGCATTATCATGGGGTTTGCTCACATGTATGTTGTCTCATTACTAAAAGGCGGAAAGGCAAATTGAATTGAGCTGGACTTCCTCTTAAAGTGGGATCAGGACACGAAGCCAGACCCTTGCTGTGAGGCAACAAAGCACCACTGGGAGAAAGTGGGATGAGAGAAGTTTCTTTTTTCTACAGCCACATGTCCAGTGCTTACCATGAGGCCTAAGAGGTGCTAATACCATTGTTTGGCACAATACGGCACGAACTACAACCATATAACCCTTGTTTTCAATGCAAATTGTTTGCTTTTTTTTTTGTCATCCCCTGTGTCCCATGTATATTACTACCTGCCTGCCATGGTATGCTGCATTTCAGGCATAAAGCTTATTTAATCTAAACTGAAAAGTTTCATTAAAGCTAAACTTCCTTATAAAAATAATTAAAATAATGTCTAACTTTTTCTAAAATTATATTTAATAACTTAATCAAGGTTTCTAAAATGTTACTCAAGGCCACAGGCTACTCAGAGCAATTAGTATGGAAGTAGAAAATTTTATATTAACATGCCTATTTGCATATTTTCTAATCACTTATGTGATTAATACTTAGCACTTACAAGCATTTGTGTACATCTCCCATAAGAGCTCTTTGCATCAGCTGTAAACTCTAATGTTTCTGAGAATAAAAATATCTGGGTGGAGTGTTGCTGCATTGCTTAAACAGACACGGAGAAGATTTATTTGTGGTTGTGAATAAATGAACAAATACTTTGAAAACTAGTAGTTTTTGAGGATTATGGAAGATCAGTAGAGCAGTGCCAATATGCATTCAAAATTTGGAGCATGTAAGGAAAAACTGAAATATATTTCAATCTGTTCCATAGTTCTTATTATTAGAACATTTGAATGCATAACAAACTTTAAATTAATAATCCTGCTTAATGACAGCTCCTTGAAAAGTCATAGGTCTTGTGTGCCAGGTTACGCCTTGGAGGAAGATGAGCCCACTTTTCCTTCTGCTGCAGGGGACTTGATGCCTCACTCTCTGGAGTCCAGCTCACCTGCTCTCCTCTGGTGCTATTTCTCACTGTTCAGATTGACAGAACAACATAAATGAAGAACAGATTTGCTTAGGATACTATAAAGACTGTTAGCATAGCATTATTTTTACTATTTTTATGCTAGTGATGGGCAGCTAAACCTGAGTACAGGCAAGAGTATGGAACTTATCTGCTGTTTCCCTGCATGCTGAGCAGAAGGGATTTGTACAAGTGAATCAGGCTGGATCCTCCTGTGCAGCACTCCAGTTTCCTGGTACACCTCATTATATCACCTTCTCCATCCTGATGGCATACTAGCTAAGGCAGGACATTTTTCATCCAATAAGGGCTTTGTGTGGAATAGAAAAGGGGGCTTGGGAATAGGAACCAGTAACTAAGTCTATTTAGGACAGAAAAAGTTACATGTTTTCACCTAAGCTAAGGAGAGCTAGTGGGACATGAGTGAATAAACAGATTTGAACAGAAAAAGAAAACTATTTTACAGGGCATATGAGGAAAATTGTCACATTTCATTTCCAATATTGTCACATTTAATTTCCACTATTAACGTTTTGTTATAAAAAATGTAGAACCCCCAAAAACTTCAGAATATATCACAAGATTATCTCCCTATAGAGAGTAGAGTCTCTTTTGAAGAATAGGAATGAAGGATGGCATGGTCTATGAAAAGGAGGAGCAAGAGGAGTAAAGGAGAGGAGTAAATTGATGTATACAGGTGGAGACATTAAAGTAAAAAGACACTTAAAGAGAGAGAAAAAAAACTTTATGGGAAAAATCTAGTTTAAAATATCTTTAATGATGCATTTTACCATGTATGCTATAGAAAAATACAAAACAATTTGCAAGATTTTCTTGTGGATTTATTTGTGCACACTCACATTTCTGCTGGACTGAGAGCAGGTCTAATATCTGCCAAAGAACAAACACTACAAAGCCCTAGGATGACCAGCAGAAATAGGTGCTCTCATTGCTTTCTCTTTAATTTTTTTAAATTATCATTAAACATTTTCTTCTTTCTTCTCTTACTGCAAATATATGTAACACGATTTAGCTGCTATGATATATATATAGGATTAAGATGTTCCTCACAGTACCAGTATTTATCTTATATGCATACTTTATGGCCATTATTTACTCATTATTGCTTTTCACAATTTTAATATGATCTCCTTTTGATTCTTTCAGCTAACCAGAATACAACCAGTAAAAAGGTGGCACAAAATCCTGAACTATATGTTCACTGTTTCTCTGTTGACATAATACTGAATCTAACTTGAGATTTTTTCATCTCTCTATAATGCATTCCTCATACATGTGCTGTGTAAATAATTAAAAAAATATTTTCTTTTTCAGCATCTTAATATTTTGTCTTTATATACAGAGGTGGAACTTAGGGCAAGTTTACAGCTTCCACATAAATACTCATTTGCTAAAAGAAAACAAAATATATTTTGCCTTTAGACAATCTGCATTGATATATTGAAATAGCAGGGAAGGGGAAAAAAAGGCTCATAATGCTTCATTAGTTAATTGCGCAGAGCACAGCTCTTTAGGGGTAAACAAGTGAAGGACATTTGCTGAATGGTCTATGCCCATCATGCATATTATGGCCTAATGGTGCTAGTAATGGTAGGAGGCTCCTGGAGAGTCATCTGTCAAATTAGCACACTGAATTATTTATTGCCTCAGAGTAAAATCGAGGAAGGGAGCAGCTGAGATCCATTTGTAAGAAAATACAAGATAAAGAAACAACCCCTCCCCAAAATTGTAGTACAACTGCTTTGCATGTTCAGTTATGTCACCAGTATTTGTAAACACCAACAATATTTAAATAGTATATAACTGTAAATATATTGGGATGTGCATGGAAGGTCTAATAAAAATTAATACTATACATATATACATTATCTTTATGTACTTGTATGTATAGGTGATTTGCATAATGCTAATGGTAATAATTTATGTTAATGAATTATTAAGTGTGATTAGACTTGTTTATGCTGTATTTTGTATACTAAACTTGGAATGTAAAAATATATATGTAAAATACATACAGTATATAATTCATGTTATATATTTTCTAGTTAAAAGTTATAAAATTAAAATGTATAAAGGTGTTAAATACTGTCCTTCAGATGGAAGTACACTATTTTCCCTCTGCAAATGTCCGAATCTATGTTCTTAACTTATACATCATATTAAAGCTATTTCATAAAAACATGAAATCATTTTTGCAATCACTGAAGAATGCATCTCTTACTGCATCTGGAGATTATGAAGATGTGCATGATTTTTTCAAGTTAAAAAGAGTTGCTGGTGGAGTTCCTTACTGGCAAAAACTTGGAATTACTCTTTATTTCTCAATATATCCTTTTCTTTCCCTTTGGTCTTTATCCACTGTAAGTTATCAAAGTCATGGTAACTTTCCAACACTTCTGATGATGAACGTCTACCATGAATAGCTCTTCACCCCCCAGTGCTTTTAATGACACCCAAGTGTCTTGTAGCTTAATTACTAGTCAGGCTGTACCTTTGCTTTCCTCAAAGTTGAGATTTTTGTGATGTCTGACACTGTAGAGAGATATGTGCTATGAGTTATCACTAACCTGTTGAAGATACTTGAGACTGCATATTAACTTAATGACTTCACACAGTACACTTCTGTAAGGCACTGAACAGTACTGTGAACCATTTCATCATGAATTTCAGTGGTACTGACCACAAGAATACAGGTAAACATGTTCATACATGCTCTGCTGCCTTTAAGGAAAAAACAAAACAGATCCATTAAGAGAACAATTACAGATCATTTACTTCTAAAACGTGACAGCTGCATTTTAGTATTTCAGACATCGGCTTTTTGGAAGAGGATATTCCCCTCTAAATACATAGACGTATTCCCTTAGTCTTAGTTCATGGATTTATTCTTCAGTCTTAAAAATTTGCTATGTTGCTACCTAAATTTGCTTTCCCATGATGATACAGAGCTGAAAGTGGGATTTTGAAATTTCTCTTATGAGGATGCTTATTATTAAATATTGAAGATTTTATAGAGATAATTACTGCTTAGCTGATAACTTTGAATGTTTCTGTAGTTTGTTTTTAAAATTAAAATACATCTTCTGGGGAAAGACAGGATCTTCCACAAAAGAACACTTTGTAACTTTTTTGCTATATTATAGAGACAGTTCTGCAGACAACTCACAGATATTGCACATTAGCTAGGAATGACTTCACAGAGAATTTACTACTTCAGACAAAGGTGTTTTATACTTGACTACCTCTAGAAAGCAATACAACCAAATATTCAAATACTTATTTGTATGATTTCTTTTACATTTTGGTTTCAACATTAAGTTCAAAGGCTCAGTATTTCATATTCTAAACATAACTTAGTTCCTGTGGCACCAATATTTTGAAACTTACACACACTTCAGATATACGGATATTAAAGACAGAAACCTTGGGCGTGGAGGAAGAGAGCCTTGTTTCTCTTCAGCATGGCAAAAGACATGCTGATAACCAGTGCTCATAACTCCTGGCATGAGTCCCATGTGAAGAGATTTAGTTGAAGGAAGCACTTATGTTGATAAATGTGTGGAAGTCAAAATTGGTATTAATATTGATGAACAAACTTATTGTGGTACTTTAAAGAAAATACCTGTGTTCCTGAAAAATATTTTTGCTTCATTTTTTCAGACTTTATACCTAAAGGTATGACTCTCTCCTTTCATTTCTTCTCTTTCCCTTTCCTTACTCACAGATTTGTTCATACACAGATACACAATCTTCAATGTTGCAATTTTTATGCCTATATGTCCTGAAATAAAAATCACTAAAATAGCATTTCAAAAATGAGTTTATAGTTGCTGAAAACATATTCTATGAACTAGGATTCTAGCACTTCCAAAAATCCTGCCACTAAGATGTAGGATTGAAGTATTTTTGTTTAATTTTATAAGAAGTAAAATTACCAACAATGACTGGACAAAGAGAGGAAAAGACCTACTTGTCTGTATAACACCACATAATTGTTTTTCAGTATTTCATTTCTAGAGGGTTTGACTGCTTGATGATTATTCATTTGAATATATTTTGTCTAAAAATGTGGCCTTAGAATAAAATCTGAATTTCTTAAGACCAAAGATTTTTACCTGTCAATCTAACATTTGATTGTAAGTTTTCCTCTCACAGAGGGAATAAAATTATACTTCTGCATGTTCACTGCCTAGTAGAGAGAAGAAAGCACAGAAGTAGTAAATACTTGAATTACCTTCAAGTGCATATGACAACTAGACCACAACCTAAGTGCTAGTAGATAGGTAGTATTTAGATATTCAAGTCCCCCTCAGTTGAAAGAAAGGAACTTATCCTCTGAAACAAGGCCAACAAGTAAGATATAAGTGCTACTTATTTTCCAGTAAAATAGGAAAGAAATTTGAATGGCAGAACCCCAGTGAAGCAGCTGACAAAGCAAAGGACAGTTAGTTCTACTTTGATTAGCATCTTGTAAGCTGTTCATCTAGGTCTAAAGTAAATGTACTCTGAAGAATCGTCTACATGCGTTTGCAACAAACAACCAGTGCTTGTAAACAGCTGGCATCTGCTCAGGATCACACAGGAGCAGAGACCACTTGATTTGCATTTAAAACTATTATTCCAAGGATAAAAAAGCCAAATGAAAACTGAAGAGTGCCAATTCAGAACCACAATAAAAATCCTTTGGAAAATAACAACTAAGGCCCTATCTTGTGTAAAAAAATTATATGTGAACCATAGGCACAAGGGAAAGCCTGTGTGTATTTTTAATTATCAGCTGAAGCTTGGGTTGGAAAGCAAAATATTTAATAATAACTAATTTTCAGTGTCTTAGTTTGTTGCCAGAAGGCTTAGATTCTGTCAGTCTTTTTCCTGATGAATTTTATTTTGCTTCCAGAGGACCTCTTGGAATTAATCCAGCTGTGCAAAGGCAATTACTTTGCATATCAGCCTAGATTAATGAGGAGCCATAGAGCAGATAGGGATCTTGGGGAAGCCATATTCTGGTGACTAATAATACAGCGACTATTCTGTAATGGATCATATTCTATCTATATCTATATCTATATCTATATTCTATCAGATTTTTGATCTGCATTAAGCAATAATACATAACGAGGTCTAAGTTTATAATAGTGTGAAGTTCTCATATTGGACTTGTCCTGGCTGCAGGAACTCTGGATAAACAGTGAAGCATATCTGAGTGTAGCAGACAGGTGCTTTGCAACCTGAGGCCACAGTTCTTTGATGGAAGTGCAGTTGGCTTTAAACTGTTACCAAGTTACAGTTGCAGCAAGTACATCTAATTGATCCAGTTTTCTTAACTGTGAATCTGCACCCAAACTTCAGTTCGCCAACTGCCCATCCACACTTGTACTGTGGTTGAAGGTTGGGTCTGTTTCACCTAGAGAAACATGGATGACTGAAATAGTGGTTTATAAGGTTAAGCTAATTCCCTTTAAGATTAGGGATGTAGTATTGGCCTGTTTTCTCCCATTCCTCACTGGGTGATCAGATTCTTCTGCATTGTACTGCACTATGCCGTCATGTCTTTGCAGTTCTGTGCAAAAATCAATGCATTCTAAGAACAATACTTTTGATTGTTATGCCAGTTCTCAATGATTATTGAGAGGAAGGTGATTTGATATAAAAAAACACTTTGAAATTTGCCAGCAAGGAGGAATGATGAGTGCCTGAACAGGTGCCTTACAACCAAGCCTTTGTAACTGGAGCTAGTGTTTGTAGAAATTTGTACAGTCCAACTGTCCAATGACAGAATAAGATTTTGGAGATTGCCTGCTCTAAAATGAGGGGCTGAATTATTCTTCCTGTTACAGTTCCAGCAAATTTCCACAGAGATCCCTATGATTCATTATAAAATTGCAGCAAAATCAAGGCATTAGGAAAATACTTTCACTGATCTTCAGTCCTCTTCTGTGTTTAAACTTAGAAGGATCCCACAGAAGCTGATCTCTGCCACATCCCTGGAAGCACACACCATGAAGGTATTTTGTGTAACTACTTCATGGGACAAAGGGCCACAAGGGTTATATTAAAAGACCAGATGGAGTAAACTCTAGCTGTGGAATTTGGGCAAGCAATAGGTCTGAATGCTTTTAAGGACAAACCCTGTCCCCCTGTCATCCAGTAATAGGGTAAGGCTTGATGTTTGGCATTTTTGGGGTCAGTATAAATAGCTGTTTCTGCTCTTCCATGTTCAGCTCACCTCTACAGGCGATTTCCTGAGATCTTTAAGGGACCTTAAAACACTAATTCACGATACAGTGAGAATTGCTCAAAGACCTCTGCTTGGCCATTAACCACCACAGTTTACAGTCCTTAGTAGCCTGCAAGGGCCAAGGTCCACCTCTATACCTTGTGATGCTTGACAGTGCCCTTTAAGGTACACAATACTTTGGCAGCAAGAGATATGTCAGGAAAGGAGGCTGAACTGTCAGACAGGAGCATTTTCTAGTGCACAGGGTAGAGATTAAAATGTGGATGCCCCAGAGGAGATTTGACAACGGCAGATAAAATACAAAAAAACAGTCAAGCCACTTTGGATTTACTGGGACTTTGTAATTTCCTGCTTACAATGTGCCAGAGGGTTATGGAATGTACCCAGTCTGGACAAGTTGGATAAAACATGGAGTAGAAAGGCTGTAGAGGCATAGATGCAGCTCAGCTGAACACAGCAATCTTGCTTTGAAAGGTAGAAGGATTTGGATCTGCCATGATTGTATTTTACATCATGTGGCTAGATAGATAGATAGATAGATAGATAGATAGATAGATAGATATACATGATATAAAGTAAAATATATATAAAAATTATATATATACATTATATAAATATAATTATAAAATAATATATATAATTAGAAAAAATATAAAGTTATGAAGCAAAATCATTAAACTGATTGATTAGACACACTCTTTTCCTCTGTCTCACTGTGTCTCTCACCCTCTCTTTTTGTCTGTATTTCTAAAAAAGTAATATCTTTATATCCTCAAAGTGTTTGAGGTTTATCTGTAGTAATTGTGGAAGATAGAACTCCATTTTCTTTGAATATCAGCAGGAATAAAATGATATTTTCCAATATAAAGATATTTATGTTATAGAAATATAATGTATACTATATATTATACATTAGATTAGATTCGATTAGATTAGATTACATTATATATGGTATTTATTATCTATTATATTACAAAATATAATTAGATTTTTCTCATAAATCTACCTGTTTACTTTCCCAAAATGTTTTTGGGTAAACAAACAGGAACACTGGATAATAAATATAATCTTTGTCCAATTTATTTTGTGTGACTCTTAGTGATTTTGCATTGTTAGTCTGGAATATTTCTTTCTATTTTAGTATTTTTATCAAAAGATTTCAATTACATATTTCATTTCCTGAGGCTGCAAAAAGTTACCACTTAGAAATAACCTTAATTTACCAAATACAGTGTAGTTAGTAAAATGTAGTTTTGTTACATGGAAACTCATGTAATTTGAAGTAATTATCTTGTTGAGCATGCGCACAACACTATAGATATTTAACAGGTCTATTGTAAGTATATAAAAAAAAGACTCAAACCATGGAATTAGAAAATCCTTTGATGCACTGAAATCTTAAGGCTACAGCTACTTCACAAGGATGTCTTACAGAGTTTCAGTTTCTACTTTAATTCTACTGACACACACAGTTTATTCAGGACTCTCATAATTTACAGTCTGCCTCTTAAACAACATAGTAATTGAAATCTTCCCTTTAATTTATATGTTCCTACAAGGACACTAGCTCTGTAAATGTTTTATATCCCAACTCATATTACATTGTTGAACATTTTTATTTTTTGTGATGAGAAGATACAAAGATGCCTTTGATTCTTTTTCCCGCCATGAAAGATCACCAAGATTATCTGTATTGGAGCATTTACTGCTGTCTTTACTATATGCCTAACACTGTTTACATTATTTGACCTTTAAGTCTCTAGTCTAAAGCAATAAAATGAAGGCTTCCTGTCTTATTGATTTGGTAAGGCCTATTTTCATACAAATAAAATGGAACCCAGTTTAATAAAATGCACTTTTAGCCAATGTCTGCAAATGAAGCTGAGTCTTGACAATTTTGGAAGAGGTCAACCTAGAGTAAGCAGTTCATATCTGTGGTAAATCAATTTCCAGGAATAGAATGCTGGACACTAAAGAAATCAGGAGGGGTTTTTTTAAGAGACTGACTTGAACCCTCCTTAACCAGATAATAACATCTGACCCAGGCAGTGAAATTCTTCACAACATTTCAATTAAAACTTGGCATCCACATAAGTAATATGTTGCATTGTTGAAACTTACTTATTTCAGGAGGCATTTATGGACCTGTAGGTTCAGGTAGCCTGCCAGCTCTTATTGAAGGATACACACCACAAGTATTTCTGGTGGTGTTTGAGATCTAATAAGAGCCTCGTTACCATTCTTTCTCAGTAAGGAAATTGCTGGTTGCCTAATGATGTTGGTAATCATTCAGTATATGTTTTTCATTTCTAAGTACAATGTACTTTAATATTAATGGAGCTCTGCTTACATCTTGTACTTCATGATGAATGAAAACTGAATTATATAACAAATAACTCTTCAGTTTTCTAGAATATTAAATCTGAGAAGGAATGGAGCTAGGTTATGTCCTGTTTTACATCACCTCCCAAACAGCAAAGAAAGAACCTTCCCCATGAGCCGCGTTATTTGTATGTTGAAGCTTCTAGAAATGTTATTTTCTGTTTTACTAAGCTGGGTATCATGGTGTTTCTTCACAGATTATGCAGTGTGTGGGGCCAATCCTGCTTTCACAAGTCTGCAGGTCTACAGTATTGGAGCAGGAGAGCTCCTTTAAACACCTGAACCTAACTTACAGTACCACTTTTCCATCCCCTGTGGCTCAGAAAGGAGCACAGTGTCACACACTTTCTGCTGGCCATCCCCAATCACTACAGCAAGGGCTTAGCTGTCAATGGGAGTCAGAAGGATTTGAGAAATGGAGAGTGACAAATACTGCAATTTTCCCTCAGACTGTGACAAATTTTATTAGCATATCTCCTAATGGGAAACCAGGGTTCACATTCTTGTCAGCCTCTTGGAAGAAAGGACCCAGAGGAGAGCATGGAAGGCTCCATGAGCTTCCATGCCCTGATACCTGTGCCCAGCCAGGATTTTGGAACATTTGTTGACTCCTTTAGGATGCTTGCTTACAATGCAGGCTTTCTTCTGACAGTCCTACATATCAAGCCTATAGTTTTAGGTAGTAAAAATTTTAGAGATAGATATCCTTTGGCAGATTTTCTTCAACAATTTTTCCTATTTGAAACTTCTTTTCTTCAACACGCCTTTTAAAACTGCTCTTCAAATGCATCCAACTGTTCCTTCAGTGATAAAGACACACATACACTTGCACACACACACACACACACACACACAACTTCCAGTGCTATTGAAATAAACCCACTAGGAACAATTTTCTGCAGTTTCTATTGTTATACTAATAGCCATGTTCAGGCTCCACATACCAGATCCTCCCTCCCTCCCACAGGCTATGTTCTGCCAGGTGCTCGCAGGCAGAGCTGCCATGAACAATGGAAAGTTCATATCACTGAAACTTTGGCTATGCTATAAATCAAGTGTCTGAAATACACATTGCTTTTAACACTTTTAAATGGCAGCAGCTGACATTCCAGAGGTGTACATCAAGTAGCATTATGGAAAACCAATGTGTAGGCAAAAGAAATAATTTCAGCTTTAGGTCTGTGAATAAATTAGCTTTTAAGGGCTGAATTTGTTCTATCGATTTAGTGCTATTATAACAAGTTGTAAAGAGACCATGCAAAAGCCTGTCGCTAAAATGTCATGACTTCTATTTTGCCACTCTGACCAGTAAAAGCAGGCAAGTTAAATTTTCTCATGAACAGCTATGCTTCATCTTTCATAGAATCATAGAATCCTTAAATATGGAAAAGGTCCTTAAGATCATCAAGTCCAGCTGTCAGCCATCCTTGTTTCTGATCAGGCTACTTTATTATTCAAAACAATCATCATTTCAAAAGTGTTGATATTTCATGACTGGTATTTTATCATGTCATTCATTTCAATATTTATAAATAGTCCTTTATGACTTGATGTGGAAATTTTCTTGAGAATTTCCAGGAAGTGGCCATATCTTCCCAGCTTGAATTAATTCCCTGTGCTGATGTCAATCACTTCCTGAGATTTTTTGGTTTGGGCTATTTATTCTGCATACCTTGTATCACCTGCCCATTTAAGTAACTGGACTAATTCCTGTTTAAGCTAGAATTTAATGCAGGAAGATTTTTTTGTCTTGCATATTCACTGGCTCAAATGAGAGGAGACTAGACAGTACCATTTGATTTTATAATCTATGCACTTAGAATTCAGAGACAGAGATGTAGGTGGTATCAGACCTCTGGCACATTGACATTTCTGAACTGAGTTGCATAGCTCTGAGAAAGTGTGAATAGTGTAGTTGTGAGGCATAGCAACACCTGGGATAAGAGCAGTTGTCTCCTTCATGAGAGAGGACAGCTTATCCTATGGACAACACACCTTCTGATAGCCCCAGCAGAGTAGCTGCTGGAGCTTCTTTTTTGCCTCTGGTCATAAACTGGAAATATTCAGGCACTGTGTTCTTCCACCAGAGTTCAGCAATTATCTGGTTAGATGAATTCTATTAGTTAGTGAATATTTATGTTCGAAAAAATGCATCTTCTAAAAGATAAAGGTAAACTGAGAATGAAAGAAAGAATAAAAAGAGACAAGAATAAAAAGAGACAAGATACCTCAGTGGTGGACTAGTCTCACTTGCTTGGCGCATATGGCTAGCTTTCATTCTCTGCCCTTGCACTTCAAAGGAGTAGGCAGGCATTCACTA
Organism: Zosterops lateralis; assembly: GCF_965231275.1. Classification (NCBI taxonomy): domain Eukaryota; kingdom Metazoa; phylum Chordata; class Aves; order Passeriformes; family Zosteropidae; genus Zosterops; species Zosterops lateralis. Next base: position 14,413,426 of record NC_139800.1, on the reverse strand, counting down.
CAGTATCTGGGGAAAACAGGGAGGGAGACTCTTTGAATCAGATTGGATAGCTGTACAAGTTAATACAGAGTCATGAAATGATCCTGCTCTGAATGTCCAGCCAAAGAAACTCTAAAGTGATTATTTTTGCTTCCTTTAGTATTTTGTTCCAACCTAGCCATGTAGTAGTAATTTTTACCTCATCTTCTATCAACTTTAGAGAATACAACCTTTTTCTTAGCTTAGCAATGACTGAGCTTTTTTTATTCTATATTAAAGAAATAATAAATCAAATTTACACATGAAACAGTACAAGTTTTCAGGTTCTGCTTCATGCAATTACCCTAGAGAGGTCCTGTTTCTAGAGGAAATATTTCAGGTAGTGTATAGGCACTAGTATACTATTAAGACAAAAGCTTGCAGGGTCTTGCTGCATGACAGAAGCTCAGTTTTCTTTTGCTCTGTCTTGCTTTATTAGATTCTATTATTTATAATGTGATTCACACTTGAGTCTGAACCTGTGCAGACTAAAATGTGTGTGATTGCGTACAATTATTATTGTCCATATTGTGTTCTGACTTTGAGCATTCCACATGGGGATGTAAGGGGTAAAAAATCCACTTCATTATCCTTACATAGAGAACATAAAAGCCAGCCTTCATCTGCTGAGTGGAAGATCTGCTTTCTTACCTGCTCTCTTGGGTTTGCACATCCATTAAGTAGTCATTGGATAAAATACAGAAGCAGTCCTGCGAGCAGGGCTGTGGTCCCTTACCTCACAAATGAGTGCCCTATTCATAGGGCTAGAGAATCACACTCTTGTGAGCTCTTTCTGGCTGAATAAATCTTGAATTCCTTCTGCACTGTGGCACATCTTAAGCAGAAGGGGTATGTCTGCCCAGGCAGCTTGTATTCTGATCCCTTTCGTAGAAATGTGAAGTACAGCACAGGAGTGAGATTGAATCTGTGTGTCTAACTGGTTCAGGGGGGGTACGGGGGGCAGAGGTAGAGAGGGGAGTCTTTCTTTTTGTTCTTTTTGAAATAATAAGTTGATCCACTGAGCTGCAAAACCAGCTTTTGCTTTGGTTGTGCTTTAGATCAAAATGTCTGATGCAACAATACTTTTAAAAGATGCAAATCCTGTTAGGGAGTGTCAGGCTCTAAAGGTGCACACAAGTGGAGCCTCTCTAAGGGAAAGCTGGGTGACTGGGAAACTTCACAGTCACAGAGTAGTTTATGAGATTCAGACACCTCCAGAGACAGCAACTCAGAATAGAGCCATAGTTTACTACTTCAGTGTCTAACTGCTTTAAATCCTTTAAATCCTGCTTCCTTTAAACCCTTTACTAGATATGGCCCTAATGCAATGTTCACTTCCTTAAGGACAATAATGATTTTGTAGCAGAAGTATAGCAAATTAGCAGACACTTAAAGCAACATTCCGTCCAGATGAAAATAGCTAGCTAGAACTTATTAAACATAAAACCTGATTTTAATTTTCATCTATAGCCCACTGTAGAAATGCAACGACCAAGATTAAAATTAATCGTATTCTGCTGTGATTTAAATATATAATAAAATTTATATGAAAAATGTGGTTGAAAGTGATGAGCTCTCTGGTTTAAATTATGCAATATTTACATTCTTATCTACATGATAGAAAAATCTGCATGTTGCATAAATATACTCCGAAGCAATAGAATAAAATAGATGAATGACTGTGATTAATACCAGATGTGGTATATCCTAGGAGTCTGAATGAGAAAGTCTGTTGCTTAGTCGAGATGTCTCTGAGACAAAAATTAAAAACTTAGGAACAGAGTGTTATCTGAAAAGTGAAAAAATACTGGAGTACAATATGAGTCAATAGTAATTAGTTCTTACAATTATATGGTGAAAAAAACTAATAGTTACAAACAGAAATTGTGAATAAATTCTTAGCTATTTTTTTTAAACAAATGGTTAGTGTAAATGTAAAAAATAATTCATAATTAATTATTTTGCAATATATATTTTCACTGTAATAGTAATTTACAACTTTATCACACATTTTTTCTGAGTAGTTAAGAAATCTTTCAGCAAAATCTTGTTCGGGTTCCATTAGCACTTTTAAGAACTCTAAAAAATACTTGCAGTTCATTTGTGCACATGAAGGCACATTATCAAGAATTATATACTTTTGCACTTTGTTGAAATAGACTTTTCTGTTAGAGGAGTGTGCAGGAAGGTGCAAGTCAAGTTGGGAGAAACACTTGTTGCAACTTTAATAATTGCAGGACCTACATGAAATAATATTTTTTTCTTAAACCAAGGTTTCTCTTTAATTGACCTACACAGAAAAGGTATTTTATCTGTCCAGGTTACATGTTCATAAGCATTAGTATTTTTAGTATGCTAATGTTAAGACTCATTTTCTACATATTTGTCCATTTTGCACGGAGGTTTCCAGTCAAACATAGTAGTCATAGGGCTAAAAAAACCTGAATGGATACATCTAATGTTCTAGGAAATTCATGTTTCTATATGAAAATTCATGTTCTTTTATACAGCTAACTCACATCTTTGTGTTTCAAACCTGAAGGATGGGATGCCATCCAGAGGGACCTGGGAAAACTTGAGAAGTAGCTCTTGGAAATCTGATGAGGTTTAACAAGGCGAAGTGCTGGTGCTGCACCTGGGTAGGGACAACCCCTGGCACCAGCACAGGCTGGGGATGAACAGACCCAGAGCAGCCCAGAAGGACTTGGGGGTGCTGGTGGGTGAGAGGCTGGACATGCCCCAGCCATGGCACTCACAGCCCAGAGAGCCAAACGTGTCCTGGGCTGCATCCAGAGCCCCGTGGGCAGCAGGGGAGGGAGGGGATTCTGCCCCTCGGCTCTGCTCTGCTCTGCTCTGGTGAGACTCACCTGGAGCTCTGCATCCAGAGCTGGAGTCCCAGCACAGGGAGGACAGGGACCTGTTGGAGCAATCCCAGGGGACGTCACCAAGATGATCAAAGGGATGGAGCACCTCTCCTGTGAGAAAAGACTAATAGAATTGAGATTGTTCAGCTTTAAAAAGTGGCTTCAGGGCAACCTAATGGCAGCCTTCTCCATACCTGAAGGGAGCCTGCAAGAAAGATAGAGCAGGGCATGTTAACAAGAGCTCCTCATAGTGACAGGACAAGCCTACTGAAAGAGCGTAGGTTTAGATTCGATATTAGGAAGAAATTCTTTACTGTGAGAGTTGTGGGGTACTGGCACAGGTTGCACAGAGATGCTGTGGATTCCTGGAGGTGTTCAAGGCCAGGCTGGAGAGACCTCTGAGTGCCCTGGTCTAGTGGAAGTTGTCCCTGTCCGTGGCAGGGGATTGCAACTAGATGATCTATAAGGTCCCTTCCAATTCACATTATTCTATGATTCTATGGTATGACTCCAGACTGAGAAGCTTCAGGAATGCTTCAGCAGCAGAGCCATTCTCCTCATAACACTACTGCTACTGAATTGATACTTATGATGAAATTTAAGTAGGTCTTACTGAAGGGAAAATGATTCTATGATTGTAATTTCTGAAAAATTCCTGAAAATTTTAGGTAATGAAATATATATGACTTCTGCCCTTCACGTCTAACCATCTATGTTAAAGAGATTTATTTTCATTTTGTTTTATGATTAAAAAAGGGATTTTTTTTTTCTGATACTATGAAAAAATGCCTAGGTTTTTGTTATCTGCTTAAGTGTTGGGTTGTGTCCCTCTACTGGTACAATAAAACCCAGCTTGTTATTTTGTTGTTATTTCAATTTCTCTGGTGCTTCCTTTCTGTCATATGAGAAATTTCAGGTTTTAGAAAAATCTAAAGGCAAATGTTTAAATCACATGAAATATGCATTTAACTAAAATATCCCTTCCACACTGATTCCAAGAATTCATGTGGAGGTGAAACATAATGAAATAACAAAAAATAGATGAGGCTATAAAACCTGAAATATTTGAATATCATAGCAATTGAAGATACATACTCATCCAAGTGAAATGGACTGTCTTTAACTTGTGATCCTTCGAGTAACTAATGAGATTGAAAACATAATAGTCCATAATTAAATACAGCAAGAAGTGAATGAAGCAAGCACCATTTCTCTGCATATTTCAGACTGGATGGAAGTGCTGCTAATAACAATCTAGATGAGTTCTGGCCTACATTCAGTCAGTTATGTCATGAGCTGGAGAATAAATCTGATCCATATTTGTTTTTCTTACTTTGAGCATAAACTGCAGGCATAATTAAGTTTGCAAAAACTACAAGACTTGGCCCCCACACATATACTTTATTCTAAGCTTATTGCTTGGTATACTCTTGCTCCACTTACATATTTCTATATTCTAATAAAGGCCGCAAAAAAATCACTTTGGTTTTAGAATTAAATTTCCACCAAGAATAACAGAATTATTTATGTTAAGGATTGCCATGTCCTTCTGCCATACTGGGCCTAAAGGACATAATGCCACAAAGCAAATAGATTATGTTCCTGTGTGCCATTGGCCAATACATCAGAACCTGTAATATGCTGAAGTGACTTAACTTCTTTCCAGCATCTCAGGAGGTCATGTTCACAATTTCTTCCTTACTTGTAGCCCCCAAAAAATAGGAATGCAAAGGAACAATAGCTCCACTAAGCCATTTTTCACTTCCTGCAGCTGGGAAAGTGGACATGTTCTCTGTGCCCAAAAAATTCAGGCTAGATAGATCCTGGGTCCCCGGGATAGATCACATGAAGATCCGACATGGTTTCCAACATGGTTTCCCAATAAAAGATTTGCATGTAGTTTTTGTGCTGGATTGGTAAGAAAGAAGTATCAACACAGAGAACACTGTGGCAAGTATAACTAAACTTTTGATCTAGACAGATGGTTTGACAATTATTTAGTTAATCTATGTGCAAAGTAAAAGAAAACTGGGGTAGAATCAAAAATATTTTATTGCATGTTTACAAACATTTTCATTCTGGCTAAAGCATGTCCAAGAGATACTATTTTGCATATTCAGGATTTTTTCTAAGTTCCTCTTATTAGACGGGCTTTGCAGTGGTCAGATTTGATAAGGATATACATTTTATTTGGCTTTTCTCAAGGATTATGCAATGTCCTAAATTGTGCATGTGGTTCTGCATTATGGACAAATAAAATTACAGAACAGATACAAATTTTCATTCACTTTAATAATGTTGACACTTTCACACAAAATAGGAAAATTTATAGGACATTCAATACTTGTAATTACAGATTTCCATAATGTTTGTGATAGATATATACTAAGAGGAAAAGCTTTTCTGTGACTTTAGGATAGGCTGGTGATTTATGTTTACAGTTCATATGTTCATTAGAGTTATTTCCTTTTAATGGTACACTATTTGAGCACCACTCTTTTGTGTATAGATATAAACTTGTTTCATCACTATACCTTTCTATATAAGCAGCTATCTCTTTATAAATCCAAAATCTTGCCAAGTCAGGATGACCCAGTTCACTGAAGAGCCCTTTGCTGAAGATGGGAAACAACAAAAAGGTTTGGTTTGTTTACTTAGAACACCAACAATGATAACAGAGATAAAAAGGAAGAAAATCAGAGAACATACTATTCTATATGTCATTTAAGTGACATGGAATTTCCTTTCTCCTTTATTTTCTTTTCTTTCACTTTGCCAATTAAGAAACAAAAATATGTTTGAAAAATTTTCTATCCTTTAAAAGACAGAATTGCTTCTCCTCAATGAAAAAATTTTCAAGTCTTGTCATTATCAGAGATTTGAGCTGCTGTCACTCTATCATGGTATAAAACTGAAGAGTTTTATTGCAAATACAGTGCTCTAATGCAGAGCAAGTCTTATGTCAGTAACAAATTTATATAATGCAGGCTGCATTTTAGTATCTGCTGTTTACACTGACTGCTGATCTCTGCAGACTGTGATTGATGTGCTGCTGATGCTGCTGTTCTGCCTGACAGTCATGCAAGGTAAAGATATCCCACTAAGGTATAGAAGAAAATTTGAGCAGAAATACAGCACAGAGAGAAATGAGATTAAATAAGTCCTCATGAAATTTAGCCACTTCCAAAATTTGTCTGTAGGCAGAAGTGATTTTCTAAGTGTTGAGTGGACTCTGAGAATAAGGCATTTGACACGGTGACCTTTCAACAAAGGTCAAATGCATAATCTGGGTAGCGTTGAGTGTTTCTCCACACCTACCTCACCCCTTCTCTCTCTAACTTGATTTCCTAGTAGGTATGTTATTTGAATATTTCAAGAGGTCAAGATAGACAAAACTCAATGACCAGCACAGTTTTGAAAATGTTCTATAATCTTACTTTTATCTGCTGTTTAAACTTAACTGCAATTTGAACATCATGGTCAAAAAACTTTAAAACCTTTTGATGCTTTTTCTTCTATATTAAATTTTGAAGAGATGACCAACTGTCTTTTTAGAAAGTATTTAGCTACCATAATACTTTAATGACATATTTAATTGGATCACAGCTTGAAGTGGTAGCAAACTGAGTTTGCCCTTTGCTTTAACGTACCTAGGAATCCTGATCTATATTCCTGATTGCTATTGAATTTTCTAGATTTCATTATAAAATCAATAACCGTTGCACATGGTAAAATAGTTTACAAGAACTGCAACATATTGTGGACTTCTGAAAACATACTGAGCTCACTGAAGCCACCCAGGCAGCCAATTAGGAGAAAACATCTATTAAGGAAAAACAGGGCAGTCCCATTGACTGCTATTGATTTTCTCAGCCCTGTGAAAAGACAATCAATTAGATAAAGAAGGCTAATGTTACAGCTGCAATTTAATAACCCCTAAAGAAAGGAGGAGGGCTATTGATTCCTGACATGGAATGCGGAGCTTATTGAAATATACTGAACTTCACCTGTCTTATAATCAGGCCTCGAGGAAAGAAGGTCTTTTTGGGACTCAATGTAACTTGTGGCATAGAATCTCAACTATTAAACTGGCTTGGTGATGTCAGACCTAAGAGATGCAAATGAAACAAAAGTTTAGAGGAAACACAAGCCCAGGGTTGAATACTAAATCACAGGAGCTATTGAGAGACACTGTTTTGGTGAAGGTTGTTTCTCTTTTTCATACAGAAAGCACCAGAGTACCACCTGTCATTTTCAAAAGCAAAGTCAGTTTTGCCAACCACCCGTGAATGACAAATAAAGCTTTATATGAAACACAAGGGCATATTATGTGCTATTGTGTGTTCTGCTAAGTGCTAATTTATCTGGCTTGTTCTCTTCAGCAAACACACGCACAGACACATGAAATAATCCATCTAATTATGTAGCTATTTAGGAGAAAAACAAAGCAAGGTGTTTTTGTCTGAAACAGAAGGTACATGATACAACAAAGGTTTCATCAAAACCTAACACAGTTAATGAAAATAAATGAAGTGGGGTAGCTGTAACAATTTTCGAACAAATAAACATTTTCCAGTTTTATATTTAGGGTAGACCCAGCTGCCTTTCATAAATAGTTGAGTACTTTCTTTTATTTTTTGATAGTCCTTAATTGGAAATGGCTAATAGGCCTTGTGGCTTTCCACTATAAAATCTGGTTTAAAATAGCTTATATAGATATTTCTTTATGTTCTTTTTCTATTGCATGTATTTGATCCTTTCTCTGTCATTATATATATGCCTCTTTTTTTACCAGTAGACAGCTGCTATTCACAATAATTGCCAGGGCAGTCAATTATATTTAAATAGGCCCACTTGAGGGCAAATGAGCGTATGGTAGTCTAAATTGTGCTGGAGACATATTATACACAAAGACTGTCATTTCAAGCATCTGGAACATGACAAATATTATTTGGAAGCAGTGCAGTATATATATAGTATGTGTACTCTGTATCATCATAGCAATACCCAGTGAACTGTGTTTGCAAGCTTTGCAATGCAGGTATCTATCTATCCATCAATATCTCTCTATATACAAATATATATTTTTGTACACAGAAACACAAACATACACACATATATAAAATACATACAAATGCATGCCTAAACTGCATACCAAACACCTTATTTCCTGAAATGCATGCCTGTATTTACAAACAGAGAGAGAGCAAGTGATCCTTTGTAACAGGCATTACAAAATATTAACTTTTCCCTAATATTATAAAGTAGTATTGAACTGGAAACAAGCAATATCTACTTAATTTGTCAAATTAGTTAATAATTTTTCTTTCTTATGAAAGCATGTATTAGAAACACTCTTCCTTTACTAAGGTGATAATAAAATAAAGTGAGGCAGTCTAGAATAACATTAAGATCAACATAGTTAAAGCTGCATAAGAAATGTGCAATGAAAATCAAGACAGCATGTCTTCAAGATTATGTGAATAATGATAAAAAAGAAAAAATCTCAAATGTCAGAAAAGAGGATTTGTGAAAATGAAACAAGTAACCGAAACCAAGCTAAGTATATTTAGTATGGTGACTTAATTTTATACAGAAACAGCCTTAAAGTATTACAAAATAGTAAAACTTTATAGTTAAGGAAATAATGAAAAGAACAAGAAATAATTCCTATAGTGCCATTAAGTTCTTCCAATATGACAATTTACATTGCAGGGACTGATTCTGAGAGATGCTGAGCATTTTCTGTTGGATCCCTCGAGAGCTCTGGTTATTGAGCATCTTTTAAGATCAGGATGCTCATAATGGCTCAGTTCCACACGAGGAAGTAATAAAATCCATCACTGCATGAATGCACTTACAGATAAGATGCATCTTACTATATCCATTCTAGATAGGAAGAATGCAGAAAACTGGCCTAAAAATTTGCTCTGTAGGTGTTCCATTATTGATAACTAAAGCTGAGCTCAAAATAGCCTTTTATTTTTAATTTATACATTAAAAAAATAGCACAGTACAGGTAGCATGGTAGGAAAGAGCATAAAAAATATACATAAGTTTGCAGTTGCAATTTTAGAAAATGCGTAAAAAAAAGTAGGGTTAGGAAGAAAGGTTCATTAACAAATCAGAACAGTGTAAAAGGCAATTAAAAGCTGACAATTTAGCAACATACACAACCAAAATACATCTTTGCAAGGAATATGCTCAACTGAGATTTCCTTTCTTGCAGACTTAATTAAAAATTTGGGATTATCAAAGTAACATACTCATAGCCAGTGTGTTCAACTTGCCATTAAAACTTTGTAAAAACCTCAGGGTCTCAAGGCGTTGTCCATTTTACAGCTGAGAACATGGTCAATAACAAAATTTTTCAAATTAAACATGCTCCTTCATGATTCAGTTCTATTTCATGCCCAGTAAGGGCAAGATGTAAGAAAGGGCTTGGCTGTTTTTGTCCAAGATCCAGTTTTGAAAAATCCTGCACTCAGTCAGTCATTACTTGGTCCTGCAAGCCCAAGTTCAACTGGTGACCCATATTTGAGGTTCTGGTTCTTCTTCCAACCTGACAGTTTTGTTAGGACCAAAGAGCTCAGCATTTTTTTCTGTGACATAAACATATCAGAGCACCAAATAACAGCAGTTGTGTTTGGAAGGTTGTTCTCCACCTGTCTTGTTTTATTTATAGCTCTGCACACAAGCATTCAGAATTTTGCAGGCCAGAAATACAACTAGTGAGTGTACACTTTAAACTGTAGTGTTTTGGTATGGGAAGAGGAAGACCTTACCTCTGATCTCTTCCCTCAGATCTCTTGTGTATTTTAAGTCACAAAGCCACTGAGAAAAAACAACCGCCCACGAAACCCATAAATAGTAGTGGGAGCAGAAGTTTACCCCAGAAGACCTCCACGCTCACATGAATGCCAGAACCACTAGGCAATGAAAGACTGTTTACTCACACACCCACTTCTCTCCCAGAGTTTGTGCACAGCTGAAACTGGAAAGGTAATTGCAGAAGCAAGTCTTCATTTCAGGAAAAAAACATAGTTAATTTTCAGCTACACTATAAATAGTTAATATGACAAATAACTAAGTGCATTTGTTTTTTTTTTCCAGTGCTGAGTAAAACCAAGGAGAAATATGTCTTGGGAAAAATCTCTGAGCAGAAAGAGATAAAAGTATTAGGATGTCTGTATGTCACAGTCAATTAGAAGGTTACCTTCTTATCACTACTGCTTATCATAACTGAAGGAAATGGGCCCTCCTGATTGGCAGAAATTAGTTAAACCAGCTTAGACTAGATTCAAGTGCCATCTGTTCACTGCTCTAGACATACAAATTATGAAGCCTGTATTAATGACTAGAGAGAAAGTAACTAAATGGTTCAACATATTTCAATTTTGATGGAAAGGTTCAGTTCTAAATCTGAAAAAAGCTATTCTGTTCATAATGTATCCTAGTCCTTATAATTCCTCCTCCATGTGTTGTGTTTTTTTTTTTCTTTACATTGTCAACAAACAGAGTCAATAAGCATAAAAATGATGGTGTAGAAAATTTTCTGTTGCTAAAGAAGGGCCCCCTTACATTGGGAGGGGATTGGTATAGCCCATGAGAGCCTCAAGGTGCAAAGACTTGCTAATCTCATGGAGAGCTATATTTCTAGAGGCTGACCCATCTCCAGCGTACAAATAAATACGATAGAACTGGAATCATAGAATCATAAAATGGCCTGGATTGGAAGGGCCTTTATATATCATCTAGTTGCAATCCTCTTGTCATGGACAGGGACAACTTCCATTAGACCAGGTTACTCAAAGACACATCCAGCCTGATCTTGAACGCTTCCAGGAATGAGACATAAACAGCTCCTCTGGGCAACCTGTGCCAGTGCCCCACCACTCTCACAGTAAAGAATTTCTTCCTAATATCTAATCTAAACCTACACTCTTTCAGTAGGCTTGTCCTGTCACTGCATGCTCTCATAACAAATCTGTCTCCATCTTTCTTGCAGGCTCCCTTCAGGAACAGAAAGGCTGCAATTAGGTCATTCTCAATTTTTTAAGCTGAACAATCCCAATTCTCTTAGCCTTTCCTTGCAGGAGAGGTGTTTCATTCCTCCAATCCATTTGGTGGCCCTTGTCTGGACTTGCTCCAACAGGTCCCTGTCCTCCCTGTGCTGGGACCCCAGCTCTGGATGCAGAGCTCCAAGTGGGTCTCAGCAGAGCAGAGCAGAGGGGCAGAATCCCCTCCCTCCCCTGCTGCCCACGGGGCTCTGGATGCAGCCCAGGACACGTTTGGCTCTCTGGGCTGTGAGTGCCATGGCCGGGGCATGTCCAGCCTCTCACCCACCAGCACCCCCAAGTTCTTCTCCCCAGGGATGCTCCCAAATCTATTAATCCCTCAGCCAGGAGTTACCCTAATGTAGGCGAAGCACATTGCTCTTGGTCTTGTTAAACCCCAAGAGATTTCCATGGGTGCACTTATCAAAGTTTTTTTTTTTCCCATAATAAGTAAACATTCTTGTAAAAATTATTTGTCTTAAAATGTAGAGTTCTTCTGAGCAGTATGGCATGCTATTGTGGGCAGGAATTTAAAACTGCTTTTAAAAATTGTTACTACAAAAATTATGCTGTTTCCTGTCCCTTTCTGCAGAGGCTCAGTACACTGATGAATCACTGATGAAGCATACTGGACATATGGTGTTTGTGAAAAGAAGACTGAAATGGTATATTACCTTGTCTAGGAAAAGAGAAATCCTCACTGTGATTTCAATATCACCTTAGCTGAATAATTTTCCTTGTGTACAAAAATGGTAAATTTATTCACTCAAACCCATGGAATAAAACAACCATTGCTTTCCCAATTCCAGTCTTAAATCACTACAGAATGTTCTTTAAAAAATGTTACCATGTTGTGAATAAATAATGCTTAAAAAGAAGTAAAAGAAAATATGATAAAAGTGTATTTCGGGATTAGCTAATAAGAGTTTTGATTTAGATAGACCATGTTGTGCTGATTGTAAATTGAGTATGTTGTGTAGTTCAAAATGAAAAAAAAAGTGTATTAAAAGTGTTGCTTTTGTATTCTGTTTGTAAATGGTAAAATCTGTAAATAAATTGATTTTTCTGGTGTATGTTTGTTATTCATAATTATATGCCAAAAAATGCCTTCATAATTATTGAGCCTGAACAGATTCATAAATGGCTTTATGCTGGTGCTCAATATTTGACACAGGCTGTGACTCAATGTTTTGAACTGTCGCCTTGCTCGGAATGAGCCTGACAGCTCCAGAGCCCTGTCACTACAGAGGTCAGGAAGATTGCTGCAGCTGAAGAAAAGATCAAACATTAATAAAAAAAAATACTCTTTTCATCTCCATCACAAATACTCATAAACAGCAAGGACACCACATTTTTAGTAAAGAAAAAGATTAATATTCTCGGTATCTGAGCTCCTTTCTACATTTGATCTTTTAAAATCCTAGATATCCCCTCTGCTTCCCTTCAGTGATTGTATTCCTGTCATCCATTTTATGTCATTTAGTTTAGCTCTTAATACATTCATTTACTCCATTAAACTTGTTTCTGCTTTGCCAAGTTTCTTGAGACATGACTAACTACTAACCTGTATAGGGACAGAGCTTTACCATTTCTGAGGATCCACTATAATGGATAACAATATTAAGATGGTGACATAGAGCACAACAAAATTTTAAAAAAGTTTACTCGAATAAATTTTGATTGATAAACAAGACAACAGTCTATAAAGGTGAGTTTCTGACATTTAGAAGGTAGAAAATTATAAATATAATAATGTGAAGAAGACTAGATCTCTTGCTTTGCAGTATGAAGGTAATTCAATAAAATTTTCTAAAGAAATACTACACTTTTTTTTAATAATAAAATCTCACCTATTTTGACGAAAATCAAAACTCTCAATGGAAGTACAAATACAGAAAATTTCAGTCCTCTATTTCTAGTAAACAGGTTCTTTGTTGGAATATTCGCACTGTGTTGGATATTTTTTAGTAATTTTTAACATATTATCAATTATATGAAATATTCAAACAATGGATTAGAGAATTACAGAATGGTTTCTTTAAGGCTCTTGGGCCTTGTTTAAGACTTTCCGAGTAGTCTTTAGTGTTTCCCATCATTATGTACACATACAGACTTCAAGGCTTAAAAATAGCAGTTTTAAGGCAAATAATACCATAGTAAGAACTTATTGGAGAACTAAATGTAAACATAAGAGGCTGTAGTTCATCTAGAAAATAATAAAAAAAAATCAATAAGCTTCGCACATCCATTTATTATGTTTATTGAAAACATAAGAAATGATAAAGACTGTCATATTTTAAACAAGAAATATAATTAAACAATTTAATCTTTAAAACTCCTTTTTTTTTTTTTTTTTTTTTTTTCCCAGGGGTGGTAGGGGGCATCAGAGGGAGCTGTTTGTTTTTTGATTTGGCTTTGGTTTTGGTTTTTTGTTCTTCTTTCCCCCTCCCCCCAATCCTCCTCCAGATCTGGCAGATATTCAGGAAAGAGAAGATTGTTTAGATTGTTTAAACCCTTTTAGAGATTGTAGATTACTTCTTGAATTTCAGTTGGAGAGCCTGCTTGTTATGTAGAGCCATTAAGGTGTTCCTCATCCATCTGCTGATGGGGGAAGAATGTTGTTCATTAGGACTCTGATTAATTTACCACAGGTGTCCAGAGCCACAATGCTCTTAAGGCATGGGCAAATGGGACATCATTCCCTCCCATTCCTGAGCACAGCTGTGCCAGTCCTGGGGACAATGCAGCTCTTCATTAGCACCTTGTGCAGGAGCCATAGATCTTTTGGCCACATAACCTATTTAGATCTCCTTACAAGTGCAATAAGAAAGTATCTAATCAATGTGAATGTGTGTTTTCTGTATGGAAGCTTCCTGGGTGACTCATAAGGCCTTTAAAAGGCAGCATAAATGGTCAAGGAGTCAAAGTACCTTATATTATTTAAAATTTTAATGTGCTCATCAATAAGTAGGACTGAAAGATGGCTCTCAGCTCACTCAACTCTCACCACAAGAGGAATTACCACAAGTGTACTAGTCAGAATTGAAGACTTACTCATTTCTTCTTGGCTGAAATTCAACTTATAAGCAAAGAGTTGTTCCAGTCGGTTACCCTGTCAGAAGGTAAACGTGAACTCAAATTGTTCATCTCATAGTTGAAAAAAAAGGTAGAATAACTACTTAACTCCACTAGACAAAATTTCTGTAGAGATTCCCCCAGAGAATTTTTCTTTCTGGAAGTGGTGTTAGACCTCACTTTCGAATTTATGCCAAAATAAAAATAGTGACTGGAAAGAATGTCAGAGACCTTCATAGGAACTGTAGAGCATGGACCTCCAAAAAAGGTGCAACTGCACTGGGAAATTTGCCTGCCAAAATTTCTGCCTATTTTCATCAAGATCAGTCTATAAAACATGGTTCAAAAAAAACCTCTATTCTATGAGAATACAGAAATTTCCTTTTCTCGGACATTGTGGAAAATGGATTTGGTAACATTTCAAGTTCTTTTCAAGGGATTAAAAAAAAAAAAAAGGTAAAAAAATTAGTCACTTCCTTGTTTAGTGTTCCAAGCTACTAATAGAGAATATTACAGATTGTCTCATCTAGAAGAGAATTTGCTCCACTTTCCTGAACATATTTCATTTGTGTCAGTAGCTGCCGCCGTGCGCTTGCCCGATAGGCTAGCCCTGTGCGCAACGTGGCAGTACACCAACCGCTTGTGGTCCTCCACCTAGGCCAGCCACCTGATCCGCAGCCACGAAGCCGGTGTTGAAGAAAGAGAGGGACTCTCGGGGAGGTTGGGAACGGAGAAGTTTATTCTCGCCCGGGCACTCCAACGAGAGCCCCGAGCAACTCAGTGCACCGGCTTATATAGAACAATCTGTGGGTGTGGGGAAAGCGCAGGACATCCAATGAGGGGGAACCAGGGAGTGGCAAGGCTGAGGAGTGAACCATTCAGGAGAGACCAGGGAAAAGGCGGGAAGGGGCCCAGCCAATCCCTAGGCTCAGGCCTCAGGGAGATTGGCATGGGGGGGTGAGGGTGATGGACAGGGCCTGTGGCGGGAAGGACGGGCCAATCAGGGACTGTCTCTGGGGAGGGTAGGCAAAGGGTTATATAACATAAAGGGTAAACAACAAGATGGAGTCTGAGGGACAGGGCCCAGGGAAGCCATTTTGGGGAACATAAACTGGGGTACAATAAACTGAAATGTACATAAAACATGCACAAATATACATAAAACAGGCACAACACAATGACAAACCCCAACATCTCCCCCTTTTCTTTTAATTAAATGATGGAGTGGGAACTCCTGACAGTCTCTTTAGACGACGGTTTCATCGTCCATGGGCAAGGAACGGAATTCGTCCAACTGCCGAAGGGCCTCTTCCAGTTCTTGCATCTCGATTTCAACGGGTGGGCCTTCTTCAAGATGGTTAACAGCGGGGGAGGTGCTATCTGAAACAAGTCTCAATAACATTCGCTTTATGACGGCGAAGGCTATCGAGACTATAACTAAAACAAACACAATAGTTAAACATGTTTGGACAACGGACCCAGACCACGAGGATGAGGGAACCCCCCATTTGTCTAACAGGTTTCCCAGCCAGCCTCCGGTTTCCCTCTTTATGTCCCCGACCATATCTCTTATTTTTACGATGGTCTTATGTATGTCCTCCGCCTTGTTCGAGAGGTTAAAGCAGCACAACCCCTCGAACTCTTCACAGGTGTGCTGGTGAAGCAGCAGGAGATAATCGATGGCCGCCCTATTTTGTAGGGTGGCCTGCCTCGTTATTTTCTCTTCTGCAAGGAGGTCCGAAAGCGCGTTAGATGTTAAATTCGCTTGTTTCGCCACCCAGCATTCCAATTCGGCCAATTCTCCCATATTTTTGGCGACTGAAACCCAGGGCAGGAAAATAGTCACGGCCGTAGCCTTTGCCCTGGACCAATGCAGAATTTCAGATTCACAATCGGGGTGGAGGTTTGCCAGGCCTCTCTTTTGGATTGGTGCGTGTGAGGTAGAATTTTTCTTTATCCAATGAATAATTTGGGTTTTGTTGGGTGTGAACAGCCCTAACCGCCCGAGTGTACATGGGCCTCCGTACACAAGAGAGGGGATGCCGCTGTAAGCCCGATCTCCACAGATTAAAAATGTTTTGGGGGGAAGAGCAAGGGGTTGGGTGCTAGAAATGGTGGTTACATGGACCAAGGAAGAACACCACTTACTAGCCCAATAATTATCAGACACCTGCTTGATCTCACGGTAATGTTTACGGATGTTGGCCGCCGGCTGGAAGGAGAGGTGAATGCAGAAGGTTGCGGGGGAGGACCCCAGGAGATCCAGCTCCTGGGGTTCCTGGGTTACGACAGGAAGGTGGGAGGTCCACTCCTTCCAGAGCGCCAGGGGATTCTTAATCAAGTGGGAATTATGATTTATTTCCTTCCAATGATTCATTGGGATGGGCTTACGATTATATCTGGCTCTAAATTCCACGAGCTGAGGGGGAAACTCACTCTCCGTGGACGGGATCCCCACGAGGCATGATGACAGGGGATCTCCTGCTGAGGCGGAGGACAGACAGATATGGTCCTGTTTCAGGGATCTAGCAAGGGTCCGCCACACATTTGCTTTAGGCTGTGGGACCATCCAGGTGACCGCTGGTCCCACGAGGCTGGCCAGGAGCACCATCCAGATAGCGGTGATGATGCTTGGGGGCCATCCTCTGGCGATGGATCGGGTGGTCTGGTCCGCGGCTTCCCTGGGGGGAGAACTTAAAACATACATTCCACATTAACTGAAAAGCCACTCCAAACTTTCTGGTTCCCAGTCATCAGGGGGAACGGAAAAGGGGAAGGAGTCTTCCTTCTCCTCCTCCGGGGGAAACATCCAGGGGGGTAACGTAGCAGCTGCAGTGGCTATCTCCCCTTCTGCTGGGTCGCTCTCTTGCTCTTTGCCCTTCCTACCGGACTTCTTTCTCCTTCTCCAGGAGGCTACTGTGACTTGTGCCGGCCTAGAACCCTCCTTTGAAACCTTGGGGACATAAGGTCTCACACTCCGGGAAGGGACCCACCGAAGTCCGGTGTCAGTGGAGACGCAGGCATACCCGCGTCCCCAGGTGATTAAATTGTGAGGTCCCGATGTCCTCAAGGTTTCTGGGTCCCTGACGAGGACCTTTGGCCTTTCGTGGGGTGCTAACTGTGCACTCCCACGAAAGTGCCTCGTCACTGGCGGGTTCATGGCCTCGAAGGAGCAGTTCAAAAAATTGATTGTAAAAAGGGCACGGGACAGCCTAATGGATGGGGGCTCATTCCTCAAGATGGTGCTCTGCTGGCTGAGGACCCACTTGATGTTCTGATGGGTCCTCTCCACGATCGCTTGGCCCGTTGGGGAATAAGGGATGCCAGTCTTGTGATTTATTCCCCACTGCTGCAGGAAGTTGCTAAATTCCCTGGATACGTACGCAGGGCCGTTATCCGTCTTGAGAGACTTGGGAATGCCCATAAAGGAGAAAGCGTGGATCAGATGCCGAATGGCATCCGCCGATTTCTCCCCTGTGTGGGCAGAGGCGTACACTGCTCCGGAAAAGGTATCCACCGTGACGTGCACAAACTTCTGCCTCCCGAAGGGGGCGAAGTGTGTGACGTCCGTCTGCCACACCTCACAACTCGACAGCCCCCGAGGGTTAACCCCCGTGGCCATCGAGGGGACCGAATTCCGGTGACAAGTGGGGCATGAGGCCACGATCGCCTTGGCCTGATCACGAGAAAGGCGGAACTCCCGGACCAGACCTGGCGCGTTCTGGTGATGGAGTTGATGGCTGAGCTTGGCCTGCTCGAAGGTGTTAGGCAAAGGGATCACCTCCACCGGGGCAGCAAGGGCGTCGGCCCTCCTGTTCCCCTCGGCGATGACCCCCGGCAGGTCCGTGTGTGACCTGATGTGCATCACATAAAATGGCTGCTTCCGGTGGGAGATCAGTCTAACAAGCTTCGAAAGCAGCTCGAACAAGGCAAGATTGTCCATCTCCTGAAGTATGGAGTTTTCCGCTCTGGACACTACTCCAGCTACGTAAGCCGAATCTGTTACAATATTGATCGGTTCAGAGAACCTCTCGAACGCCCTGACGACTGCGGCCAACTCAGCAACTTGAGGTGATCCCTTCACCTCAGCAACATCTGACTCCCACTGCTGAGTTTCTGGATTTCTCCAAGTCATAACTGACTTGTGAGTCCTCCCGGACGCGTCTGTGAAAACGGTCAAGGCATCGAGGGGCTTTTTGCTCTGAATCGTTCTCAATTCCAATTGGAATGTGGAGTCCGAATTGAAAATTTTGTGGGCAGGCCGAGTTATCGAAATTTGCCCAGAGTAGCTGTCCAATGCGAATTGGAGTGACTCATTCTCCATAAGGAGGTGTTCAAGCATTGCCTTTGTAATTTGGCCCGAGGAAAGCCTAATTGGTATGTGAATACACTCAAAATCACAGCCGGCTAGGTCCCGAATTCGGAGCCTAGCCTTCCGGATTAGGTCAGCCATCAATTCCTGTGGCCTTGTCATCCGCTTGGACCTGTGATGGCTCAGGAAGACCCACTCGATGACGAGGAGCGGGTCACTGCCATCACGGTCCCTCTTAGGGAGCTGCTGGATGACGTTGTCCCACTGGAATATCAGTCCCTGGAGGTGAGGCAGCCTTCCGAAGATGACAAATCGGAAGGGCAGGTCAGGTCTGCACCTGTGGGCCTGCCTGGTGGACATAACCTCCTGAACCTTTTCCAGGGCCTGTTTCGCCTCTGGGGTGAGAGAACTAGGGGAACTGAGCCCCTCTTCTCCCCCTTTCAGTAAACTGAAAAGGGGGGCCAGGTCCTCGGTAGAGAGACCTAGCCAAGGCCTCACCCAATTTAACGTCCCACACAGTTGTTGGACGTCCGCCAATGTCTCAATTTTGGTCTTAATTTCCAATTGTTGCGGAACAATGGTCCGCTGACTGATAACTAAGCCCAGGTACCTCCAGGGTGGCATCTTTTGAATTTTATTCTCTTGCAACTCGAACCCTGCAGCAGCCAGTGAAGCCACTGTAAGGTCAAGCGCGTGGGCCAACAGGTCGTCGGTGGGAGCGCACACCAAGACGTCATCCATGTAGTGATGAATGACGGCTTGGTGCGCGGCTGCGCGCACAGGAGCGAGCAAGGAAGAGACGTACCACTGGCAAATAGTCGGAGAGTTCTTCATACCTTGGGGTAAAATCCGCCAGTGATACCTCTTCCTTGGGGCTTCCCGGTTGATGGTAGGAACCGAGAAGGCGAAGCGTGGTGCATCATCTGGATGTAGCGGAATTTGGAAAAAACAATCTTTTATATCTATTACAGCCAATCGCCAATTTTGGGGGAGCATGGTCGGGGAAGGCATCCCTGGCTGGAGTGACCCCATGTCTTCAATTACTTCATTAATTTTTCTGAGATCGTGGAGGAGCCGCCATCTGGTCTTGTCTGATTTCATGATGACAAAGACCGGGGAGTTCCACGGTGACGTGGACTCCACTATGTGGCCTTTGGCCAGCTGCTCCGCCACGAGCTCGTTGAGCGCCTTTAATTTCTGATGAGACAGTGGCCACTGCTCTACCCAGACTGGTTCATCAGATAGCCAATTCAGTTTCAAGGTAGGGCGCTCGTTAATAGCCACTGTATTAACCTTGGGGGGGTCAGGAAAGCCAATTGTGACCCCCCACTGATGCATGAGGTCTCTCCCCCACAGGGGTGTCTCATAGTTTAAAACAAACGGACGTAATGAAGCCAATTGTCCGTTTGGCCCCTCAATTTGGACCATGTCCTTCGACTGCTTAGCCAATTGAAGCCCGCCTACACCCGAGACGTGCTTCCCCACGCTTTGCAGTTCCCAATGTGACGGCCACATACTCTCCGGTATGACCGTCACATCCGCTCCTGTGTCCCAGACCCCTTTAACGTTTCTGGATTCCCCACCCACACTGATCCTACACGTGTCTGTTGGTTTTGACCGTGTGATCTTCCTTACCGAGAGGATACTTGGTGGTTCATCTTCGCAACAGCTCATCCCCGTGGTCTCGGCTTCGTCCCCTTCTTCTTTGCAGATGGCCAAGAGGGGTTCTGGGATGAGCTGTGCTACTATCTGTCCCGTCGGTAAGAATGTGGGTGGGTGGTCTGTGCGCAGCCATAGTTCAAACCTCCTGGGGTCGGTGGTGATGACCCCAGGGGCTATGTGTATGTCAAGCGGTGTGAATTTACAATCTCCCACGACGACATATTTGCACCCAATCTCGTCCCATGTGCCCCTGTCCTTCGAGACCGCGACTGTATGCCAATCGCGATCCCGCAAGTGAAGAGGCTCGGCCAATTTGAGCCTAAAGGGCTCATACCTGGAGTCGGTCGTCAGGGATCCTTCAGGTTCCCGGACGAAGATCTTCTCGTCCTCCGGCCTGGCGTCCTGGGAAGGAGGCGGTGCCTCAGTCTCGTTCGGCAAAAAAGTCACGTCCGGTTTAGAAGTCATGTTCAGTGAGTCAGCTGTGTCTGGAACTTTGGCCATGCTAGGCATGACTTGGTTCCTGTGGAGGGCAAGAGCAGAGACATGGTTATATTTCACCCCGGCAGTGTGGCCCTCCCTGTTGGTGTCGTCACGCCGGGGGGCGCCGCGCTCCTCATCTAGTTTTTTGTTGAGGAGGGATGTTTCCCCTTCCCACCTCCCCCTTTGCCCAAAAACGATTGAAACTCTGCCCTCTTAGGGCACTGGCTTGACCAGTGGCCCCTCTGGCCACATAAGAAACACGGGCGGTTATCCGGTGCCTTTTTCTGCGCTCGAGGTGTCCGTGGCATTTTCGGTGGTTCACTTTGCGAGACTGCTGCGACCCTGGCAGGACCAGATGACTTCTTTTGCAGGGTCCGTGGCTTCCCAGCGGCGACTCGGGCACTGACGGCCTTGAGCATTTCGTCGAGGGTGGGCTGCTCTCCTGGCGCCTTCGGGATCCTCATGATGGCCTCTCTGCACTCCTCATTTGCATTCTTGAAGGCCATCTCCTCAAGGATGTCGTCCCGTGCGCCCACCCTATTGACTTGCTGCTCAATGGCCGCAGTCAGCCGCTCAACGAAAGCCACGAATGGTTCCGCTGGACCCTGCAAAATCTCGCTATAAGATGTTAAAGGTCCCGCGGGCCGCATCTCGCAAAAGGCCTGGATCGCCTTTTCCCGGATGACCGTTAGCACCCCCTCTGGTATGTTCTCCGCTTGGTCCGATGCTCCTTTCCAATCTCCCTCCCCCATCAAATGTTCCAAAGTGATGGGGTCCCCACCGTTATCCGTTGCGGTCACAGGATCTCTCAACAAGCTAGGGAGTGCTCGTCCAAGCAGGTCTTTCCAGGTGCCTTGCCAGAGCTTGTACTCTGTCTTGTTGTTAAGACACCGAAAGAGCTGCTTTAGATCCCATGGGACGACCACATGCCCCGCAAGAGTAGACTCTAACATGCCTTGGAAGTACGGACTCTCCCGTCCGTACTCCTTCAGGGTCTTCATCAGATCCTTAATGGCCGCCTGCGGAAACGGTCTCCAAGTGGCTGCCCCCCCACGGCCGCGGTAGGTTACTGGTGTGACCGTGGGAATGCCACTTGGGTCGGGGCTTCCGGTTTCCAGGCCCTCCCCCTCCGGACTCCAATCATGGGAACCGGAAGGGTAGGCGTGGGAACCGGAAGAGGGGCGGGACCAAGCGGTGGGCGGTGCTGAGGGAAGGGGCGTGTTCCCTGTGGGCTGGGCTGAGGCAGAGTAGGCGGGGGGAAGAGTGGGAGGAGAAAGGGGTGGAAACTCCACGTGGGAAAGGGGAGGAGTGTCAAGGAAGGGGTTGGTACTCCGAGATGACGTCCGAAGGGCGGGGGAACGGGAATGGGAGGGGAAAAAGGAGGAGAGGGAGGAGGAGCGAGCGAGACGCCCGCCATCTTGTGTGAAGGGGTTTTGGGCGCCATCTTGAGTACCAGGGGAATCCGGCTCAGCGAAAGAGAATCGAACTCGGGGTTTTAAACTTGGGGACATTTGGGAAAGGGAAGATCTCCTCGCAGGCGGGGTACACCTGGTCAGAGAATCCCGAGCCGTCTGGCCGGGACAGCTCGGGTGGGGGGATTTGCCGTCCCTCAAGGGGCCGGGGCTAGAAGACCCCTTGAGGATCCCTGGCCGAGGAGAGGGGGGACGGGAAGGAGGGTTAGGACGGGGGGAACACAAACTCGAAAGGGAGCCGCGTGAACTCCCTTTTTGCACTCCTTCTAAACTTATGCTTGCAGCCCTCAGCTGCCGAACCCAATACAAAAATTTCAAGGCATCTTTATCGCCCGTTTTGGCCAAATTTGCAAATTTAATATAAACCACAGCCCAAAAAACCGCGGTGTCGACGGATCGGGCAACCGTCTTGGGAAAGTGCAAAAAGAGAAACCGCACAAACTTATTTAAATCTCCCTTCGAAAACCTAAAGTTCATAACAACAAGCAAACTCTTAACTTTAGAACGGACCTCTCTTTGTGGTGCGCTGAGCCTTGCACCCATGGCTCTTAGATATTAAATGCGCCCACAAACACACCAACAAGCCTTAAACAAAAACAACACAAAACCAAACTCCACCGCACAAAAAACCGGCAAGGCCACAAACCTCTCAACCGGGGCGGGACCAACAAAAGACAAAAGCCACCGAGGCACAACACAAAACAATGAGAACCACAAAACCGAACCGAAAAGCGAGAAATCCTTGGAAAACCAAACCCGAGAATCGGCAAAGACAGAGACCCAAAACAGGCGGGCTCCCGGTCCACCCTCCCGGGGGCTGCGCAGCCTAGGAACCTCGGGTTTCACCCCGAGATTCCCTCCCCTTTCTCAGAAAAGGACCACCACCCCCCTGGGTAGCAGTATCCCTTTCCTCCCTCGGGCAAGCTCCCTCCCGAAACCTCCTCCCCCCTGGGAGCGTAGGGCTTTCGGGGATACTTACCCGTCCAAGGTTTCTCGAAAAATGGCTTGAGGGCGGACCGGCTTCGGAGAAGACTCCTTGGTGCTGGGAGCTACCTTCTCCACCCCTCTGGAGCGCTCAGCCGAAGCTGCTGCTCTACAGAGGGCGCGCAGACTGCGAACAGTCTACCAACTGTAATCCAAAATGAGCCGGATGGCTCACTTGTCGCGTCCTGCGCCGCTGCAGGAATTCAGGCGTTGACGCTGAGGGGCCCCACGTTGGGCGCCACCCCTGCCGCCGTGCGCTTGCCCGATAGGCTAGCCCTGTGCGCAACGTGGCAGTACACCAACCGCTTGTGGTCCTCCACCTAGGCCAGCCACCTGATCCGCAGCCACGAAGCCGGTGTTGAAGAAAGAGAGGGACTCTCGGGGAGGTTGGGAACGGAGAAGTTTATTCTCGCCCGGGCACTCCAACGAGAGCCCCGAGCAACTCAGTGCACCGGCTTATATAGAACAATCTGTGGGTGTGGGGAAAGCGCAGGACATCCAATGAGGGGGAACCAGGGAGTGGCAAGGCTGAGGAGTGAACCATTCAGGAGAGACCAGGGAAAAGGCGGGAAGGGGCCCAGCCAATCCCTAGGCTCAGGCCTCAGGGAGATTGGCATGGGGGGGTGAGGGTGATGGACAGGGCCTGTGGCGGGAAGGACGGGCCAATCAGGGACTGTCTCTGGGGAGGGTAGGCAAAGGGTTATATAACATAAAGGGTAAACAACAAGATGGAGTCTGAGGGACAGGGCCCAGGGAAGCCATTTTGGGGAACATAAACTGGGGTACAATAAACTGAAATGTACATAAAACATGCACAAATATACATAAAACAGGCACAACACAATGACAAACCCCAACAAGTAGCATACTAATCTTTCAAAATTTTAATTCTCCAAGATACATACTAAAATACGATGTTACTTTTTACAGTTACATTATTCAAATATATTTGAAAATACGATAGAGCACTATAAAATATAATCCTAGATCAAATCAGGTGAAAGAGATCTTGTCAGTTGGGGTTTTCTTATCATAGGATTTTCTTGTCCTGTTGCACTGGATAATAGTAGAAATCAGTTCATAATAATTAAATTTCTGTCTTTGTGCTGACTTAAACCTTGAAAATGTATAAAACAAATCTGTAACTGGAAAAATCTAATGAATTAATTTTGTGCAATATAAAGGCGATTTACCACAGTATATTGAGGATCTTGAACAAAGCATGGAGAATACAAAGACTATTCTACCTTATGAGTTTACAAACATAACCTATGATATTCTCAGACTGAGAATTAGTCCAATTAATTTACTCAATATTAAGGAATCTCACAGCTCATGAATTAAATCAATTAGTTTAGCGAAACCAGAATTGCATTTAAATGATGGGGTAAACACTCTCGAAACTTTTAAGTAAAAAATACTTTAGAAATTAAACTAATATTATAATTTTACTGCTATAAACAAACAGTATTTTCATATATCTGAATTTTGAGTATATGCAATTAAAACATCCACATTTACAGCACTGAAACATAGAGAAAGGAATTCTGAAATATTTTACAATGAGAGTGGTGAAACACTGTACTGGGCTCATTGGAGAGCTGATAGATGTCACATCCCAAGAAATTTTTAAAGTCAGTTTGGACAGGACTTGTAACAACATGATCTAGTCGAATCACTGTGCATTGTAGAGGGAGTTGAAACTAGATGACAATTAAAAATCCTGTCCAACCCAATCTGTTCTGTGATTTTGTGATTTAAAATCTACAGAGAAAAGTTTTCTGAGCCAAAAAAAGGAGAAATGGAATTCCCATGTTCTGCCATATATTGACACACGACAACCTCTAATAGAGTCCTAAATGGATTTCAATTTGCTTTAAAGAATTCTTGGGTCTTTTGGATACTTTTTTTTCCCTTAATCTTTCTTTTCTTCTTCAACCTGTATGTGGCCAAAGTACATATAAAAAATATTTAGGTAAAGATAATTAGGATGGGGATGACATTACATTTGTGAAGACAGTAAAGGTATAAAATTTAGGAGTGTCTTTCTCCAGGTTAAAAATTACAAAAGGCTTTCAAATCCATGTGTTTCTCTTACAAAACAGGACATAATTGAGACAACTTACACCAGTCCTGCATTTTCTGCTGGGTCTTCCAGAAAGAATCTGAAGTAACCACAGGACCCAGAGGTTTTTTTTAACTCTAAAGTCCAGCTGAAAAAAAAAAAAAAATATGCTAAACAAAAGGACAGTGTTTTAAAAGATATGGATGCACTGATACTCATTGTTGTGGCTGTTCGGAGGAACAGAAGGCAAATTTGGCTATGTAGGTTCCATCAGTATCCAGCCAAGAAGCTCAATCTCACATGCCAGCACTGTGATGTCCTGCGGACAAACTGTATTTTTGGGGCAAAAATCTCATCCACATTCTAACTAAACTACATGTTTGCCAGAGTTTCTGGGTTTAAATAGTTTAAACCCAGCTCAAACACAAAGCCATCTAGAGAATTTCAATCTGAAATGATGGAAAGTAAAAAGAAAACAGTTATAAGATGTTGACTATGGTTTGCAAATCTTAGTGATTTTTGTCCTTAAATTTCTGTATCACACCACGGTCCAAGCAAGAGGGGAAGATTGAAAAAGACAGTCAGTCTCTTTTCATCTCCATTGGATTCCTTCTCTACTATTTCAGGCTGCTGGTAGTTTATGTTTTATCTGTAAAAACTGAAGTAGAACAAATAGTAACTAACAATTCTAACAAAATAAATGCATACACTTACATGTTTTAAGTGTCCTCTAGCAATCATAAACTGTAGTTAAAGATTAGTAGCATATTGAAATATCAAAAACTAGTATGAAACAATTAAAATGTTCAGACATAACAGTATGTCTGAGAACATCCTCTTCAGTTTGTGTTGATCATGAAGGTTATCTTGCTTTTTTGCCTATGTTTTTGGTGACATAATTTTGTTGCATCTTTTAATCGTCATAAAAATATTATCTATTATAACAGATATTTTTAGCTCTTTTCACTGTTTGACAGTTTTGACAGACATTATTGATTTGGTCGGCAACTGTGGCTAACCAGAAGGGGACAATGTGACAGTTTTATGTAACAAAAGGCACAGTGTCATGTCAACTGAACTAAACGTTGTACAAAGTGACAGCAGGACAAAAATGCCTTTCAGACTTAATTTTCTGCTTCATTTTTTCTACCATCAATACATAAGGCAGTGCAGTAGGTGACACAAATTAGCAGGATAGAGCAAAAGGTCTATCCCTGTTTCTGTTGCTATACTTGACTTCCTTCCACTAAGGTAATCTCCAATTATTTTAAGCGTGAAAGAAAAAGAAGAGCAGCTTATAGTAATCAATCTACCTGTTTAGGAGAAAATATATCCCTTATCAGGATTCTTTACATGTTTCTCCTAGGTGGCTTTTTGGAAAAAGATGAAAGAAAAAAGTCCCCCATCTGCTAGGTCATGCCTACAAGACACATTCTGTCAAGTCTTAAAAGCAACAAGAGCTTTGCCTGTGGGATACCTATAATTATTATGTGGAGCAGCCCTGCGCCTGCTGTAGCTCATTGTTCTGCTAACACAACCCGAATGAGAACAGTGGCTCCAGGCTGTGAGTTGATAAAGTGCAACTTTTCGATTTTGCTCTTCTATGGCTGCAGCATTGTGTAGAGCCTGTGAGTGACATCTTTGGCCTTCCTTTGGGCTGAGCAGATTGAATCTGTCACGCTGAGTTAAACAATGACTAGGGGACACAACCTTAGCAGGGCCTGTCATTTTTTCCCACTAATTCAATCTACATTTAATCAATGAAAGTAATTTCTTGTTTGTTTAAGTCTCATATCCAATGGATCTAGAGGATCCTGAAGTACTGCACCTCCACCCTGACCTTCTCTCCTGTTAGAACTTGGACTAGTATATCAAGAATGGAATTAGTGAAAATTGTACATTTCAAGGCTGTCATGTTGCTCACTATATATTTAGTCTCCTTTTGTGTTTATATATAGAATCTGAATGTCATTTTCCAGTTCAGTTTTCTCAGAGATTTGGTGCAGAAGAAACTGGCTGAAGCTACACCCCCAAGAGCAACAGCAATGGACTGTTAAGAAATACAATGCACTCTCTTACAGGAGCGCTTAGTGGTTGTCCACACATGTCTCATATGTAAAGATCCTAACAGAAGGATATTTCTTCCTAGGTACAGGCTATCACTATTATTGAAAGTAACCAGTAGTGACTTATGCAAGTTCAAGGACTTTATTGATCGGTTTAGCTGGTCTTAATCAAAATCTGTCTTCTTTTCCACTCATAGTGATTAAATAAGTCTAAGAGAGCCTGACATCAAGTCTTTGACTTTTTATTGGTTTGCAGTAAGTGCTGTGCTCAGCACTTCAGTAGCCAGCAATTGCCAGGCAGGAAGTTAAAAACTCAAGAAAAGTTTCAAAAGAGAAAAAATTCTAAACGTATACAAGAAATTAAATATATCAAAGAGAAGCAAGATATCAAGTACAGGTTTTCATGCTTTCTGAATGTTTTAGGTTTTTCTTTAATAAACACTACATTTTTTAACAAAATGAGGGAAATCAGTAGTTGTCTAATCATAAATATGAGGAGAAAAAAAAAAAGCTGTCTCATTGAGTTATATTCAATATTTTAGCCTGATTTTGCTTGGCTAATCTTGGGAAAATTGTGGAGAGAAAAAAAAAGCAAAAGAAAAGATTCAACTATGACTTTCAGGCAGAAAGTATTTTGTGTTTTAAAAAAGGTATAAATCTATAAATATACTTTACATAGAAAGATACCTCGAATAATTGAATGTGTTTTTCTAAAGGCATGAGCAAAAATTGAAAATATGATCTCTACCTTATTATTCTCCTTGAGAATACTTGAGGTCAGAAGGGGAACTCAAGGATCATACGGTCCAATCTATCTTGGCAAAAGCATGGTCTCGACAAGATGGCCCAGCACCCTGTTCATATGAATCTTTCAAGTGTTCAACATTGGGGAAACCACCACTTCCCTGGGGAGATTGTTGCAACAGCTTTTTGTTCTCATTGTGGAAAATTTTCCTCTTGTGTCCAATTAGACTCTCACCAGGAGTAGCTAGTGCCCATTAGGCTTTTTTTTTTTTTTTTTAATGCAACTCTATGTGAAAAGATCTGTCTGCAGGGTGAATTTCCTTTCCAAAGTGTTCACTTTTCCCCACTCAGCAGGGTATCATCACTAAACTTTTATGAGAATTCATCAGGATCCCACTATAGATCACTTACAAAGAAATCAAACAGTGCTGGGCCCAAAGCTGATCCCTGGGGAGCCACTTCTGACAGGCTGCAATTGTGAAAAGGATCGAGGCACCACCACCCTGAGTGCTGCCTGTCAACCTGTTCCCCACCCACTGCAGGGACCACTTCACTGCACTGTAACACACCAGTCG
Source organism: Zosterops lateralis (assembly GCF_965231275.1). Classification (NCBI taxonomy): domain Eukaryota; kingdom Metazoa; phylum Chordata; class Aves; order Passeriformes; family Zosteropidae; genus Zosterops; species Zosterops lateralis. The sequence continues at coordinate 14,385,052 of NC_139800.1, read as the reverse complement.
TCCTGGGAGGAGGCTTTGACAAAGCATATCAAAACCCTTGGAGAAATCCAGGTACACCATGTCCACTGCTCATCCCATGTTCAGTTTATCAGGTTATTCTGTCATGGAAGGCAATCAGGTTTGTTATTCACAATTTGCTCTTGGCGATTTCATGCTGGCTTTTCCCAGTCCCATGCTTCATCTGACTTGTGAAAGTCCCCAAGAGAATTCATTCTATAACTTTCCCAGGGATTGAAGTAAGACTGTAATTTTCTGGATTCTCTTGTTGATTGGGATGACATTAGCCTTCTTCCATTTTTCTGATATAACTCTCAATCTCCTTGACATCTCTAAGATTATGGAGAGTAGCCCTGCCATATATTGAAGTCAGTTCTCTTAACACTCTCCGGTGGATAGTTTCAGGGCTCACTGATTTGTAGTCAAAATCTTTTGGACCTTTTCTCCTGGAAGGCAGTGTCCCTCTTGTGACTCCCTGTCAAGCCAGCAGATGCACATCTCAGTACCCTATAGCAGAGTCCTGTAACTATGTACCCTGTAACTACCTGCTCTTGTTCTATTTGGTGAAATACTCTGTTTCTGGTACAGTTTCTCCCTGCAGACCTTGCTCATGGGCTAAAGCTTCTTATCTGATCTTGATTGTAAAAAAACAAAGGGTGGAGATTGAAGCAGAATCCTGTTTGTGTGGGTCATAAATTGTATTTTGGTGGTGTCCCTCATAGGAACACGGTTCTAAAACCATGTGTCTATCCCAGTCTTGGCCCCTCTAATTGCACATAGCCTTTTAGCTGTTTCCTTCAGTTCAGATGGCTGATGCAACAAATACGTACATATTTTTTGCAGGTACTTGCCTTTTCTCTAGGACAAGGATCTGTGCATTTATTATGACCTACTGTCTCTACAGTTTCCTTCCTTATCTACTCCATCTGAGTGTAAGCATAAGATGTGGCTTTCTTTGTAGAAACACTGGTTTTAGCTCTGAGCTGAGTCACCATCCTCACAGGGAGCTAGAGCACTTCCCTCATTTGTGGCACTACAGGCACTGTGCAGGGTCTTTCTTGCACACCCTCCTGCACAAACCACTGCATCCTCTTGATTCCTGTTTGTCCTGCCTGGACTCAACTCTACCCAGGGGCAATTGCTCCTGGCAAGCCCAAGTGACATCAGCCTCTTGCTAGAACTGCCAGCTTCAGCTGGGGCTCTGTGGTTTCTGCTGGGTTTCCCTGACTCTAGGAACACTGCTTTACCCCTGGATCTAGTATCCAGTTACAGAACTTACTGCTTCCACCTCTATGTACTTCAAGACTGAGTCTTTGTTTAATGCAAAAAGATCACAGAATAATAGAATGTGCTGAGTTGGAAGAGACCACAGAGATTGTTCAGTCCAGCTCTTGGCCCTGCACATCCCCAAGAATCACACCATGTGCCCAAGAACACTGACCAAACTCTTGAAATCTTTCAGGCTTCCTGAGGAGCCTGTTCCTGCGCCCAATCTCTGGGCAAAGAATCCTTTTCTAATAGCAAACCTAACCCCACCCTGACAGAGCTTTTGGCCACTCCCTCAGGTTCTGTCACTGGTCACACAGAGAAGACATCAGTGCCTGCCCCTCCTCTTACCCTCCCAAGGAAGTTGTGGGCTGCAATGAGGTCTCCCCTTAGTCGCCTCTCTTCCAGGCTGCACAGACCAAATGACCTCAGCTGCTCTTTATATGGCTTCCCCTCAAGGCCCTTCACCATCTCTGTTGCCCTGCTTTGGATGTTCTCATATAGTTTAATAACTTCATTATCCTGTGGCACCCAAACCTGCCCCAGCCCTGGAGGTGAGGCTGCCCCAGCCCAGAGCAGAGGGGACAATCCCCTCCCTTGCCCGGCTGGCCGTGCTGTCCCTGATGTCCCCAGGACACGCTTGGCCCTCCTGGCTGCCAGGGCACTGCTGGCTCATGTTCAACTTGCCATGGCCCAGGAGCCCAGGGCCCTTTCCCTGGCACTGCTCTGCAGCCTCTCATTGCCCAGTCTGTCTGTACATCCAGGGCTGCCCCAGCCCAGGTGCAGAATCAAAGACCACAGGGCAGAGGATGGAACCCTACAGAACCCCAATTGTGACAGGTCACAGGTTCCCCAGTCTGATGTCACCCCCATTCACTGTAACCTTTTGTGCCTGATCTCTGGGCCAGTTGTTCCTGTGGTTAAACCACAGGTTATGTTTATCCAGGTGTGTACTGGAAGGAAAGAGAGAAGGATACTGTGAGAGACAGTAACAAAAATTTGCTGAAATCCAAAAAGATCATATCAACTGTCTTCCCTTGATCAAGTAGGTAGGTTACCTTATGATAAAAGCAAGTAAGATTTGATAAGAAGGACTTTTACTGTCATGAAGCTGTGCTGGTTGTGACCAAGGGCTGCTTTGTCTTTCAAATTTTTTTTGATCCCCATCCACAATAATATTCTCCACATTTACCAGGCACTGAAGTAAGACTGACACACCTGAGGTTTCTGTGGTTCTCTTTTTTGCTTTTCTTGGAAATCAGGAAAATGTTCACCACCTTTCAGTCATCTAGGACCTTTCCAGTTTCCCAAGACTGCTCAAAAATCATTGAGAGAGGTTTTGCATGACATCAGCCAGTTCTTTGAGGATTCTCAGATGAATCCTGTCAGGCTCCATAGATTTATAGGGATCCAGCTGCAACAACTCATACTGCACACTTTAGGGTCAACTAGGTGTTGATTGTTCTCACACAGCCAAGGCCCTCCAGCTCAGGGCATTGAGACCCCCTTGTTCCATCATCTGTGCTGAAGACAAAGGCAAAGAATGTGTTAAACACCTCTGCCTTGTCCATGTCCTTGTTTGTGAGGTGACCATCCTCATCCACTAATCAGATGTTATTTTTACATTACCTATTGCCATTAATATATTTGAGAAAAGTATTTTTATTGTCCCTCACATTTTGGGCTGGGTGCAGCTTTGGTTGCATGAATTTTCTCCCTACAGTGACAAGCAGCATTTCTGTGTTCTTCCCATGCCACCCAGTCTTGCTTCCACTGGACATACACATTCTGTTTTTGCCTTATTTCCAGGAGAAAATTCCTGTTCAGACAAGCAGCCTTCTGCCTCACCTGCTTGACTTGTGATATTTGGATACCAGAATAGCCTTCAAAGAACCTTGTTAGTATTCCAGACCTGCCTCGCTTTGGGTGTCAAGGAATCTTGCTTTATTTCTGCTTATTTATGTTAATAGGAAATGTGTAGGAAGAGCTTCCTTTAGAACTTTGAAGCTGAGCAACTGGCACTAAAACATATTTCCCAAAATAATGCTCAATTCTCCTTTAAATAATACTATATCCCACACATAGAGCCAGACTGTCAGTGCATCGTGCCAAAATAAGAATCAAAGAGGCAAAATTTTCTGGCCATACCAAATAGATCTTCTTGGAGCGTGGGAAGCCCCACTCACAGCCAAAGGGTAAGAGAGGACTTGTACAGTGTTAAGGGCATCAGGTCTTTGTCAGCAGAAGCTCAGTCCCACAAAATGGCAAGCTCACTCAGCAAGAGTCCATGCTGAGGGAGTGCATACAGTAATGGCTTGGGGTCCTAATGTAATCTATCTCTGCTTGGCTTGCCAGCATGGAGTCAGGGTATAATAGCATTAGTAAGAATATATGACAGAAATAAAATAATATGATTTTATTCCAAGATAAATGAAGGGATTGTGTGGCAGAGAGGTTTCAAAACAAAGTTCATTTGATTTTGGAAAGCAGTAACAATACAGCACATCACTGCATTTGGTTTACCAGATGCAGGCATTTAACATTCAAAAAAGACAAGATACTCAAAAAATGCCAGACAAATTAAAATTAATTTGAGAAAAACTAACATGACTAATTATTTTTATGTTTTAAAATTTAAAAGTAGTAATGCATACACATAGTTCAAACACCTTATTATGAATAGCTGAGTATAGCATGAAAACTACTTAGAACTAGCAGAGATTTTAAAAATCCTTCCACTTATCAACAGACCTAGATCATAAAATATGGACAGTTATTCCTATCATCTAACCAACTACTTTTGGAAGTGGCTCTAAAATTTTTTACCCCTGTTAATAATATGATATTATTTTTTTTTCTAAATCATTCATCTTTTAATTACTTTTCAAGCATGTCCATACACTCTTATATGGGAAATGTATATACAGGCTAGTGAACCGGAGCCTGGAGAGCAATTCCACAGAAAGTGATATGTGACTTCTGGACAATGGCAAGCTGAATACAAGTCAGCAGTGTCCTGGCAGGAGTGGCTGAGGTCACTTGGTCTGTTCAGCCAGGAGAAGAGGAAACTGAGGGAAAACCTCATCGCAGTCTAAACCTGCTTCATGGGGGAAAGTGGATGGGCAGGCACTGATCTCTCAGGTGACCTGTGGAAGGACCCAAAAGAGTGGCCTGATGCTGTCATGGAAGGTTTAGGTTGGATATTAGGAAAACGTTGTTCACACAGAGGGAGGTTGAGAACTGGAACAGGCTCCCCAGGGAAGCAGCCATGGTAGCAAGCATGTCTGATTTCAAAAAACATTTGGATGATTCTCTCAGGCACGTGGTATGTTTCTTAGGGTTGTCATGTGCCAGGCCAGGAGATGGACTTTGAAGATCCCTGTGGGTCTCTTTCAGGTCAGGGTACTCTATGATTCCATGATTTCAAGCAGAGTGTGATTCGGGTCAGTTAAAGGTGTTTGGATTTTTTTGAGCTGCTTCTCTCCTAAAAATCCCAGCAATGAAAGAGTAGGACCACAGCCCAACTCCATGATGCTTCACATCAAAGAAGACAAACGTGTCAGTCAGCCTGTAAGAACTTGATTGAATAATTTTAAAGACACCTATAATGTTCAGCATGGGTGTAAATATTTGACTGACTAGTGCCTACATTGATAAGCAAGCTCCACAGCAATTTTCCTGTGGCCTGACCTTCCCTGCAAATTACAGAAATATGTTCTCATCTTGTTGGCAACTTTTTCCTGTCACTGGAGGGGGATAAGCCGGATGTGCAGGATGATACACTGAAGCAAGCTACCAAATATGAAATTTGGAGCAGGATCCAAATCATGTTTTCAAGATGGATTTATTTGGGGCTTGTTTCAAGACCATCTCTCTGCAAATGCTTCCTTCCTTCTCACATTTTTATCAGATCTGTTTGAAGTTAAAATTATAGCCATATGTTATAAATGCAAACTCAAATAATGATAATGAAACTGAAGTGATAAATTTTTAAATAAAGTTCTGTCTTTAAACTCCTAATTTATTTTTGTCAAAAAGAGTAACAGAAAAGAAGTCCCAAACATTCAGAAAGAAAGTGAAAATAAATTGTTAAATTGAGCTGTGCATCATAAAGAGCGAGTAATTTCTATGTTTGTCTCAAACCCGTTTTTACTCCAGTATTTCCAGACAGCACTTGCACCATCAGAAGATTCACAATACTCCTGTTTTCTCCTCTCCCAACAGATGCCTCTGCAGAACTTGCATGAGAACATTTGAAGAGCCAAGGAAAATAAAGCAGATGGGCTCAGACAAATCACATAAGGAGAGGTAGCACCTTTGGCTTTTTTATTTTAATAGTTTTCAAATGCCTAGCACAGTGAAGTGCTTAATAACATGATTAACAAAAGCAGTAGGAATATAATATCCCAAGGAGAGAGTGGGTTGGAGAGGAGCCAGCCAAAGTTAGTACATGCCTGTAGAAAACTCCTACTGATGGGTTTGAAATACAATCGTTAGAAAAGAGAAGGAGAGATACTAGAGTGGGGAAATAAAAACAAACAAACAAACAAACAAACAGGCTGAAGTGGGAACAAGACCAAGTGCCTAGAAGGAGGGAGGAAACTCAGAGTCCTCCCAGAACATTCCCAGAAGTCTCATTCCTGATTTGCACAGTGTAGGAGAATAACTATTCTCTCTTGTTCACCCCAGGTGAGATACAAGTGAAACAGAAAAATGGTCTTGATAGTTTGTACTTTTTGCAACTAAAAGAAAAAGTGAATTTTAAAGACTTTCATAGTTATTTCAGATGTATATGTATTTTATTTTTTTCATAAAAGCTGTGTTGAAATTCTGGTACTAATTAAAATTTTTTGAAGTGCTATAACCATCAAGATGGAAGATCATATTCCTAAATATAATAAATCCAACCAATAAAAAAGGGAAGTAAAGATCAGCTTGACTCCTCACAGATATTGTCGGACAAATATATTTTCCATGTTATTCTGGTATATGTGCATGGAAGTCTGAGAAGGAAATCAGCCGTATTTCTCAATAAATGTGTATAAATATATAACACATAAATAAATATAAATATAATCTGTGCTGATTGTGCAGTGTCAGTTCTAGAACAGCTGGTTTCATTTTCTTTCAACCAGACACCAAAACTCTACTGGATATATCATGATTATAAAAGCCATTATGAACAATTTCTGCCCATGATGCAAAATCATGATAATAATCACATTCTTTATTCGGTTTGAAGGTGTGAAAGACTGATCCTTAGTAGGAAGCTAACTACTGCTGGTTTCAGCTGGAGTAGAGTTAATTTCTTTCACAGGGGCTGGCATGGGACTGAACACAGGGCTGATAATATAGAGATGTTTTTGTTATTGCTTAGCAGGGCTTACCACAGAGGCAAGGCCTTTTCTGGGGGCAAACACAGCCAGGACAGATGATCCCAACTGATCAAAGGGATATTCCAGATCATGTAATATCATGGGCAGTATACAAATGAGGAGAATGAAGGAACATTATTAGTGTTGAAATTTATCTTTCCAAGTAACTTTTCCTATGATGGGCCCCTGCTCTCCTGGACATGGCTGAACCCTACCTGCTCCTGGGAAGTCATGACTTAATTCCTTGATTTGGAATGTGCAAAGCAATGCTTTGTTTGTGTGTGCAGCTTTTGCTTTCCCAATGTCTTTATCGCAATCCATGATTTTCATAGCTTTTACCCTTCCAATTCTCTGCCTGATCCCTCTGATGTGGGAGCAAGCAAGTGGCTGTCTGGGATTAAAAAAATACTGTATCAGCTCAAAATGTTGATAGCTCTGATTATTGTCCTCATGAACAATAGATATTTAAAAGAATTACATTTAGCTTTTTCAAATATTAAAGACCACTTGAAACCAAGCGTGTGAACAAATTATAACATTTGAAAATAATTAGAAAATTATTTCAATGTCTCTGCTAGATATTAGTGGAGTGTTTCATCAGTGGCATTGTTTTTAGAGACCAAAAGATTAATCTTTGAGACTTCTACTCCATGTACCTATTGATGAATACTTGATTTCTAAAAGAGACATCAATTAATTATGAGTATGACTCTCTGAACCTGAGTATTTCACTAAGACTGCATTTAACCCTCTAGTTTTTTCTCTCTTCTGTGGCACCTTTAGGTAAAAGGGGCTCCAAAGGACAAAAAGTATAAGGGGCAGTTGATGTAAGAGGTGCTCTTCTGTATTGAGCACAGATGTACCTGGTGGGGAGAAGAGTGGAGGCTTCTAAGAGTGTTCTTACCACAGGTAATACCAGGAGTGCTGCTTCAAAATCTTGTGAGTCTTTTGCTACTTCTCTGTCAGTCAGACAAAGGGGATGGTTTAATGAACAGGAGCGAAGTATCTTATATGAAAAAAGACAAGCCCTCTGTAGTATTCCTCCTCATGGGAATCTAAACAAAATGGAGACATGGCAAAGAAGGGAATTGCTAATAATAAGAAAGAATAAACCTTGGCTCCTTGTTCTACTTTTGTTGTGGGGTTGGTTTTTTTTTTTTTTTTTTTTTTTGTTTTTTTTGTTTTTGTTTTTTTTGTTTTTGTTTTTGTTTTTTGTTTTTGGTTTTGTTTTTGGTTTGGTTTTTTTTTTTTTTTGGTTGTTTTTTTTTGTTTTGTTTTGTTTTTGTTTTTGTTTTCCTTTTCTTTTGTTTCTTTTTCTTGCCTTCCCGTATACACTTCTTGTAGTGTGACCTCATGTACTTTCTGTTTAGCTTCCACTTCTGACTGTCTGTGCAGGGAGGTAGTCTGCTCAGTGTCAGAAAACAAAAGCATTCAAAGAATGTCACAGTTTCACTTCCACAGATGTTTGATATTCTGAAGGAATTATATTTTGATTTACATAATTAATGTCTAAAACACACATAATTTGAGCTGTGTCCAGAGTATATCCTCATTCCAGTTTGGGGGTTTGCATTACTTTATGATTCCAAAATTTTTCTGAAGCAAAACACCAAATCTTTTCAAAACCTTCCCCTCCCAGCTCCATAAAGCATTATTTGATTGTACCTCCATTCATCATCCCAACCATTTATATCAAATCAGTCTCGGATTCTTTTCTATGGATTTACAGTATGTGTTTTGTCTTCTAACCAATTATATACTATGAACCAAACTTTATACTGATGCAAAGAAATTTAGAAATACATTTGTTTAAAAAAGTGCCTGTGTAAACCAGAATACTTAGGAATACTTAGTTAAGTAAAGGATATGTTCTCAGAACAGGAATAAATATCAAGGATAATTATTACTGCCAGGTGAAGCTAGAGAACTTGGTTTTAAAGAAGAAGATGGGAGGAGGAGGAAGAGAATTTTTACACATTAATTCCTTGGCACTTAGGAATTCTTGTGTGTTCCTCCATACTTACCTTATCTGTATCTATACTAACTTTAGATTCTACTTCAATTCCAGTATCACTCAGCACTCATCTCATTTGATATTTTTAATAATTAGACAGCATTCCTCTTGTTTAATCTTAGGCAACCCTCTGACTTCAAAACCATTCAGCTAAATGTCCACAATTTCAGGGCAAGAAAAGCATCCTAATTTGCCATTCTGTCAACTCTGCACTGTCCGCCTCCTCCGTAATCTTCACACCAACTTTGATCTCTAAGATTTCACCACCACTTTTTTTTCATATTTCCAACTTTTCACAGAAAATCTGTTAAAGGGACTATTTTTATTCATTTTCTTTTAGCTTAATTCCATGTCTGGATGCTTTGTCTTCTATTTATACACCTCTGGGCCCAAGCAGGTGAAGAATATTTCTGTACACCTTCACCAGTCTGTTAAGACAAACACACTTCCCTCTTTGCCCACCCCAGTGCCTTGTTTGATAAATGTGCTCAGAACAGCCATCATTGTTTTCTACTCTGCATTCACCTGGTAGTATTTACCCCACCAAAGCCTATGTTGATTTATTTATCTGCCACAATTTTTCCTCCTCTTACTCACACAGGACACTGTAAGAGCAGCCCACTGTTCTGTGGAGCAAAATCCCTTCCACTGAGTTGTGAACGTTTAATCAGCACAGATCATTGTGAGTAAGAAATAGGTAGCAGCTATTCAGTATATTCACAAATATTATTTTCATGTTGGACAAGTACTCACAAGATAGAAAAGTGTTAATATGCTCAGAATTACTTAGCTGGTATATTAATTATAATTACATATATATATATATATATATATTTGATTCTGTGAAGGGGGTCCAGAGGTGAAATTAATTACTTTCTACAGGTCTCTCAAAATCTGCTAAAGAAATAATCAACAAAACTAATTCTTTGATGGACAGAGTTGAAAAAAGTTAATTTTACCAGAAAATAGTAAACCTTAGGAAACTATAATTTTTTCTAGCAAAGTAAACCAGGTGATACAAACCTGAAAGCTTACCTTCATAAGACAATAACATTTTTTAAAAAGAGGAATATTTAGAAGGAAAGAAATATCCTTTACATATCTAAACAATATGCTTCACTTGCATAATTGGCTACTGCAATTAAAACGTTAAATCTAGGAAGTGAAGGGGTTAGTTTTCAAAGTTAGAAGTTAAATATCATTAAAAAATTTTATAATATCATATATCTTCAGGCATACCATGCAAACTATAAGAGTAAATATTAAAATATTTAAACACACAGAAAAGACAAAGAAAAAACATAACACTAGACAGAAAAGTCAGATTTAGAAGAAATAAAAACTTCAGTATCGTACTTGATAAAAAAATACTCAAAATAACAATTTCTCAACAAGAAGTACTATTTGAAAACAAAGGACAAAGTTCTGCAAAGCTTAAAAAAGAAATAGACTAAATTCTCTACAGAAGAAAAATATACATTTTCCCCAACTTATTTTGATAACCTTTAAAGCCAAGAAAATTACTTTAAACTTCCTCCATTTAATATAAAAAAATTAAGCCCTCTTTCCTGTTCCACTTTCTACTTGCAGCAATTTTATTATATTACTGCAATAATCAGCTGAGACCCATTAAGTGTTAGTTTGACCTGCTTCTCAAGTATCTAAGCAGATGCAGCTGGAACAAAAACAGATGGAAGGTGTAAATGAGAAGATTCAATTAACTTTTTTTTTTCCTTCTCATATAAGTTTCAAAAAGAAACTCCCCCAGGACTGAAAATGATCCTTTAATTTAAAAAATATATTTTTTGTCTATTCAAAATAAAAAATATTAATGTCACTGTATGTCCTTTGGTTCAGCCTGGGAAACTTGAGCACTAGCAGCATGATATGGCTACAAGAACAATGAAATCAAGTTGAACCAAAAGTGAGAAATTGCCATATAACAACCAAAAAGCAGAGCCTTATGCATTTTTAATTTATGAAAAAAAAGAAAAAATAAAGTACAAGAATTTGCTGCAGAATCAGAAATTATTTAATTTTTTACTTTATCAAACATAATAAAAAATTAAGTTTCATATATTAAGATGGTCACAGACATAATAGACCTTAATCTCATTTGTTGTTTGACACAGAACTTCTTTCAGTGAAACACAGTAGAGGATGACTGCAGAGAAATATAAATAAATTACTTTTTTAAATAAGAGAGGCGATTCCAGCTTGATTTAAATGCAGACACTGCCTGAGATTCTGGTTTGCATCATAACACCCTATAATTTAAGACTTTTAAGAGTGTTTTATAATCAAGTTATAACCAGGTTTGTTAACAGTATCTTGCAGGTAGCCTGAAATAACATAATTACATTATATTGCAATACATTTCATAAACAACATCCCCATCTGTAAAGTAAAAAAAGAAATTGCACCAAACCCACATTTATCACACCTCCATTTGTTACCTGCAGTGGCAAAGTTAGAGGTTTAAAGCTCAAGTTTATTTTTTAGTCACTAACAGAGGTACTTTCAGAGGTTTTCCTTCTCTGAAAATCTTTATATTTTCCTTGCTTTGTGTTTTGGATGTCTATGCACATTCGTAGCACTATAAAGTACATCTCTAAATTTTCCAAGGTAGTACTTACTTGCAATGTGATAACTTGATTATTATTAGTAGTATTAGTATTATAGATGATTAGATATAATAATGATGACTGTGATGATGATGATGATGATGATAATAATAATAAAAAATGTCTGTTTCTTCTATTTTCATCGTATATAATTACTTGTTTTTTCAATGTAAATCACAGTTTGTAGTAGGCATACGTTTAAGACCTGCTGTATCAAAATCTAATGAATTAAATAAGGAGAACATATATGTTTCTCATATATGTGTCTGATCACATATATGAGAAAGCCAGAAAATGGAGCTAAATAGTTGAGGATTTTCTATAAAATAAAACATCTCACCCTGGAGAGATTAAGAGGTCTGTCTGAAAATGTGTATCTGTATCAGAGAAGGCATATTTTCAGAAACAGACCCCAACTGAAAATATCTTGTAAATCAGTTTTGAGGATGCAAGAGCAATAACCGACTTCAAAATCCAAATTCAAAGCAGTCAGTGGAAGAAGAAGGAGCTGAAGTAGTGCACTGGAAGAAAATGGAGGCTGTCTCCATCTTTCTGATCAATTCAATAAACTTATTCTGGGTAAATTTCTGGGCTGAGTTTGAGAACACAGAAAATATACTGGTGGGTGTCTATTTCAACAGTCTTCTCAGAATTTAAGTGTAAAGCTCCTGCCTAATAGCATCACAACTCAGATATTTGCAAACAGTCCTAGAACAAGTATTTAAGGTGAATAAGGTGCTCCAGTTCCCTAATCACCTTTGTAGCCCTCTATTGGACCTGCTCCAGAAGCTCCACGTCTCTCTCTTGTCCTGAATAACCCAGAAGTGAACACAGTGCTCCAGGTCACCTGGCAGAATCTCCTGCCCCAGACCTGCTGGCCTAATGCATCCCAGGACATCGTTATCTTTCTTGGCCACTTGTGTATCAAGTAGTGATGAAAGAAGCTCCTAAAACTCTTCTGGCTGAAAAAGGATATCTATAAAGGAGATCTAATTGTCTTTAAATGGGTAATTAAAGATGATCCAGCTTGATTCAAACATGGTTTCACAGATTCCTAGGAATAAAAAAGGAGATAGTCTGCTACTAGGGACCTATCTACAGTTTGAGGGTTTTTAAAATAAAACTTAACATACATAAAATTTCTAGCTTTAAAATTTGTATCTTTTAACTCAAAGTTCTTCATAATTAGAAAACTTGCACTTCCAATGTTTCAGTTAATATGCTAATAATATGTGATTGTCTTTTATTTTCCATGCTATGACAATGACTTAGTTTTACGTTCTTTTTGCTCTCAAGGATGCATTTATAAGAAAATCTTTTTTCACTAAATTCTTTCTAATACTTTGCCACCATGAAAACTCGCTTCAGACAACTCTTCCTGTCCCTTGAAAATGTAGACATCTCTTCACCAAACATGGAAATTCCTTTGTAAAGCAGTTCAACTCTGCAACAAATCAGCAGAAGTATGTGGCAGTCTCCTTATCTGTTAACATAAACACCTACAAGTGAACTGGAGAGACAGACAAAATTGCAACTTTTTACACTCAAATGTGGCTGAGAATTAATAGTGTCCTACAAAAGACAGTTGGTTGTCCATTATAAGCATAAGAGGTCTCTTTCTTAGTTTTATTTTTCTCCATAGAAAAAGTATAGAGCACTTTCTGTTTACAAATAGTTTTGGATGAAGAAAAGTTAACATTGTTTTCTAATAAACAGTGCCGTTAACAAGAAAACAATGCTGAATTTTCAGAAAAGTTGCATCTTGGGTGAACAGGAGCAACTGAGTACGCAGTACATGAACAGTAAATCAGTGAGTGAGATAGGGGAGATAAAGGAGTAATCACTGCATGTTCCTAGTTCCTATATAAAATACATAATGCCATTCTGCTCTTGCTTTGTGCCTGGCAGTATGGTACACAGCGATTAGGAAAAAGCTTCATTGAACTCTTTCTCTCTTGTATACAAAAGAGATGGACTGTACACAATAATGCATGTCTAGACTGTCCCCTGAGAACAGCCCCCAAGGCCATCCTTACAACAAGATTTGCTGTTCAAATGGACAGTGAATGTGAAAGCAGAGTCCAGGAGTGCTGAGCGAGCGCTGAGGGAGCAGACTCCAGGCCACAGGGGAACCAACCTAGACAAGCTGCCTGCAGGCTGCCTGAAGACCTGGATGTATGGACAGCAGAGACATGGCTCCCTGCTGGCAGACACCTACCTATGGCTGCAGAGCCCTATTACTGTCTGAAATATAATTATGGTGAAGAAATATTCAGGGAATTTTAAATTAGTCACTTTAGCAAAGTGTATACCCAGGTGGGCATATGTAATTAGTTAAATTAAAAAAACCCTGCATTTAAAGAGATCATGTTGTCCACCTTCTAACAGGTTGCTCTGTAGATTTTGTTTCTTCCCAAATTTGGTGTCAAATGAATATACATTTGATTTAGTTGCTTGTAAAACTCGTGGCTTACTGATGGATAATTTTTTTTACTGTCAGTAACAACAGTGTTCCCTCTCTTTCAGTGCATGTCTTACAAAAGAAATGTACTGTTTATCGTAGTGTGCTGAGGGTGCATGGAGACTGAGGTCTTCAAGGTGTCATAGAGAATGTGCATGGCATAGTACAGCACCCTGAGAGCATTTGTGCTTTTGACAGGCAGATTCCTCACTTTATTGGTGAGGATAGTTCAACCCCTGTGAAAAATCATCGCATGAAGTCGCCGGACTAGAGGGAACAACACAACTTGTACATGAATAAAGTGTAAAGGGCAAGCTTGTTGAAACTTGAGAAGGTTGAAAATGTCTTTCAATGCTGGTTGTCCCCTAGCTTCACTGCTGTGTTGGTGCTGCACATCTTAACCAAGTCATGAAGGGCTATTCCATAGGAAAGACAAACCTCAAAACCTCTCTTTGTTAAGGAAACTTTCCTGTCCAGCCATCCAAGAGACTCCAGTACCTGAACTAGGACTGAGGCTCCTTTGCATCTGGCAGCTCCAGTGACCTGATGGGTGCCCCACTTGACTTCCTACACACACACTACTCATACCTTAGGCAAGGCTTCTTCACTGACTAAGCCCCAAATTTCCCATAGCAGTCTCAGACATTAAGATACTTCAAATAGCTTAATGTATAAATAATGAAATAACTTGAGCTAGGTTCTTCCAAGGAGGGAGCCTGAACAAAGGACAACCCTGTCTCTTAATGACTTCTCAGCCTGAGAACAGGAGAGTCTGACCTCACCAGCTCCTGCCATGTGTCTGAGTGTTGGTCCCCTGGCAGCAGGTCCCCATGCCCTTTGTTCAGCAAAGGGTCAACAGTTCAGGGCCTCTCACCTCAGGCTCCTGCCACTCAGAGCTCAGCCTGCAGCTCCCTGCAGCTCCACTGCAGCTGCACCCAGAGTTACATGCGCTGCCTGTATTCCTTAACACTTTAACCAGCAAAGGTCCTTTTATATTGTCTCCAGAGACAGAACTTGAATCTGTATTTTAATGAGTAACGTAACCACTGTCCCACAGATCTGTGGTTATTAATGAAATGCTCTTCTGTTTCTCCCATCCTCAGTGACCTATACCTACTCCTGTCTGAAAAAATACTAGAAGAAAACTTTCTAGGTCAGTTTCACCATGTTTGGATGGGTCATTATCATCAAAAATTTCTATTTTCTTTATTTTAACACCTAACACTCACAAAGTTTAAAAATACAAGAGAAGCAAACTGTACTATTTCTGAAGCCAGTGGATATCTCAGGGTCTCTACCTACTACTTTAATGCACATGGATAGGCTTTTTTAAACCGTCACATTCCAAAGTAATTTTGAGCTCTTCTAGTTACCTTTTTCTTCTTTGGTCTGGTAATTTCATTCTGAAAATTTTATTTGACTTTCTCTTCTTCCTTGTGTGTACAATCAACACTTCAAAATTATTTTTAAAGTTCTTGTATCAAGCTCTTCTCTCCCTTCCTCTTCTCACTGTGCTTTAGGATCAATAACCCAGCAGTAAGTGCAGATATTATCTTTGATATCTTTGAAATATGACTGTCATTCATCATCTGAGGTGTTAGCATATATCCTACAATAACCATTATTTTTGCATTATGAAGGCAGTGATGGATCAATAGCAGGCTGCTATGGCAGCAGTAATGAAAGTTTCTTATTCATTGACTATTCACACTAATAGCAATATAATTAATGGCTCCAAGAAAATTTAGTCCTGTATTCACTTTTAGTTTATAGCGTTGTGTGTTCTAGTATGTTAGAACATGGAAAGTGTAATAAGTATAGTTTTATTTTCTTTTCTAATATATTCCAAAAGATAACTGACTCAATTTTACATTTAGTTTTACCTGAATAGCTACTGACTTGTGGCCTTTTTACTGAAAGAAAATCAGACCCTAAATTCTGTGTTTTCTCAATAATTTCTTGTTCCTGCAATTGCATTGGACTCCTCTTTTACTTGAGTAGAATCATTTATAGGCAAATTGACTACGGTAAGCTTCTGTTACTTATAATGACTCCACACCCAAGTACTGCAATATTTTTGATATTTTAATCTCAGCAATATTGACCAAAGTGTTCATTTTATATATATCTGGTGTTAGAATGTGAGGCCCAGCTTGGGTGATTCAAATAAAAAGCCAAATGCACAAAGAGGTATTCTTTGAGTAATTGGAATATCTACTTCTTGTTCTCATTCAGGAAACAAAAAATATGCTCTCCTAATTCATGGTTAGCTTAAAAGCACATAAAGAATGTTTAGGTTAGGTTTTCCAATGTAATGTTTTAAAGGGAGAAGATGACCTTAAAGGCTAACAAAATTTTATTGTTTGAGAAGGCCATTTAAAATATATGGTGACACAATTAAAAAAACCCCACAATATTTTGAGATATCTCTGGAAGTTTATTTATTATGATCCTAAACAAATAAAAAAACAAGCTATATATTTCAGAAAAAAAAACTTTTAAGAAATGTTCTTAGAAACCACAAGGCTCATAGAAGTCTACAATGCATTTTATTGTGCAAATTAAAAGGAAATATTTTCCAAAGTATTCTAAGTGATTCAGATACTTATCATCTGATTCTAGAATACTTCATTAAAGGTAAAAGTTTCTTGGAACTATGTAGACATAACTAGTGGGATAGTATATAACTATGAGTATATCCTAATGGGATATTGAAAATCCCACTAGGATTGATTTACACTCTTAGGAACTCAAATATCTTAAAAGTTGACTTCCACTAATCACTTTTTAAAGCTCTTTCTTCTTTGAATGAAGCTTAAGAAACTGAGAGCTTCAGACACTTCCAAAACATACCACACACTTGCAAAACACTTGATAATTTTTACTCAATAAAAATACTGTTGAAATACATTTTGAAATAAAAGTACATTTTGAAATTTTTTTAATTCCTCCAATTTGGTATATAGGTCAGGTTTGTATGACAAAAACTTTCTTTTTAGAATGCATCCTATGTCCTCTTCTTGTGTTTTTTTTTTGCTGTAAAATAATGCATATGGAATATTTGATATAATTTTTCCCTAGATAATAAAAATGTGGGGTTTCCTTATGTTGCTCACATCACAAATGGTCATTAGTGGAAATCAAAATGATGTTGGAATTGAGAATATTCAGTGTTTTGAAATGGAAAGAAATTTTTACTGCATAACTTGGTTCTAACCCACCCAATGTGTTTGTTCTGTTTGCATCTTGAATTTTCATTGAGAAATTTAAATTTATCTACCTATGTCTCCACATAGGTGTGAACAATTCATTCAACTTGTGTCTGTATGAAAAAAAAACCAAATATCTAGCAAGTAGTTGGCTTTTTTAGACCTTTGGGCAGAGTCATGTTTACTGTCCAAAATATGAGTGTCCCTTGGGACTTACAGTTATTTTTTTAAGCCTTAAGGAGGGACTACTATTATGTATTTCACACTCCTTTCCTCACAAAGTTGTCTGTGCATCTAATAACCACAATTTTTGATCATCTTATTAAAATCTTCAAGTATGAAAAAAAGAAAAAAAGGGGAGTGACCAAATAAATATTTGGAATATAGTTTTGGGAGCTATGAAATGTGTATGTCCAAGATACATACTCTGTGCCACTGTGTCTTGTCTTTGTGCAAAACAAGCTGCAATAAAAAGAAAAAGAAAAGAAAAGGAAAAGAAAAAAAAAAAAAAAAAAAAAAAAAGGCATTTTAGAAATTCTAGCCACTACCTCAGAAAACAGATTATATAACAGCACAGCACTTTCCATTCATCATAGGGAAAAACATCTTCTCTTTCTATTTAGTTTTGCTTTCATTTCTGGCTCCATCCCATAAATAAATTGCATTATTTGCCTTTTATCTCTCTGGATAATATTTTATGTAGCTTCTATTCTGTTTGAGCTACTTACATGGACAGATGGAGTGGGATCCTACCTGCTGGCAAGAGTTTAATTTGTGACAGGAGCTCTCCCAGTCTTTCTTACCTCAGGCTGTTTATGGCATAACATGAGGAACTATCATTTACCCTTGTGATAGTGAAGCAGATGTTGCTCTGCCCTGTGTAATCTCCACCTGGCACCATTCGGGTTGCCTATAGCTGTAACACATGCAGGCAGGAGGTCAGCCTGCATGTCACTTGTGCTCTATGAAATGGCTAAAGCCTCTCCTCTTGTTTATTTTTAGCATGTTAAGAAAGCATCATATCATTAGTGATTAGAAGAAAGCAAAATTCTACTAAAAAGCCTTTTGGTTTCAGTTGAGGCAGCAGACAGTCCAGTCACTTCTATTCAATTCAAATTTATGACTGAATACTTTTCAGTGATGGATAGTTGTTCTGGCAACATAGCCAGGGGGAGAGCTAGCAATACTTGTGTAGCAGTTTTTCCTTTTTCTCTTTCCAGACTCATATATGAGATCTCATGCTAGG
Source organism: Zosterops lateralis (assembly GCF_965231275.1). Classification (NCBI taxonomy): domain Eukaryota; kingdom Metazoa; phylum Chordata; class Aves; order Passeriformes; family Zosteropidae; genus Zosterops; species Zosterops lateralis. Next base: position 14,366,860 of record NC_139800.1, on the reverse strand, counting down.
ATTTGCATGAAAAAGAACATGAGTATTGAACTTTAATTTCTTTAAATGGAATATACTGAAGAGAGTGAGATTCATACGGTATTGGAATTACAAAAAACCTCCTTCGTTTAATGGTTTTAAGCGTTTGGATTCTACTCCTGGTGACCCAGCCCCAGGGGACAATTTAGGGGTATTGGATTTAATAAACACTCCTGTGAATTTTCTTTAGCATTTCTTCCTCAATCCTTCTGGCTTTCATAAGCATATAGCAACCTAGACCCTTTCTGTCAAATGACATGAAGTATTCTTGTCATGAATAAAGAGAGAGGTAGTTAAAACAACCCTCTTTTAGCTCTCTACCATTTGTCAGTAAATTTGCTCTTGATTTCTTTAAGAAAATTTCATGAATGTGGACCAAAAAAATGCTAGTAAGCTGACTTTCAATTCACCTGAATTCTATCTAAAATTAAGTGCCTAAATGGAAAAGAATATAAATGGAAAGAAGCTGAAGACTGAGCCAAGTATGGCTCAAGTAAATTTAAGGAGAAATTCTTTCTTCAAAAAATATACATTAAAATACAAAATAAATAGCATACATTAGCACGGTCAAAGAAGGAATCTGGAATGATTTTCTGTATGATATTTATTACAGGAGAGGTTAATGAAGTTATTTTTACAATGAGGTGCTCCTCAGGGTTAGTGTGGCAAAACAAAACCTGAATTAAAATTAGACTCATAAAATCAGTTTTTAGACCAGCTTTCTCTCAATTCTTCTTTCATCTATTCTGTAATTTTTGTCTTGATTTTTCAGATCAGAAGGCCATATCCATTTCTCCACCATCTTTATAACTCATAAACCAGAAAAGCCTGACATAGGCAGCCTCAGGGAAAATTCTCCATGAAGTGAATTTCAAGGTTTCTCTTCTGTTATTCTAGCTTTTCATCATGAAGATCTGAAAAAATTGAGAGCGATTGTTTCACTTTTATTCTATGAAGTCTTGAAAATGTGACTTTAAATATTCCATTGAATCAATCTAGAATTGACACTCCTCTCAAAAAAGACAGAAAGAAGCTTCCCATGAGCACTACTGGGACTCCAACCAAACTGCAAATGAGAGTACAAACACAGAAGTTGTCACCCTTGCACTGCACTCAGTCTAAGCCAGAAACATTGCCAGATACTTGAGAGGCAGATGTAGTACAAAGACATAAAAAAATCAAAGGCTCATTTTAAAAGGGACTACAAGTTATCCTGCATACCATCTGATGTCTTTTTACTGTCTACCATTTTACCTTAGAAAACCCTTTAAGAATAACCAGTATTTAGAGGCAGAAAAAAAAAATCATTTAGTATTTTACACTAGAATAACCAGTATTTGGAGGCAGAAAAAAAAATCATTTAGTATTTTACACTCTTTTTTCCCCCCATTAATTTGTTCTTGGAAATCTCATACTTGGATACTATTTCTGTTCAACAGAATGATGTTTTAAGAGTCTTCTAGTATTCCCTCAAGGTCACTGAGGATCTTCTTTAGCATCTCTTCCATCTTTCTTACACACAGAAAGGGTGAAAGAAATGAGACATTAAGGAATCTTTGCCCTGAGGACGTAATACATAACACCCTGGATAAGAATGAAGAAACAAACACAACATTTGACTTGTAAAGTTTGCTTTTATTGTCTGTTTTCTTCTGTTTCTAACTGATGTTGTCTGCACAAACCAATTTGCAACTGTACTCCATTTCTTAAGTACCTAAATATTTTATATTGTGTTACTGGCTTTGAAAACCAAAAAGACATGAAGTCTAAGAGAGAACGAAGAGAGTTGGGTTTTTTTGATCCTAGCTATTATTCTCTGTTCAGTTCCATTCTCAACTTTTGACTTTCTTCCCAAACAGTACAAGATCAGTCATTACAGATTAGTGTGGATTTTCCATTTCTGAGTTCATTTAGGATTTGCTCTTCTTAGAAGAGCTAAGCAAAAAAACCCAAACCCCTAAACCTGTTTTCACTAAGGAATACTAAGGCTTAAAGAGAAGCTTTCTCATCATTGTCTCCCATGTCACTTCTGAAATGGAAACACTCAGACATACTATATAAAATATTTGTGGCTATATAAAATCTACACAAGGGTAACCATGATGGGTCGTCTTGCTATTATATTCTTCCTTGTATGCCTTCCCATCTGAACTTTCCCAGTGTGAAGAACAAGAAAAGTCAGATTTGATAATATGATGTGTGAGTACTCTTTAATGGAAAATCTCTACTTGTTTATATATATATATGTATATATATTTAATGTACATACATTTAAAATTGTACTTATTGAAAATGCTCCTCAATTGAAAAATATTTGTTTGGTTAACTGAGTGTTTGCTATTAATTTGTAATAATTACTAGGTAGAACTTTTCTATAATTTTTTTTTAAAGAAAAATATAAAGAAATATAAAGAAAAATAATTTTGGAACAAATTTTGTTTTGCTGTTTTGCAGATAATGCAAACATACAGGGTGAAATGCTTTCAATTTTTGCCAAAAAGTCATGAATTATTTATTGAGCCACTCTTGATTTAGAGAAAGTAGACATAAACTTGAAAGCAATAACTGTTTTTTAATACTGGTGAATATCTAACAATGTTCTGCTTTTAAAATTATAGCTAAATAACAATTTTTATCCAACTCATAGTGTAGCTGGTGCTCTATGAGATAGAACTGGAAAAAGGAAGGAATTAAAGAACTATAATATTCCAGTTCAATTCCTCACTGCAACCTCACATATGATCCACAGAAATATGTTTCCTAAGATTTTTAATTTTAATATGATTATTTTTTAAAGGAAGCATTCCAGCACAATGAGGGATTGTTTGAGGTTAGTTGGAAAGACTTTGGTGTGAAAATCAAATGCATAGAAAATATAGAACAACTTTTCTTTTGCTCTCAGTATGCAAAGACAATTGTATTTGTTATCCCTTGGTCTTTAACTGAAAATGAATTAAAAATTTAGGATTGCAGAAGAGCTCATTAAAACATGCACATTTTACTGCTGATTTATAGTAGAAAGCTTGGCAATAACTCAGCTTGTACTAATGCTTTTTATCTTTTTCCAATTACTATTTCTGAAACGCAAAACTTGTTGAAATTTAATGGTTCCTGAAATTTTGGAAGATAAAGCTTTAAAGATATAATAATGATATAATATATATCATTATTGATAAATTATAATGATAAAATATAGAATGAGTTAGGTATAAAAGAGTTTGTTCAATGAAACAAGATCTCAGAGAATCTGCAGGTATTAGTATGTGACATCCATTCTATTAGAAAACAAATTTTTGCATAAAGAACATTCATAATGTTCTAGGAATCAATCATTGCTTTAGTTCCCTTTAAACAATAAAAGTGCAAAATATATGAATCAAGATGCATATAATTTCTAGCCTGATTTATAAAACTGAAGCAAGCAATCCAAATGTTAAAGGCTAACTTCCTATCCATTGATTTAGGATGACATACTCCCATAGAGTACTATGGGTAAGACTGTCTATGTAGAGCTGCATAAAACAAAACAGTGTGACTTCTCATTTTTGCCATCTCCAGGGAAAAGCAGGATCATTAGCCAATAATAACATCAGAGAAAAACCTATTAAACATATTATAGGTGTCAAACTAACATGATGACATAAAAGTAAGAGTGAACAGAGACAGTGGCCCACAGGGGATGAAATAATAGTTTTGTCTGCTGCACTTTAGTGTCTGAAGTAGAGTCCATTTGGGTTTACACTTTTCAGCAGCAACTGCCAAAAGTGATCTCAAGTTTCAATTTCATAACAACTTTCCTCCTTTGTAACTGATCTTATTCATTCTGAGACATAAAAAGTTATGAGCAACAAATATTGGCAAAAGTTAATTATGAAACTCTTATGCCACTATTTGCAACATAGTGTTGACACAGGAATGAGTGCTCATTCACAACAGTTTTATTATTAATTGCTTTCAGAATCAAGTTCACCAGGCACACTAAGCTCAATTCAAAAAAGTGAAGTGAGAAGGAGAGGTATGCCTAAGAAGAAAATTCCTCAAAAAATTTCTACTTTCAGAATTTCTTTGCAAATATTGTCTGAGAGAAGTAGTAAATAAGATCATGTGCAAAAGGGCAGCCTAGTGAGAACTCGATCCACAGTGAAAGTTATGTGGTTACGTGGAGACAAGGAGAAACATCAGGAACATTTATGAATCTGAGCTTATGCGTATGGAAGAAACATGGAATGAAGGTCAATTAAGTTCAGCCAGAACCATTAAAGATCAAACAACGCCAAAAAAAAAAAAAAAAAAAAAAAAAAAAAAAAAAAAAAAAAAGACTAGATAACGTAATTTTGAGTTTCCAAACAATACTTCACTGAGGGAACACATCTAAGAAAGGCAATTTTGGGATGGTAAGGTCTGGAGTGGGTGAGGGTACAGAATTTTGCAGACACTTTCCCTGCTATGTGCTACTCATGGAAATCTTTTCATATTGATCGGAGCTGGAAACCACATCCAGGCATTTTTTTGAGAAAATTCCTTTGGATTCCTCTGCAATAAAATTTCCCTAGACAAACTTAAACTAAGAAAGAAGACATCTTAGAAAGTGAAAAATGCTACAGTCACCTGTAGTGGCACCTACTATTATTAGCAATTTTTGATTGAGAGTATAACTGCTATATTCCTTTAAAATTGTAGTCTAACTACACATCAGATTTTAAATATTGGGATTTTCAACTACAGGTAGAATTTCAAACAGCCATCCATTCATCATCACCTGAAAACCTGTGACAGGCTTAATAAATATCTTTGGTTCTTTTGTAAAGAACACTGACAATCAAAGTAGGAGTTGTTCTCATATTAAAATAATGTCATGTGACTTTCAAAGGAAGGTATGATTCTGTAATGTTTCTGATAAATAGTAAGTCTGTTAGTGTGTTTTAAAAGAAATAGTACTTTGAAACAACGAAATTTTATGGAATTAACTGAATAAACAATTTAGGTAATGCAGTGAAAATGATCTTAATAAATCTTTGATTTTCTGTGAAGCCTTGTGCATTCCTATAATGCAATCTCAGAAATGTATTCATTGATATGGATTTAGTGAACCTGAAATGAACTCTTGGTGCCAGCTCGGAAAATTTCAGTGGAACTGCTCAGGACTTTGGTTAAACTATTGAAATAAATATGCTTCAACTGTGTTTTATTTTTTCAGCTTTCCATATCCAATATTTAAAATGCTGGGTGATAATTTACCAAAAAATGCAATCAATATTATGTATAATTTAAATAATAGAATTATAAAAATAATAGCAAGAAAAATACAAAGCATTATAAAATTATTTGTGATAGTTCACATCTTAGAAAACGATTGGTCATCTTCAGTTCAGTGAATTTTTATAATAGTTCCTGCAAAAAATTTTCCTTGTTAGTTTTCTTAAAATCTACAGAATTTATCATGAAAAATACAAAGATCATACCACTGAATACCTGGCAGTTCAAGAAAATATTCATTTCTGCATTTTGAATTTTTTCCCCTTGTCAGTAGTTTCCCTTCTTTCTCAGGTACATAGACTGAGGGAGAACACACATTCCATTTAGGTTTCTCTAGAACTCTAAAAAAAGGAGCACAAGTAATTGCTTATGGTGTAATCATTGATATGACTTGATTGGTTTTTTTTCCCAAAATGGTAAAAATGAAACCAATATCATGTGAATTTACTAAAAATTTTCCATGTTAATTGAATTCATTTTTTTCCCAAGAATATTCTAATCTAATTAAATGTATCCCTTTAATAATAGAATGATAATATATACTTTGCTGTTTTCTAGTTAGACAGATGTGAATGGATGTTTTAATTAAGTAGAAAGCTTTAAAATTAAAAACTATCAAATATTCACAATGTAGTCAAAAAATATCAAATACCAGATTGATAAGAGTCTGAAGTGATCAATATGAATGACAATTCTTGATATATACAACTATCTTTGATCAAAGCCTGATATCTTACATATAACACAAGGATACTGTGAGTTTATTTAATCTTGATTAACAGCTTATAAAAGTAATATGCTTTGACAGATAGGAAAATGATATTTTTATTTAAAAAGAGCATTCATAAATGAAAGCCTCGACTCAAAGAAGAACTGTTTGAACAATACACATAATACAACTGTTAGAGGTACCTCTTTGAATGTAGCATATGAAAAATATGGTAAGAGTACCTACTATTTCAGATAATTTTCTGCTTAGGACTACAAAGCATTTTAGCAATGCCAATGCATTGCTTTGTAATATCTGAAAGTCATGTATTTTTTCCACTGTTTCATAAGTGGAGAAACTGACTCACGAAGTATAGTACAAAGATTGTTGAATGGATTCTGAATTAAAAAAGAATTAAAGCTACATAAGTAAATGGAAAATGATTTACTGAGGATCAGCTGTGCCAAAATAGCTATGTATACTTACTTGATAAGATAAATTACTCTAAAGAGAGGAAATACAAAAATTTTAATCTGGACTTTAGTAAAATATTTGACATAGCACTGTGTGGGAGATTTGAGGTGACACAGAGAAGTAAAGGATTAGTCCAGGAATAGTAAGGTGAGTTAGTAAGTTCTTTGAAAAGAAAGAGCAAATTGTAATGAAAGGAGGCAGCATGTGTTGAATTCACTACTGGTCTGCTAGAGGATTCCCTCATGGAATGATCTTTGAATGGTTCTCATCTTTATATCCCTAATAATTTCAGTTGCACAAAAGCTGGGAATGTGCTGATGACAGAGAGAGCAGGGAGCCATTCTCACTAAAGAGAGGATGAGAATCTTACAGGCCAAACATGAGCAACAGAAAGTTAAATTCAACAAACACACAAATAAAACACAATAAAGAAGCATTTAGAAAATGAAAAAATGTCACCTGTTCAGACTGGAGAGTGGAGACAAGGGTTGTAGTGATTAGACATTTATATGAAGGACCTGAGTTGGCTGTAAGTGGCAAATTTTGCTACAGAATCCATTTGCAGAAAAGAAATGGACAAACACTGACATTCTCACACAGCTGTATGAATTAATCCAGATCAGCACTAAATGCCTCCTTTTGTTTTTTTTCCTGATTGCTCACGTTGTACAATCACTTTTCAACTAAATCAGCTTTTAATTCTAAAAAAGACTTGCTGCAATAACAAGCAAAATTGCCTTACTTCACCTTGACTCTACAGCATGCCAAGACTATCAGAACTGCCATGAAAGCCATGTCTTTATGTTCTTATTTTAAAAAATCGCACTTTAAAAGGTCTTTCTTACAGAATGCCACAAAACTGAAGTTGGCAGCAGTCCTCCCATTTTCCTCAGTTCCTGCTCTACAAGTTGCACACTTTGACATGTGGGTTACATGTAATATCAAATCTACCCATTTACGTCTTTTACTTCTGGTGCGTATAATCATAAATTTCCTATCAAAGAAAAACAGGACAAAACAAATACAGTAACAACAGAGATAGGCACTACTCCTGCAGAAACAAATACTTCCTTTAAGTAAAACTTACTGGTAATCCTGAATTCACTGGCATAGTCCACACCTGTAAATATATTCTAACCTTAATGTGGGTTCAGATTCCTTTTATGACCTCTTATGACTTTTTAACTTGGGTTTTCCGTCTTCTTTTAAAGAGAATCTATGAAAATTTGTATAAGTGCCACATATTTATCAAATACAAAAAAAAAGACTTAAAGTATCTGTGATTATAGAAACTATTTCTTTCATATAATATATATGTTTGGAATAGAGTAATATTCTTATACCTTCTAGAGGAGGGGAGACAATTCTCTTGGTTTTCTTAAAAGTGCAAATTATCTGTTCCTATAAATTCTTTGACTTCAAATTAAAAGTATTAGATCATACAATTAATATCGTACAAGTAATGTTAGAATGCTGATGACATATTTTCATCATTTTCGTCCATTCAAAGGCAGTTTTTTATGTAAGAATGCTGAAATTATTTGCATGCCATTTCTCTCTTTAATGAACTTGAATTTATGTTTTTGCTGTGTGATATGAATTCAGGGCTCTTGAAGGGAAAAATGTTGAACTATTCCTGTGGCAGGAAGGGGAAATTTCTACCTTGTTTTATGGTTGTTATTTTAATTTTGACTGGAAAAAAAAAAGCCCTTATGGTACTACAATGAAACATGCATTCTGATATTACAACCTATGGACAACAAAATAACATAGTAGTGGATTTCATGTGGAGGCCTTACTTGGCTTATTAAGTCACAGTGTTCTCATTACAGAAAACCAGCAATCTGTATTTTTCTGGCAATGAATACACTGTATCCACAGGATTTTTATAAAGGAACATTTGTCAGCATGTTTTTCCCAATATTCTTAAATGTTAACAATAAAATCTAGCTTAAATTTTGAAAACTGAGTACTAAGAATGTAAAATCTGCAGTTAAATAGTTCTAAATTTAGACATCTCAAGAAAAAGAAGTCTTTGTCATTACATTATAAGAATTTAAAGTTGAAAAAACAAGATTAAAAGGAGAAAAAAAAAAAAACCTCCAAAAATTTGTACTGATAGTCCATTTCCATTTATTGCAGGAAGGTTAAGCCTAGAGAAGAGCAAAGGGAAGAAGGGAAAATAATTTTCACATTTTCTAATATACTTTATCAAACACGCAGAGAGTACAGTGAAGTCTTTATTTTGTTCATCCTTCTAAAACACCATAGTTTGTAGAATACATAGTATCACTTTCAGGCAAAATCTGTATGACAGTTAAAAAATAAATATTTCTTCTTGTGTTTTAGGTACTAGACATTGATCTGATGGCCAAATATTTACTATATACTACCGGTCAACATAATAGAATAAAGAAATTAGATAAAAATTCAATGATATAGCAATGTCTATAAGCTTTAGTAAATTGTGTTATTTTAGGAACTGCTCTTGACAATTTAAGTAGGATTTTATTTTAAATGAATGATTTGGGTGAAGGAGTTAGTTATCCAGTCAATTTTACAATAAAGGCAAAAAAAATGATCCAGCAGACAGGAAGATGAAAAATTACTATCAACTCAGGCTAAACAGTCAATGAAATATTAGTGGGTAAACAAACTTTCCTTACTTCTTGCTCTGCAAACAGCAGTCAGTTCAGCAGCTCTGGAAGAGGAATGCTGGTGGCAATGACAAAACAACAAAGTCAATTGTTCACATCAGTACGTAAAGCTTCAAAGTTTACAGATAACACAATCACTACCATTCATAACACAATGTTGACTTCTCCTGACATGTGTTTAAACCTTATCTTATAAAATGTATAATTTTTAAATAATGTAATCTCACCTTCTTCAAAAGCACCTTATCTTTTATTAACTTTTTTTTCCCCCAAGAGTGAAATAACGACACAATCAGCAGCCTATTGAAAGACTTAGCAGAATCTGTTATTTGCATTGCAGGAGAGTGATCACTATAAAAAATGTGTGTTAGTGTGTACATTAAAGTCCAGACAAACAGTACATACTGACTATATATAAAAAAATACCACAAACAGGATGTTCCACTTTGCTTTGCTTCTCTGTTCCTGGCCAAATAAATCTATTCCTTATCATACAATTTTACACATACTTTCTGCATGAGTCAGGGTACTATTTTATTATGATGGTTTGGAGCTGTTGTAACTACTAAAGTCTCTACTGGGTCTGGAAGATGACTGTATTAGCTCTTTCACATGTCAAAGATAAACAAAATTTAGATACAGACATATTGCTTAAGAATATTTCAAGCTTATTGAGATTCACAACAAATATTCTGAGTTAAATAAAGTTGGGATCCCCACACATACTAAGGTGGGGCAAAGAACTCTGAGGGTATCTATTTTCTCATCCTCCCAGTTCCTGCTCTTTAGTCTTGTGTTAGAAAAAAAAAAAAAAAAAAAAAAAAAAAAAAAAAAAAAAAAGTTATGGTATGCACAGTAAAAGACTATTCTAATGTTAGAGTGGCTGCTCCCTGAGATGAGGTTATGAATTTGAACATAAGGTCTGTTATTTGTAATGCAGTTTACCTTTACCATTCTCTACCTTTTGACCAGACAGAATCCTGTTTGTTTTCAGGGCAGGTTAGGGAACTTAAATTCTGCATGTAAAATGTGCTCCAGTGTATACACTCACTTTAAACAGCTTTTGAAAGCCTTTCATTAATTAATTTGAATAGAATACTGTGACAATGCTCATCTTCTTTGTTCTTTATTGCATAACAATCAAATAACAATCAAACTTTGCAACTGGTCTTGCAAATGCATTGCCTTCTTCTAGACAAACAACATTTTAATCTTCACAGTACACTAGATATATATATGTCAGACATTATCTATGTTATGATGTCTGTTTCTGAGGCTTAAAGTTTATTTTGTGTTAGAGGAGTATAATATAGTGCAGAAAGGTATAGCAAAAAAATCTAGAAAAACAATATAGATGTTATATGTTCCTTTTCTACTACTATGTTACTTTGGCCTCCTCCCCCCCTAATTTTCAAGTCACTACTTCTACCCTTTGTCTAAACAGAATATAAACTCAAGTAATGAAACTTTTTAAAAAAATTTTTATATTTATATGCAATGCAACTGTGAAATTAGGCTGGCATTAACTTTTTTTCCTAAATAGCTATGTAGTTCTATACATTCCTAAGAAAGACCAGTGAAGGCGGCATGAAAGGAGAATCAGAAATGGAATGCAGAAGGGTCTTGAATCTGAATTAACATGATATTGTGACGGGCCAAAAGATTTCATGTAACACATTTGAAGTAATGCATATATTCCATGGTCCTGAATGATTGCACTTGTCCACGTGGAAAGCTCACTTATCAAAATCACTTAATATATGAATAACTAGCTGTTTATCAGTTCAACAGATATTGTCCCCAATTTCTTCAGATTCAGACATCTGTTCTACAAGCTGCACTAGGAGACATTTTATAGATGATGTAAAAGAAGAATGTGAATCAGAAAAGCTGAGATAACTCATTTATTGATTTGACTTTTCATGCTCAAAGTATTTAGTCGATGGATGATGTTAGGTGTAAAGAGTAATGAAAACAAAGGACTAGACAATCTCAAATTTTTGTTAATGGTTTATCAAGATGTATGGGATGGATTTGTGCTGGTCTGGGGACATACTTTCCTCATTTCTTTCCAGCATTTCCAAATATTCTAGCCACTTCAATATCCATGAATCGCGGAAGATAAGGGAACAGTGCAAATGTTTTATTATTTATGAGCACCAGCAATTAGTTTTGTTTCTCAGTACATTGAGATCTGTTTTACTAGATTTGTCTGATCTGTTCAGAACTTGGCCTGGGCTTTTACAGGCAACTGTTGCTACTTTGATCCTCTGTGTATCCATCCAAAATGTTCTACTTTTTTGCCTAAGGCCTGAGTTAAGGTACTCACGAGAGAAATATCCTTCTAGAGAGGAGTTCTTTTATTCTCTACACATCACTGTTATACAAGTGCTATGATTTTTTACACATACAGTGACAACTGGGAGGTACCTTATATTCTTTTTTCCTATATGGTTTAATATGATACTATTATAAATGAAGTTTAAATTGCAAGGAACCCTGAAGAAGTGTTCACCTTCCTTGACCTGCTGGCCAAACATCCTTTGGTGCAGCCCAGGGTGCAGTTGACCTTCAGGGCTGTGATGGGGCATCCCATTCTCTCGTATCAATTGTACCACTCACATACACATCATCTGCAAACCTGCTGAGGGTGCACTTGGTCCCACTGCCTGTGTCACTGCTAAAGATATTCAAAGGCACCAGTCCCAAGACACAACACAAGCCCCACCTGGACACGCAGCCATTGGCCAAACTCTCTGGCTGTGTCCATCCAGACAATTCCTTATCCACCAAATACTCCATCCTTCAAATCCATCTGTCTCCAATTTGGTAATAAAGGTGTCATGTGGGGGACCCTGTGGAAAACCTGTAGTAGTTCAGGGAGGTGACATCGGGTGACCTTCCCTTGTCTGCCATCACAGCCACTCCAGCTATAGAAGACCTCCAAAGTGGTCAGGCACAATTTGCCCTTGGTGGAACCATGTTGGTTACCTCAGATAATCCCTAGTCTTGCATGTGCCTGGCCATTGTTTCTGTAAGGATCTGGTCCATGACCCTCCCAGGCACAGAAGTGAATGTCATAGGTGTGTAGTCACCCAGGTCTTCCTTTCTCCTCCTTTTTAAAAAAAATAGGATCCTTTTTCCCAGTCACTGAGATCCTCACCTGAGCATCATGAATTTTTAAATACCGTAAAGAGTGACTTGGCAACAACATCAGCCAGTTCCTTTAGGACCCTGAAATCTACCTTGAGAGAACCCATAGATGTATATGTGGCTACTGAGTTTCTTCAGAAACTCCTGAACCTGCACTTCCTTTACAATGAGAGGGACTTTGCTCTCCCACCCCAACCTCTAGGTTCAGGGGCTTGAGAGACCTGGGAAGGCAGACTGACATTAGAAACCAAGGTGAAGAAGTAGCTATCTCAGCCTTCTCTGTATTTGTTACCCATTCTTCCTTTTCTTCTATTGGTTGGGTACACTCTCCTTGGCCTGTCTCTTCTGACTTACATGCTTGTAGAAAACCTTCTCATTAATCTTCATATGTCTTCTCAAGTCATGTATCATTCCATCTGTTCCTCAGCTTTCCTGACTCTAGTCCTAAATATCCAGACCTTTTCCCTACATTCTTCCCAGGAAACCTCCCTGCTACCCACTGGATGAGCATTTCCTTCTTACTTGTCAGTATGAGAAGCAGGTGTTTCCTCAGCCATGCCATTTTCTGACTTGCCTTACTTGATTTCCCAGACATAGGTATGGAGAGCTTTTGTACTCTAAGAAAAAATGACCTTAAAAAGATGACAGCTCTTGACAGCCCCACTGTCCTTAAGAATAGTTTCTCAGGAAATCTCATCTATTGGTTCTTTAAACAGATGAAAGTTTACTGCTTTAAAGTTCAGGTTCCTGACTTTGCTCTTTGCCAAGCTCAAGATTATGAATTTAAAAATATTGAAGTATCTTCCTACATCTCCAACACTTAGACTTCACAACTGTTCAGAAAAACAAATATATTATTAGAAGCCCCAAGTGACTGTGATCTAAGCCTTTTCCTTAGAATTTATTGGACATTGCATGTCTCTTTCCTGTTTTGGTTTTCTTCATTGTAAAATAGGAATAATAATGCTTTCTTAATTCAAGAAGAATATGCAGCAGCTCTCTGTGGAATAAAAATGTAGAAATCTTTATTTTCTTACTAACTTATTGGGCTTTATTTGTGAAATGGAGCTGCAATAAATTGAAAAGTACACGTTAAGTCTGCAAAGTGTAGAAAAAAAATTCCATAATAATTGTCTGAATTAGGAAATACAGTGATAGATTTAGGGTTTTTTATTGTATACACAATAGTATAGTGAAATAGCACGGTCTATCTGAACAGAAGTCATCAAAGACAAAAACAGATTTCACCTGTGGCCAGGTGAAATCATATAATTGAAATATAAGCCTGCCAGTTATAAAGATGAAGAAAAATAAACAGAAATTAAACTAGTGAGAACAGAACACTACGAACATCAGCCAAAAAGGAGACAGATTGGATAAATATTACTGAACAGCCCAAAGAATACAATGGCATATTACAGATGCGCAGCATAAAGTCATAAGAAAAGTCAAGATCAAAGGATTTTGAAATATCCTCCCAAAAATAGAATTTACAGATTAATGAGGACTTTTTTTGCCACACTTGCTTTTTCAATTGTTATTGTATTCAGTTTTCATAGAATACTTTTGAGTGCAGAGTTGCATTCTATGCTCCAAGAATAACTAATTATCTTTTTCTTAAAATGTCTTCTTAGAATATTCTTATTCTCTGACTAGATTTAATTTAAATTTTGTATTTGGAATAAATTTTTGAAACCAACCACATTGTCTATGAAAATTAAGAATTTGTGAACCTTGTAATATTAGACTCTGTTATGACTGGGGAAAAATGTGTTTATGAAAGGCTACAATACCAAGCCAAGATTATAGAGGTCTTTTATATAACCTTGTGTATAACTGATTCCCACACAATCATTTAATTTGAGAGTTCTTGGCTGAAGAATTAACCTCATAGCATGATAAAGGCAAGGCTCTTCAGAGGAAGAATACAGTCCAGAAACTCTATAAATAAATCAAAACATTTTCTTTATAACATCTGAATATCTTCTTGTCTCACTATTTTATCAAGTCTACAAAGAATAGTTGTAGTTAACATCCTAGTAAGTTACCTTAAGAAACTTGCATTTGTGTTCCTGTTCCACCTCTTATTTGATATTGAGCAAGTGACTGAAGATAAAATTTTTGAATATATGAAGTTAAACTTAGAGAAAATTAGGAGGTTCAAGTCTTCTTGCATCTTAAAAATGTGAAGGGCAAATATTTTCACTGCATTAAAAATTTGCAGCTTAGGAATTTATAGTGCTGAAGAGTCTGACAGCTGCCCCTGAATACATCAAGTCTAGAAGTATCAAAGCCAAGCTCAAGAAATCCTCTGGTTAATGAAAAATTCCCGTTCCTCAAGAATTTTTTGCTCAAGCACAACATAAACATGACTTCAGATAAAATTTCCTAGGATTCTTTTCTTCCAGATTTGGAAAGTGGGTATTTCCCAGTTCTTATGAAATTACCTTTTTCTTCAACTTGTTTAGGAAGTTGGCATGGTGACATCTGAATCTGATCCACTTCTCCATCTGAAGTCATACTCCAAATATTTTAAAATGTAGAGATGAACCTCTAGTTACTCAAATCTCCCATTTCTGAAGAAAGTTAAATAGCATCTTCCAGAAATGCCTTAAATGTTCTCAGATACTGCTAATGAGAGGCCATAAATAGCTAACATAACTGTCACATTTATGACATGCTACAACAAATTTAAAGAATTTAGCCCATATAATTCATCTGCACCTGAAATTCCACAGCCAGGTTTAAATGCTTTTTAGAGCAAAGGAAAATATCTGGGGCAAACCTGTCACCCTTCCACTTCTGTAGATGTACATTTTACCTGTTTGTGAAATTTTTCAATAATTATACAGTGCTGCTTGGTTATAGACCATAGAAGTAGAGATAGAAGAATTTATCCCCTTTGTTAAGAGCTGACAGTAAAAAACAATCAAACATGCTCCACCACCATCATCACCGTCACCAACCCCCTCACATTCACACATCTGCAGCCTGCCAGCATACTAGTGCTAATATTTACCACCATGACTACCAACTCCAAGAGATATGTGAAGCAAAATGTAAGCAGAGGCTGGTGATATGTCCATTTGAAACTTCAAACATGTTAAAAGAAAGTCTGCACTTCAAAGGAGTCTGCCATGGTGAAGTCACCAGTAGGACTTCAACAATGCAATTTTTATAAATGAGTGCCCAGTAAGCTAATATACTTTTTAAATACAAGTCTTTTGTGCCAAATGATAAAGTGCAATCACTATCAATCTGGTAAAATGAATGAACTTTCAACAAGAATTGACGGTGCATATTGTGTATGCACTTTGTCAGTGCTGCACATGGCACAAAGGAGAGTTATCTGAAACAAATCCCTCCTGTAAAGGAGTAATAGGAATCAGTAAATATATAAAGCAGTTATCACACAGGGTGATAACATTTATGATGTGTCAATTGTATTGTGTGTAATATACAGGACAAATGAGTTTCATATGGATTAGTATTTATTGTCCATGTGTGCACCAGCAGTCAGAGTAGTTTAAGAAAACTTCACGCAGAGACAGTTCCCATCTTCTACCTGTTCATGAGGCAGATTTTATTGCTATCCTAATGAAATTTCCACTTTCTTTTCCTCACGGGCTGCAAGTCTTGGATCATTGCATGAAGTGCTTGTTTTTAAGCAAGCTCTAGTGTCTTTTCATCAGAACAAAACTCAGTCTCATTTAATGGAAAAAATCTCAAATTTGCACTAGCTTTGATGTCACAAGCTTGTTTATAGTGTCAACAAAAGGACAAAATATTCAGAACTGAAGTCCTTACAAAAATCACACCCAACATTTTGATGTAGGAAAATCAGCATAACGACAAACCTGTTTGGCATATCTAGACCAAAGGATTTCTACAAATACTCTATCCTGCAACATCTACCAGCATTAACTTAAATCATGTAATTGCATTTCCTGTGAAAAAGTTATTTTTGTTGCAAACAACACATAATGTATGATATAAAATTTGAAATCTAGCTGGTCCTGGCTTCTGACCCCAGCAAGGACCAGTGCAAATGTTTTTGAGGAAACAAAAGAATTCAGCTACTGATAAAACCCCCAGTCTATGGGTCACCAACTTTAAGAAAAAATATACAGCACAAGAAAAAATGCCAACAGCCATAACTCATATTTGTTACATTCTCTTATCCACTCAAAAGCAAATTATCAGTATGTCTTACTCCAACTCAACGCTGTTATAAATAAGGGGTAAGTTACTTTAGGTTGTGTACCAAAGTTTATTTTTTGAACTGTCCCATTTTCATTTCTCTGCATTCAAAGGCTCTTCATGCAAAAATCTGATGGTCTACTGTACCTGTGAATTAAATCCTACAGATGTGTAAAAGTCTCTGTGACTTCCTTCAATGAGAATAAATCAGTGAATATGATAATGTAAGTGAGATGGTGTATATACATCAGCATATGATGTAGTTGCCACTTTTTTCTATTTATTTGGGACTGTATACCATTGTGTATCTAACACAGTTAAAACACCATTTCCTGATAAAAGAAGGATGTTGATATTATCCATATCTTTAAAAATTAAATGACTTCTGTTCCATTCAGGAACTCTAGATGAAGAGAAATTGTAGAATTACAAAGAGATGAAATCCGGGGAGATAAATGATTTGATATATATGGTAATTAGGTGACATTGTGATAAGAACCTTAGAAATATGATAGATAGACTTTTCAATACACTGTTTCACTGATATTGTTTCTGCATACGTACTCATTCTTTCCTCTTCAGAACAATATTCAGATGCTAATCTCTTTATACATGTACTTGTTCTTTGCCCTTTTGGTCTCATTCAGAGCCACATGAATCGCTCCCCTTCCAGTTCACATAGCATTCTATGAACATTGCTGATGGTTCAACTAGCACACAAATCACAGGCAATAAATATGTAAATTGTTCATTTTCATGTAAACACGAAGTCTTCAATAGACTTTTTGTGCACAAAGAGAGTTGCTGGAAGTTGGGCCCCTTCTAAGAAATGAAGCATGACTAGGAAAAGTTTACCCTGGTTATTAATAAAATCAATATAAATCATTAAATACTTTGCTACTTCTTGCAGATGCTAGTATAAAGAATTACAGAATTCATGGAAAATATAATCTTGTGTCTTGGGAAAAAATTACACTTTATTATTCATATAGTAAACTTTTCTTGAAAATAATATGTGCAGTTGTAGGCATTGAAATCTTAGCTTCAGAGAGCAAAGAAAGGAATTGAAAGAAAATAGTAAATTTGGGAGGTGCTGCACTGAAACAGCCTAAATATGGATATTATCCATAACCAAATTATACATAATCATTTTACTTGGTAATTCCTCTGTTGTCTTAACACCTTCATTTTTCTTTTCCATCTGTCCTGCTTTGAAGGTAACTGTGAAACCATTATGGATAAATTTGTCCTAAATTCAATGTTCAAAATTATTGTCTTTGTTGTTCACATAGAATATTACAGTGCAGAAACCAGATCTCTTCTGAATTAAAGAGTATTTTCTTCAAAACACTGCACCTAAAAAAATCCCTAAATCCTGCACCTATCTTCACACCCACTGCTAAAAGAAAACTTACCAAAAAATCACAGCTCAGTTCAGAGGGGGCTTGTTTAAGCTCATTTTTTAGAGCTTTAAAATATATACTATTTTCTATTGCATTTTGCAATGTGGCCAATTTATAGTTTAGAGTTGCTTTTTATATTTTAATTGTCTCTTTCATAATCACAGTGTTCAGTTTGGAATGGTTTCAGATTATATGGTTTGTATCCAATTTTCTTTAAAACACCTTGATTCTTAGACCTTTGGACATCTATCTTGAATATTAGATAACCACCAGATGCTCAGCAGTCATCATTTCCACAGCCTTTCCTGCTTGCTGTGCCACATTTTGCTGGACCCTGTCTCACACAGCCTGACTCAGAGTTATGTTAAACAGCTCTGCTGCTGCTGAGCTGCCTTTCCTGCCCTGAGCTCTGTGTGCAGCACTGATTGCTACCATGCAGACCTATTTTTTTGCTGTACAGCCATGTTCATGCCTCAGTGATTTCATCTTCACGGCTTTTGCTAATAAATGGCTGTGCAACCATAATAATACAGTAGGTGAGGCAACTGCTTTCTGTCTCAAAGCGTACAGTTGCTGTCTTTCTCTCTTAATCTGAGATACTGTTTGACATAGTGTTTGGCAAATACCAATATCATTTGGTATGTCCAAAATTGCTACTTGTTGAGCTCCCACAGCAATTAGTAACTGTCAATAAGATAATGTCAGATCTGTGATACTGGCTAGTAGTGGAGGTGTCAGACATATTTTAAAGAAAAATTTTGCACAGAAAAAATATGTCAATAAGCTTGTAAAACATGTCTTCCTTATCCCTTTCAGTTACCATAAAGCTTGTTCTCTAAAGAATGAGAATTTACATTTATGACTGATGAGTATGTGATGTTGATACAAACAATATTCTCCAAGGCTTATTCCTGTGGTTTATTTCTTGATTGTAAATGTTCCTAGATTCCAGCAGTTTGGGAAGTGACTTTAAAATTAATTTAAAAGATTGGCTGTAATTTTAAAGTTTGGGCTAAATTTCAAAGAATGCCATTTTTTTACAGGTCAAGGTCTAATTTCTTCATCATTCTGCTTCCCTGTGATCTCATTTTCCTCTCTTACCTAAATGAAACCTTTGAGATTCTGAGAATCTCATTTTATTTTGAAAGAGGGCAAGCAGCAATAGGATGAGAGGACAGAGTCTTAAGCTGTACCAGAAAAGGTTTAGGTTGGACATTAGGAAGAATTTCTTCAGAAGAAAGGGTGATTAGAAATTTGGAATGGACTGTCCAGGGAGGTTAGTGAAGTCTCTATCACTGGAAGTCTTTAAGAACAGGCTTGCTGTGGCACCTTAGTGTCATGTCTGGTTGACATGGGGGTGTGACAGGTTGGACTCAATCTCAGAGGTTTTTCCAGCCTAATTGATTCTGTGGTTCTGTGAAAATGTCACACGTAACTGTTTTGTAAAACAGCTAAGTTGATTTTCTGTTATCTTCTAGACTATCTACTAAATTATTAGACTATCTAATGTCTATCAAATCCTTCTGAATGTGTGCTTGTTTCTCTGACATATATTCTGACACTGACTTTTGGTACCAGCCCTTCAACCTCTGCCATGAAACTGGTATCCAGAAACGTTGAGTAGAGTCTCAGATCTGACTTTGGTACCTACAAGCACAGATTTCAAATCCAGACTTGAATAAAATTATTAAAGTCAAAATGGGAGCAATAGGATGAGGATTTACAATCAGATTCCAGATGTTTCCTCAAAAAACAAACACAGACCATGATATCATTTATTAGAAACCTATATGGAAATAGTAATGCCTAACTATTAGAATAGTTTTAAACTGTCATGTTAATATAATAAAGACATGTAAATTCTTTTTAATTTGCTTCTAAACAATACTCTCATCTAGTGATTTTTTCTGCTATTGCAAGTACTAAAATCTTACATGAAAATTGAGTTTTATCAGTTCTTGACAACTGATGCTCTCAGAAAATGCCGCAGAACATGGAGTTCACAGAAAAGTAATGAAGAGATGTCAACAATTCATTGTTAATAAATATCTCACAGATATTCTTCCAACTGTAAGTAGTAACAGGTATCAAATGTTTGTAGCTGGCCATATGACAGAAAGCTGAAAATGCACTTCTGGCTCTCATACAGGCAACAGCACATAACAGCTGCTGGTGCCTGGCTGGTGGTGTGGAGAGCCACAGTGTGTGATGAAACCATGGTCTAGAGGATATCAGTTCTGGCATGTAGTAGGAGACAGAGAATTCTCAGGAGGGTCTTTGTTAGCCTGTTCAGCACAGCCAGCTCTTGAATAATTAGCCTCTCAAGGGAGTTGGCTCTGCCTGTACTTTTATTAATTGAGATGTCCTCCAATTTATGTTTACTGACAGATTATTTTCTGTTTAATCAATGACACTGACCACAGGCCTTTTTTGCACACCTCTTTTTGTTGCATCTGAATGTGTTAACATTTTAGCAACTTGTTGCACACCTAAATACATCCGCTATGGTGCCGAGATAAATGCCTGCCCTAGACTAATGAAGATGAATCCCAAAGAGATCTTGGTTTCATTCCCAGCCTGTCTGGAGATAGTGTGCACAGACACAGAAAAGCCTCTGATAACTAATTTTTTCAGGAGGTGTTGAGAACCTGTAATGTCCATTGAAAGGCTGTCATTAATCTTTTTGAAACTGTTGCTTATTTGAAAAGAAGACTTCTGAATTGAATAGAAGACTACTGCAAGAGACTATCTATAAGACTCATGGAGGATGAATGTCAGAATAATAATTCTGAATATGCAGGGAAGAGGTAGTTTGGAAGTAACCATGAATTTAGCAAGGCTAAATAATGTCTGGCTGAACTGATTGCTTTCTATGATAAATGGCTGGATTTTGGGACAAGGAGAAGCTAGAGGATATCACCTACATTTACCACAATCAGGCTTTTGACACTTAATTCCCACAATGTTTTATATAAGTCAGAATGCCACGGTGGGAATGGAAGGCCAGCAGTTAGACAAAAACCTGACTGGATGGCTGATCTCAGGACGTCTTGGCAGATGGGTTGTTTGCTGCCTAGAACCTGGTAAGACAGAGTGTCTATACCATGACATGCCTTGTTTAACATCTTACCCCATGGCCAGGGGGAAGGGAAGGACCATTCCCTTTTCATGGTGGCTGGTGACACCAAACCAGGAATGCTGGTCACTCCTGGACAGCAGGGTTGCCATCCAGAGGAACTGGGTCATGCTGGAGAATGGACCTTGTGCAGCCCAGCAAGGAGAAACGCCAAGCCCTGCTTTTGGGAAATCAGAGCCTCAGGCAGAGGGGCAGTCTAGACATGGCCTACCTGGGAAGCAGCTCAGCAGAAAAACCCTGTGATCCTGAGGGACAGTGAACGCACCCTGGAGCTGACAGGAGCCACCCTGGGGCTGGCAGCATTTGGCATTGCAGGCACAGAGAATACTGAGAATGGCATTTGTTCTCTGATTAATAGCAGATTGTATGCATTGGAAAAAATAGCAGTAATTTACTTATGCTTACTTAAATGTATATTTATCTTGTCTGTGACTCCTCGTCTCAACTGGCAAGAACAAAAAGTGCATTTTTCTCCTTTAAACAGAGAAGGAAATAGTCTTATTTTCCAATACTGCATATTTATGGAAGACAAGGAAAGGCTTTCTAGGTATTTCTTTGGAAAGGAGACTACCTAAACAGTAGACTGAGACCAGAGTCAGGAGGCTGGTAAGGTTCCACTGAGAGGAAGCTGCAGAATCAGTTAAAGAAAGTTGGAAGGAAGAGAGCCTGAATGCTGGAATTGCTGAACACTAGGATAAAAGGGAAACAAAAAATGATGCAGGTGAGATGACAGATAACAAGAGAGATTTCAGTGAGATCTAAAAGCATGTAATTGGCTTCCGACAAGAGAGAAAAACTAAAAGGTTCCTCTTTCCCTTCCCCAGATGCTGGCTTTGCCCTCATTTAAATTGACCATTAGCAACAGCATTTTGTGCAATTTGTTTATGTTTATTAAGGAAGGAGTTCTCTTAGTAGCTACAAGCCTATTTTGTAACCTTATAATCCTGTAGACAGTTGGTGTCTGTAGTGTAGACTCAGTATATCTGTAAATCTAATTTATGAGCTTTACTGCTGTAATAAGCTATATAGTCCAAGAGCATAGACTGCATACAATTTGAAACAAAGCATGAATATTTGAAAGTCAGACCTGGCTTTGAAAAATGCCCACAGGTTTTTGGGGTGAATGAAATTCCATTTCTTGCAGGTCTGTGAAAAATGAAGAGTGCTTATTTAAGGAAGGTACTTATTTAGCTTATTTCTATCTTTTTCTCCTATGCTAGCATCCACTGAAGTCAAGTACAAGCTCAATGCAGAATGTAGTCTTGAATCATAGTCATCTGCCTTTCTGGGTTAATGAGTATCTACATATGATTGAAGAAGTGGAAATATTTAATTTGGGGAAGCATCAAATTTTAGTTAGCTTATTGGAATATAAATTGTCAAAGTATTGCACACATTTTCTTTACAAGATGTGGTTGCCCAGTAAAAGATATTTTCTCTGGGGTCTTTGTCTAGATTAGCACGGAGATGTGAGTGTTGCCAGAATGCAATTTAGGTGTCTGGACATTAGCAAACATGCTGTCAGAGCACAGCTAGCTGACAGTCCGGAAAGCACAGACATAATGCAATATTTTCCACAGTAGCCAGATTTTGCTTCCAGAGTAGCAAGTTTAAATTAACTCCTACAATTTCATATTTAATGGAGATTTACTATTTTAGGTGTTACTATTTTGGAAAGGGAATAGAAGATAGTGAAAATAAAACTGACTTTAACTTTTCTGTTTCAGTAATTGTATTTTGAAATGAATAGACATTAAGAAAAACTTCCAAGTCTGACTAAGGGATAAACTCTACCCGGGATTTACTGGAAGAAGTAGAAAAGAAACTTAAAGATATGAAATTTTAAAATATATGAAGTCTCAAGACCAGCTTCATCCCAAGACTGTAAATCTGCATACCTTGAGCTTGTACTGACAAGAAAGGCTGTATTTGCCTCTGTTTTAGTAAAAGTAAGCTAAAGCAATTTTGATTAACAAAGGCTGTGAAGTGTCACAGAGTTAATGGCATCCTGAGAGGCAGAGCATATCAGTTAGATTTAACTCCTCTGTGGAAAGTAGTTCATAAATAAAATCTCAAGATCTCCTGACAAAACATTTTCTAAGAAATGTAAAATTATAGGTGTATTCTTGACAGTAAAATTTATACTAGAAGCAGTAAAAAGAACTTTATTAACATAAACAAGTCAAGTATCCTAATCCCTTTCAGAACTCCTATGCTTCTCTATAAGATGAACTGTGGAAAAGAGTTATCTTGCACATAATTCAGTCTTGGAAGAGACCCTTGACAGCATCTTTTCGAACAATACTTTCTCTTAAAAGGCATTAAAAGGGTTTTTGCCACTTCTCCTTGTGGAATGCAGTTATGGCAAAGTGTGAATTTTGTTGTAGTTGTGTAGGAAAAAGACAATGGAAATATGTATGGAAAGAGTTAATTTGTTAGACTAACACAGATTCTCAATTATTTATCACATTTCATGAAATTTGAAGGGCATTAAATGAAGCCAGCAGTATTGGCTCCTGTATCAGGTTACTGTCTGACACCCAAATAACAGAGAGAGACCACTTCTTCATGTCTTTGCCACCACACATTGTATGCCTGGTGAAAGCTGTCAATAATTGCTGCAGTTTTTTTCCTTCCTGAATGCTCATAGCCTACTTCAAACAGTCCTGGTAGTACAGAATCAATACCTTAGCGCCAGTAGCCACGGCAAAACTGTTACCATTATTGTGTTTACCCTGGATCAGGTTACACTCTTTCCTCCCAAAGCCACTAAAAGTTCCAGCAAGCACACACAGCATCTCCTTGGCAAGTTCTTCCTGCCTTCTACAAGTATCAAACATGTTTCAGCCTTTTCCCTTCCTAGGAAGATGCTAGGGCTGAGAAATAAAGTGAGAGAAGAGCAGGCAATGAGGGAAAATATTGCCTAATCTTTAAATAAATGACACCAGGACACTAATTCAAAATACTAGTGATCATTGAACTGGCACCCTGATCTGCTGAAACTGGGGGGGTGGGGGAGAAAAGCCAGTAGGAGAAACAAACCATGTAAAACTTCAGTTACTATGGTTGTAAACAATACACCCTTCCCAGTTTTCTCTTCTCAGAAAAAATAGACATAGTTGTCTGAGCCATGTTCAGAATGTCAAAGACAGAACCATTACAATGTATGATTTCATATAGCCACATTTAGTCTACTCTTTAATTAGTCAACTGAATGCATAATTTTTTACTTTAACTCATTTTTGTTGTGTCATTAAATATGACATTTACACATTTGGAAAAAAAAGTCAAGGTATAACACTGACTGCATTGTACTATCTCTACTAAATAGAAATAATGATTGACAGCTTGAGTCCCAGAAGGAATAATCTTCAGTAAACAGGAAATACATAGCATTAATTATTGACTTTAAAATACTTGGGGGAAAAAGTGAAGTGAAAAAATTTTTTTCCATTTGTTTCTGCTTCATGTATTGTTAATCCCATCTCTATTACTTAGCATATGACTATTTTTTTTTTCCAATTATTTTTTAACCTTGCATCTCACAGTATGGTCACCACAGAAAAAAAAGATAACAAATTTACCACAGTTTGGCTCAAGTAAAAAAGCTGTCTTACTTACTTTAGTAAGTATTGTATTAATCACTTGGAGATTTATTAATAGTATTATTTTTGAGTGCAGAGTGAGTGGGCAGGTTAAGTGTGATAGCTGAGAAATTTTAGAGGAGCGTTTACTACAGTTACTGCTTCTAGTTCACAGCCATTAAAATTCTTGCTGTAAGACATTTATTCATGACACCTTTGGGGTTCTTCTCTTATTATTTGTTAATAAGAAGGAGGAAAAAAAGCTCTAAGATAAGTGCCAGTAAATGTAATTGTTTCAATGGTTGATCAGATTTGAGCCTAGATTTTTGACTTTCAGATATCTTCTTTTAGTTGATAAATCCCTGATAAATCTAGAAAGTAAAGTATTTTTCAGACTAGCACCATTAAATGTAAGAACACCTTTAAATGTTTTCCTTTGGTAACAATGACAGGCTGGAGTTATGGGTCAAGTTCACTGCTAGTAAAAAAGGCCCCACATAAGGGAATATTGCCAATGTATAACTTTTTTAAGAGTAGAACTTGAATAAAACTGGTTTAGATTGTCAAGTCCCTTAAAAAGATATACTTAGAAATTGTCAGTTCACTAAAACTGTCATGGAAAAGTTTCTACCACTTAAAATCTTGATTTCTGAAAACCAGGATCATATATATAAAGCAGTTATAAAGAGTTGATTTTTTTTAAGTCAATAACTCTCCTCAATATTTGGAATACACTAAACATTTTAAAATTACATCAAACATTTTCAAAGAAAAAGCCATCTTGATATAGTGATAACATACATTGCTTAGAAAATGTAATTTAATATCAAGGATGGGTGTTTTCCCTTTCATTTTTACATCAGAAAACTGTCAAATAGCATTTTTTTCATGGGGAAGTTTCTATTTTGATGATTTGATGAGTTTTTAAAAATATGATTGCCTGGAAAATTTCTCATCAGCTCCACAGCTTACACTGCAGCTAAAGACTAAATTCTGCCACTTAGGCAAAGCTCCCATTGTGATGTTTTAAGGGGAGCACAAGTGGCTCCACCAGGCTGTGCCTCAGTAGGTGCTGGAGTGCTGGCCAAATCCCCTCCCTCTGCTCTTTGTGCCTTGGGGCTGTACAGAGCTGTAAGGAGCATCTATACCATAACCACATTTATGGTATACTCATGCCCCTTAATCTCAGTGGATAACTCCCACAAATATCAAAATAGAAGAATCTCATATTTATATTGAGATAGAATGTAGAGGGTATTCAAGCTATATAAACTTGCTCTGAAATTTGCTGAGATATTTAGACAAATTTTGCAGATTCACAGGGTTATCATCCTCATAAATTTGGGGGCAACTGCATTGAAAAAAGCCAGCCTATGACACTTTTTCACATACTGTTTAATAATCGTTCCACCTGTGCATAAGAATGTTTGTGCTGGTGTACACTCAACTATAATAAATACAACATTTATCATAGCATCACAGAGTAATTCTGGTGGCTGTAGGCATGAAGAAATCTATTCTGTGGAAAAGAGCAATTGTGAGTACAGTATAAAAGAGTTCAGGAAGAAATGTATGTCACTGTAAACACCACTTTCAAGATTATGTATTGTGTGATCTCCTTCTGATGTGAAAAGACAGGAATAAATGCAATCATTATAAGCTACTGAATAACATATCTCTCCTAAAAGTGTTCTATTAATCATCCAGTCCTTAGAAATTCTGATAGCAATATTTTTCTTTTCCATTATATATATTTTTATATTAAGTATCATTGACAAACATTGTTTAGATAGAAACCTAATGTCATTTCTCTGAATTACATAAAGCTGAATAGAATGTAGGAGGGTTATATATCTGAATCTGAAGTCTTTGTTCTATGTGAAATTTTCCATAGCTCAATGTAGTATTTCTAAAGACTGGGATACCTATTTTATGCTTCTGGATTCCAAACAAAAAATATATGTCATTATTTTATGGAGGAAATAGTTAACCACAATGCAGTTGTCACTTGTAGCATACCATTACATTACTCTAGGTAACAGTTGTAAACTGGTAGAGGCAGTATTTAAGAAATCTATATCTTTAAAAGTTATCACATAATTCTGAATTGTAAATAGATAATCATTGACCAGTAGGATTTACAGTGCATTTCTTGAGATTTTTTTATAGCCTAGTTAAGAAAAGTTTTCACTGAATTTGGGACAGTAAGACAAACTTTTTACATTTCACAAAATGTCTGTGAAATATACCAACTATCTCCCATCTCCTAATACTGAAAAATGAAGTGGAAGTTGAGTTCACCTTCAGCTCTACAATTATATGGTTATATGCATATGTGGATATATTTCAATTTTTTGGTGACAAACCAGGGTCAGGCTAGAGATAAACCACACTGTTTTGTTGTCAGGACCAAGAGATCCACATCATGATGAAGAGCATATTTGTGGTCTGTCTTCTAGCACAACTACCATCCATAGTAGTCATAGCTACTTTTGTAGATGGCTCTGTTGAATGACCTGGCAGTCACCCTGTGGGTAAATGGAAATTTTGGAGTCTGAGGTGGCATGGCCTTCCCATTCACTAAGCAATTGGTCTTTGAGTTAAATAGCAAGGGCAGCCAAGAGCTGTGTTTCAACTCTAGAGTTCTAGATTTCACCAAGCCACATTTTGATCATGCTGCTGTGTCTACTCAATGAGTGAACACAGCAGCATGATCAAAGAGGGCTCCCTCAACCTCTTAAGGTTCAACATAGACATACCTTGAAGTCAAGACTAGAAACAGTAGGCTTCCATCTTCTGATTATGCATTTAGAACTGTATGTCCCTAGCAAAAGTATTTTACTTCTCAAATATAAGCCAAGTGTGAAAAGGTTTCAAAGTCTTGCCACAGAAATCACTGTGAAAAATTAACCTGTTTTTTTCCTGTTGCAGTATCTTGAAGTAGAAGTTATGAAATACAGTCCTAACTTTTACTTAACCCACATTTTAAAAGAAATCAGCAGTATTTGATGTGATTTTTTTAAAATCCTTTGTCTCTGAAACTTGACATTTTTTTCATCATAGTTTAAAATACAAATAATTTCTGATGAAAAACAAATGCGATCAATTCTCTGAATGAAATTATTTGGCCCTCATTTTCTCCCACCTTTGCTCCAACACATCTTTTGGGTCTCGTATCTTGTAATCGTCCATAATACGTTTTATAAAAATAGAAAAATACCATAAGCATGTCAAAAAACCCAGATATTGATAATCATTAAAAATTTATGTCTGTCTTGAAGAAGTGTCTATTTTCCCACCTAGACTATCATGAATGGACTTCCATGGAGAAACTAAATTTTCTGGCTCCCTCTGATGGTCCGTTTTGGAATGATGTATTCATAACTACCCCCTCAGATATAATGTTCCATTTTAATTTGTTCATAAGTCATTCTTGGATATGAATAGTTTAGCTCCATTCCTTTACTTTCCTTTTCTTTTTTTGAGAGAGTTTTCAGAGACACTTTTCAACTTTGGTATATGACTTACCAGCCAGCCACTAGCAAGCCTCTAATACTTTATGTTCTTAAAATTGCAAATTGGTATTCTAGGGCTTTCTCCTTCCAGGTTTCCATAGCAACTCTTGTAGAGCTTATTCATTAGAAAGAGTTCTGTTTAATTGATCTCCTAATGTATTGCTTAATAGTAACTGTTAAGCAGTCTTTTGTTTCCAGGTCATATTTAGGGTTCACATATTTGCATAAAAGCATTTCATTAGCTGAAACCAATCATTATTAGTAATTTTCTTTTTTTAGTTTAAAATAACTAAACCGTCATTGAGATTTTCTGAATAGCAAATATTTACATCTTGCTGAATGGGTTTTCTCTGTGAGCCTGGGTGCTTTGTTTCTCTGAGCAGCAAGAAAATTACAGAGCTTCAAAATGTTAATCAGGGAAGACAAAAAGAAAGTGGTTTTTTTACAATTGAAATGAAAATGCACAGTGATGATAGCCATAGGCCACAGGCAATATTTGATGACGAAGTTGTAATGGATAAATATCCTTTAAAAATCACAGTAATGCACTGCCCAACTTGAATACATTGGGATTTTTTTCTATTATGCATAACAATCATTTTCTGACAGTTTGGGCTATGAAAGTTTAAAGCCTCAAACAAATCCTTTTCTTTCCAAAGTGATGCTGTCCAAAACCCTTTCCACTTAGACTAGTTCCCATGATTAATTTTTTTATGGTGAAATATATTAATTTGTTTTGTTCTGCTATGGCAGAGTTGTTTTCTGCTCGTTTTCAGCCTACTGGGGTACATGAATGTCAAACAATTCACCCAGAGTCACAGGATTCATCCTTTTTAGTCTTAAGAACAGAAACAGTATGTTCACCAAGAATAAGCATTTAAATTCTCTATGGATAATAACAGCTATATATATATATATATATATATATATATATATATATATAAAATTTTTTCAAGTAACTTAAACACCTTGAAAACTAGAGCTAGCCTATCAGTCTTTCTCAAACATGAATGGAGAGTATAAAACATATGGCTAAATTCATGTCATACATACTATGTATCTGGCTACAAATTCACAATAATTGATAATAAATATCCTAAATTCATATTCTAAAATTACATTTTTCATTTTATTTTGACCATTTTTTTGTTTTTTTTTAGTTTGATTTTTTTCCTCCAGTGCTTGAAACTTGTGGTTTTCAAGCTTTGTTCACAAACATAAGAGTCTTGAGTCTGATTCTTTTACTCTTTTGTGTCTTTGAAAATGAGATCTGTAACTCTCAAGCACGGAACTTCAAGACCTATTCCTAAAGAAGGAATAGGAGAAGATTTCTGATGAATTCCCAACACTTATAAAGCTTAAATTTTCTTCAGGTCTCAAAGCATTCACAAGCAATTGTCCCTGAGTAGTCCAATGTTACATGCATAGCTTGAACAAAACCCACAATGTTGGGAAAATAATTGAGGAGGTCAATAGTTAAAAGGAAACGAAAGGTATTGAAAGGTCTTGAAACTTTTATTTCCTAATAAAATACTGACAAAAATTGCTGTTGTTACTTATATTTTGGTATTATTGTGATGGTATCCAGAAGAGGGAAAAAATGCATTTAATATTCATGATAAAATGTAGTCTAAACTTAGTTCCCAACTCATAGCTTCATGGTTTTGACTCTGTTAAAAAAATACTCATTAGCACCTCTTGCCCAGTGATTACTTTAAAATAGGTAAGAAGTACCTCTAAAAGAAAAGTTACTTGATTGAGCTTTCCAGGAGCTCCAAATATCTGGTTGTATTTTCAATTCATTCTTTGACATTTTATAAAATGTTGATATGAAGAAAAACTGCGCCAAAAATATTCCTGAGAATCTTACTGTTTATTATATATAACATAAGGCAATTATGTTATATATATTGAGAAATTTCAAAATTGGCAACAGTCTCTTGGCTACAGCAAGGAAATAATCAATGGTCTCAAGTACTATATATTTCAAGGGGTTTATTTGCTCTGTGAAACTCAGCAAACCACTTCTATTTTGTTTTTTTGACCCTAATGAAGTCCATTGACTGTACTAGTCAGGACCCTCTGGCTGTAGCAGCAGTTGAACAACTTGCTCACATATAATATTATAAACAAGGGCAGCTAAATGTAGGTGAGAACTGAGCCCCACAGGCAATGACTCAATAGAACAAGTGTTTCTAAGGAAATATGAAGTATTATCCATAATAGTAACTGCTCAATACTTCCTAAAACTTGATTTTCAGTTATAAACTCTCTAACACATCATCATTTCTTGCGCATCAAGAGTTGTTCATAGCTTAAATTTTGAAAGTTTTTTCTTTTATCCTATTACTTTTCATTGCATGCAAATACCTAGGGGGGTACATATTGTGCCAGAAACATTTGCAGTCAGAATTTACACTACTTGGCTATTTAAACCCTTGAAATATGGGACTCAATAAATGAAGCAATTGAAATTGAGAAATCCAGTATGATAAGAGTACAATCTGAAATTGAATCTATGTCCTCTCATTCTTCCTCCTGTGAATAATACTGTCTTAGCTTACTACATCTGCTGCTGTTTTTTCCCAGTTTTATTTCTAGGAGCTAGTCCTAGCATTGATCCTTCCACATGTTAGGTGTGATTAGGGCTTCTGCTCTAATAAGATTTTCTAAATAAGCATCCATGATGATCAAACTCTCAGGTTTGTGCTACTGACTAGAGTGCCAATTTGATGACAATACTTGTCTTCTTTCTTCCTCTACCAAAAGGGTAAAATTACCATTTTCCTCATGGAAAGGACCAAAAAAACCACCCACTTTACAGGCAGCTTTCATTCAGACCATAATGCTCATTTTTATGCATTCACAAGGTGAGAATACTTATGTTGTTTAGGTAAATTTGACCTTCTGTGATACAGCGACTGGTGCACCTTCACTGCAAAGCTTCAGACTTACCACAGCCATTAATGAAAAAAAAGGTAGGGATTTCAGCTGCATACCTAAAACTATAGAATATCTCGCAATATGTATTATAGTAATATTTGCTCTAAATGACAAATATTTAGAGCATATATATAATATATATATATATATATGGCTATCTATCTATCTAAATGACAATATTTAGAGCAAATACATATCTTTAGCCAAACAGTTTTTCTGCCATTTTCTCTTTTTTGTCACACAAAAAAGAAAGCTGAAAAATATACAAAACCAGGAAGGAAACCATTCCTTTTTCTTAGCAGTGCTGCTTTATATATATATAAAAAAGGATAAATTTGTCAGCTGTGGTTATTTTTTAGAACACCTTTCTAATTAATACCTTAATTGCATTGCTGGCAGATTACACAGTTTTTGCTAATCAATAAAACAATGATCCACATAATGAGATTATACAAGATGCAACTAATCATTGTCTTGTCATCAGTCTCAAACACTGCTTCCCATTATTAAAATTCACAATACTCAGTTGGTTCCTCAGTAATATTTTGCAACTCCAGTGTATGTTACAGCATCAAAGTTTTCACTGTTGACTGTAGTTTAATTTCCTTGCTGGCTGTAGCCTTCTGTGTGGGATTTTGTACACAATTTCTAATAAATCATTATAAGCAACATCCACCACAGTTACTTACTGGGTTTGTCCATGGAGGCTAGAGGTGTTTGGAGCTTTAAAAGAGCTTTTTCTTTAAAAGAAAGATGTTTTCCATTTAATTTTCTGCAGTGAACATGTATGCAGTATGGTGCAGATGCCCTCCAGTAACACCTAACATGGCCAACTTTACAGAAAGTCAAGCTGTGCACACCAGCAATAGTCAACACAGCAGGGGCTGTGTGATTTAAACCAACCTCAACTGGGCATTCTCCACTCAGTCCTGGAAGTACCAGGAATTCTGGGTGTGTGAGGGTTCCTGGATTGTGCATGGCATAGTGGTGAGGTGGCCCTGCAACCTGCTGCCACCAGCTGCAGCCACCACATTTGCTTCCAACGTTCTCTGCATGGCTGTGCCATGCCAGCAATGGAGCAGGAAGGTTGTGTGAATCATTAACATCAAATATACTTGTGACTAAGAGTGCATTTTTATCTGAGCCCATTTAATCATACACTGTCACTTTCCTTGCAGACTGTGACAGCCTACCAGCTGAAGCGTGCAGAGAAGATAATCTTTTCAAAGACAAAGGCCATCCAATGTGATACGTACTCATCTAAGGGCAATAGACATTAAGGATGTATCCTTTTCTTTTGCATCCACTCTTCCTGAACCTTAGCAGACTAATTTGCAATCCCAGAAAAAATATGTTTCTGACATTCCTGTAAAGGTAATCAAAGGGAGAAGGACTCTGCTCAGGAGAAAGGTGGCTACTTGACCAAGACAAGTACCAGTTTGGGAAGCTGACAGCTTACACATAGAGTCATAGTGAAAGCAAACCAATGGAGTCTAAGTGCACTATTCACATTGGACAAATCTCATGATCCTAAATTTTTATTAAATTTTACAATGAAACTTGTTCCTTGGAAGCCAAATCTTAAAGTTAACAGGTGGAGGTTTTAAAAGGATACAATTCACAATCATTAAAGCAATAAGTGACAGCATTCAAATGGGAATTCAAAATCTTAATGACCTTAAAAGCACAGATTTCATTTCTAAATAAAAATATACATCTAAATAAAAAATAACATCAAATATAAGCAAGCAAATGCTGTGTATTCCAGTCTGCCATATAAATTTATTTTAAGTAAAGGCACTTTTTTCCACCTTTTTTGATAAGACAGGAAGTCTACAGGAAGCATTAAGTAACAGCAAAAATATTGCAATTTTTGTGACATACTAAGATCATAGCTTAATTATCTAACTTAAATATATCAATGGTGTTTCCAAAAACTGCACAGACATAAACCCCCACCCAGTGCTGCATGTCTGCATCCACCCTCTGGTTTTGCTTTAGGCAAAGCAGTTCATGAAAAATTAATAAATATAACCAGGTCTCCTATTACTCCTTTACTAGCATCACTGTCACCTCTCAAAAGCCCAGATTAATTTAGAATGAACAACTGACTTATCTGCTTCTAGGGTCTCAAGTATTTCCAGTCCGCTCACAACTTCCAATTTATCAGTCTTGGTTTTTTGTAAAAAAAAATCTAAGATAACTTCTCATCTGATACTCCGTCCTCTTGTCTTGCCCTGTTTCCTTCATAGTACAATCCCTGTTGAAAAACACACTTAAGGTCACAGAGGATTAGAATTATAAAAGCATTTTCCACACTTTCACAAGATTTCTCTTCTTTCATAGCAAATGGACTGTTAATTGAGGTTTCTTCTCATGCTGTCTCAATTCATTTGGGATATTTTCCCCATTTATTTTTCATGGTCTGTGTGTTTAATTCAGGTAAACTCCCAATATAATCACTATCCTACTCAATGTGAGGAGAACCCCGTGTCTTCTTCTTCCCTGGAATCAGCACAGACCTTGTGTTATGAGCTGCACCTTAAGTCCAGTGTGCAGATTTAGTGACAAATGTAAATCTAGTCCCTTCTCATAGTGTAAACTCTAATAAAAACATCATTAAATGGCATCTTACAGACTCTTAGACACTTTTTAGTGGCATCATAATGGACCAGTATGCTCTGGTCCAAAACACCTTTTACACGAAAAAGAAGTGAAAAATAAAATTCTAATCAGCTTTGAAAAAACAAATGCACAAGAAAAGACTTGAATCCTTGAGTTCAAAAAACTTTACCTGTCTGCCAACAAGGAGAAAACCTATACCTTCACTTACATCAACACCCAATGAAAGTATAAAGTGTCTTGAATAAGTATCTTGGACTGAATTACCCAAATATTAGCAGAAACACCTCTATGAATAGACCATTCTAAACTACAGGCCTTCATGTTTCAATGCTTCTCACAGATAAGGTCCAAGATTCAGTCCAGGTGGAATGGAATTGTGGTCAGCTTTGGTGAATGAATGAAAAATCTTTGTGAGATTGGGAAAGATACACCCCCTGGTTTTCAGAAATTGGGAGCCAATGACAAACCAATGATAGAAATCAGTTCCTTCAAGTATACAGTGGTACCAGTCATTGAAGTCATTGCATCAACCTAAGAAAAAGATTAAAATACATCTCTGATATATGAAGAAACAATGGAAACGCACTTCCTTACATGAAAGTAATATTCCGGTGACCATTTTAGTTTATTTAGTAGATTTTTGCAGCTGCAAAAAGCGATATCTTAGAAATACAAAGAGATCTTTAATTTCTGTCCTTACCATTTGGAGCACCATCCTTTAAACTTGTATTTTTGAATTAAAAGTGTCAATTAGAAAGTTAATGGGCTGACACTTCATACGAGGCCAAGAGAAATAAGAAGTGGAGTTAAAACATTCATTTATTTTTGTAAGTGAGAATAGGTTTGGAACTGGAAGATAACTATGGAACTAGAAGATATGTAAACAATATGTGTAAAAAGGCTCCACAGATGAGTAGCTACTATAACATCTTTAAAGTAGAGTTCTACTTTGACAATTTTTTCCACTATAAATAATAAAGCTGAATTTTCTGAGACTGGACCTTGCTCTTCCCTAGGTGAGAACATTTCCAGGTGAAAACATTTCCTTTTCTTTAGTGATGAATTTCTGGCCAGTGAGGTCATGTCATCAGCTTAACTCGACAAAGTCCATGTACTGCGCATCTAAAGAAAGATGAGGGTCCTGTCAGGAAGGCATAAACAAAACCTGAAGTTATTTCAAAGCCAGGGGAAGTCTGATATGGTGCTGAGAAAAGACAGAGAAATTAGTATAATAATTCAGGATTAGGTAGGATGATATCTTTCTTTCCTAGCAAAACTAACAATCTTTCAAATGTGATTAGAATAAATTATTTTATTTCAAGCTTTAACCTACAGACACTCTATTTGCATCCATGAGCCAGTCAAGTAAATATGTTTGGGCTGATTGTAGGAAAATGGATTGATGAAGGCAAGCCGTACATACAATTTTATATAAATAAACTTTTAGAGTACAACTACCAAGTGTTTACAGATTGGCAAATGTATCTTAGATGACGTTGTTCATATGAACTGTTTTCCCTCTCCCATTTTTTTAAAAGGTATATGAAGTTTACCCAATATTTTTCTCAAAAAAAGTCCATGAGCTTGTCTCATGTTGGTCTAACAAAACTATCTGCCCCTTAACAAAACTAGTAAAATTGAGAAAAGAGGTTCCAGAAATAAAACATTTGTTTAAAAATAATAAAAAAATGCTTACAAATTTAATGAACAGCAAAAACAAAAGCAGAAATTGCAATAGCCTTGGTTGAGTTATTTACCTAAAATGGCTACATATTTTACATAGTATAAATGCTGACATCTCTACACAATTTTAATAATCCATATTTGTGTTTGAATTGATTTTTAATGATCTTTGAACAAAGCTGTACTAGCTACAATTTTGAAAAGACAAGAGTTCTGGGAAGTATGGATTTGCCCTTAGTTTTTCAAAGAAAAAGAAAAGTCTTCAAAAATCCTGTGGATTATGTTCTCAGTTTTAAATATAGTTCTGGTTTTTGTTTTGGTTTTTTTTGGGTGTTTTTTTTTTGTTTTGTTTTTTTTTTTTTTTTTTTTTTTTTTTTTTTAATTTCATCCCCTTCTTCAAATTATTCTATATTTTTAATGCAGAAACACATACTAGTCAAATATACTGAGTTTCACATTGGAAAATCTTCGGGCTAGCTGGGTGAATTGAGATATTTGAGGAGGAGACATACACAATACTAAAACACAAGCATCATTTTCTAAAATATAAAAAATACAGAAATAGTCCACAATGCAGAGTTCTTTCTAGAGTTTTCAAGTAGCCTCTAAAGAACATTTTTTCATCATGGTTATTTGAATCCCAAAAGAGGAGAATAGCATACTTCTCTTTAAAATACTTATTAAAAAAACTTCTAATTAAAATTTTTAAATTCATAATACTTTCAGAGGTATATTCAAATAACATGAGGTTTTAATTTGCAGCATTTCCCTATGTAAATATAGGGCAAATATATATATATCATCAAATATATGTATATCATTATGACTTAAAGCAAAGTTTAGCACTCGAACATTCCCTCTTCTATATAATTTCCTTAAAAAATAAGAAAACAATTCGATTCATTTCTATCTGCAGTGTATTTGGATGAAAACTCATACAGAAAAAATGTGTTATCATCAGCCATCTGTCTTCTTAATCTTAAAATATTTTAAGATTTACACTTATGACCACAGAATGGTGAAATAGTTAAAGTGAAAAGCTGTAACCTCTTTCTTTGCCCCTTCATAATATATGTTATTGTTCGAAAAATATTTATGTTTTTCATGGAGTAATGCATTTAAGAAATAGAATGTTTATGTAGAAAGTGCTCCGGAGTGATATGACCTGATAAAAAGGCCTAAAAATATCTAGTCATGTGGCAATTTATTCACATTGCTCCATAAGGTGGATTAAGAGAAGAAAAGTATAAATATGGGCAAGGATTATGCAAAACATTAAATGAAGGTCTCATTAAGTATTAAAACGGAATGCAATCAAGAGAGTGCAAATTTCTTACCACAGACTGAATTCACTCGCCATCCAAAAACACATCTGAAGCAATTCAGAGATTTGGCAAGACCAAATTCTCATTGCTGTTTTTCATTTTAAAAAAATAAAGACTGGGAACAGATTCAAGGATATGTTAAACAGCCATGTACAGAAACATGACTTAATAGTGGCCTCCCTGAGTAAGTCCACCACCAATGGAGAATTATGAAGAAATGAAAACAAGAAGAGGGCAAGGAAAGAACAAAATATTGAATTTTGTTACCATCTCAGTTTCTCCTAATACAGGTTAAATTTCTGTCATCACATTTATGATTTTTTCATGGACCATTCATCCATTACTTTCTCTAATTACTTTCTAAGCCTGTTATGAAAAATTCTGGAATGAAATGAAGATTATTTAAATATGTTCCATGAGACAACATTTCAGTTCATGAAAAACTTTTTGTTTTAAACTTGTTTGCCTGAAAAATTCAATAGGTATCCCTGTTTCTCTCTGAAAAATTCAATACGTATCCATGTTTCTCTCTTATGGAAAATAAACGTATAGTCTGGCCTTGACTCTATAGTTCTCTCTGCTGTTTTCTAAGTTCTGTATTTTCCCAGCTTGAAGAGCTTTATGCTTAACCTTTCCATATCTTGAAGCAGCCATGGGCTTGTGATGAACTAGTCACGTTCCCTTGGAACAAATTCTAGATTTGTGAGGTTGTTTTGAGGTTGTGGGACAAGATCTACATGAAATTGTCAATTTGTTGAGCAAATTTATTAGTATTGTTTTACTTTATAATTAGACTAAGAAATTCAGTAGGTTTGCAAAGTATTTTTCTTCTGTAAAGGATTTCTTTTCCCTTTGCTGTTGTAATCAGTATAAAATTTCTGTTTGCCATTATAGAATTTCTCTTTGCATTTGCTAGCCTTATTTTTATGTAATTCCTGATAATGTTAGATGTATAGAATTCAGAATTTTTAGCAAGTATACCTTGTCTTAACAGCCTTCTGGAAAATGTTCACCACAGTGGATATCTATCTTTTATACTTTAGTTTGAACTCCATAGTCAATATCTTCTAAAACTCACAATGAGAATTTGTCATTATTCATTTAATGGCTTTGTTGTCAAAGTGAAACTTAACACTTCTTTCAGTTAAATTCATAAGATTCCTCCTTAAGAAGGAACTCTTAAACTAATTGATATCAAATACATTTAGATTCTTTTGAGATACATTTCTCTGAATTAATGTCCACCCACCACCCATGTCATCATCCTTCTTGAGTTGAGTGTCCCACACTGGACAGAAAACAGAATAGAGTTTTGGAATGTTTATAAATATCATGTTCAGCTGGCATAATTAATAAGAGTCCTGACAGGAAGGCAAAATTTCAGTTCCACACAAGAATTTTGTAATAGTGAAAAGGGAGAAGAGGCAAGAAATTAGTAACAAAATACAAAGGCAGAAAGTATTTCTTTCTTCTTTTCAACAGCAGGATCTATGCAGTGAAGAGGGTGACAAAATTTTTGCTTGATACTAATAGAAAATATTTGTGCTAGAGATATTGAGAACAATGCAACTTTATGTATAAAAATTGCCCACTTAGTTCTGTCAAAGCTGATATATGTGAAGATTATCTGATACTAATACTGAGCAAAACGTTTCTAACCAAATAACACAGTAGAAAACTGAACCAAAACCAGAAACCTTTAAAACATGTTTTAGAAAACAAACAACATTATTACATTGGCTTCAGTATTCTGCAATCCTTGACACCCTGAGATTATTTAAAAAAAAAAAAATCTCTTACTGGGTGATCTTTTTTTCACATGTTTATAATTTTAAATGGCCATGCTAGCAAATGTCCAATCACATAGAGTAAATTAGCAGCAGAGCTGAATGCAGAACTAGCACCACACAGTTTCCTAAAGAAATAAAAGAGGCACAAAGTGAATAGGAAGAAACGCTTCATTTGTTTACAAACAATCGTCTGTATCAGCCATAGAAATGAAGAAATTTTTGGGGTGTATGTACAGTCCAACTTCATTTTTGTTTTATTCCTTCTGAATAGTACTCAGTTCTACTGTGATTTCATTTGTCCACAAATGCTGATGGGATATACTACCTTTCAGTCCAAACAGGGCCATCAGAATTTGGCCATAGACATTAAATAATGTGCTCTATATGTGAAGTAATAACCACCTGCATTTAAACACATATTCGTGGAATATTCTATATCTAAGCACTGAAACTCTGCGTATCTCTAACATAAAGCTCATTCTATACATATTTATTAAATGAGAATGAAAACCATCTCAGAGATATATAAATACTTAAAACACAGACGTTCAGCTTTAAAAGAGTAAATTGCAGCTACAGATCCTGGAAAATCTCTAGTGAGACAATGTAATCTGTTGGGAAACTTGTCAAAACCAAGATATTTCCTCTCTGTGTTCAGATCTTGGTTGATCTCAACATTTGCAATGATGTGAACAGCAGCCTGTGATCTCAGTGTTACTGTTTATTAATCAGCATGATAAAGGTAACTTGACTGCCTTACACATTCTTTCAGTGTTTGTTAATTGTGACAGAGAGAAGACATTGTGCCTTTTTGGGTTTTGTCATTGTACCTGTGGATCAGTGAAAAAGCATAGCTATTACTCTCAGTAAAAGATACTGAGACACAGAAGAACTTGTTTCCATGCATTGAATAACACAACAGGTAACATAAATTTTGTTCAGGTAAACATATTGACTTTAAAATTAAGTCTTATATTCTACCTCTCATATTCTTTTCTATGACATTCACAATCAAAGTTAATGAGCTTTATTATTTTAAACATGTTATACTTGCAATTTGCTTTTATTTGCCTAAACTGTTACCTTGAAATGGTGCTCTGAACATGACTGACAGGATCCTTTACAGGAAAGAGTGACATTCCTCTTTCTGGACACAATCACAGAATCATAGAATATGCTGAGTTGGAATAACCCATTAGGATCATTGAATCCAACCCTTGCCTCTGCACAGAGCACCCCAAGAATCTCAGCATGCCCCAGAGAGTGTTTTAAAAATGCTTCTTGAAATTAAGCAGGCTTGGTACTGTGATCAGTGTGATTCTCAGTGGATAAAGCAAACTCCCAAATTTCAGCAGCACATTTTCACCATACTGCAGTGTAGCCCTCTGAGATAAAAGTGGTACCTTACACACTGGTGTCCAGCCCAAAAGGCCCTTTTGCCTCTGCTCATAAATCCTATTCAGGATCTTAAACCATCTGATTAAGCATTTTCCATATTTTTATTTTTTTCTGGCAGGGTGAAAAACAAGGTGGAGTTCAATGCCATTCTAGTTTTCATTCTTATCTTTATTTTACTGTCCCTGGAATTGACCATCTAAAAAAAAAAAGACCTCATTTGATTAGCTTTCAAATAAACTGCATTCTTCACCTTTCTAGTCTGGCATCCCTTTTTAGCACTTTCTTAGTTGTATAGTGCATGAGGTTAGGAGGGAATCATAGAGTCATAGAATCATAGAACCATGGAAAAAGCTGAGTTGAAAAAGAACCATAAGAACCATTGAGTCCAGCTCTTGACCCTGCACAGCCCCCTACCCAAGAGTAACACCATGTGCCTGAGAGAATTGTACAAATGCTTCTGGAACTCTCTCAGGCTTGGTGCTGTGACCACCACCGGTGGTTCCGGTGCCCAACTGGAACTCTTTGGGTGAAGAACCCTTTTCTAATAGCCAACCTAACTCTCTCTGACACAATTTTAGGCCACTCCTTCAGGTCCTGTCACAGAGATCAGTTCCTGCCCCCCCCATTCCCCTCACAAGGAAGTTGTAAATGCAATGAGCTCTCCCCTCAGTTTCCTGTTTTCCGGGCTGAAGAGACCAATTACCTCAGGCACTCCCCTCAAGGCCCTTAACCACCTTTGTGCCTTCTTTGGACGTTCACAAATCCATGTCCTTCCTGTGGCACCCAACCCTGCCCCCAGCCCTGGAGGTGAGGCTGCCCCAGCCCAGAGCAGAGGGGACAATCCCCTCCCTTGCCCGGCTGGCCGTGCTGTCCCTGATGTCCCCAGGACACGCTTGGCCCTCCTGGCTGCCAGGGCACTGCTGGCTCATGTTCAACTTGCCATGGCCCAGGAGCCCAGGGCCCTTTCCCTGGCACTGCTCTGCAGCCTCTCATTGCCCAGTCTGTACATAAAAGATAATTTTTGATTGTAGTGTCCTTGGAGGGATCATTAAACACATTGTAATATTAAATATTATTAATAAAGATACTATGGGTCGTACACACATGGGTAAATCTGGAGTATCTTCCTAAGGACAATGGAGCTAGAATTACAGATATGATATCTGATGCTCTCTCATACAAACTTTTACAATGATGTGCAATGAGATTGGTTGAAATAAATTACATCTATTCCATTGTTTTTTGTGGCTTTACACATTTCTTTTGATCTTTTTCAGTGCACAGCATCTAACTAGATACCCTTTCACAATTCGTGCTTGTCAGAGAGGTATCTGAGGTATCTTTTCTCGCAGAAGGTCTAAAGTAATAACTGCGAAATCTCTCAGTTTAAGACACAGCAACACTCTGACAATGGTCAAGGGATTCTTTGTCAGGTAAATGTCTCGAACTTCTCCTTCTTCTCTTGTTCTCACTCTCTGATTCTTTCACGTTCAGCAGCTGGTACCTTTCATTCTACAGCTAAGTTACCAACTATTTAACGATTTTGCAGTCTATCAATTGTGTAAGTCATTCCTTCTGCCTGCCAATTTTATTTAATATCCCAGAGCTCTCCAGGCTAGCCTTTGACTATGAGGCCATAAGAAATCTATCTGCCAACAGGTATAAAACTATCCCACAGGAATGTTTTAAAAATCTATGGATATAATGATTCAAGAGTCAAATTAAACTCCAGTATAGAGAACCAATTAACCACCAACTGCACTGGGAACTGCACCTATTTATGATATTTTTTAGAGATATGTTTGAAAATTAAGGAGGTTCTGTCTTCCTTTAATGTTTGTGAAATTTTAGTAAAACATTATGTGTGTAAGGAACTTAACTTAGGAAAACATTTAGTAATTTTTAAATTATTAATAAACTAATAATTTTAATATTTTCTTTCGTATGAGAATGTGTTCATGTGAAATATTAATCCACCATTTTACACTTGGTTAGAAGGGGATATGTATGCTGAGTTGAAGAATCCTTTCATTTACAGATAAGATGGTGGCACCTCCGTAATAATATTTGGTGACCTTTTCCAGTTCCAGCCATCAGTCTAGACCATTGTAAGTATCTAGGATAAAAAGATTCACCTTTATAATCTTGCACTGGCCATCTCAGGCCAATGACTATGGCTCCACTTCTAGCAGAAAATACAGTTTGCTGATGCCAGAGTTGTATGGAAATAAGATATAAAGTATCTTTCAGTTAAAGTGAATGTGAAACACAATAGAAAACAGTTAACTCAGGTTCAGCTTTTTTTTTCTTTTTTTTTTTTTTTTTTGTCCTAACTGACAAGCTAATCTTTTCCTAATAATTGCCACACATGACTGAACCATAGCAAACCATCTAGCCATTGCAACAGGTATGCATGTCTCTTAAATCATTAGGTCAGAACTAGAAATCTCACTCACCTGCTTTTATGGTAGCTTTCTGATTTTATATACTAAAAACCATATAAATCTTTTAATCTATTATTTTTTGTGAGAGATAATATTTATGTATCTATCTGAGTATTTTTTAAAAGAAATTGTAGTCAATATACAAATTAGTGGTGAAAATTAAGAAAATAATGATTTTAATTCCCACTTTTCAAAGACTGATTCAATATTTGTTTCAAAAAAGTTATTTTTCTTTCTCTTTCTTTTATTTTTCAGGGCTTTTGATTTTGTAAGGGCAAGCTTCATGATCGCTTCATGCAAAAAGTCTGTACTATTTGGAACTTCTACATTAAAGGATGTTTAGAAGCCACTATAGGTCTTCATACATTAAGTTTGTGTATTTTTGCCTGAATGTCCATGTACAAACAAGCAAAGAAATAACTTGCATGTTTGTAAGCATGCACAAGCACATGCATGAGCCCTTGTATCCACCTATCTATCCACGTATTTCCTGCTCTTTCTAACAGGTTGAAAGGACTAGTCACACCCTGTGACTAGTCTAATTCTAATAAAATAATGGCTTGCTGAAAGCCAGTGTAAAATTAGAAACCATGCCACAGCCTGGAAAAAAATACCTGAAGCAGAGTATCCATATCAGCTTCTCCCAGAGTTTGGCTCCAATTTCTTCTGTTTCATTTTGCTACAATGCTTAATATTGGGCCCTAAGGAAACAACAATTATATTTAGCACAGTCCTTATTCAGAGAAATTTAATCTCCTCATTATCTCTGGATGCTATAATAGGAACGCTGGGATGAACTGTGGTCTTCTGTTCACCTTCTTTCAGTACTTCAGCATTTTAACCTTTCCTTTTCCAAAGTCATTTTCTCAAATGTATGAGATGATTAATGAGAACAGCTCTTTTGCTGTGTTCAACAATCATGTCCTTCTTGCTCATCTCTCCTTCCATAATTATAATTATGTTGTTCATGCCAATATTTAGGCCTGTGTCAGCACTTCCATTACAAACCCCAGTTTTCAGGAATTTGTAATAAGGCTGGTGGACTTGGCATTTGGCCAAAACTGAAGAGAACTGGAAATCACACTGGTCAGGGCACTTGAAACCAAAACATGAACAGTAATTTGTTTTGGGCTGGGCTCCATATTTGGCAAGAAAGAGTGGCTGACAGCAAGTGTGAGTGAAGTAAAAGAGATCCAAGTGTCTGATAATACAGCTGAGCTTTATATAATGTCAGAGAACAGTGCAAGAGCAGGTCCAGCTAAGTAAGAAAGTCTTTCATAAGACAGCCAAATAATGTTCCTTTTTTGGAAATAGGCCAGCATAGAGAAAATAAAAAGAAGAAGGACCCACAGCATGACTGGGTTTGTAGCTCTCTCAATGCCAACTCAATAATTCATGAATAAATCCTTAACACAGCAATGAATACTATGTACAGTTCTAGAAAAGAGAAAAAATTAGTAGGGTATTTAAAGAAAAGTGAGTCCATTTTCAAAAGCGACTGGTGGTTCTGTTAGCAGTGCCTTATTGATTATTTTTTATGAGTGTTGAGACTTTTTAAAGATTATTTGCACAGCTAGAGTTTGTCACTCAAACAGCACTTAGGCTCTTTAATGACTGAAGTCCAGATAACTCTAATACACAAAGATAACTACTGAATATACAGAAGAATAAAAGATTGGCAATCCAAATAAAGAATATACATAAATAAAATGTTTTTAAATTATTCTGTGGAAATATTTATAATTTTTTTACCTTCAGACAAGGAAATTATTATAGAACAAATAGAATAATAAAATTCTAGAAAGCTTTGGTTTGGAAGTGTTCTTAAACATCATCTGGATTCAACTCCCCTGCCATGGGCAGTGAACATTCCACAAGACCCACTCACTAAGAGCTCCATCCAACTCCCAGGGATGGGACAGCCACAACTTCTCTGGGCAACCTGTCCCAGTGCCTCACACTTTCATAGTAAAGAATTTTCCCTAATATCTAAACCTATCCTTCTTCAGCATAAGACCAT
This sequence comes from Zosterops lateralis, assembly GCF_965231275.1. NCBI lineage: Eukaryota > Metazoa > Chordata > Aves > Passeriformes > Zosteropidae > Zosterops > Zosterops lateralis. The sequence continues at coordinate 14,322,527 of NC_139800.1, read as the reverse complement.
TCTCCCTTATCCTGTCACCACATGCCCTCATGAATTGTCCTTCTCCAGCCTTCTTGCAAGCCCCATGTAACTTCTGAAAGGCCAACCTAAGTCTCCTCAAAGCCTTTTCTTCTCCAGGCTGAACAATCCCAATGCTCCAACGGGTTATGACCTAGAGGTAGAGACAAAAGAAAGAGGATGGGATCATTGTTAAAATAGAATTCAATACAAGCTTAATAAATTCTCTATGTGTAAAAAAGGTGCAACTTGACAATAAACAGGAAAAAAATAATTCTAACCCCAAATGCTTCCTGAAATACTTGTACCTTTTAGTCATGGATTCACGTGGCCACTGGTTTGGTTTTGTTCAGAGTACTTAATGCACAGTTTTTGACTTCTTCATAAAGCTGAGGACTAGCTACACATTTATACCCAGTGGTAGCAGACAGCACAAGCCCAAGATAGAACAGATTACATATTACTATACTCTTTTTTTCCCTCCCTTTCTTTCTCGTACTGATGCTTTTATTGAGAAATCTGATAGAGAAATACCAGCAAATCAAGACACATGAAGAAATTAGTACTGAATTAATTTGGCCTCAGGATATGTTTCAGCTGTTGGTAATTGCCCATGTTTGCTATTCTTAAAATTATTTTAAAGTTATTTTCTTGCCTGATACTTACTAGCTATTCAAGCAGTTATTGTGATCAGCTGTACTTTCTTAGCCTGTACCTGTTTCCCCACAAGTCTGTTCTGTCACTCATCCTCACGTAGTTAATAGACCACATGCCAAGACATGCCTTTAAAATTGAGCAGCTTTAGTTCAGTCCATCTCTAATGAATATTTACTTCCATCAAATAAAAGTTTTCATCCATCATTTCAAATATAAGTTAGTGGATAGTCTCACTTAGTTCAGTCTTTAATGCAGTAAAACCCACCAAATGTAAATCTATCAAAACCTTATTTTAAAATTATTTTTAAGGAAGCAACATAAACAGTAAATATTTAGAAGTCCCTCTCACAACAGTTTATCTATAAAGTAATTTGATAATTATGAACAAAATTTTTTATCCTACAGAGTGATTCTGAAAATACAGAGGCAGGGTGTGTAGGAGAATGGGATGGATGTGCAGGAAATGCTTCCCCACCCAGAATAATCGCTGCATGAAGAAGTTAATGGACACATAACAGCACCCTGGCTGAGGACACAGTAGTGCTGCTGCATCTTTGGATTCTTCAGTAAACTTAGAACAACAATCTGTAAATTTTTAATTTATAAAAAATAAATAAATCTACACACAGTTTTTAAAGACATTTAACACTGTCTGAATAGCAATGGATTTATTCTTTGAACAAGGCTTAAGACGCACCAAACCAAGAAGTGATTTATTCCAGTTTCGGCTTCTCTCTGTTAAATAGCCTATAGCTGCAAAGACCATAGCACCCATTCTTGATGTTAAGGGAGTTTGATGACTCTCCAAATTCCTACATTTGGCTACAAGCCTTCTGCTCTCCCACATTTATTTCTAGGGATTTTTGCTAGATTTCTAAGGGAATGTCCCACATTGCCCGTAGTCTCTATTCCCTTTTAGTCCTACCATGGCCATAGAAGTTATTTTGGAGAATTCTGAATCCTTGCAGATTCAGACAGGATTTGAAAATGCAAGAATTCTGTTACAAAATAAAAGTAAATCGTATGCTTGTTGCATTTCAGGGAAGTATATGCCTTGATGAGCATATTTTTAATGGGATTATGTTACAAGTGAAAAACTGGAAGAAAAGCAAGTCATGAAGCTATTTATTTAATTACAAATCTATAACAAAAGAATCACTGATACATTTTTTTATTATTTTATCATGTCTTTACATAGCTTTTGTGTCATAAATGTTTTCAAAAGATTGCATCATAAACCTTCTGAAGTTGTGTATTAATTAAATATCTCTTTGCAATATCTCATAAAAATATGTGTGTCTGTGGAATCATTTCCAATTGCTTTTGGACCAAAGAAGGCAGTGTTATGAAATGAAAGTTTGACCTTCATTTCTCCTGTCTTAAACTGGCAGTAGAAATTCTTTCTTGTTGAACACCCCACTCTCCCTCTGGAAAATTTCACTTATACTCTCTGGTCTGGGAGATGTTACACAGTTTCTTCTCTGAACCTTCCCTTAATCTCCACTGAGGCTGGAGAAGGAAATTTTCTAAGGAATTGTCCTGCACAAAATCCATTCTAAGTAAATTTTGTAAAGGGTAGGTGGGGAAAATGGAAGAACTTGTTGCCATAAAAGTTAAATTGAAATTAAGAGAATGTAGAAAACAAAGTGATGAGAAACAGAATGAGCTTTTTTTTCCCACTTCCAAATATGGATGGTATTGGAGAAAAGAACAGATTTTACTATAAATCAGGTGAATTTGTCAAGCCACTATGTATTTTATTTCATTATTGTATAGCTGGTGCAGTCTAAAAGGTTCCTTATTAAACCGTTTCATGGAACAAATGGAACAGAAAACATCAATTTATTATTCCAGTGTACTAGTGAATTACAAATATGCCAAGAAGTTTTAACTATTTACTTATTTTATTTTTTCCCAGCTTCTTTGTTTAAAAGATATATGTATGTGTTTGAGTAACAATTGCCTTGAAAAAAAAAACAAAACAAAACAAAAAAACCCCAAATCCTCCCAAAACCCAAAGCTAACCAGTCAACTGAAAAACCCCACAGAAAAACCCAAGCCAAATCAAACCAAAACAAAACAAAACAAGAATCACAAAAAACTCCAAACAACAAAACCCTAAAGAAAACAAACCAAAAACCCCTAAACAACAACAACAAAAAACACACACAATGTGGGGGTGCTGGAATAGTATCATAAGTTTCTTAGTTGTAGGTTTGATGTAAATTGGACTTTAACCCTAGCCAGGTAAAGCTACTGTCTTGGAATGTGCTTATCAGAGGTTGATAAGAGTTGCCAAGACAACTCTAATCCTCTGCCCTGGGTTTCGATCGTCCTATTGTGTTTTCCCCCATCCCATTGTACTTCTCCCCCACATGTCCACCACCCCCCAGACCCCAGACCTTCAGGAGAGGTGAGCCTCCCAGGGCCACATCCCAAATCCACCTGATTTGTTAATGTTGTGTATTGCATTTTGACCTTACCCACCTGGCTTTGTGTGATTGGTCTTGTAACCTGTATCCACCCCTGAGATTTTGGGGGAACAAAAACCCCCTGTAACCGAGGCCCGGGGTCACTCCCCAGAGGCACAGGCCTGGAACCAGGGGCTGCTCCCTGAGTTACCCGAATAAAACCTTTTCTCCCTGAGCCTGGAGTGTCCCCTCTTTCTAACCACGGCCGAGACAGCTAAGGCAAAGGGACTGCGGAACCAAAAACCCACGCGAAGGTACTGTTGGGGCGTATCAGAGCTAGCAGGGCGGCCCAGCTGACGCTGAGCTGACCTGAGAGACAGATACGCGAAGCAACAACACAAAAAATCAAACAAAAAGAAAAAACAGCAAAACAAATAACAACAACAAGAACCACAACAGCAACAAGACCACCAAAAAACCCAAAGCAAAATCTGGTAAAATACCCAAACCCAAAAATACTACATAGCTGGGATCTGAACTTCAAAATGAAATAAAACAAAATGAGAAGTTTGAGAACAGACAGTAATTATAGACTACAATATATTGCTATTACATGTTGAAAATAAGGTACATTCTCATCGACGTTATTCTTGTAGCTACAAATTATTTTCTTTACCTTGACGGTGACAAAATGCCACTTTAAAACAAGTCAAAAAGCCAGAGCTTTCCAGAATACCTTACGTTATGGTCGACATATTAATAAGCCTCTTTAAAATTACAACATTGTGCCTAACTTGTTATAGTCCCTCAAAAAGTTACCTGGTGTGCCCACGAATACACAAGGAAAGCTGAGCATTCTGTGTTGGGATCTGTTGGGATTGATGTCTGGATACGTCATGATGGCATGTAGTGCTCCTAAGGGTTTGTGTATCTCCATCTATTTTCTTACCTCCATTTTGAACCCTATTTCATGTGAGGTAATACCTAAAGCCTTTCAAAGTGCTGTTCCAAGGAGCCAGCAGTACCATAGTTTGGTATGCACTGGGCAAGCTGTTACACTCACTGATAAAGGCAGAGTGACTGTAGATTCAGCCAGATTTGAAGTGCTATTTTCCTGTTTACCATGAAGACCATCAGAATATGATCAGGTCTGATACTGGCTGTCCCCTGACAAAGTCATTGTTTCAGTAGCACACTAGGGACTGGATGGATGGTTCTTCTCTTAGTTCGAGTTTTATTACGTTTCTTTTTTTTTTTTTTTTTTTTTTTTTTTTTTTTTTTTTTTAAGGTTAGTACAATTATGTACATAAGAAAATTACTATGCTTAAAAGAAGACTTTCCTAAATATATATCATAAGTAATGCTTCTCTGGCTTCTACCTTTCTTTCTTTTTTGGTCTGTAGGGACATCTTACACTGCTGGGTATGGTGACTCTGGATACCTAAGAGCACAGTTATAATTTGATGAGCACGGTTATAATTTCATGAAGGACGAGGTGTCACACGCACATACATGCACACATATTCTTTTGTTAAAACATAACATTGGATTCTGAATTTAATGGCTTTGCTTTCAGAACAGTGATGCCAAAACAGCATACCTCTAGTATATGATCGCTAAGCATGTATTGCTAAATATTCAAGTTGAAAGAAATGCAGTATCTCTCCAGAACTGCTTTGATAACAACTTACATAACACCTGGAGTAGGAATAAGTACACACACAAAGCCACATTGCAAACTGCTTTTTCATTGCTTTGGTATTCAACGCAATAATCTTTGTACAGGAGTTTCATAATAACCATGTTACCGTGTTCATAATAACCATGATTAATAACATTTATCAATAATATTGGATAATAATTTTATCCAAAAAGAAAACTTTTGTAAGAAGAAGCATTTTTTTATACTAGGAATACATAAGTAGCTTTACTCAACACAACAATTTTCAATTGTGGGTTTTTATGTGGGGCCCTCCCTTTAAGAAATGACATCACAGTGATACTCAGCTATAGGTAATTGATTTATTTGTCATTTTCTTTTCCTGTGAGATTGGTTATACTGCAGATTCTATGGTTATTTGATGCCACTGATTACCCTAATGAGAGAGTGTAACTGAATGCACTTCTCTTTTGTGCCAGGAGAGAAGTGTTCTTTTATATTCAGTAGCACAGCATCAGGCAGTGTTTGCTGGCTCGTTTCTCAATCAGTCAGAAAAGCTGAGCCATTGTAAATGAAGTTATTAAAGCTTCTGGTGTTCTTGTCCTGGAAAATTCAACTTTAATAGCTACAGGATACTACCCTGAATCAGTTGCCTGCTTTCAGGGATTCACATTGGATGGGATCTCTAATGCCAAAGAGGGCTTCCTCTTGACAGAAAGAATATAGCTGCTCAAAAAATAAATGTTCACTATAGACCATTAGTGAAAATAACCTGATTTTATTTTACTAGCTGCTGTAAATATTTACTTTGACAACCTACTTTATTGAACTATGAGAATACAGTTTGGTGTATGATAAGACTGAAGGTCAATGCTTGTTTAATAAACCCTAAATAAAGAATTATGTGATACACTGTACACATTTCACATCCAGTGATGTATTAATGCATCATTACACTCTGTATAATCAGCTCAAATGACTTCCTTTAAGGAGATAGAGATTGTTTCCCTTGCATCTTTTTTTTCTTTTTTTTTTTTTTTTTAATGCACTATTGGTTAAATGCCAGCAATCCAGCTATCATTTAAGGTGAATACTGTATTAGATCTATTGGATTTCATAACGTTCAATGTCTTAGGGATAAATGAGAGATAAGCAAGTTCACATTATATATTGCAACATAGTTTTAAAATAAATATCTGTCGATACTACAGTCAAATCTAATGCCTGAGCTGACAAAGGCTCATATTTGGAATACTGACACATCTCCAGTATTTTTCCAGCAAAGTTTCACTACAAATTGTCTGTTGTATGTTTCTGCTTGGTTTTTTGTTCTGGAAGTCATTGAATGTGGACACATAAAGATATAGACAGAAATACATATTTATAAGCCACAGAACAAAACAGCTTTGACTGAATGTTTGATGTTGGACAGAAAATAGGTCCTCTGATTTGCATGGCTAGACACAGACAGGAATATAGGGCTAGATAGAATTTTCTTCTGTGCTGAGTTGTGTTGCCTCTGCTTAATGTAATTAGAGTTTCAGCCACTCCAAAAGCAGATTTAAAGATATTAAAATGGCCACTCCAGCAGTCTGCTCTGGGATATTAACTGGCTGAGTCCAGACGTATGGATCCATCTCTGTATGGCTCCCAAATCAGTCCCTGAATTTTTAAAATCCTGCTAAAGCTTCCTCACTGCCCCCAGCTCCCTGAGTAACCCTGAACTTGCAGCTCCTACTTTAAGAAACCATGGTAATTTTCTACTTTCTTCTAAAATGTTTCCTATTTTTTCTTATTTAGTGAAGAATTATTTTGAACTCTTGATCACAAACATGAATGATTTAAAAGAAAAAAGATTAGTTTTGCTTTACTGTTAATTCATAGAGCAAAAGAAAGGGAAAACATGAGCACATTCATAGGGCAGGAAAAAGTAAATTTGACTCTTTGAATGCAATTGCCATAGTTCAATAAAGGAGAACTTATATTCTCTATGTATATAATAAATACAGTTAGCTCTTGAAATTGCATGAAATTGTTTTCTTTCAATCAACCTGAGCTTACAGGAAGGTTGTTGGGATGCAAAGTAACTGGAAAAACCTTGAACTACACAAGGCTGTAACCTTGCAGGGTGTCCCTTTCCTGTGACAGCCTGCAAGCTTTGAAAGATGTTTCCACTTGTTCACATCACAGATGGAAGGTGTTTACAGCCTGCTCAGCTGAGTCTTAATATCAATATTAAGCAGCAATAAGTAGTATCATGTAGAAAATTATCAAATTTCCCAAGAAATTCAGAATGTTCAGGACCAGTATCTAAACTTCATCTTCTGATCTTGTTCAGTTGTCCTGGTATTAGCCCAGATGCCAGGAAGGAAGCCATCATTAAAATTCTGGTCAGAGAAATGGTGTAATTTTATATCCCTTTAGGACTGTCTTGCTGCTTTAGCCCCATGATATTAATCACAGTAATTATGGGATATGAACCCATGTATTCTACAATATTGGTAAAATGTCATCATTTCATATTATTGGTAAAATTTGGTTACGGTGTTAAATGAGAATGTACATGTTAACCACTAAGAAGAATTTACATATTAGAAGGGGCATGCTTCTTTTAAAGCAAGTTCTCTCTGCCATGTGGGGAATCAGGAGTAACACACCCAAAAGAAAGCAGCACCAGAGTTTCTATAAGGAGCAGTAAGGTCTACTTTTCTCCTTCACCTTTCAAATAACTGTAAGACAGTGAAAATTAAAAAAAAAAAAAAAAAAAAAAAAAAAAAAAAAAAAAGAAGCAACTTTTCTGTAAGAAGTCTGAATCACTTACAGCTAGCCCAGGAGTTGTTCATGAGAGTACACTTGATTTAGTCAGTGACCTAATTGTGTCTTTCCAGTAGCTGAAGGGAGCCTACAAGAAAGATGAAAAGGGACATTTTACAAGAGCATGTAGTGACAGGACAGAGGGGAATGACTTCAAATTGAGAGAGATCAGATTAGATATTAGAAAAAATCCTTTACTGTGGGGTGTGAGGCGCTGGCACGTGTTGCCCAGAGAAGTTGCAAATACCCCATCCCTGGAAGAGTTCAAGGCCAGGTTGGATGGAGCTGATAACCTGATCTATTGTCCCTGCTCATAGTAGAGGAGTGGAATGAAATGATCCCTAAGGTTGCTTCCAGTCTAGGCCATTTCATGATTCTATGCTGAATACTTTGTGAAGCTGCATAAATGGCCTTGAGGCCTCTAGAATCTATGTAAACCTGTAGGTGAGTGTGTGTGGGGGGGTGGAATGTGTGCATGGGTGGGTGGGTGTGGGTGGGTGGGTGTGTGAAAATCTATGTATAGCTTTAACTTTGTGTGTGTGTTTGTGTGTGTATATCTGTGTCTGTGTCTGTGGATCATTTACTGTTTACTATAGTGCTGATGCATCCTGAAGAGATGCAGAGCCTGAGATGTTTTATCTCTTGTCAGAGCTCACTTCAATTAAATTAATGGATCCATTCAGTTCCCTCTTTCCTCTTTCAGCTGCATCATTGCCGAATACATTAAAAAGATCTTAAGTCTCAAGATGGTACATCATGGCATTAGCCACGGCACTCATTTCCCTCTGTCTTCTTTTTCTGTAAATCAAATAATTAATGAGATCTCTACCTCAATAGAGCACTTCATCAATATTTTGTAGCAATAGAAAAAAAAGAGACACGCTTTTTGCTCTTGTAGGAGCTTTTATCTACAATTGTGTAGGATTTGGTGGGCAAATGTTGTAATTCTAAAATGACAAAATAATGCCAATTTTTCCCAGTTTGCTTTTAATTTCTGAGAAAAAATATTAAAAAAGCTTAGCTACTGACTGCTTCTGTTGTAAAGATGGGTGTTTTTCAAATTTTAGACTTATAATAAAATTTAATTGAAAGTCTTCTATTGTAGAATATGTAATTACAAAGGATTATATGACTAAGTATCACAATTTAATGTTCAGTATTTCAATTCAATTAATAAAAAATAATTACACTGCACGTAATGTCAGTTATTCTCTTTTCTTTACAAAGAAATTACCTTTGCACCATTAACCCCTTCATGCTATTTAACCAAAGAATTTCATACTTAGAATACAACAGAAAATGTAACATAGACAGTAGTGTAGAAATGTATCCCAAGGCTAAATAGCAGATTTGCAGCAGACAGGGGCATTAGCTTTTCATCTTATGGTTCTGGTCTGATTAATTTTATTCTTTTCTTAAAGAAAATTTTAGTTTAGAAACTTAAATAGTCTTTATGACTCTGTTGTTGAAGTGACACTGATTATTGAGCTGAATACTGGGCCTCTTACTGGGAATCATGCACTGATCTGTAATTACTTTTTGCCTTAGGTTTTGGAAAAGGAATATAGTAATTTTAATTTAATGATTTGGCTGCAAACTGCATGTGAATGAATAGAGAACATTTGACTACAATAAGAGGGAAAGAGTCAAACAGAGTCTTACTGAGTGGTTAAAATATAAGGGCAATTTTTACTGAAATGACAATTTCATTACATTAAAATTAGAACAATACCTTTTCAGGAAAAATATAAACATGCAGCGCTGGCCTTCAAATGAGTTCCATTAAACATCACCACATTGCTGTGGTAAAAATAGTCCATTCCTGCAGGATAGGCAAAACTGAAAACTGTAAAAGCACAGAAATGCTAGTAAAGATCTTTCTGCATACTGATCTGCAGGAGGACAAGTCTTACAGGCAAGAGTCTGAGAACTACATAGCAATTGATTTCTAGACAACAGCAGTGGCACAATTGTTCCAGACATTCAATTTTTCATTGCAAGGTATCTTTGGCTGAGTGTGCATTAAAATGGGCATCCTTCCCAGAGATTGGTTTTTGGCCCCAGCACAAGTGTGCAGGTTGACTCAATTCCAGCCTCCTGGAGTCCACAAGCAGCTGACCAGGATCTGTATGGCTTCTACGTGTCACCTCTGTGCCTATGGCATCTCCACATGACCACAACCAGGGGCAGTTTTTCATCCTGAATTGGCTGGATCAATATAGAAACACTCAGCATTGCCTTTTGGAAGTGTATTTTTGTAACCGTCAACTGAGATTGTGCTGCAGAACAGAAAGCATGTTGAAGGCTTGGGATAGGGATTTTGTGGATAGCTTGGAAGAACAGCTAAGTGGATGGAGCTGAACCTGATGCTGTTCTATCTATACTGCTCAATTCCAAAATCAAATTATAACCAAGATTAATATATACACATATATATATATTGCAGCCTTTATGGGTCCCAAATCTTTAAAATTTCTGCACTTAATATGGCATCTTATCATTTTTTGAGAGAAGTCAATGTAGGAAGAGAATATAATTGAATTAATGTTATAGTTGTGTTTGAATTAATGTTGCAGTTCTGTGTTCACAGCAAGAACTGGTTGCTTGGACTTTATGTGGGGTGTAGTTCCTGGCTGGTGCAGCTAAAGGATTAGCACTGTGTTACACATTAGAACAGGGTGTTGTGCTTAGTAGTGAGGAAAGAATGGATTTCTGGCATGACTCTATGGCACTGATTGCTTTGTGTTTGTAAGCAAAATCTTCTGAAAATTACATAATTTTTTTTCCAAGATGCACATTCTATAGGTGTTCTGGTTCCAGTGAAATCTGGAAAACTGTGCTTTTGTCATTTCAGTGTCGAAACCAAAATCAGTTTTGATTTTGTCCTTGCGGCCTGTGGAAATACTGGCTCTGCTATTGTATTTATCTGGCTCACTTGTGACATTATTCAACCAAACTAAAATTCTTTTTCATTTGAAATAGTTGTTCCTTTTGCCCTGGGGCAGTGTGTGGCAGCATTGAGAGCTTGGATTGCTGCTCTGTTTTTATTCTTGCCTTGGGCAAATGGGTGATTCCCCATGTACTTGTTTTCCTTGGCAGCTATTTCAGAAGTGCCACTTATCTCCAGGAGACACTTGTAAGTGCCTCTGGAAACTTTCTGTTGCTGTTGCACATTTTGGAATTTCTTAGAATTGCTAACACTAATAAATGAATAAAACAGGGGGAAGAAAATATTGAAATAATGATTTGGATTCAGAAACAGGTTGGAATATTTCTGTGAACCAATTAATTAAGGCTATTAATTTTCACATTTTCATCCTTTCACTTATTTTCCATGTAAATAGTATCTTTTCCCTACAAGAAATTTGTTAGCTAAAACGTTCTTATCACTGAATTATTTAATAAAAATCTTAGTATTACACCATACAAATAATGCCATATCTATAAGACTTAGTGTATATGTAAAAAAAAAAAAAAAAAAAAAATATATATATATATATATATATATATATATAGTGTGCAGTTGATATCTTAATCTTCCCCTCCTGCCTCTAGTGATTGCTTAACAATCTAAACCAAACTGAAATCCTATAAAAATATTCATGGTTGTTTTGGAGCATTGCCTTATTGCTGTTGGATTACTTCTGTCATTTGAAAATACTGTTACAGATTCCTAAATTGAGAGATTCTTCAAGAATTCATTGCTCTCTAAATTAAGTCTTCCTTGTTGTGCTCTGTAGTATTCCATTCTTAACAAACACAGCTATTGAAACTTAATTCCTCTTCCAAGTTTCTTGAGATTTCCTTTCTGTATTAAACTGAAAAAAAATTGAAAATATAGATTACATTTTTCTTTAGGCATATAGTTTATTAAAAAAAAAAATCTGACTATGTGTAGCCATTTTCATACACAGACACGATACCTAAAATCAATAAACCACAAGTGCACACACAAAATTATCTCTGATTTACTATATAGTCAGCATCAGATAGTGTCAAACTTTTCAATTGGTGCAAATGCTTAAACAAATAAACAGTGTGACAACCACTTAAATCAGCTGAGGATCTGGCCATGTGTCTGCAGATAGCAGCTTAATGTCATTAGATGAAACACTAACTAGGACTGTGCTGTCATTCTGGAGCTGATACCTCTTAGAAATCATTTGCCTAAACAAAATCATAGAGTCATGGAATAGTTTGGGCTGGAAGGGACCTTAGCAATCATCTAGTTACCACGCTCCTGCCACAAACAGGGTCAACTTTCACTAGATCAGATCACTTAGTGCCCCATCCCAGCTGGCCTTGACCTGTCAGGGATGGGGAAGCCACAGCTTCTCTGGGAAATCTGTTCCACTGCATTAATCCACTCGAAGTAAAGAATTTCTTCCTAATATCCAACATAAATCTACTCTCACAGAATCATCAAGATCACTTAGTCCAACCTAGCACCATCATAATCAATGCTGATAATCAATCCCCTGATCTATATCTCCAAGTGACAAAACAAGGTGACTTTGCTTTGAGACAGGATTCTACCACATGGGCAACGTATTCCAATGTCTAACCACTCTTACAGTGAATTTTTCTTCTAAATTTCTTTATCCTGGTGCAAGTCCATTTCTTCTTGTTTTTTCACTTCAAACATGGCAGAGGAGACCAATCCTCACCTCACTACAACCTCCTTTCAGAAAGTTGTAGAAAGCAATGAGATTCCCCTTGAGCTTCCTTTTATCCAGGCTTTTCTATCTCAGCTGCTCCTCACAGGACTGATGCTCCAGACCCTTCCCCAGCTCCATTCCCCTTCTCTGGACTCTCTCCAGCCCCTCAGTGTCTTTCTTGCAGTGAGGGCCCAGAACTGGACACAGCACTCCAGGTGTGGCCTCAGCAGTGCCCAGCACAGGGGGACAATCCCTGCCCTGCTCCTGCTGCCCACACCATTGCTGATCCAGGCCAGGATGCCCTTGGCCTTCTTGGCCACCTGACACACATCCTATGTCACATCCAACTGCTGTTGACCAGCACTTCCAGGACCTTTTCTACTGAGCAGCTCTCAAGCAATCCTGTCTCCAGACTATTGCACTGCCTGGAGTTCTTGTGAACCAAGGGCAGGATCCAGCATGTAGCCTTGTTGAAACTCATGCTGCTGTCCTCAACACATCAGTCCAATCTATCAAAATTCTTCTTCCAGCTTAAATCTATTAAGTTAGTCCACTGATACTGGTGCAGAACACCCAAAATATTTGTAAGAGATTTTTAGATAGACTTCAGGTTTATTGCCCCACTATCAGAATAGTACAAACTTCATATGACTGTGTGTCTACTAAAGAGAATTCTCTGTCTCAGTAGCAAATTGAACCATAGGCAGCTACTTTCTTGCCCCCTACGGGTTCTTAAACTCTTCAAAAAAATTGGGCAATCATTCCTTCAAGTCTGAACTTTATTTGTGGACCTAAATACTAAATCTGTCACAGAATCTGGATGTCCCTATCAAACATAACTTTGCATCATAATTTTCCTATCACTCTGTAACCTCCAGTACCTCCAAATCCAAATCATTGTGTCTTTCCTTACACCCTCTTGAGGTCCCTTTATATTCTCTATTCTTTGTGCTAAAGCTTCTTCTTTGGTTCCTGGGGAAGAAAATAAAATATGCTATTGTCTCACACGGTTACAATGCAGCTGGTGCATTGCAGTATAGGTAGGATCTCTGTGCAGAAAGTGCAAAAGTCTGGGCAGCTGCAAGTAAAAGTGACTATAAAGACAAGAAATCTTGATCAATGCTCACAGTTACAGCTTTGTGCCCAGCGCAAGGTCTAATGACTTGATGTGCTACAGAGTCGTGGTGGCAGACCCAGTGTGAACACATCTCTTTTTAGGACAGATAGATCCTTTTTCATTCCTTTTTTCATTCCTGTTACAAAGAATTTGCACTCAGGGTTCTTATGGTTCACCTAAACAAGAAATGCTAGATAATAAGAAACTAGACAGCTTGAACTGTGTGTTAACCAAGAGGGGTCATCTGGGTTGTAATGGGATCTCCTGCCATAGATGTGTTTGTGGTGTAGAAAGGATTAGGATAGGAAAATGCAGTGTATCTGGAATGAGACGGATACAGCTGTCCATACCTGGCATAAGTTTCTGTGGTTTTATCTGACTGCCTGACTATAAAAAAGCTTGTCTTTTTAGAGGATCCACATAGTTGTTTCACAGAAAAGTGACATATCCTCTGAAACTAACTATAAGAGTCTTCTCCCCCATACTAGGCCCTGTGTTTGGGCTACAACCACTACTCCTGCTTTCCTGCAGACTGAGACAGTATCAAGTTATCTACCCTTTCATCAGCTCCATGGTAGAGGTATTGAATTAGAATGAGGTAGCTACAGGTGGCAGCAGCTGCTAAAATATGGGGGGGGGGATTACTTTGTACTGGCTCTATCTTTTTGTTTGTCGGTTTTATTCAAGCAGTATCTTGATGATAAAGGTTCATTGTACTGTGGAAAGGTATTTTCTAAGTTCTTTTTTCCCAGTAAGTACTGGTATGGTCCTTCTGAGCAAATGCACACTGCAACAGTACTGGGTAACCCTCCAGTATCAGGAAAGTTTAACATCATTGGCAAAAACTGCTTGTATCTTTAAAGAATCCAAATGCATAGCATTATAAAGGGAAAAGAAAAAGAAAAGAAAAATAAAAAAAAAAATTTAAAAAAAAAAAAAAAAAAGAAAAAAAAGAAAAAAAGATTTTAAAAATATCTTAGCCCTTTCAATAAAAAGGGGCTAAAAACACCCCAAGCATCATGCAAAGAAAAGCTTATTGTACATGAAATACAAGCAAAAGGAAGGCATTGAGATTCTGACAATACTGCTGGAGCAAGTGCTTTTGAAATATACTGTAGGGAAATCAGGTGATACACAAATATACATCACCAATAGGCCAGGTTCTTTACGATTGGTAGCAGTTATAATGGGTAAGTAGCAGTTACCTAGAAATCTCAAGCACAAAAGATAATAGTAAAACCACTGTTCCTGCCTCTTCTCTTCTGAACTGTGAGTGTACACAGTCCAATCTAAACAGCATAGTACTGGCTTCGAAATTTAACAGTTGGGTAAGAGTTTGAATAGATATTTGGTGAATGAAAACATACAAAGGAACTCAGTTTTCTCATATATGAATAAAACAACCTATATGAATAAAAAGTTGTTAAGTCTGGAAGGTTAGTACCACAGATTTGGGTTTGAATTATCAGTTTGGGGTCTTAGACAATATGGCACCAGCTTGTTTCTGTTATCCATCCATTAATGATGTGCCATGCATAATGACCATCAATGTTAAACCCAATGAGATTATTGGCCAAGGAGATTATTGGTGGACCAAGATACCTCTCCATCAAAAATAGTGAATAATGTAGTCCTAATATTTTAAAGAGAAGACAAACTATAAAGATAAGCTATAAAGATAAACTATAAACTTTAAAGATAAACTATAAACAAAAGTGCTTTTTTGTCATTCATTTGTTGCATGCTACTAAACACCTTTAAGCAAACAGTTCTTTCCATCTTTGGAGCTGTGGCTGTGATGTTAACAGCTGACAAGGCTGTTCAGCATATATGTGGGATAATTTCCTGTGGTACTTGAGCAATTGACCTACCATGTTGTTTTACCTAAATACCTGTAGGGTTTTTTGTAAGTCACGCCTATCATTATCCTGCAAAGGAAGACAGCACACTGGTAATTATGTAATAATTATATGTAATTTAACTGTGGCAGATAGGAAGAAAAAATTCATCTTCTCAGGCAGGTACCCAATATTACATAGAAACAATTAGGAATTGAAATAATAAAAGCTGCTTTTAATAAAGTATCCCATGACTATTATGAGTAATCTTGTTGTTGTAAATATTTTAGATCTAAGGAATTAAAACAAAAAATTAAAAGGCAAGGAAAACCTGAAAGAAAACTGATAACTTATGCTATTTCGTCTTGATGAAATAAAAGGATATACACTTTATCTAAAATGTTTTTGGATGTGGCAAAACATAGGGAATTGCTACTCCTTTAAGAAAGAAAACATAAAAGATTTAAATTCAGTAGTAATTCATAACAAAAAATTTATATTTTCTAAACAGACCATGTATTCAGATTTCCTGGTGTGAAATAATGTCTTGCACTGACCTGCTTTCACATGGTAAGTAACTAAGCTTGGCTTAGTGGTGACAGGTATAGACCTTATGGCTTTCACTAGCAATTCAATCTGAAATGATGGGAAAATGTTCCTTCTTTAGTCACTCAGCAATTAATATGCTGACTGTGATGCATTCTATTATTTACTAGACTAATTAACTGATTATAAAGCAAGATGGACAGATAACTTTAGTATCTACTTTGGCATCTAGGCATATCTAACATCACAAAAGTTGCAGTAGAAATATTTGTAAAGCATTGACGAGAATTCTGGAGAGGAAGTTTCACTAACAGCAGGGGCTCTGAAAAGAGAACAAATGCAAAGCTTAGATTCCACTTTTTGTATTGTAATTATACCTAAAAAGCACCTGTTGTTATCCTTGCTTACATAAGTATTTCTGTACTTTATACCTGCTAGAGAAACATCAGCTGTGACTGTAGGAGAAGCCTCTTGCCCTGTCTGTTTCTAGATTTGCCAAAAAACTAATATTCCTTCTATAAGCTCAATAGATAGTCCCTTTAAAGTACTGCAAGGTCACAATGAGGTTTCACTGGAGCCTTCACATCTCAAGCCTAATCAAACCCAACTCAGCCTGACGCTGTAGGGCAGTTGCTGCATCACTCTGATCATCTTTGTGGCCACCTCTGGACCTTCTCTAACAGGTCCATGTGTTGAGGACCCCAGAGCTGGATGCAGCACTCCAGCTGGGATCTCACAAGGGCAGAGTTAAAGCGAGAGATCCACCTTCTTTTGATCTACTAGCCACCTAGATTTGATGCAGCCCAGGAAACAGCTAACCCTCAGGGCTGTGAGTGGACACAGCTGGTTCATGTCCAGCCTCTCATCCAACAGCATCCCCACATCCTGCTCCACAGGACTTGTCTCAGTAAGCTCCTTTTCGAGTCCTGGGACTGCCCTGACATAGGGGCAACTCCTTGCACTTAGGATGAAGTTCATGAGATTTCTTGTGGGCACACTTCCCAAGAGCCACTGGATGGCATCTCATCCTTTTCTTGTCTCTACTGCACCACTCACATATACATCATCTGCAAACCTGCTGAGGGTGCCCTTGATCCCACTGCTGATAAAGAGACTGAAAGGCACCAGTCCCAAGACACAGCCCTGAGGAACAACAAAAACCTCCACCTGGACACGCAGCCATTGGCCAAACTCTCTGGCTGTGTCCATCCAGACAATTCCTTATCCACCAAATACTCCATCCTTCAAATCCATCTGTCTCCAATTTGGTAATAAAGGTGTCATGTGGGACCCTGTGGAAAACCTGTAGTAGTTCAGGGAGGTGACATCAGGTGACCTTCCCTTGTCTGCCATCACAGCCACTCCAGCTATAAAAGACCTCCAGAGTGGTCAGGCACAATTTGCCCTTGGTGAAACCATGCTGGTTACCTCAGATAATCCCTAGTCTTGCATGTCCCTGGCCATTGTTTCTGTAAGGATCTGGTCCATGACCCTCCCAGGCACAGAGGTGAATGTCATAGGTGTGTAGTCACCCAGGTCTTCCTTTCTCCTCCTTTTTTAAAAAATAAGATCCTTTTTCCCAGTCACTAGGATCCTCACCTGAGCACCATGAATTTTTAAATACCATAGAAAGTGACTTGGTAACAACATCCACCAGTCCTCTCAGGACCATGTGATGAGATGCATGTTACCCACTCCCACAGACTTATGGCTTGTTCTTTAAGTGCTGAGCTAATATTGTCCTAATCCAAGTGCAGTATAAGCAATGAATGCACAGGATTCCTAAATTCACAGGATCTCAGCTCTTCCTTCACATGCTCTTGCAAATCTTGTTAAGTGTTGAAAATCACTCAGAGTCAGATGTTCTGCTGTCTCAATGTTTCATATAAGCATTCAAACCTCTATGATTGCTGCCAGGCAGACCAAGCCTTAATAAAGAACATTGACTAGCAAAACTGAATGAATTCATTTTAGACTTGCCACAACCTCTTTGAATTCTCTCATCAGAGATGTGAGCTACTATTTAAATCAAGGCTCCCTTGAGTTATTTTTAATTGAGCTAATCAAGAATTTATTTTTCTAACAACATGAATTATACCAAATTTTTATTTCTGGTACCCCATTTTGTGATTGGCAGGCTCTCTGTGTTCAAACAATTCTCTTCAATTTAATTTCCTACCTCTTTGAGGTCTTCCAGTTGAATTTATGTCTCTTTACACTGTGAATATCTGTGATCATTTTAATGGCTGAGCAATTAATAAACATTTAAGTATGTATTCAGTAGAATAATTTTGTTAGACATGATTTTTATTCCAGACAGGAGAGAGGAGATAAATCATTCTCAGATTGAAGACTTCAACCAAATTTCCATTTCTATCTCCAGTGTCTGATTTTAAATATTATACAACACATACTAAGGCAGGCCCCGATCATCATGGATTTTATGGAAAGAATAGATGATAAATAATATTCTAATATTTAACTTGGATTACAGTCTACTATCTACTGGACTCGGAGAATATTCAGTAACCCTTTCCATCAGATTTCAATTTTAAAAATCAAGACATGGAAAGTCCATCACTTCTGTGATTTTTCAAATGGCTGAAGTCTTTATACTCATGGCTTTTTTACCAGTTTACATGTCTGGTTTCAGCTTCCTGCTACTGTTTTTCATTGTACTTCTACCAGCTAGATTAAGATATCACTAATATCTGGTTTCCAACCTGTAATCAAATTACTATTCAACCCTCCTTCTGTGAAGTTAAACAGACAGAGCTCTTACGAGTTTTTCTCTTATATGATATCTTCTACAGTGTACTTCTACAGTATCTTCTTTGGTTCCCTACATTTTTTTCATGTAAGTATTCAAGAATTAATTCTTGCTATAGCCATGTTCAGGTCTTATCTACTAAAAACTCTTTTTTCCTTTCCACAGTCACAATAATTGCAGAATCAAAGTTTACCTCATGAAGGTGTTGCTTCTGTTCACTATTCGTTGGCAGATTACTTTATCCTTGGGTGTATTAAAACACATACTGGATGAGTTGTCCTAGTTTACTTGATGACTAATTATGGCTGTCTGTCCTCATCAATATTAAAATTCTACCATTTTTGTGTCATCTTCAAATTTTAAGAGCAGGGATTTTGCATTTACTAGCACATCATTTGTTAAAATGTTGAGTAGCACTGGGTCTTTGTGGAATCCCAGTGCAAATTCCTCACTTGACAATGATTTGCCTTGGACAAATACTTTTTGAAAACCATCCAATAACCAAATTTTAATATGTGTTTTATTGATACTGCATAATGCTAATGTCTCAAGCAGAATGTCATGTGATATTAACACAAAACCTGTTTAAAGTCTAGACCTTTTATGTCTCTGTGGTTATCTTTTACCAACTAAACTGGAATCTTATCAAAAAAGAGTATCATATTTGTTTGACAGGCCCTATTTAAACAGGGAAAAAAAAAAGAAAAATCACTCTCATGTCAACATGCATTAAGTGTATGACAGTTCTTCAATCCTTCTTTAATTGAATACCTCTTCAACTTTTCATGGCACTTAATCTAGCATACTGATACCCTGTCAGCTCCAAGATATCACAGTGAAGCTCACTGAAATTTATCAGCTCTCCATCATGTAATGAACATAGCAAAATTAAGACCTTTGGCCCTATGAATAAAACAGCAGTATTTTTTGATATATAGGTTTTAGACTGTTTGACAATTTTTTTTTAAATCCCAGAATTTAAAACCCTTCTTTCCCATTACAGTTTTTAAACTTGAATATCAATATGAAGTAAAGTACCAAGAAGCATATTTTGCTTTGAAAATTTTAAAATCATTCTGAAATAGTTTTAAGTGAATATACTCATCACCATGAAAGATTTCAGGTTGATCAGTTAAACATCTCTTGAGAAATGTGGAAATTTAGATGAATTCCAAATGATGTGGTTGTTACCTATTCTTGGTAAATGAAAGAACTTTAGAAAACTGCTACAATTCATTCCACTGTTAACATAATAAGACATTTTTATACCACCAAATATGTGAAGCTATTTAAGATTTCACTTCATATTGGGTAGGGGAAAACCTATCACATATTTGAGAAAAGGTTAAATTTCTTCTGGGAATTTACATTCAGTGCCTTGAAAAATACATTCCATTAGAAGGACTTTTTAAGGCCCACTGTGAATTTGATAATAATGCAGAATAGTATAAAAATATGACCGTAAAAATCTCCAAAATCTGACAATAAAAGGAAAGAGTAGGAGAAAATAGAAGCAAATTAAGACTATGTTCCCTGAAAATTACTTCTGTTTTAAGAGGCCTAATCTCCCCACATGTCTAAATAATTAAACACATGGTGCTTTTCAGGGATTAATGATGCATTTCACTTCAGTTCACAAGGCAATTGTAAGTGCTAAAGAGTATAATAGAGAAAAAAATTGAGGTTCATAAAAAAACATAAAATAATTCTGTGTAACCCTGCCTAGTGTTTATGTCATCAGTTAAATTAAAGGTGACAGGACCAGTAAGTCTGGAAATTTTCAGTATTTGTGAAATTGCCTTGAAGTATTTTGTCTCTTAAGAATTTTTTTACCGTGTTGCTGAAAGAAGCTGACTCCATGTTAATCCAGTTTGGTTTTTTAACTGCAATTTTGAAGAAAGGTAACACATGTATATACATCATACCTTCCTATGGAGAGAGTAATTACTCTGTGATCTGGGCCACTTGTCCTCTCTCTTTGAGAAAAATAATCCAACTAGAGCATATGAGTCCATTTCTATCAGCATAGATGTAGCTGGAGAAGGAATTGACCTCTTCAGAGAACAGAGATGCTTCTGCTTCTGAAGGATTCTGAGTTGGGAAGGGCCTCACCCAGAATATTTATGTGGGTAAAAACATGGGAAAGGGAACATACACTTTTGGGATCAGGGAAAAATAAGTTAATAAAAAAAATATTTCTAGTATTTATGGAGATGGACTTTTTTTTTGAGAGGACAAACCAGTTCTGAGTGGCTGCTGTAAAAGTCAGTCATGACCCAGCCATAACAGGTGATATCAAATGCAAAGCATACTAGTTCACCTAATTTTTTGTTATTGTAAACATATATAAATTATTATGAGGATTTGGCACAGATCAGGATCAATATGCATTTTATTATCCTTGTCAGTAGTGCCACGGTGCAAAGTCCATATCTGAGTATACCTGGTTGTCCCTCCCCTTTTTCCTTGCCTTCTTTCTAGGGAACACCTGGCAGGCCTTCCCTACTCCTCTGCTGCTATGCTGGTAGGCTGTGTGTGCCACTTCCTTGCATTAGGAAATTGAACAAGATTTGGGCTTGAGCTCAGCCCATTCCCATGTAACGGCTAGTAAGCCTTCTGGCAGAGTTCTAGCCTGACCCAAGTGCTGCTCCTACCTGGGCAAGCCTTGCATAATAATTCAGATGTTCCCAACAATCTTTATGGGTAAGGCCACTTATTTTACAGTGAAAGAAAAGAGGTGCAGGCCTTGGATTCTGAGCAAAAAGACAGTCACTGACACCTCAATGTTTACATGAACAACTACTCTTCGTCACTTCCAGGATCCCTCTGTAAAGACCTGGAAACAAGAAGCAGAGCCATTCAGTGTGTCCACTCTCCATGTGCCCATCCAAACCCCGTGGTGTCCCCTCCTGCTGCCCATCTGAGGGCCTGGGGTGTCTCTGGCACCAGGTGGTGCTCTCATGGCTTCACTCAGGGACAGGGCTCAAACACACATTTCAGAGACAGCGAGCTCCATGTTAACAGTTTTCAGACATTCAGAGTAAAGCACATTGCAGCATTCTCAGGTAGAGCCAAAATGCTTTTAAATAGAGATCTGCAGAAGTGAGGACAGTTACAGGGTCAATGATTAGCCAGAAACAAAAGTTGAAGACAGCACCAAGAAGAGCCAAAGACCCAAGCAGAAGACACAGATACAGATGTGTTTACTCAAGGTCACACAGGAACTCTAGAGCAAGAAATGCTGGGAAGAGAACCCAGATATTGGGAATCAGATGTGGTAATCATCATGGACTATCTCTCCTCTGCATAGTGCATATAAGAGTAAGGACTGTGGGAAATATTACAAGAGGGATTGAGCACATGAAGAGTATATGAATATGTACTACATGAGCAGATCTTAACAAGGATACCAGCAAATATATTAAAAACATTCACCAGTTAAGTTGCCCAAGTACGTCAGAAAATTGAACTAAATTCATCGCTCCTGCAATTACATTTGAAGGGCTGGACAATTTTATCTTTGTAAATGTCTAAACCCTCCACCTCCTCTGTAATAATTGCATTAAAAAAGATGAAATACAACACATGCATCTTTCAGTTAAATAGCCCATTAATCTCCCAAGGGGAAAAAAGCCAATCAACCCACTATACAACTTTTATTTCAAGTTTTTTTTCACTTCTTCAATGAAAGTAAAATAATACATCATTCTCTGAATGGCACCATATAAATGACTATCTGAAATGACTTATGATTCTACGACCATTTATTTCATAGCGATGAAGACAAAATTAGGAGATTTTGAATACTTTACAAGAAAAATTCAATACTAAAGTTTTTCTCAAATATAGTAGCACTTAATTTATGACTTCCTAATGTGCTTGAAATCCATTTAAGAAGAAAGTCTGAAATTTATAGGGTTATATCTAATAACCAAATTAAACTCTGAGCATGGTAGAACTGTCATGTATAATAGCTGTAAAATTACAGTTATGCAGTAGATGCATCATGCGTAATAACCTTGGGCAAGTCTCTGAAGTGGAAATTTTAAGTACTTTCTCATTTTCTAGACCTCACTATGAGTATTTAGTGAAGTGAGTGTTTAGTCACACCAAAATGCACCCATTTGCTACACTGTAGAGTCTGTGGACCAGAGCTGCAGGATTCACTGTGGTTCTCAGTCATACTTTCCTCAGTTCCCTTTCAGGTTTGTACCGATGGTAAGCAAACATGGATTGGTATCTGCAGTTGCAAGAGCACAGTTGCCACCATACTGGTGAGCACAGCATTTTCATCACAGATAGGAGTTTAAATACAGTCCAGTGTGTTCTAGGAGCTAAGCCGGCCGGTGCCTGCCATCCTTGGGTGAATGCTGGATCTGCCATATCATGAAAAAAATATTGGCCTCTCCTCATCTGATCCCATTTTAAAGACAGCCCTTTGCAGTATGTGTCATCATGACTTATAGAGCACTGCTAAGAAAAAATATAGCACTGCCAGTCCCCAGAGGATATGGAGATCTGTCCCTGGTAGACATGTCCCTGTTGTGAGAGTTCTGCAACTGCAGGCAGGATGCTCCTCACACCCTCTGTGCCCTCCTTTCCAATGCAATCTTTCCTCTAACCCCAGGCATCTGGATTATAAACTATGAAAGGCTCCTGCAGGACTCAGCACTGGAAGTGGTGGTGTCCTTACGCCGACTATGTTCCAGTTCTGGCCTTTTCATAGCAGAGTTGTAGTCACTATAAAAGGCTAGCAGAGTTTTCTGCAAGTCCTTAGTGACTGCTTGTTCAGTAACAGTTTTTTATTCACATTGTCAGAGTTGCTCCCACCATGTATTAATCTTTCACCAGAAATTATATCCTTTTCATCACTAACTGCAGTGCTCTCTATTAAGAAGCACTCATAGAAGGTATCAAACCAAGCACTTCTTGAAAGAGCACCTAAGAAAGGACTTGTTCTCAAGTTAGACTAAACTGTTTGTTGAATAAAGGAGAAGCTGATACCACCAACACCTAAACAAGAGAGCAACTTGAAACACCTTTGGTGAATTCCAGAACTCCCATTGGTCTTAATTAGGACAAATGAAAGAAACTGTTAATTTCAATCAGCTGGTGAAAGGTGCTGCTGTCACAATCAATCAGGCTTTTGGAGTTCAGTTTCAACCTTTTCAGTATTAGACAGTCTGACACAAAAGATACTGTTTCCCTGAAAAAATACGTGTATCTTTTCTTTTATATTAGAAGTTATATATAGTGGTATGAGACCAGAACATATATTATATCTTGTTTTATTTCTCTTAGTTTTATCAAGAAGAGCCAGAATTTAATAACTAAATAATCTATGCAAAAAAGAATTGCACTTTTAAAAAGTAGTTCTAAAAAGGCCTACCAAGTAATCTACTAGCAAGTGACCATTCTAGATATCTAATTGCTTGAATACCTATTTACTGTAAAAGAAGAGACCTAAAACTTCTTTTGTATAAGTATTCTAATGTTCCAGGAACTTTTGAAACCTTGAAACATACATGATGTGAGCATGAGTTTGTTTGTTTTGTTCTTGACTTCTTCAGTAAAAGTACTTTTGTTTTCACATAACCCTTTTTCTTCATAAAATATATTTTTGTGTAAAATATTATCTGCTGTGTTTTGATGACCACATTCAACTGGATAGATTTTCCATGGAATCACCTACTTTGATATGAGAAAGATCAAGTCAATGTAGATGCGACATGCACTGTTACCTTGTTTAAACTGCAAAGTACTTATACTCAAGAGATATGTAGATTTTTAGGAAAAAAAAAATTCTTGAATTGCTTTCAAGGTAAAAAAAAAAAAAAAAAAAGCATCAAATCTTGATCAAATTAAAATAAAAGCCACTCTTTGAGAGTAAAGTTACAGGTTTTCCAGTGGTGGCTGCAGATTCCTCAAATTTTAGAAACAGCAAGCAGCAATGTAGTAACCCAGTAAGAGTCAGAATAGTAGTTAATGCACATGGGATTAGGTATTTGCAGTCTGAATGTTCTGAATAGATTCAGAAACAGTGGTGAACTCATGGGTAATACAGAAAGAAAATTCACATGTAAAAATTTACTCCAGTGTCATCAGAATAAAGCCTCGGGAGAAAAAATAAAGGAACCATAAGAAGAAAAAAGAACCAAAAAACTATAAGAAGAATGTAATGAAAGTGCTGGAATCTCCTAGTTTGGATATGTCCCTGCTTGAAATGTTTTTACAAGGGCATCCTTGTTACCAGAGTGAAAAAAAAAATCGTAAATGTTAACTAGAAATCACTTTCCTTCATCCCACATCTTTCCCCTTAGTAAATGAAGACAGGATGAACAGCTAAAATTACTAATTGGTTTACTGATCAGTTGTAGTTTGTTCGATTGATTTGCAATTAATTCTGGTTTGTGGTGCATAGAAGAGGAAGGTTGGCGCCAACCTTTGAGGCAGCTGATACTCAATATCCTCCAAGAGAGCTGTGGGTCAGAATATCAATAATCTGTTTTGAAGCAGCTCCTGAATGTATTGAGACTGTGTCTTGTGCATTTATAAAAGCTCTGGGGAATAAAACAAAATCTTCATTTTGTTAATAAATGTATCTCTCTGCAAAGACCAGACATTTTTTCCTTTACGATTAATATTTGGTGCCAATCGGATGTCAAAAAAGTATAAATACTTCACATAATCTGTAATAGTATTGCTAATTTTCATGATACACGCTTATATCACAACACTCACTTTTTCAGGCTCTTTGCAGGTCAGTAGCAACTTTAAATTAAAAGAAAGTACAGGTTTTTCTTCACTGATACTAAAAATCATGGAAAGTAATCCTATTAAGAACAAATATAGGCACAATATCTGAAAGATAAATCGCTTCTTCTGAGACATATGGGGCCATGTTTAGAGTACAGATGTTTTTCAACTAAGAAAACAAGAATTCCTTCAGTTAGACAAAAAAAAAAAAAAAAAAAAACAAAAAAAAAAAAAAAAAAAAAAAAACAAAACCAGAATATATCAGAAGTCAAAGGGATTAAAAATTCGAACACAGATTATTTAAAATGGAGTCAAGAGGAAGCTTTTGTTCAAAATCATTATCTCTTCCTCCTCTCTGCTTGGTCATATCTGTAATATGACATCAGATATTTTATTTTAAGAACCTGATTTAAATTTCTCTGTAATATTCACTTGGCACAGAATCCTTTCCTGGATGCCTTTTATAAAGTGTATCATTTTCTTCTTGAAGAGATTTTCCAGATAGAAATAATAATATTCTTTTCCTTTGATACTTTAGATTGTTTATTCTCCTGTCATTAGTGTAAGCATCCTTTTCCTTGGTCCAATATGCAAATTTTTATTTATCTTCCAGTCTGGCTGTTTAATAAAAAAATCCCCAAGCCCTTTCTAGAAAATATGTCCTCTTCTGTACCTTTCAACTAAATTTCCAGGTATCTTTATCCTTCCTGATACCCTAAAGTTAAGTTAAATTTTTCTGAAATTACCTTTTAATTATCCTAATTTTCTTTTTAACTTTTTTTTTTTCAGTTCAGACCTGAAAGGAATATCTAATGATTGAATTTTATGTGGAAAATATGTTAGGAAGTCATCCTGATGCCTTGTTATTGTAGTATACATGCATTTTAGTGCATACAAAGCCTAATTAAAACTATTTTTCAATATTTGTGCAAACAGTGTAATTCATATCATGAAAGTGCAACTTATTTTAACTTAAAAAACCCCTTTTTCTGACTTCTATTTGAAAACATGTTTATGTAGCACCAAAAGTACAAAATGGATGAGTACAGGAGAAATGAATGGCTATTCATTGAGACTATTTTTTGAACCCCTAATAAATAAAACACCTGATTAAAGCTATAGAAGAGAAGTGATAAGGAAAACTGAACTGAGTTTCCATGCTACTTAAGACTTTGGCTTTTCACTGTAAATGTGATCTTGTTTCAAACTGTGAATGAGTTTAAAACTTCATGTTAGTGGCCGCATTAGAGATACTGTAATAGTGGTGGATCATTCCCGTGAGAAAGGCAAGCAAGGCTTGTGTGACTCCTGTGTGAGAGAGCTATCTGTCACAGATGTCACTTTATCTGATTGAGACTCCTTAGCTGCTGCTATACTTGCGCCCTTCTCTATATCAAGACCTTTTGCATATACAAGCTGCCAGCAGGGGAGTAAAAAACCCCTTCTGATGAGATAGCATTGAGATCTTTGTGGCTTTTTGTCTCAGCATTTAAACAGAGGATTTAATTGGCTGACATTCGAACTTTGAGAGAATCCAAATTCTTATGGGATGTAGGTTTTTCATTGTACTTCATAACCTTACCATCATTTTACACTTCTTATGCCATTAGCCCTGTATTCAACCAGTCTGTCAAAATGTGTTTAGATCTTTTGTCTGATACACTTGTATATTTTTGTTGTTCACAGTTAAAACTTTCATGATCGTTTTGATGAATAAAACAGCAGTGATTAGATGTGTCAGATCATTAAAATGTAAAATTAAGACAATAAAAGCTGTTGAGAACTTGATTATTTTCTCAATGTTTGATTTTGAGGGTTTTTTCCTCTTGCAAAAAACTGAAGATGAGGAAGACACAAGTCATTACTGAATGAAATGACCTTCATTATGAGACATGTGGCACACATGGACAAATGTACTAATGTCTGAAAAACAGACTGTGAACATGTTTCACTCTACATCCCCAGCTCACAGACGTGCATATAGCATCAGCAGCTGAAATTGCTTGATCCAGACAACTGTCCAAAACAATTTTTGTAAAACTTATTTTTGATATTGGAGTAGATATAACTGGCGTCATTGCCTTCACTGATTTATGGGAGAAGTGGGAATCTGGTTTTACTCTTACATCTCTTACCAGACCACAAATTCGGAGAGTAACAACATTACTCTCATTTGCTGATCTGTTATGAATGTGCATGGTTTTATGGTGAGAATAATGCAGTAAGACAAAAAAGCAACCTGAAGAACGAAGGAGAAATTAAGGTTGATGCAGACATTCACTCTATTGTTTATGATTGTACATGTGAAATTTATGGATTTACCACTACTTTGTAATGTATTTAAACAAGGAAGCTCTCTTATAAATCATCTGTTTTCCAATAGGAACCTACATTTTTCACCCTAATCTCTACTTGAGTTCACTGAGGCAAGAAGGGGTCAAATGATGAGCCCAGTGTTACATGATGAGTCATTGACTGAACCAAGTGCTAGGATCCTCCTTGCCCCTGGTTCTTTATATCAACAGGCCACAGGGGCTTTGTGTTGCTTTTTTCATCTGCCTTTAAATCCAAAGTGTTAGTTAGAAATGTCTTCCATTAAATCTTTGTGTGGCTCAGACAGTACAAGAAAATACAATTCTTGAGATGGTCTGTTCTTGTACTGCATATGTTTCCCTGTTTTTTTCCTAGACACTCTTTCTGCTGAGATTTGTTTACTGGTCTACATAAATCAGCATTCTCATCAGATGTGGTAATGAAGTCCTATGAGAACTAGCCAATATTTCCACAGCTGTTAAGTAGTTATCTAAAGATTTCTTTCTTTTGGGGCTTGATTCACCACTGGGTTTCCTCAGGTTTACACTGGCATAAGTCTAATGGGTTCAAATTGGCTGCAGTAAATCAATGCACAGAACTAGTCCCCGACCTGGTGTAAATCAGCAGAGGTCCACTGCATCCACATGCAGCTAACTTTATTTTTACCAGCTAAAGCTCTGGAAAGCTGGTATGGAGTTCATGGAGTTCAGACAAGCCCAACCATGTACATGCTGTTGTGCCCAGATTCAGCTGTAACGACCAGGTATTCCCAGGTGTAGTGTTAGAGTTACACTTTCAAAAATGAAAATCAGGTTTGATTAGAATGACAAAAGAGAGACATTTTTTGTGTGTGATAGTTTGTTGTTATCTGTTTCTCTTTTTTCTGCAAAAACAGCACTGCCTTTCAGAGCTGCACTTCTGAGGTTTCATCTGCAGCAGTAAGAAAACCAGTGACTGCAGGCTAACAGAGGAGCAGATGTGAAATAAATCCTTTGGAAGATATTTAATGCATGTGAAAAGAAGAAACAAGAAACCATATCTACACAAACTGAACCATGGGCAGCTCTCTCTGTAGTCTTTCTACATAGTATCAGTTAGGCTGTGAGCAGACAAAAACCTAGCCTTCTGGATCTGTACATCCACTGATGTCAGAGGAACTAACCATGTATAAAAATGGTGTCCTCTAAGATCTTGCCAGAAATATAACTCCCTTTTGACTGAAATGATCCATTTCACTGAAGTAATTTTAAACTTTTTAAGAGATAAAATTCATAGCATTTTTCAACTAAACAGTTCAGTAAAAAGTTTGGGTTTAAGTTTTAACATATAATCACTTTATTTACTTTTGTATTTTTTATCTCTTTTCTTAATTTTTTAACTGATCTACAGCATGAGCATGTATTAACAGAAATGGTATTCCTACAGCAACCTTTCACAAAACAAAAACAAAGAAAAAAAAAAAAAAAAAAGAGCTTCAGCAGCAAAAAATGCTTTTGTCTGCTTTTCTTCCAGGCAGATTTATGTATGTTTATGGAGAAGCATATTCACATTGGGCTCCAGCTCCTCTGGAATTCTCAGTGTCACAAAAGCAAAGAAAATATTCTTATTACAATATGAAGCCTTTGTTTATCATAAAGGAACCAGACTGAATGGAGAAAAACATGACAATTGTCCACTATTAGCCATTTCCAGTGCATTCAAAAACTAGAACAAGCCTAAAACAGTCCTAAAAGCATGGGGAGAGCTCCTTTTGCTTTCAGTGAGTGCAGTATCTGTTACACTTCATGGCTTTGAGAATTTTCAACCTTCTTAAAACTGATAGTGAACTAGAATAAGTCATGTGTAGGTGAGGACAGATACATAAATTCCCCTTTCTAAAAATTATTTTACCTATTTGTTTGGGGTTTTTTTAAAGCATGTACACATTTCCTTTGTCATTGTACATAGCTTAACTATTCTGCTTATTAATATTATTCTGCTTATTTAAATTATTCTGCTTATTCAAGTGGCAAGTAGGTAGAATTCAATTTTAACAGAGAAAATTTATTTTTAATTTTAAAATATAGCATAGGAAACGGTACATGCACTCTACGAATGGAAAGTGAAATTTGTTTTGTTATATAAATGAATGCAAATATAATGGAATAGCTTCCTTTTTACTTATGTTGCCAAAAGAAAAACACAAACAAAAAAATACACCAACTGACAGTCTTAGGTAACATTTTAATTTAGTTTATGTGTTCAATTTACAGTGCAGGAAAATTCCATTTTGCACAATGGCAAAACATTTTTACAGTCAGAGTTCCTGCTCTATGGTTAATATTTTTTAACTAGCTACTTGATAAGATATTGTCAACTTTAGGATCTCCAGCACTCTTATTCTAAAAATGCACAACTTCATAATGTATTTTAAAATCTTTTTATTAAAGAATTAATGTGCCTAAATATACATGAGATTTCAAAATAAAAATGGCTTAAAAGTTACTCAACTCCACCTTTAGTGGAAATGTTTCGGTACATGCTTAGCTTTCCACATATGCTTACCAACACCATGATTTTTTCCCAATAATTTCAATACAGCTAATTCCCTATAACAGAATTCCCCTGTTTCCATGTAAAATCCTTTGCAAAGAGTTCTAAAATAATATGAAGTGTAGGTTAAAACTTGTTACTTCTGTCAGATATTGTGCTACATCAAGCTTTCAAAATAAAAATCTAAATCCTCCAATTTTTCCCAGTCTCACTTCCAGAGACAATTTTTCTTTTCTTTTGAAAGTAAATTGCAAGTAGAACTAATTCTGTCAATAACACAAAACATAAAATGAGTCAATTTTTTAAGTTTGTGTACAATTCATATATATACTCACATATATTCAGAGAAATAAACAAACTCTCATAAAATATTTTTGTTATGATGAAAATTTATAGTTAGAGAATTTTCTATTATAAATGCTATAGAAGTAGAAAATACAAGTTTTAAAGGGGTACATGCAGAAAACAGAAACTGGTTTAAGAAAATGGAAATACAAAAGCAATTACATCAAATTTTAAATGCGCGCACAAACACACATATATATTTAATCACCTGTAATTTTCAAGTTCCAATATCTAATGCCAGGTATATTATTTTTCTTATTTAAAATGTTGAGACAGACATCAAGATAGCTCCACCTCATAATTACAAAACAGAAATTTTAAAAATAATAAAATAAATGGGAAATACCAGCAAAAATGATTTTTAATAATTGCATATAATTTATATATTCCTAATTTTATATCATTAGCATGGTTAAACACCCCAGAAACTCTATTTGTGATTTTCTGGAGATAAAGAATTAGCTTTCATTTCAAAAAACATTACACTCTTCAATTGTGTCGTTTAACAGGTTCATAGGGATGATATTTTCAAAATTTATGCTGAATTCACAGGCATTGTTTATGTATCTTTTTTGGATTTTTTTAATAAAAGGATGGACTTCATTTCTAGAATTTAAAATGCAGGGAAAGATACTGTTATGAACTATTTATTGAATGCTAACAAAAATAGAGCAGAGTCTGAAGATTACTTTAGATATCGTATAGATTCTCTGAGTCTATATATAGTATGAAATTAAATTTATAATGATTGGTAAACAAATTTCCTGATTGAAGTCATCAGCTGAAACTGTCTTGCACAGATTTACTGTTGAAGGTTCCAGTGACCTGTTTAATGACCCTAAACCTTAGTGTCAGAAGTTCTTTCTAATCCTTAAATATCCATGTCTAATAAATCGAGGAGGCTAATAAAAGGACTTTATTTTTTGTATTGATACAAGTATGGATTTATTTATTCTAAATTACTCACCAGAGAGAGACATTTCATTGAAAAATATCTCTTAAAGGTGATTAATTAAAACACAGGTGTCATCTCCGAAAAAATGCTTGAAATTGTATCATCAGAGGTAATTGACAATATATCTTTTTAATTTCATTTGTGATGTCTTTGCCATCTTTCTTTTGAAGTAATTTTTTAAGTACAAATATTTTTCTAGCTTTTTCTATGCTGAGTACAAAAAATATATCTTTTTTTTACTGAAACAGCCACTGAATATGTCTTACACTCCAACAGCATAAAATAAATTAACTTGCTTACTCAGTTTATGGCTAAATTAACATGTAGCTTAGATTGAAGATATGATATTAGAAATCTGTATGGATTAAAGCTGAAAGCTTCACCGAGGCTTTTTTTTTGTTCTTTTTCTTAAATGAGCATGTGAAGTTGTAGATCATCCTGGGTGACAATAGTACTTAAAAAATCAAACATATTAAGATATGGAAATGAGTTCTTAAAACGTATTAAGAACCTTAATTACGTGCAGCTGCAAAATCATGTAGTAAGAAAAATTACTGTGAGTTCACAGCATTCAATATTTTTCTTTTGCTTTTCATGTTCTGGTTGCATATTACAGTTCTTTGAATTGCAAGGCATATTTGCACAGGAACTTTCCTTAGTGCAGGTGCTCACTTTTGTAACTTGAAGTTTAAAAAATGAAGTTAAAAATTCAGAATCTATGGGATTATGTATCCACTGATAAATACAATTTCCTTACCAAAGCTACAGTTAACAGCAGCATAAACCAAGCCCCACAGTCAGGCAAAAGTTGGGGGACATCTGTATCTAAGCTGATTTCTGTCACATGGGGCTTGGCTCAGCTTGCAAATGTGAGCCAGAGATCCAGCTGCCAGACCCACACTCAGCCAACAGCTTTGTTTTTCCTGTTGAAACATTTGTAGCCAACACAGTAACAATGCAGTGGGAACAATTGATTAGCCTCTTGGTGCCAGATCAATTCATAATTCCTGTCTCAAATGAGTCTCAGACGCCATCGCTTTGAGTATCATCATAAAAGCCAACTAGCTAATTAAGTCATCTTATAGCATTATGATGACAATAGCTTGATGATTACTGGTGGTTTTCAGTAGCTAAGGAATTTCGTAAGAAATTTTCATTACCCTTATGTTCCTACTTTGTCTAATTCACCAGGTATTTTTGGACAAAAATGCAGAACAACAAAGAACACTCCACAATAAAGTACTCTTTTACACTTTCATGAATATCTAGGAGAAAGTAATGAAAATATCTCTCAGAAGTGACCTAACTTGGGTTTCTAAGTTTCTCTTCCATTTTTAAATAGCCCAAACATATACTATGCATATATTGTAACTTGTATTCTGTGTAAAATCCTGCATAAGGCTCTATCATCTCACACAGGGCACAGAGCTGCAGATGTGAGGCTCTGATGGAGAAGCCAGGATCAGTGGCACCCTTGAAAAGTTGGTTAAGTGAAAGTAAATTATTTGTTCTATTTTCCGTTATTTTGTTTGCTTTTAACTGTTTGTTTGTTTTAGTTTAAAGCAGAAAACATTTTGTTAGAGGCATAGAGTTACCTGCTTGGACTAAGCCCATGATTTTCAGTTCTGTGATGATGATTACAGAAAGACCAGTCAGCTGAGGAAACTCTGTGGTACTGTAATTTGAGGCATTCTGAATATTTTTGAGGTCCAGTTTTCAGAAATTAATTTTGTTTATATCATGAGAATACTTCACTGGACCTTTGGATTATAATCACAAAACACATTGGTGGATAATCTCTACATTGAAAAAGCATATCATATATAAACTTGAGACGGAAATAACTTTCTGAGTTAGCAACTGAAAATAAAACGTCATTACCTAAATAAAATGAGGTATATTACATTTAACTTCTAAGCTCTTAAAAAAATATATCTTTGGACATGTCCAGTAACTAAACACAGTGAAGGAAGGTGACATGGTAAAGCACATGTAGAAATGGGTTATTTGATACAAAACTGAAGACAATTTCCTTCTCTATGGAAGATACGAGCAATTTTATTGATTTTTGTAGATGGAGGTGCCCAACCTCCCTTTTCTGACTTTGTCACCAGCTATGTGTGTCAACACAGGGAATGGAATCCAACTGGGTTCCTCCCCTTCCATCATCTGCTATGTCTGCCCAAGCTGCAGGCTCACTCCTATTCTACAGGGTCTTTCACTGATTATACATTTGAGAAGAGTAAAGCAAAATGCAATCCAGTCCAGCAGAAGCATCAGAAAACACCATGATTTAGATCAAAACTGTCTTTCATTGCCAGGCATTGATTTAATTGAGGCAGGACTGCAAATGAAAGTTGTATGTTCGCAGAGTTCCTCTGCTTATGTGTTCCTATGTTTAATAATCCTATTCTCTTATTCCAAATCTTTAGCTGATTAAATAAGGAATCAGCTGCAGCCAGACAGCAGTCATTTACTGCATTTGATTCTTATCCACTCTGAATGGTACTAGATAGAGGTGTGAGGTTTCTCATTGGAGTTGGTCCTCTCACAGACAAGTTACCAAAGAACAGAAGGTGGAAGAATGTTAGTGTTATTTGCCTGACTGATAGCTTACAAGGCCCTTCCATGAAGACACTTGTAGTGTTATTGCAGCCTGCAGTCCAATTATCAGATAGATCCCTTTTAGCACTGTTCTCCTTGTTCATCTATTTCTGTGCTATATTAGCCTACTGTGAAAAAATAGGGAAGATTTTACATGAATCTTTAAAAAGACCTATGTGAGAAAAGATAGTAGAATATTTATTAGGCATAAATATGTATGTCTATACATTCACATACATACTCATTATGAGCATACAAGAAATGAGTGAGAGAGGCACAACAAACATCCACACAGAAATTCTTAAAGACCATACTGTAACTGCCTGTGAAATGGTTAACAGGAAAATAAATCGACATTCCTTTCTATGTGTGTTACAAACATTATTATCTCCAAGTCACATTTTAATTTCATACTTGATGCTTCAGCTCATGCCATGTTTTTAGTTAGCAATGGCCTGTTAAGCTGTTAATTTATATACTGTTGTGAAGGCCTCTGTAAATGCTGCTCTATAAATAATAGAGCAGTGATCCATAACAACCTTCCATGTAACAGCACAGAGTCCACTGCAGCTAATATGAAAGAACTGCTGGTTGCTAGGTGCCAAAATGCTGCCTGCCTATTTAGGAACTGCTATAGTTTTGTCTCCCTGCTAAGATGACAAAAGTGTAATTAGAGATTAATCAAGAACTACATTAGTGCCACAGTTTCCTGCAGGCTGACTTTTGTTGCTCACCAGCAGTTAAGTGCATCTGCCTGTATTTGCCAGTTCTCTGGAGATTTAAAAATTTATTGTCATATTTACAGGCACAGCTACAGTAAGAGTTAGCAAACCCTGAAGGAAACTTGGTAAAATGCATATAATTTGTAGTTGCAAAGATGGGTCTTTGTGTTTATTTTCTAAACACTTCCCATCTGAGACAGGTTTTAAATTTCCTGCCACCACATACTTAATTCTCTAGGACGATGGGAAGAGAACTTAGACCCAGACTCTTTTATCCCCTACTGAAGCTTTGTATACATACAGATGTACACCATTTTTAGTATTCGTATTTAATTTCATTCATTTTGTATTTCAACTCTTTTTTAAGATTCATATAATATAATTATAGATCTTTCCTTAGTCTATTTTGATAGCAAGCAACTTCTAGAACTGCTGAAACATTTGAGTACATTAATCCATTCATTATTTCACGTTACTAAATTGTGTATTTAAATTCATTGGATAGCACCTTGATTGTATAACACTTCCATATTTCTTGATAGAAAATTAGTACTTACTTGTTCAGGGTCCTTTTCATTGCATCACATAGAAAAAAGCCACAGAAGAATTTTGTACAGAAATTTTTAGTAATTAAAAAAATTCTGAATTTAATTTATTCTTCTTCCCAAGTGGAGAACTTTAAAAAATATCTAAAATTTTCTTAGGAAACATGTTAAATTTCCTGACTAGTTCTAATAATAATTTAAAGAGGATAGATAGGAAAACAGATAGAGGATATTGGCACTTGCCCAAGGTTGCAAAATAAGTAATTGTACTTCCACACAGATCTCAGTCATTCTGTATATTGTGGAAAAATTTGTACTGTCTTTAAATGAAAGACTGTTCTATTACTGGAATGTCTGTTCCAAAGGCTTCCCAAAAATCTTACAAAGAAATCTATATAGAACCCTGTGCTGCTTAGTATCCAAGCCCAAGAATGGGTTTATTTCGGCAGGATCACGTCGAACATGGCACTATCACTAGTATTGAGGAGAGTAAGTCTAGTACAAAGTTAAAAAGTCCATTTTCAACACATGAGCAAAGGTCTTTCCTGGGCAACCAAGAATATCCTACTTCCATTAATGAGGTCAATGCCTACTGTCTAACCAGTCAATAAAAAGCACCAAAAAACCCCAATAAAAATGCAGAAATTATGCTGACTCTGAATAACTTCATTTAAAAGAAGAAGAGTGAATTCAAGCACAGGAAAATGCTTTATAAACAACCCTACTGTGAATGGATTAATAGTGCAAAACTGCAGTCCAGCTTTCTTTCCACACCAAACCACTCTTAGAAAAGAGATAAAATTATAGTAGTTGAGTAGTAAAAGAGTAGTCACCTATAAAACTATTGCTCCTTATACATATATATGCATACAAACTACACAAGCACATTTAGATATGTATAAACTTATATGTGTATATTTGTGGAGAGAGAGAGATGCATATATACATATATATACATACACACACACTCGTATATATATACACCTATTGCTTTTTGTAGAGTTATAAGCAAGAAATTCCAGTACTGGGACAACAGAACAAGAATTCTGGGATGGAGAGTTGCTAGATATGTTATAATTACTAATAAAGCAGATCTAATTCAGAAAACTCTGAAATATGGCATATGACTCTGTAAATTTATTCATATGTCATTTCCTCCTCTGTGAATTTATTCATATGTCATTTCCTCAAGGGAAAAAACAGAAACTATAGTACTTTCAAAGGAAAAGCAGAGCTAGGCAAATCCCCTCTACACTTGTTAGACATTACTCCAGAGAGAGATTTACAGCCCTTTTCATTTACACAAGGACAGAAGCTTGTAGAAAATAGGCTTAATGATCAACTTCTCATTTAGTGCTTCCTAATCTTTTTGTTTCCTCTTTCTTTTGCACAGATCTTTACAATACTTGCAAGATAATTTTTGAGTAAACTGGGTTCTTTCTTACACAGAACCTGGAGTTCGAATCCAGATATTTCAAGAGTAATATTTTTTCCTTCTTAGTAACTACTGTAAAAAACATGAAATTTTTTCAGCTCTGTAAAAATATTAGTGATCCTCAAAAAAAGAATATGAACCTCAAAAAAATTTTTGGGAAAAAAATCTACTTATTCATCCAGTTTTATCTCTTTTACATAGAAACATGTAGAACAATGATCAGGCTCTTGTACCACCCAAGGTGTATCCTTTAAAGGCCTTTAAATAAATAAAGTATTTATTTATTCAATAAATACCTACTTTATTCCTTTAATGTCTAGCCTCTGTTCCAGGTCACCTTTTTAGGTATCACTACTACCACTACTACTACTACTACTACTACTACTACTACTACTACTACTACTTCTACAAGAAGCCATTAAGAGTTGATATCCTAGGCAAAATTGTCATTCTTGTCTTTCAGAGTGTTGCTCTTCTGGATTGATAGCAACCTTGTTTCAATATGATAAATGGTAGGAGCTGCCAGAACTCAGATGTCACCATAATCAAAACCTATGATTATATGAACTGTAGTACCATCATAACCATAAGCCTGAACTCTTTAAAAATTTGCCAAACTTGGTGACAGCTCTACCAATGATTCTGAACCAAAGTTCTCTGGAGCTATTGGTTTTCTGGGGGAAGGTGTGTTGTGTGTTCATAACTTTTTTTTTCTTTATACACAGTTACTGGAGCTTATGAGAATTCATACTGCCTTCTTATGTCTAGATTGATAGAGAGTAGAAGAAAAACACAGAAAGGAAATTTTGGCTACTGTGTGGTGTTTAGCACTCTGAGTATGTTCATGGTCTAATTTTAACTGCTGGAGGAACATGAAACTTGACTTAGGAAGTAACTTCTGATAACTGGCAGAGGTGGAGGAGAGCAGGCTGAAGATGGTGGCTTCAGTTTTTGAGAACCTCAGTGCCAGGTTGTATCAACTAAAGAACTTCAGATTATACAAAGGAAAAATATTAAAAGAAATTAAGAATTAATTTATCTGCAAAACTAATTTTTTTTGTAATATCAGTCTTGAGTTTTAAAGAGATGATTACAAATTAAAATAAAACCTAAGTTATCCAGGATTAAGGAGGAACGTGTACAACTCAGTCACTTGGGATCAAACACTAGATCCAAATGGCAGCTGCAAAGCACAGATGAACAATTTTGTTCAACATAATTACCTTGATTGCAGCTAATCTGATCTGGGCTGGAGTATGTGTATGTATGTGTATCTAATCTTACATAAGGGTTGATGTATTTGCTGGCTGAATTAGGTCAAAATACAAAAGACAAAATAGCTAATAAGTACAGAACATTATCAAAATTTGGATTCTACAATTGTACTCTTATTTCCACAAACCCAATGCTTTGATGAAAATTGTTTATTACATGGCTAAATTCTTAGCTAGGAGGCATCTTCTGGGCTTTGAAGATTTTGCCATAGTCTTGGAAATTAAAAAAAAAGAAAAAAGAAAAGAAGAAAAAAAAAAAAAAGCAAATTGCTGTGTTTTTCTGTAATTCTGTAAAACAGGGTATTTCAAGATAAATTATACTAACAGACGGTATCTGTCTTGTACCACAAAACACATGTAAAATACCTGTAATTTAGTCATTTCAAGGCATGCATGAGAAAAGGTAATAAACACAAACACATCCGTACTAGTTTGTAGACATACAGACTTCATAAGTTAGAAAGATCTCAAGCCTGCTAAATATCAAAAATGGGATCCTACAGCACACCAAACTACCTAAAATTGCCTTCAAATTTAAGGTGCAATTTATTTCAAATGGCATAGATTTGTAGATATCAGCACTAGCATACACAGACTCACTGGTTGTCTGTATGTGGCAGTGGCTGGGTTGAAATAGAACTAATTATTGGGTTATAGGTATTGTTGTATTTAGATAGATTGTTAAAAATGTATAAGCAGATGTAAAGATGTGACATAATATAGTTTTGTAATGTCCTGGTGCATTCCAGCTTTGCTTTTTCTTAATAATTTTAAATGCTCATTTCTGCAAAATATTTTATCTTCCATACACTTTTCTTTCCTTATTCACACATGGTATTTAAGAATTTTATTACATTTTCAATGTGGTTTCCTGTACTTTGCTCCTTTACTGATTAAGGAAGCACTTACTAAATCTCAACATATTTTCTTTTCTTGCATTTGAAAAAGTGAAAAACAAGTGATTGCAGTGTTGCTTTGCACCAAAAACTGTGATAAGAAGGAAAAGGTGAATTGAGCAAAAAGCAGAATGGTGAGCTTAAATTACATATTAATACATTGAATTTTATTGGACAGCATTTATTCCCTTGAACTTACACCACCCTGAAATGTGAGAATGTTTCTAGGAAAAACTTTTTAATAATGGATGAAGATATTTAAAATTTTACTACCTTTTTCTTTTTTATTAATATATCTTAACGGTAGTTATAGACCACATCATAGTGTATTTTCTTAGGACACAAGATATAATCCAATTACTCTTAGGGGCTGTTTACATCTCTTAGATTCTATCACAATTTTTGTCTTGAAACACTTTCAAAAAGAGTGTCATGGACATCATCTTTATTGAAAAATCCCAGTAAGCTCCTTCTATGTTCCAGGGCTCCTAGATGTCATTAAGCAGTTGGTTGCCTACAGAGACAACCCCGACTTGTACGAGAGACTAGGCGTTAATCCATCAGCTGGAACAACACTTTCAAAATTTTAATTCATGATAGAAGTTTTAAAAATACATTAAACCAATCCAAGTATTTCCTTGAAATCTAAAACAGTAACTGATGCTTCTCTGTGTCAAGAAGTTAAAATTAATTTTGTGAGCCCAAAAGATTTTGGTAGATTAAATTGGGTGAATCATGTTATCCATTTGCCCTTGTAAATCATGGATGAGCCCAGTCCATCAAATGGGCAAAGAGAATAGGAAGTTTTTAATAGCAATCCTCTTGGGTTTTATCACCATCAGCTATGTTAAATAGTTCCGTGAACCAGAGCCAAGAGTACTTCATTTTCTAAGATTTGTCTCTTGTGTTTCTTGCGTGATTGAGGTTTCTGATTAAGGGTTTTGCCCTAATTAGGGCATTCAAAAGGCCCCTCTTGCGATAGTGTTTTTCTTATGTCCGCAGACAGGAATTGATACTATGGCCTTGGATAGTTTATGTTGGTACTCCTCTGCCTACTCTCTTGTACAGAGAAACTTACATTAACTTTTTTATTTTTAAAATCCTTGTTTGACTGTCAAAGTTGCTCAAGCTTGAAAAATGAGGACAATAAGATAGGCGCACACCACAATCACAGAGGCTTCACTTTTTCAAACACATGACTCAAAATGATTGAAATTGATATAATTCCATTGAAATTATATCAATGAAAATTTGGTGTCCAGGAACCATGAAACACTGAACTGAAAACATGTGAAGGAGCAAACTGCCAGAGAAATGCCTAATAAGGACTATCCAACTTCCTGCAGAGACCATTCTCAAGGAACAAGCACAAACTTCAGGCTGACACAAAGCTACAGTGTTCCAGTTGTCATGTCATGGCAGAAAGTAATAATTGTTGTTTTAAACAGACGAATCCTTTGGGACCTGGGAATTTTCCTGTGTGTCTGTTAACCTACAGGCACAGAAGCCTCTCCCATCCCTGACATCAGCTGCCTTCTTGAACTAGGGCTGTGCTACAGGATTGCTGCTCCTGGATGTATCTTCTTCAGGAATCCAGATCCAGAAATGGTCAGCACTGGCTGGGCAGCTTCACTGGCCCTGATGTGTCATTTCCAGAAGACCTCTCAGACATCTCAACATGGCAAATCAGTGAGTTGGGGAGTTGCAGTGGTTCGGCTTTTCCAGTGGGTGCAGTTCCGGCCAGCCCTGCCGCCACTACATCCAGGGGCCACTTTGCCAGAGGCGTGGGCAAACTCGACCACGGTGCGGATAGTGCGCAGAATAGAAAGGCGGGACTCTCAGGGTGTGCAACCAAGGGGTGCATGTTCCCAAGGCCGCGCTCCGGAGAGAGACGCTGGCCTCGAAATGGCACGGCTCTTTATTGAGTGGGTTCAGGGGTGGGATTGTGTGGGACCAATTACAACCTTTTGCCAACGTATAATGAGGGGATGCACAACTTTTGAACCAATAATAAGTAACTTGGGGAGGAGGAATACATGATGAGGGGGTGTGGAAGTTATATAACTTAAAGATTGACACTTAACAGAAAAGTGGTAAACAACTATTATGGGATAGGGTTACCAGGACAACCAAGGTTTTGGCGGGAAAGTCTGGGGGAAGGGGAGAAGGGGAGAAGGAGAGGGAAGGAGAGAAGGAGAGGGAAGGAGAGGCCATCTTAAACAATAGTAATA
Source organism: Zosterops lateralis (assembly GCF_965231275.1). Taxonomy (NCBI): domain Eukaryota; kingdom Metazoa; phylum Chordata; class Aves; order Passeriformes; family Zosteropidae; genus Zosterops; species Zosterops lateralis. The sequence continues at coordinate 14,281,451 of NC_139800.1, read as the reverse complement.
ATTACAAAATTATAAAACACAAATTATAAAACCAAACTGGAGCAGTAAAACCCAATTGGAATTGAATTTAAGCACCACCACAGGGAGTAAAAGCAGGTTACCTGATGGGTGGAAGCTGGTAATGGGCATTTCATTACAAACTTCTCAACTTCTCTCTTTAAAGCTGCTATTCTCCAGGATTACTCAGATTACTTTAGTCAGGATTTCGATTTCATAAAATGGCATTGAAACGCTGTTCATTTACACAGCTCTTTATGGTTTTGGACAACATTAGCAGTTTTAACCTCTTAACTGCTGGGCTTCTCTAAATAAAAGGATAATCTCATTTTAAGCTGCACATCCTGGTTACCAAAAATAACCAAGTTGAATGAAATGTAGTTCATATTTCTGACACATTCAGACTAATCCAAAGAAAATGATAAAATTAAAAAATGAACTCCTGTTTAAATATCTATTAGTCTTACTCAGAAGAGCTGTAAAGATGAAAAAGAATAACCCAGACTTGTTAACATGGGATGTTTTTCCTACCATACATATATTCTGTCCAGGAAAAATATAATATTTTTCTGACTGAAAAAAATTACGACAAAATAATTTTTTAAGGTATATTCTTCAGCAGATTTTTCCTTCCTCTGTTCAGTGAAATAAATCAACATGTGTCTCCCTGCTTTTGATGGCATTTCTGCTACCAGATCTTTGGCCACATTTCAGAGCTACAGGCAATGTATCACATTTACCTCTTGCCCTCTTTGCTGCTCACTGTGAGTTGTTTTACTTTCTAAAATTTCAGCGTGGATGAGGACTTCCTTTGCCCTCCCTCTTTACTCCCCACTGTTCTCACCACCACTGGCTGAAAACAGTACATGGTTTTTTGGAAATGGTTGAATAAGTTCCTGGTTCTAGGAGACCTTTCCATTCCTGATTTGTGGTTGAAGTGGGACAAACTGGAAGGTCCACGAGTGGCTGGGTTTCACTGCAATATGATGTCCTTATGTTTAAATTGCCCAGAGTCAAACCCTGGGCACTAAATCCCCTGAAAAATTATTTTTGCATCATTAGGTATTGTCTTTCCTTATACCACAAATGCTGTCCAATTATGCCATTTTGAATTCTTCTTCCAAGCATATTTTTGTATAAATCAAAATATATATATTTTCTATGTAAACATATATATATATTTATATGTGTATATATATGTAAATATAAGCATAAATAGATATTTTTCTTGGAAAATTAAAAATGCAATTGTATGTATTCAGTCTAAAATGTATGCCTGTGTCATTTACTTTTGGAATAAATCAATAATGACACTCAGAATATGCCAATTTTCACACTTTTGCAGTCAAAATCACATTGTGTCTTCTTTTGTTCATTACATTTTTCAATTAAATAAGTTCCAATAGCTAAAAAAGTTAGACTTCACAATGTAAATACTCTTGCTATGATGTGTTTTGTCCCCTCTCATATTTCCAACGGATGTGTTACATGGGTTGGCAGAAAATAATTTATTGGACTTCTCCTTATGACGGTGATCTAAATGGGAAGCCAGCTTAACACAACTGCTGATAGTGGTCTTAACTGCCTAACAAAACATCATTGTTTTGAATATCCTAATTATTCATTAGCTGAATAAATGTCTTTTTCACGTGGGAATGTTTATCATTTTTTGAAGATGAAATATTAGCTTCTTCCTCCTTCTATGATTTCCTTTCATTTGTGTTGATAGTTTCTGAGTTACTATCTGAACTGTCTGCAGTCTGTCAATGGATACTTCCCAGATCAGAACAAACATTGCTTCACTTCCATTGCTGTATAATATTTGGTCAAAGACTGTCCATATGGCCATTATGTCCCTAAAAGTCCTACCCACCATGGAAGGTAACAGCTTTGCTCTAATGCTGCATGGCTCTGATTTTCTTGAGATTCAGTCTGAAACACAGGCTGAGTTTAGAGAGCAAAAGCACAGCTGCTACTTACAGCATCATTTATGACTTTGTCAAGGGCTCTCTTATAAACACATTCATGGAAAGTTAGTTCTATCATCTTCCCAGTTTATTGAACAGTCAAACTGGGGTGCAAGGAGAATAGACCTCAACTCTTGTTCACTAAAAAGTGGAATGGCTTTCAAAAAAGGCTGTTGAAAAAAAAAAAATCTGTAATAATATTGCCTCTTGCTGCCATTGGTGAAATCAAAAAGTATTTGTATGAATCTGTATGTACATTTTATTTGTGTCTCATGTATAGGTCATACCAAATTTCTTCCTATTTTTTCATACTCATTACACGTGTCATATTTGGTACCTGTACTTCTACCATTCTGGAAGTGTTAGGATCTGTGGTAGCTGTTGCTTTTTATATTTCTCAGCTAAGACTAAAATAATGGGATGAAATTTATCAGGTGATAGAATCATGCAATGTACAGAGGCATGCCAATTAGAAATTTATAATTCTAGATCTAAGGAAAATTTTATTAATAGTATTTACTTTGAAAGTAAATGTGTTTCAGAACACAATCTTGGATCAAAAATAGTCTTATTGTGTCAAATAGAGAAGAAAATGTGGTGAAAATACATCATTATCTTGGGAAATTGATCCCAAGTATAAAGTAAAATTGCTGTTTGGGCTTTTCAGAGCATGAAAATAGATTTGCAAGAAATACACATTTCATGGCAGGTTTGATGGGTGGTGTGTCTACTTCATGGGAGTGGAAGGATTTAATCTCTTACTGTGTGGACAAAAAATGCTATTACCTTGGAAGTTTAAGAATTTAAATATATTCATTACCAGTTGGGTGAATCTCTAAGTACAAGCCCCACACAGTCCATTCACTTCTTTGGTGGGAAATGAGAGCAAGCTGGATACTTCCTTTGCTTTAAGAACAGGAAGACCAATTTTAGCTCTGCATCAGATTAGATAGAAGAAATGTGACATGGCATTGTGTATTATTCCCCTTCAGGCTTATAACAAAACAAATGCCTGGAAAAGACAACAGTGCGACACTGTGTGTATGTTTGGAATTTATGAACTAGTAATATGAGTAAGTGACTACGTTTTTGCCTGAGTGCTGAACTCCTGGGCTGTAAGAATTTCCAGAGGATAAGGATATAACCAAAATCTGGCCAAAATCCTGGCAAAATAAAGCCTTTCAAAATCTAATCTACCTACATTGACTGAGGTCCCTGACATGCCTTTGGAAGAGTCTGTCTCTTGAGAAAACAATAATCACATAAATGTGAGAGGAATCAATGTGAATTCTGAGAATTTTCACTGTTTTACTCTGTGGGAAAAGAAGAAATATGTTTTCATTTGCTTTGTGTTTTTTCTGGTGAACAGAGGAGTGCAATCACTACATGCAAAATACTCTTGCATAGTCCTTTGCTCTTTTCCTGCTTTGCTCAAAAACAAAGGAATAATAACAGAAAAAGCATTTAAAAGAACAAGCAGGTAGCATTAATCTGCTTCCACTTCTGTCATTATATCTCATTTCACTAATCCCCTTTTTCCTTTGCCATTATTTGTGACCTAAATGCACATCTTATCTTTAGGACTTTCGGAACAGGGCTATTCAGTCACTGGAACAACTGTATTAAGAAGTGACAGTTGTAGCACATGAGTGCAGTGAAACTGCATATGCAAAATTATTAATATTGGAATGTATTTTTCAACTCAAATTAATTATGAAAAAAATAAGTGATACTGCTTACATAAAAACGGATAGCTGGTTAGAAGAAAAAGACACAAATTAGTCCCTACTGAGACAGAGCCTGAAGCTTGAGGTCAAAACTTAGATTAGACACCAGACCATAAATCACAGGAGAGAGCCGTGGGGAACTGGCCTTCCAGTTTCAGCTGTTCACATAGTATTTGTTTAAAGAGAGAATAAAACTGAGCTAGTAGCATAATTTTCAAATCTGCAGACTGCGTGACAGCACCACTGCTTTTGGCTCTGAGGGGGCCCTGTGCCAAGTTAGGAAGACTGAGAGGAAACAAGAATCCATATTGGCTTTTGCTGAAAAAAGTCTTTTATTGCTTTGATCAAGACCAATCCCAACAATACTCTACCATCCATCTGGACTCTAATGGCTGAAAAACTGAAATAATTCATACATGTAAACATAGTTTGAAAATAGAAGACATGAATCCCCAGTTAATTTCTGTAGTCATTTATGTTGAGAGAAAAGGAAGGCCAAGTGATTACCACAGACTCCTGCATCACCAACTGAGAACGCAGCACGTTGTTATAAGTGCTGAATTTCTGTAGGAGTATTTAAATTAATCCACGTCTCAGTAATCAGAAACCATTACATTCCTGGTATCTTTTTATAACATTGTAACCCTTATTTTTTCTTTCCTCTCTTTCTTGAAATTCTGATTAGTAAGTTGATGCGACTTAAATGTTTCTATTGATATACAAATTGTTCAGAAGTTTCAGGAATGTCAGATTATAATTTAATTTCCTTTTACCTCCATTTTATCTTTGGAAGCAATCTCACAACTTCCTTGTTATCCCCTACTGTGAGGTACCCCATATTGTGAGTCTCTGGTTTGTGAACCAGATCCTCACAACACCCCTGGTTCACTTAGTCTTTTGGGGGACTTAGATGAATTTACAGTGGAGTGTGCTGGATCAATCTGCTGTTGTTTTCTCAACTCAAGATATACTTTCACTTATGATAAAAATGGCCACCAGAAAACCTTTCCTTTGGTGGTAACTGTCACTGTAGGAGGTTCACTGTCTGCCGACAGTCGTTCTTTGGTAACTATATGGACATGAATGCTAACAGGGGGTTGAAAGATTTCCCAGTTAAACAAGCCATTGTGATCATTTAGTCTATCTCTAACTCAAAACTGATATTCATCAGAAGGCTCTGAAACATAAATCACTCGCTATCAGGGAGTTAAAGCATTTGTTTAACCCAGTAATCTTTATTTAAGAAAAGCTTCAAGGGCTTTGCAATTTACCCTGCAAAATTATCTAGAGCAAAATCTTGTGCTCTTACCACACCAGACTTCCTAATAATTTTCTCTGTGTTCTGCCACAATGAGCACTGCAGTGCCTTACACATTGGCACACTGCGAAAATATTTTGACTCAGGCAATCTGTGTACCCATCGTCACCAAACCTTCACGTAAGAAATTCTGCTCATCTCCTTGTCTGGAAAACTTCCCTTCTCTAAAGGATATATCATAGGGTAGGGAGACTCTAAGAATTGACAAGAGGTATTTTTGAAGCCTTTCTTGTTAGCCCCTTTCTCTTTTGCTGTACAGTTGCACTGAGGCCAGTATTCCCAGTGTTAGATTTAAGATGGTGAGAGAAATGATCAAATTTCAAAATTCATTCAAATTAGTTATCACCAGGTTCAGATTTCTGTCATTGGAGACTTCCTGCCCAGTTCATCCTCTGTTGCTCTTCACATATTTAATTTCTACATATGGATTTTCATGTTACTCTGTTATGTGGAGAGCTATGGAAAGATACACAGAGTGACAAAAAAGTGCAAATTATTTCCCAATTTAAATACACATCAAATTTAAGTTATTGAGTATCAGCTGGAGCTCAAAACTTAGGGCCATTCTTTTTAAGCAGGGCAAAGTTTTGAATAACTAAATCTCCGTATTTCAGTTTGGAGAAAATTTTACAACTAATTTATGGGTTTCTGAAACTGGATGCTTGCCACAGAAATGCTAGCAGCCAGTTAATTTTTGTGCCATGAGAAGCACTACAATTAATTCAGGCAAAATCGCAAATGTAAGCCACAGCAGAGAAACAGGTGTTTACTAAAGACTCACTGTGCTAGCCTGCTTAATAACCTCACGTTTCATTCTCTACAACTCCTCTTAGAAGGTCTAGTAAACATGAAAGCTGCAGAAAGTATGTTCAATTACATCCCAGCATCCCATCATAAAACAGCAACCACAGGAAGATCAAAAAATAAAATGGGCAGCTAGCATCCTAGAACAAATTAGATTTCTAATTAACCTCATAGATGGAAAATGTATCGCTGTGGTAGTTTATTGTATTAATTATCTCTCTCTTCCCTACAGGATATAGACAGTTGTGGAGGGTCATGCTAAAAATGAGTAATCAAACCAGTCTTCTGTTCTTAACTAGGCTTGCAGTGTAAGATCAAGAAATTTGTATTTGGAAACTAGCAAAGAATTGCTTTGAGTTCCAAATTCTGTAAGCCTATCTGGCAACCTTTAAGAAAGACAAAATTTATAGACTCAATCAAATTTAAAAAATCAAAAGGAAACTCGGTTTTCTATCAGTTGTATATGTGTCTTTTGTCCTTCCTTTAAAGTTATTATTTTCTTGTTGCCAAAATTTTATTTTCTTGTCTTTGTTTTGAATTGCGGCAATGTTCTCGTTGTTTTTTCCTTTCTCCCTCTTTCTAATCTTATTGGAAGGAATTTTTGCACCCATAAAATGAATGTAATAATTGATGTGTGTGTTTCTGTGTAAAAAGTTACAATATTGGATCTTCTATTATCTTTTATTATATGTAGATCGGATTTTTCCTTAACAAAATGAAATTAAATGAAATGAACAGGAAGGAAAGAGAAGGAAAGAAGGAAAGAAGGAAAGAAGGAAAGAAGGAAAGAAGGAAAGAAGGAAGGAAAGAAGGAAGGAAAGAAGGAAAGAAGGAAAGAAGGAAGGAAAGAAGGAAAGAAAGAAGGAAAGAAGGAAAGAAGGAAAGAAAGAAGGAAAGAAGGAAAGAAGGAAAGAAAGAAGGAAAGAAAGAAAGAAAGAAAGAAAGAAAGAAAGAAAGAAAGAAAGAAAGAAAGAAAGAAAGAAAGAAAGAAAGAAAGAAAGAAAGAAAATGAAACCCCTACCTATATATTAGCTGACAATATTTCCCCCGTATTTTTTCCTATAGTCTTTTAATGTTAATAGATGATAATTTCCACAGAATGAAACCTCTGAATCAGAGTCTGAAATAATTATTCTTGTGGATTTCTATGTAATGTTCACTTTTTGAGAATTATACTTACATTCAACAAAAAACACATTACATGATTTATACTGCCAAATCACAACTACTCACCTGCAGATTAGGTAGGATGTACCAAGATTATGTATGCCTTTTGCAATCAACAGGGAAAAACCACAAACTGAGTAGCTGGACAGTTTTGAATAGCAAATCTAAGAAAATTGTTTTAATTCTTCTTTAGACATTATGCAAGGAGGAAGAAAACACCCAACCCTGAGGTCTAAAACCTCAGCCAGCATTCAACTCATGTTGCTTCAATCATTGCTGTGGAGCTGTGAGGATTAACTTTGAAATGGATTGCCAACCTGAGGATAGACTTGCTGAGGGGTGGAAAATGTCAGTAACACAAACATGCAAAAGAACTATTGTGAAGGTGTTACTGCACAAATTATAGCATCATCATATTATAGAAACTCGAATTTCCCTTTCTGGCTTTTATTTTTTACAGCGTGAAACAATGAGGATGTAAAAAGTACAGTTCTTTCCCCATAAACAGACTGTTTGTGATTAAGTAACTTGGACTAACTCCTGTTTCCTTTATTAATGAGATTAGCCATATTTCTTTACTGGCCTGGGTTCAGAAAAGCACTTAAATATGTGCCTAAATCCTACTTATTTCAGTAAGACTTACATATGTGCTTAAAAGTAAGCACATGCTTAATTTCACTGTTAAATTGGGAATAAGAAAAATTGAAGTAATTATCTCATCCAGTACAGTGATTTCAGTAACATTTTGCCATGTTAACCTGCAATGTCAAGCAAACCTAATATTTTAAAATGAGCATTATGAGGCCAAATGGGCTTGCACACCAAGTACTTTAAGAACACTTTTTCCTGAGACTGTGGACTTTACTCCCAGCAGCATGCAGCACTTCTTAGACTGTACTGGACAAAAAAATTTTGATGTATGTATTGTAGTGGTCTCAGCAAAAGCCACGTTTGCATAGAAGAGGATGATGTAGATAAATATGTTACTGATTGTGTCTTTTCCTTCTTACAGCAAGATTTAATGCTGCTTCTCTGAATTCTACAGTTTGCAATATTTTTCCTCCAAGCAGACTCTTCTGGAGATAAGTAGACAGTTCATTAGATTTTATGTCATACTTACAGTATCTGAAATCTTACATCTTCAAAACATTTTAGTAAAATTTAATTAATTAATATCTGTGCAATTATGAGTGCTCATGAGAAAAGGTCATCGACAATGCACTGCCAAGGCTCCAAGTGGTTATCACAGCTTCAAAGAGTCATAAATGCATGTTTTCAAAACTCTCTCTTCTCCTCAGACTACTTTGCATGATGTTAGGAACACTTAGCTTCACCTTGGGAAAGGAATACAACCTTTTAAAAGCTTGACATTTTTGTGAATCAAAATTATCAGCAGTGCAGAAGAAAAATATAAGTAAAGCTGTCTGAAAAAATATGGCTATGAAAAGTTCCTTTCCTTCCTCAGAGAAAGTTTTTTGGAAGAAAATCTGTTCATACACTACTTCAAGATATTTAGGTGAAAAACATATTTTTAAATAAGCTCACAAAAGTAATCTTTAGATTAAAGATTTTTGCTAGATTCTAAAAAGCTGTTAGACTAGCAGTAGATTTTTTTGTTTGCAATATAATTCTTAAATGTATTCTCCTCAAATGACATAAATACCTAAGTAATTTTTTGTGCCAGAATGTGTTTATCCCATACACTTCTCCCCTTTATTAAAACCTAGCTGTGGTGTGAGTATACTTATCTAATAAATTTTGCTTATATAAGCACTGTTATGTCAATGTGTTAAAGTGTTGCATTTTGACTGCATAACCAGTCTCAAAGACCAATTGTTATTTTGCCAAAGAATCAGAAGGAGGCCTTTCACTCTCTTATGCACAAACACAAATAACACACAAGGAAGCAAAATACAAAAATTTTTCTAGTTGGACCTCCTGTGTGGAAGCTCCCAATAAGTTTCCTGGTCTCAGTGGCACAGCTCATGGCAATTTTCCTGCTGTGAGGTTTTCCTTGGAGCAGAGGTGTTACTTGACATTACCATGACCACAGAGTGCCCACCTGTGATTCTTTCCACAGCTGTGAATATTGCTTCATCCTCTCTCATTTCCCACCAGACTCCAACAGGCTGTACACACAGAGAGAGCCTTCAGAATCTCAAATTAGGCATCTCTTATGACTACATTGTCTGGCAATATATATAATGGATTTTCAAGAATAAAATAGGATGGAAACTGAGCCTTTTGAAGTAATGCTGCAGAACTGTAATCTAAATATCTGTATGAACTTCATGTGTCTTTTGTAAATCAGCTAACCCCACAGTGCTGAGTAGAATGGGTGGAAAGCCATATCGAATGACAATAAAAAGTTTTAGAAGTCTCATTTAATGTAAACAATGTCAGTTTGTTTCTTTTTCTAGGTATCTTATCCTTTCAGTGAATCTAATGAAGTTAAGGGTAATTTTTTTGTTCTATTCTTAGGAAGCACAGTCTTGCACAACCTAAGGTAACACCACCCCCTTCTGTTCACACTGATGCTAAACTCAGTGAGCCACATATCCAGCATAGCAAAACACAGGTACTCTGGTATTATTTGCAGAGCAAATAGGAAGAATGGATCTTATTGCTACAGCTTAATCATATACCTTGGATTATATATTTTTGATAAATTATTTGGGTCATTCTCAGAACTAACTTATTACAAGAATTTTTGAATACCATCTTATAAAAGTATCTAAAACATTGCATTTTTGCTTTAACTCTTTAGCATAAATAAATACAAAACTTAATTAATAAACCATTCATTTGGATTTTGGGGAGCAATTTTGTTATCTGCACTCATTTTCATTTGAGTATGCCTTTTTGATCCTCTGTCAGAGCAGCATCTCTCCTGATTTGATACTGTGAAGGTTTCTCTGCTCCAGAGGTGGAAAGAATCTTACTTTTATGCCTTCTGCTTTACAGTCTCACTGTGATACACAGAAAATGTCTATTACTAATACATTATACTCAGGTAGGTTCCTCCACATTAATTGATTAGTGCTTTAGGTTGATTAGCAGTCTAATACACCAATGTCACTTCAAATTACTCTTTGACACAATTAAATCTGATGCTGACGTTGGGGTTTTACGATGGCTGCTCCCATTGAAAACAGAGGATTGAGCAGAATGGCTCCCTCCATCCGTGGAGGTTCATTTCCATGTAATGAGCTGAAGCAATGAGCTGAACTGGGGCTGAGCCAGGTTAAATATAATTTAGCTAAAACCAACTCTGTGGCTGTCAGCTTAGGGAAGTGAACAAGGTCACAGTGCAGGTGTGTGAGCACAAATTGGAGAAGAGCAGCCCTGGGGCAGGGTTGAAGAAGATGGGCATGGGACACTTGCAGATTTTGCTCCAGAAATTTTAACAAATTACTTCTTTGAGTAAAGATTTTCTTGGTTTTGCTCATTTACCTTTTTCTTCCTGTGCAGAATATAAGCATATTAAATGTTAAAGGAAAACTAGGAACATTTTGGAAGCTTTAAGGGAATCACAAATAAAAAATAACCTGTGTGGATGTTTCTAATGCCATTACTTTTTAAGTGCTCCCACTGTTATGATTTCACTGCTTTTGGTCTGTTTTTCAGATACCATATCATGAAATCTGCTGGTTTTCACAACCCTGTGTGACAAGTGACTGAGCACAGCAGAGTGCAAGAGCAAATTAAAGGTGTGCTCTGTCATGGCTTCTAGCACTACAGCAAAAGAAGAGCCCAGATTAACAAAACAAAACATGGTGTTACAAAGGAAAACAATGAGGAGGGATGATGCTAAGAAAGGGAAAAGCTAATGTTTCAGTCTAAGAGTTCAGATGAACTGTGCTTGTTGTGGTGATTTTTGAGGGCTTCCTCACCCACAACAGTCACACAAAGGATTTTCTCAGCTCTGTAGCTGTACATTACATGTTAAGTCAGAGTCAGCCCTTGCTTCCATAAGGTGAATCATTTGTGCTGCCACGGGATTTCTACACCTACTGGAAATAAGTCATGCCGTGTCCCTCTGTGAAATTTAAAGGATTTTAGGCAAAATCCAGCCTGAACATTTTTTTCCAGTGCCTGAGGGTAAAACATCCCAGACTTCACACTGATGCTAACCCGAATGGTAACTCAATCTGCAAAATGGATTTAGGGGTAGGTTTCTGCATTTCTGCAGTGTCTCGAAAAAAAAGGGGGATATTGTTTATATGTCTGGTTTTCAAAGGATACACTTTTCCTTTCTTAAATTTGCATTTAGAAAAGCTAAAGGCATTGATTTTTCAAGTGTTCAAAACCTCAAGGTAATACAGATTTCTAGATTATTCATGGACCTGATAATAAAGCAGGTTTTCTCTTATGGTTCAATATCCAGAAAACCTTCAAATGACAGGTTTTTCAGAACTATTGTCAGGGCTATGTTGCGACTTCTTCAAAATTACATTTTTTGCAATGAATGGGATACATCTTTGGATTTTAAAAATGTTTTTAATATGATCTTCAATTATAGCTGCTGGGCTCAGTAAAAACATCTTTAAATGTCGTTTGTCTGTGTTTTGGTCATACACTGTGCTGAGAAATTCTCCTGAAGGCCCAAAGGTGACCTCAGGTGTTAAATTCCTGACTTTCTACTCTGTCCAGCTACTGCAACCTTTCTGAGGGAATGGTAAAGCATCCCAGAGGGTGTGCCAGAGGTTGTTATTTTGGGTCTGTATATTTACAAGGTCCCCTTGCAATCCATTTGTCAATACATTCCTCAAAACCACATGTGCCCCATGCTGTCACACCATTTTGCTGTATGCCCCTATTGTTATACACATGGACTCTGTAAGTGGCATAAAAAGTTATAAATAACTCATAATTAATAAATGCACTACTATTTGGTATCTGCTCTCATACTGCAAGCAGATAGTAAAGAAAAATTTCCAAAGAGTATCATCACATTTTTGTCAGGTTCTGGAAGTAGAAACTGCAGAGACATGGCTGCCAACCTGCTTTCCACACCCACAGAGGATACACCAAAGACCAGTGAAGCCTTGGCTTCACAGGTTAAGGAGGTGAACTTCTTCTCAAGCAAGGCTGGCAAAAAAAGCTGTGGCTTGAACACAGAATGGCCCAAGAAGTCCTCATCAGGGCAACCCCTCACCGTGTTCCAACAAGTATGGTTGACATATGTATAGAGAAGTTGAAGTATGTATAGGAGACTACCCAAAGAGCCAAGCACTACACAATAAAAAGTTATTTCACTTCATCACTTCTATCAGCAACTAGAAAATTTGTCCAAAAGCAATGAAAATAAAATCCTCAGAAGGTCTGAAATGCTTCCAGATTACACTTTTTAAAATTTTAAATACAGCATATTAGGTACTCAAATTAATTTTCAAGGAAGATTCTCTTATCCACCAGAAAGTATTTAAATGAACATGAGAGATGATTTGTTTAAAGCACAGCAAAGGAGGTGTTTCAAATTAAAAAATATACAAATCTTTAAAAAGTAGAAATGTGTCAAAACAGGAAAAGAGGAGGAGCATTAATTCTGATGAGTTAAAAAAAGAATTTTAATGTCATATGTCAGAAGTAACAGTCCAGAAGTAAGAAACCTGCCAGAGAGTCTATGAGGCCAATAGATGATTGAAGTGTAAAAGGAATATGGGCCATTTTTGTAGGTGAAAATCTATTCCCTTTCAATACCCAAGCAGCTTTTGACATCGTTCCTTATTGAATATTCTTAGCAGCAATTGTCATGGGATTGTATAGATTAAGAGTTAACTGAAAGATAGAAAACAGAACAAAAATAGTTGTTCAGAGGAAAAGGTTATCAGCACAGACCCATAGGCTTCCTGTGCTATGGCCTGTGCTGCATGACAATAATAAATGTAGAGGAAAAATGTGTGGTTACAAAGTTCTCCTAAAGCCACTCTTATAGTCACATCAGTTCTGAACTGGCAGACATCAAACAGCTATGTCACATCATGAATTAGAGTGCCATGGGCAATGTGCCCAGCATTGCAGATGGTGTGTCCCACTGGCTTCTCTTCTGGAAACTTGTAGCCAATTTTTCAAAATATATTGGCATATAGTTTCCTGACATAGGCAAATAAAAGTTATCTTTAAAATTGAATTTTTCAACTGACTAAATGAATCTGTACAAAAACCTGTGGTCTCTACAGTCTTGCTTATAATGCTTACAGTACCTTGTATGATCAAATTTACATTTGTGGAGTTTTACTCTTTTCATGAATAGGAATAATTGTCTGTAAGTTTACAGTTCCTAACATAGAAGGTTCTTCAAAATCGGGATGCAAGCTTTGTGTCCTGTGTCCAAACTTAAACATGATGTAGCCCAGGTCTCAACCTGTGAGTTAATCAGCCAATATAAGCAACCGTGGAAGCAGTCAATGTTGGCATACAGCTGTTGCAAAAAAAATAATTTCTGAAATTTGCTCTCAGACACAAGCCAGTTTCTTTTTGCCAATACTTACTCGAATCAGATGTGACTTTAGCATAAAAAACATACTTTGCAGGTTAATTATAAATAATTCCTGTGAATTAGAAAACTGTGTTTTCATTACTTCCCATTGGATTTTTCCTTACACACAGCTAGTACATAAAAGTGCAACACTTTCAGAAGCAAAACAGCCATTGAACATGTAGATTTTCTTATAAGGATTTCAGAAAAAGTAAGGAAAATAAGTAAGTTCCTATGACTTAATCTCAAAATTTTACCCAAAGGGTTAATTAACTGTCTTTCAATGCTGACTTCCTTCTTTTTCACTACAGACAGTTTATTTTCAGATGGAGTGAGGATGGTGAAACAAATGTATACAAAAGAGAATTCTGAAGCTTTAGTGTGCCATTTTGTTACTTAAATTAAGTAAACCTCTAATAAATTATTGTCAAGTTCAAAAAGAATTGCATTTATTCCTTTGTGACCTTTTGTCAAACTGTGTATAATTCTGCTTCCTGTACAAGAGCCACCTGCACAGATAAGCCTTTTTGCATGTCTGTATTCATTTGGAACAAAATAATTCAAACTAGTTTTAGAAGCATAGTTCTAGCTTTTCTGTTTTTTTGGTGATTTCAATGCTAAATTTAAAAAAAAAATCTGACAAGATATTGGAGTTTCTAGACTTTATTGTCATTCTGAGTCATTAGTTGCATTTCTAAAAGCAGGCATATTTATAAATTGGTTTACAGGTACAAATATCAAAAAAGATTATGCTCCTAATAAAAAGGAAAAAAGGCAAACCAAGGAATGCAGATGGGCAAGAAAAAGCTGAATGATCACATATAATGGTTACTATTACTACTGTGATATTTGTAACCATCATCATAGTAGGAAGCACAGAAAACTTTGCAGTGATGTCTATTGAGTGGGCTGACACAATTTTATCTGATGATCTGAGAGACCTACATGTTTTTTCATGACCCTCAATATTAAGAGTGATTTAAACACTGAGGAGAAAATCCAATGATATTATCTATATGAGCTGGACCTCCTCAAAAAACACTCAGGATTCTGACCTGAAGAATCAAGTGCATTTTGATACATTTTTCCCTCTTTACTGCATCCAATTCCAGAGACAGCATAATAGTGTTGTAGTATGAATATTGTGTGAAGAGATATCAGATTCTAATGGGAAATTCAATATCTAGAATTTTACACTCTAATGCACTTCAGCATTAAAATGTGTTATGATATCATATAGGCTCATAACTTAAAAGCAGGAATTCCTCTAGGACTTATGTTTCATGAGAATCTTTAGGTTTTTGCTTCTTTATTCACCTTTTTTAGATGCTTAAGAATAAGCATATTTTGGCCAGAAAAAGAAACTATTGAAAGATTTTATAGTTTAATCATTCAGAAAACTCTAAAAAATAGAATATGATGATATATAACTCTTAAGGCCACTTAAGGCAAGACATCTTCATCGCAGTATGCAGGAAATCAAGCAAGGAAGGGCAGAGAATATAATGGCTGAGCAAAACCTGCTCCTCAAAATGAGAAGAAAGAAGGAAATACACAGCCAGTGAAAGCAAGGGGATGTGGCCTGGAAGACCACACAGATACATGTATGATTATGTAGAGATAGGATCAGAAAAGCTGAAGCACAGATGTAATGGGACATTGCAGGGTTTGTGAACAATAGCAAGCAGCAATTCTATAAATACATAGGTTAGAAAATAAAGTTGTGTAAACCCTCCCTCACCCCTCAATCCTGATAAATGAGAAGGAAGAGCAGATGACTTTGGAGATGGAGAAGGCTGATGTACTGAAAAAGTCCTTCACCTCAGTCTTCACTGACAGCCTCAACACAAGGCAGACCTGTTGGAGAGGGACCAGGTGAAGCCACAAAGATGATCAGAAGGATGGAACATCTCCCCTGTGTAGACAGACTGAGAAAATGGTTCAGTCTGGAGATGAAATGGCTCTGGAGAGATGTCATTACAGTACAGCCTTACAGTACATAAAGGGGTCTTATAAGGAAAGCAGAAAGCAACTTTTTACAGAAGCAAGCCATTATATGATAAGGTGATTTGGTTTTAGACTAAATGAGAGGAGATTTAGATGAGATGTTACAAAGAAATTTTTTACTCAGAGGGTGATGAGGCACTAGAACATTTGCCCCAAGATAATGTGGATCCACCACCCCTGGAAGAGTTCAGCGCCAGTCTGAATTGGGTCCTAATCAACATATCTAGTGGGTGGCATCATTACCCAAGGCAGGACACTGGAATTAGTTGATCTTTAAGGTCCCTTCCAACAAAAATCATCTTTTGATTCCATGATTCTACAGAATGATGGAAAGTTCCCACAAAAAATGTAAACAAGATCAGTTAAAAATTAGAGGACAGCAATAAGTATAATTGTTACTTGGGGGGGGGGGAGGTGGAATTAGGTAAATAGGTGTCTCAATACAAAGGAACTCAAACCAAATAAGACATTTATTTGAGACCCAGCATATAAATAACAATGAGAAATTCTCAGGAAAATCTGTGATATTCACTTTGATAGAAATATTATACCAATGCATTTTCCATGCTGAACATGTTGAATTTAACTGTTGGAAATGCTATTTCATAGTTATTAAAAATTATGCTGCCAGTTCACATTATGTTTGAGTATCATGCTGTCCATGGAGCACACATGTAAAGCCCCATAACCTAAAGAATGCACAGTGTAAAGCTCCACCCTGAAGTATACACTGATCCCTATAAAAAGATGATATCTCCTCCAGGACTTTGATTCAAGGATGAAAATAACATGAATTGTTGCAATCAAATGAGGCATAAATTAATAAATTTATATTTAATAATTATGTTTTCTCACTTTGGACTGTTTTGTCTAAATAGTCAAGCTGCATAAGAATATAAAAATTTATTCCCAAAAATTGATGTTATAATCAGAAACTTTGTGCTCTTGTCCCATTTTCCAGTTGGAACAAAAAACAAAAGGTAATTTTGTTCCATAATTCTCAGTGTAAGAAAAGCAGGGAATTTTAAAAATGGAATCAATTACATGCAGTTGAAGATACTAAAAAATGATGCTCAAAACTCCCTACAACACCTTGCAAAATTTCAGGTGGATATTTCAGTGCAGTTGCAACAGGATGAAGAATGAGAGTCTGGATGAAACCTTTTGTTATCTTTATGTGTCAAGCAGTTCATTTTTTAGCTCCCAAATACAGCTTCAAAAAGGTCTTCCCCGTCAAAGGCCTGTATTTATGCTTTATTTGTTGCAATATCATTTAATAGCCTACTATCCATCATTTCCTTCTTCATAACTTTCTCAAGCTTCTTCCAACTCTCTGTGTAACTCCACAGAGGGTTTGAAAGGTAAGATGAGATAAAACACGTTCACGGGCTGTTGGGTAGGTGGGACCACCATCCACCCAG
Source organism: Zosterops lateralis (assembly GCF_965231275.1). Lineage (NCBI taxonomy): Eukaryota > Metazoa > Chordata > Aves > Passeriformes > Zosteropidae > Zosterops > Zosterops lateralis. The sequence continues at coordinate 14,264,562 of NC_139800.1, read as the reverse complement.
TCAAATAGCACCCAGCTGTTTACAGTGATCATCATTAGTCAGGAGTTAATCTTTCATGGCAGAGTATTGCTCATGGAACTTGCCATAACACATTTCTAAACGTTCCAAAAGGCCACCTGCTTTTGGCACAGCAGGGAAAGCAGCACTTTTTCAAAAGGAAGGAACATCGTGGGGTAAGATCATAGCTATCCTTTTAGAAAATTATGGGTCTCATAAAAGTACTTGTGAAACAATTCATAATTGCTTTGCTGGTCTTTGCCTGGAGTGCCTTTTGGCCAGAGCGTCATCCAGCATGTTTGCCATAAATATGGTTTTACCTCAAAACTGGTTTAAGTATTCCTTTGATCTTTTTTTTTTATCATGCTGGTACAGCATATGCTTTTGTCAAGGAATATATAGAAGAGACAATAAGAAATGCAGAAAATAAAATTAAAATAAAACCATCCATAAAAATTATCTTTTGAATTTAGAACATAATGAACTTGACTGTGGCAGAAAGTTTCAGCTTATTTAGTTGATTCTGTCTAATGCTGATGTCACTAAACCATAACTAAACTCTCACCTGTCTCATTTATTTTTTCCTAAATTTGTTTGATTCAATATATCAATTTCTCCAAGTACTGTTACTCTTAACAATTTTTTCATTAACTGCCTGCCGTGGTACTGATTGTTTGAAGCACTCTAAAGATTTTCAATAAAAAATGAAAAAAAACCTGTTACAGAACCTTCAAATATATTGATAACATTATTTCCAAATATATAGGATTATTGCAGTATTGGATCAAATAAGAAAATTCTATTAAAGTACTAATTAAATTTAAGTGCTAAAAAATTTTAAGATCAACACTGGGCTCATCTCTATAGGACTGTACTGAACACTGAAAAGCTGAATATTTTCCTGAGGTACATATTTAATATTTCAGTTTTCTGGATATTCTACAAGAAGTTGCCATCTTTTTAGGACAAGTCATTTTTCCTCCTGGGTCCAGAATGAATACACCTTTTTTTTCTTGTGAAGAAAATTTATACCTGTAGGTTAAACATTTCACTTTTTTTTTTTTTTTTTTTTTTTTTTTTCTTTTTTTTTTTTTTTTTTTTTTTTTTTAATGCAGTTGTGCATACACTGGATATTTTATTCTTAATTCCTTGTAAACTTTGGGTGGAAACATCCTCTTCCAGGCTGGTAATCAAATCTTGATTCCTTCAAGAGCATTACATAAAATAAATATCTATCTCAAGAACATGTGGTTTAATTAGGAGGATAATGATTATTGATTTAGAACTAGGTCTAGTGAAGATTTTAAATAGCTGGAAGGTCATGCTGCAATACCTAACATTCAGGTACAGTTAAATATCTCATTAAATTGAGACTAGACAGGTGAATGCTTGTTACTTTTTCTACATATCTTTTCCTAGCATGCTACCTAAATCATAGGTTTATTTCAGCAAAAATAATGCATTTATCATATTTAGAGAAGGTTCAGATGTCAATGAAGTGTAGGACACAGAAGACACAGCATATTATATAAGGATCCGCCTGGAGAAGGCTGTGCCTGGTGATAGATCCACTTCTTTTCAGAGGTGATGTGTGCACCTCTTCCTGCCTTAATCTATACCCCAGAGACCTGCCTGATAGATGACAACAGTATTTCCTTCTAAGAAATTAGTAGGGTTCTTGGTCTCCTAAGACAGAGATATTGTGCTCAGGCATGATCAGTATCTGGATCAGTATCTGCCACAGAACCAGCATGCTGCCTGCCAAGGCCTCCCTGTCATCCACACGTTACCACAGTTACTGTACCACGTGAGTTGACTGAAGCTCATGTGGTTCTCATGAGCCCACTACTTGAGCTTGTCCAGGCCCCTACAGATGGCACCTCCTCCTTCATATGTAAAATATTGTTATTTGTATTGAAAAATTGCAAGTGTAAATCTGGAAAATGTTAGTTCCAGGATTAAAAATAGGTGTGACATGGTAGAAGTAAGGTAGGAAGGAAAGGAATGTATAATGTATATTTTTCCTTTTATTTTCGTTATTGCCAAATTCTTAATTTTATGATGAAGAGCTACTCATAGAAAATATATTTCATTAATAAAAGGGTTGGTGATCTTCTGTAATAAGCCTTTTCTTTCCTTGTGAAAGATCAGTTCTGTGAAAAGTCATCACTGAATGTGTATGCGTCATCTACTAGTTTCTCTCTCACCTGGTCCTTTAAGTTCAACAGAGAAAAAAAAATGCAAAACAAGTACATCAGACAAAAATACATTGATTGTACTTATTTTGCATATACCAGAGTTTCTACCTCCTTCTAAAAATGTGCTCACTAGCTCACAGAATCATAGAATTAGCTGACTTAGAATGAACCCATTAATATCATCATAGTCCAACTATTGACTCTGCACAAGACTTCCCAAGAGTCACACCACATGCAAGAGGGAGTTTTCCAAATGCCTCTTGAACTCTGTCAGGCTTAATGCTGTGGTGCTGAGCTGGGGAGCCTGTTCCAGCCCAGCCACCCTCTGGGTGAAGAACCTTTTCACAATATTCAGCCTAAATATCTCTGAACTCAGCTTCAAGCCATTTCCTTGGGTCCTTTCATTAGTCACAACAGCGTAGAAATCAGACCTGCCTCTCCTCTTTCTATCACAAAGAAATTGGAGACTTCAGTGAAGTCTCTCTTCAGTCCTCTATTCTCCAGACTGAAGAGACCCAGATACTGCCAGATGCTCCTCATACAGTTTTCCCTTCACCATCCTCATTGCCATCCTTTGAACACGAATTGCTCCTCTGGCATCCAAACCTGCCCCAGCCCTGGAGGTGAGGCTGCCCCAGCCCAGAGCAGAGGGGACAATCCCCTCCCTTGCCCGGCTGGCCGTGCTGTCCCTGATGTCCCCAGGACACGCTTGGCCCTCCTGGCTGCCAGGGCACTGCTGGCTCATGTTCAACTTGCCATGGCCCAGGAGCCCAGGGCCCTTTCCCTGGCACTGCTCTGCAGCCTCTCATTGCTCAGTCTGTCTGTACATCTCTGTGCACATGGAGTTGCCCCATCCCAGGTGCAAAATCTGGTACTCAGTCTTGCTAAACCTCATGCAGTTGGTGATTGTCCACCTCTTTGATTTGTCCATGCCTCTCTGCAGGGCTCAGAGTGCACAAATGCTATGACCAGGATATAACTCCACGAAAGCCATTTCAATACTGACCACCAGTCAAGACTGGTGGTTACACACTGGGCACATTAACTTGCACTCCAGCAGTTACATCCAGGCTAAGATTTTCCTGACATTTGATGGTATCCTGTGAATTCAAAATTCTCACATAAGGCTATATCATAACTGTAGCTTTATTATTCTCCAGTTATTAACACCTAGTTTATTTTCCCCAGGACCTTTCAAGAGACACAAAGTAAGTTGATATAGTTCCATATTTCTCATTAGTTAATCTACAGAGTGTGCTCCTTTTTGCAGTTCTTCCAATGTTGGTTGTGTTTTATGAGCTCTCAAAGGTATCTGCTAAGGGAATGAGATTATTTCAGACAGTCTTTCAACTAACCTAGGATATTTCTAAGGAGCACTTTCTTCTGTGCTTTTTTCCCTCATATTTAGAAAATTTTCTCTCAGAATTTGTCTAAATTAAGGGGTAAGAAAAGTATGGTGGTTGAAGCACAAGCAGCTCCTGATACCTTGGAAATTATGAATATTACCAAACGCAGACTGTTGTGGTTGTTAATTTAAGCTATTATTATTATTATTATTGTTAAACAGCATCACTGCTGTGATTCACTAATGGGGTAGTAGCTTTAAACCATCAAATTTTCTTTTGCTTTGCCAACCCCTTTTAAAGGACTTTTAGGAAGTCAATCAGCTAGCAGCTTGTATACAGGCAATGAACAGCATGCAAAATCTATATTTGAATTTTTAAAAGACTCTGAGACAGCTCTTGGTGGGCATCTTTTCATAGATACTTTGCAATTCCAGTGAAAAAACAGTAAAACTTCATCTGACTTATGGACTTTAAATGAAACTATTTGTACAATTTCAGTTAAATTTTACAGCTTTTAAAATTCTTTCCCAGCGGAAATGGTGGCAAATTAATCTGTCCATTTTCAGGGCCCCGTAAGGTAGTCATTGATATTCCAAGGCTCCTGACTCAGACAGTGGCAATAAAAAGCATGTCTAATTTATCCCAGAGTAAAGAATTTTGCTTAAGGCAGATTTGGTCACTCATATGTAGGCTGTCTGCAACAATGTTTAATTTACATAAAGGTCTCCAAGGGAGTTATTTATATATACCTTCTTTAGTGCAAAATATAAGCTACACATGTGCATGATATCTTTTGGCCCATGTACGGCCCAAAATATGACTTCCATTACATTCAGGTAATTAAATGCAATTAAAAGATATTTTACTTGGATGTACAATAAATATTTAGTGGTCAACAGAATATATCTATCAAAAATGCCAAAAGAAAATGCTATCCAAAAAGTAGCAGCCCACCATGAAACCACTTCATAGTGACACAGGGGCTGACCTGTCAGCCACCTGCCAGCAAATAGCATATTTTTCCTATGAGGTCTGCAAGCTTTTCTCTTGGACGAAGTGTGCATTAGTATGCACCTGTATCACTGCTCAGGAACCATTTTTGACAACATTTTAAAATAAATGTCTTTTTAAAAATTGGAATGTATTTTAAAAAATATATTTCTCATTGTTTTTGGAATGGTGTAAACAAGATAGATGAATAAATGGTTAGTTGTTGCTACCTGTGAAGCTCTACACTAATATGAGAAAGAACAATTTTTCAGTTGAATCTTAGAAAGACTTTTGAGTATATACTAAATACTACAGCAAAACAATAAATTTACAGAAAATCTAGGATTTTTAGAACTTCTCAGGGAAATTAATAGAAAAAGGCCTAAAATACCAACATATTATTCTACAGGCAGTGGATCTTCAGAAATGAAGAAAAAAAGACAAAGGAGGAAAATCATAAAAAATATTCTTTAGAGAACAAGAAAAACAGAATCTAAAATTCAGCAATAATATTCTATACTTTGATGCACAAAAGCAAATTTTTTGTAAAATCTCCTCAAATATGAAAATCCAGAACATTCAGACTTATACAGTGAAATGTAACTTCTATGTATGGCATTGTGTATATTGCAAATAAAGTCACTTGTTAATTATCCTCCCATGCTTCTGGGAGACAACCTCAACTTTATGGCCAAAACTTCAAAGAACAATTATTCATGAAAAGTCTAATACACTTACAAAACAACTGAGGAGAGTTTAAAAGTTTCATCGATTTTATGATAATTAGATAATTACAGGAAACCCAGCTTTATTTCTTATCCAAAATCAGACTTGAAAGCCTTTGCAGGACTTTGTGAATCAGTCAAATGATTCGGGAAGTTACCATACTACATAATTTTGAGTCCATTTTTCCTGTGATGTACACACTTTTTTTCTTAAAAGATAAAGTAAAAGTTAAAAAGTTGTGACAAAGATTTCTTGAGCATAGAAACAAAGAAATGAAATAATTAAAAAACAATTAAAAGCACCTTTTCATCTCTTTCCTCTGCTCTTTTATAGTGACTTTAATTTTGTTCACATTTCTATGCACACAATTGTCTGTTTGCTGCATTCTTTTTGGTGGTATGAACCCATGGCTTTGTTCTATTCCTGTTTTATTTTAAACCTCATGGAGAGTTATCTCGTCACAGTATTCTCAAAAATTTAAGTAGCCCACATTTACTTGGTCTTAAAAACAGGCTTTAAAAATCCAGTCTAAATATTGAAATTCTTTTTCAGAGCCAAAATTGAGAAATGGCTTTTCCCAATGGAACCTTGTAAATATCAAAAGATTCAGCTTCCACTGAAATACATGATGTGTGTAAAATTAGACAAGTTAATTCAGTTGCTAGCAATATAAGCAGTATTCAAGATTATGTTGTTATCTCCATATTCAAGTATGGAGATAGTCTTACAGTTTAAGACAGAGAATATTTGAAAGGTATTTTGAACATATATGTGAATGCCTATATATTTTTTTACAATCTTTGCAGATGTATCCACAGAGACATAAACTTGAAAAAATCATGAAAAAATCATTCTACTTTCCAGTTTGTATTGTGGATTTGTAAAAGGATCACAGAATCACAGTATCATGGAATCATTTCTTTGGAAAAGAGCTCCAAGATCAAGTCTAACAGGTAACCCAGCTTTGCCAAGTTCACCACTAAACTACGTCTTGCAATGTCACATCTACATGTCTTTTAAATACCACCGGGCTTATCACTAGTGAGCCTGGTTTGATCTCCTCTCCTTCAAATCAATGAACCTTGCTCAAAAATCCCTTTCCTCCATTGAAACAGGTGTACTCTGTCTGTTACCAGCAGGCTTGGTGTCAAGTAAACTGACTCATGATCAAAGAACCCAAAATTCTGCCAGTGACACCAGTCTCAGAGGCAAGAATTGATTTACTGGGTCTCTGCTTCCTCCTTAACCATTCCCTGTGACTGAAGTAGGACACTACTCTCCTTTAACCAGTTCTACCAAGCCTTCGAAATCTCTCTCACATTGCCCTTGGATTTTTTGTTACAACTTCATCTCTACGTACCAAAAAAAAAAAAAAAAAGAGGGTTGAACCAGGGTAGGAACACTTCTCTTCAGATCTTTAACCCAGGCCCCAGGGAGCCAGCACACTTCCCTAAGAAATGGATCCACTGAGTATATTGGGCCTTCTGTCCCCTTGAGAAGGGAGTCTCTCGGCATTCTGAAAATAACTTTTCTACTCTTTTTTTTTTATAGACTCTTTTTTTCTATGCAGTCACTTGTTCTAAATTACCTCAAACTCCAGAGAAGGAAATTACTCCTTAAATTTATCATGTTCTTTACTTGCTGCTGCTTCTCCTTCTCCTTCTCCTTCTTCTCCTTCTTCTCCTTCTTCTCCTTCTTCTTCTCCTTCTTCTCCTTCTTCTTCTCCTTCTTCTCCTTCTTCTCCTTCTCCTTCTCCTCCTCCTTCTTCTTCTTCTTCTTCTTCTTCTTCTTCTTCTTCTTCTTCTTCTTCTTCTTCTTCTTCTTCTTCTTCTTCTTCTTCTTCTTCTTCTTCTTCTTCTCCTCCTTCTTCTTCTCCTCCTTCTTCTCCTCCTTCTCCCCCTTCTCCCCCTTCTCCCCCTTTTCCTCCTTCTCTTCCTTGAAGGCAGGATGCTAAGCAAAGTTTGTCATTTCCCATTGATACCAGACTAGGATTTCTCAAAGGTCATTCAGACTCAGATGTGGCATTATAAACATGAAGGTGAGGTATTCTAATAAACACATTTTGTTGGCCTTTAGAAACACATACCGGCCTGTGAATCTCTTTCTTTCAAACCCAAAGGAATGTGTAAGCAAGTACAAATGAAAATTAGAAATGTCAAATTTCTAATTTCATTCTAAAATGTTTAATCACTCGTATTCTTTTTCTCATATTGTTCTGGGTTGTTTGGAGTTTTATTTGTCTACTGGATTACATATTTGATTCCACCCTGATGCCTTGAAAAAAATTTTGCGTTTGAAATTTTCAGCAGCGTACTGTCAGGAGTGACAGGGAGAGGACTGGGACATCTGTGTTGCTCTGTAGAAGTGAGAATTCCACAGGTGCTTTTCATCCCATAACCTTCTATGTCCTGGTTGAGCACACCCTAATTCACAACACAGACGGACTTACTCTGAAGTGGCTCACACAAGATATGATAGCTGCACACAGCAAAGTTTCCTGGGCAAGCTTGGTTTTGACAGCCAGGGAGATCCAGCCACTGCACAAATGACTGAGTAAAGAAGCAGAGCCCTTAGCTTTCTGCATATGGTACCATTTATTTGGACATATTAAAGGCCTGGGAGATGGAGAAATATACAAGTAAGAAGGAGAACAATTTCATGTTGGGATTTTGATCATTTGCTTCTTTTGATATGAACCAAAGGCTTTTTAAGATCAATAATAAAAGAATTATAGACTCCTGAAAGGGCTTTTTCTGTCCTGGGTTTTCTGTTATTGAATAAGCATTTCAAAGAGTATTAGATTTATTTTGTTTCAGGTCAGAATAGCTTTTATATTCACAACAATTTTGGTGCTTTCATTGAGCTAGGGAGGGAAAAAAATGCATCTTCTGGTGAGTCACAGGAAGCAACATGAGTTAGGTGGGCTAAGAGTTTAAACTTGAAGGAACTACTCTAAAGATCTGTCCATGGATGATTTCCTGTCTCACCCTCTGGAACTTGATTTAAACAGATCACCAGGTTTTTATGTCTTCTGACATCCTCCTACCCATCCTAAAGTGAAAGTGAGGGGAAGTCACAGGTGAAACAGTTTGAAGGGCAAGACAATATGAGGAATTTCATTTTCTCCTTCACTTAAATTGAGGTTCTTTGGTTCACTGTTTCCCAAGAACTCCAGTTTCTGAGTTGCCATAAAGAGCAGATCAGAGCACGTCTCTGTCACAAAAGTGTCCAAGAAGCATGCTTAATTATTAGTAATTAGATTTTGTCTTCATTGAATTGATTGGTATTCAACAAAATATTTTTTGGCTTGTGACCACTGTAATCATTATTTTTCCAAGGTATATTTTCTACTCAATATTCACCCTCTTCACTCAGTTGTGAAACCTTATGTTAACTTTTACAGTTTTAAAAAACAAGGTAAATTTTCCTAATCACTGCCATTGCAATCCTATTACTTTCCAAGCATATTTCTCCCGAAGTGTTAGAAGCATATAGAATTGCTCCTTCGTCCAGTTCCATTGTCGTGATCTGATATTAAAATATCTTCCCTCCTCGGTCCAGAAAATGTCTCAAGACAGACTTCAGAGAATTAAAATAACCACACCAAGATTTACTAGCCAATTAATAAATTCCTGTTTCTGCTAACCCCAGCCTCTGTAGCAAATAATCTTTCTTTGAACATCTTTGTATAGCAAAAAACATCTAACATTAAAATGTCCCCATTAGGGAAGAAGAAAATCTAAAGTCAACTATGTCTAGCAATATAATAACTAGTATTTTTTTTCATCTTAAGAGTATGTACCTGAATGTCATGTTCCTAAATCTTTTTATACAAATGCTTATTGTTAGGAGGAGGTTTCCAGATATTTCAGGTTCTTCATATATAAAGGGAGTGATGGAGAAGGGAAATACGTGTGTGGAATATCCATGTGGACATATTCCCTGGGCAGGAATAAAGGTACTACATCATGAGTGTGGGAGGGAAGTTTAACATCTCTCTGAATTCCTCAAAAATTCACATTTGAAGCTTTTTATGCCTTTTTATTTTTTTTAATGATGTTCTCTACAAATAAAAAAATATATACATTAATCTAATCCTTTATCGAATAACAATTTAGTTATCCATAGATTATTTTAGATATAGGGGAAGGAAAGTACGTTTTTCTACTGATGTATAAGCAGAATAGTTAACCATATTTTTTTTCTATTATTAAAGTTATAGGGGAGAAATGCCTTGAAAACTGATATTTACATGAAGTTCAACACTTCACTGTGATACGGGACTTAAGAAGATTATTTGGACCTTCAAGAGAGATCAAAATGCACAGGAGAAGAATTCTAGTTGAAAAATGGAGCTTAACATCATTCTGTACTATGTGCAAATTCAAAAGTGTTAGAAACAAAAAAAATATCTTTTTATCATGGGAATCATTTCAATTTAGGAAACTGCATATCTGTTGGGTGATAAGTATCTTGCCCTAAAATACCAGTAAGTTTGTTAAATTTATATTCAATTGATATTCATGAATAGCAAGAGAGACTAAGCAAGCCTTTCAATGTTTTTGATAATGTATTCTCTGTGGAGGAGTGTAATCATTGTGCAATGAAAACTAATACAAAAGGAAAAACCTACATCTGACAGTCTGAATAATATGCTTATTCACAGAAAGCATCTTTAAGATATCCTTCACAGATCATTAGCTTCATGGGATTAGGAATGAGCCTGCATAGATTTAGCGATGATCCCTCTCCTCAGGATATTGTAACAGGTATGAAACCCTTTCCAGGCCATATGGTGACAGAGGGCAGCACTCTTTCCCAGGGGCCTTGTCAGACTTAGCCACAATCTATTGTCAGGCACAGTTGGTGAAATCTGATTCTCACTTAGTTTAGTGAAACAGAAGTCCCCTTAAAGATAGTATCAAGAAGACAGCAATCGCACCAAATGACTTGCATTCTGTCAGTCTGCCACTTTCCTCACAAAATCCCATATGTGATTACTACAAAGTATATATGCTTCTACTTTTTTTTCCTTCTAAAAATTATTCATATTTATGTATAAATATATGTGGTATATAATATATACTGGTATCTATTATAAAATTCAACTTCCTTTTCACGAGTCACTATGTCCATACATACAACAGGAGTACAACTAAGTGACTGGAAAACAAAATGCTAATGTGATCCCAAACTATTTCTGTGTTTTGGCAGAAAGTCTAGTAAATAGCCCTGAATTTTTCCATCATGAATTTGGATTATTCCATCCTGTAAAATGAATTTTAAATTCATTATGAGAATATACACATTCCATATATTCCCCAGGAGATGGAGTCTTATAAAATATAATTTTATGATGCTTTTTAAAGCAAATAGAATGGTTGAATCTATATATCATAGCGTTTAAAATAATTCATATAAATAGATTATTTGTAAACTGCGAGGGGATTGGTGGGGCACAAGAGTTTTATTCAATAGAATACTCATTTTGTTTCGAAGAAAACTGATGGCCTTACATAGTACACAGACCTTAGTCAAATTAAGTGTTTAAGGCTGTGCTTTGTCTACTGCTTACAAGTCCAACACAAACTGACTTTCACAATCCCCATGTGCTGTCCTGAGCTATTGTTCAGAGCACAAGCCAAAGCAGATGAAACTTTCTCTCACCAGTAGTTCACTCCACCCTACTGACAGCAGCAACAAAATACAGAAAGGCATGACAAATACTTAAATCCAGCTAAAATTAATCAGGAGCTCAATTAGGCAGAAAGTAATTACTGAACCTGTAATTTGACTAGCACACAGCAGCAGATGTTCCTACTCTTGCATATAGTGCCATGGGACCTTTAATTAGCTGAAAATAACCTCGTATTTGGAATTCACTTCCCATCCTATTGGTCAATAATACTTTTAGTTTATTGAACTGTGAGGCCCATGTGTTTTCCTCTGCTGCAATATATTGGGAAAACTCTAGTGCATGATGTTAAACATATTTTAGCTTCAGTTACCACATTTTTGCAGAATTAGGCTTACAGGAAGGAGGCTTACAGGAATTAGGCTTACTGTGGCACAGCTTATATGAGTTATCAAAAGGTTAAACACAATAAGGATCCTTTTGAAAAGCATATCATTCCTATTTTTATAAAACCACAGTTTTAGATGTCACCCTGGATAGTGCACATCTTCCACCATATCCTCAACATCTTCTTTCAGACGCAGAAATTCAGTGAAGACTCACAAAGAAACATCAGTTGCTAAATAACTGACCCCCTTTTATTTTCAGTATGACAGTTTCCCAGGAAAAATTTCTCTTTGTGCAATAAAGAAATAAGTTGTTATTTTTCTGTGTCCAACAAGCTCTCGTACTGCAATGATGTAACTTAAAGCCTCATATCAAGCTAAATACCTTAAAATAAAATAAAAACACTATTTGAATGAGGGTGGATGGGGGGTTTTCTCCTATTTACCTGTTTTTCTCTAGAAAATAAAGTCCTGTGTTCACTAAATCATATCTCTGTTGCCATGGAAATTGTGGAGATTTTACACCTTGGCATTTTGACTTCATTTCTGGATCAGATAGGAAAAGCAGATAGTACAGGACAAGTTGGACTAAGAGGGTAACACAATGATTTAAACAAAAACATCTCTCATAATTAAACCAAGATGTCAAGGATATTCATGGCAAATACAGAAATAAAGTGAGTTGATTTCAATGGAAATATGAAGCACTATAATATAAGAAGGCTTCTATTTATATTTTAGGCCTTGAAATTATTATAAATTGCACAAAAGAAACCCCCACTTTTTTTCTGATTAAAAGCTTAGTAATATTACCTAATCATATTTTATCATATTGACAGGCCATGGAGGAGTTACCCAAAGCAGGTTAAACCCATCTTTCAATGGATTAATACTCAGGCCTGTTTTAGCCCTACACAGTATTAAGACTTAAATTGTTTTGCAGAGTGGAATTCTACTCTTAAGATCTACCTTAGAAAACTAAGTGAATATTGAATTTGTGTGAAGTTTTGATTTTTATTCAGCCATAAGACAACCAAATAACATTGATTATCACAGTAATCTTCTGTTCTAATACTAAAACAGCATAAAACATAAATGTGTTCAAAATAATCAGCAGTTATTTAAGTTAGAAAATATGGAAACAGTTGCCATGAAATGTCTTTTATTCCTTAATTTTAAATATATTTTGGCAAATGAAGATAGCAAATTTCTTTTAAAAGGAAGAATGCATGTATGTCATTGGCAGAGATCAAATGAAACTATAATTATAAGTATGAAAAAGATCATTTAATCTGGGTTAATAAATCATGCTATGAAAGAGCTTCTATACAATGGGTAGCTGAGGGAAAGGACATTGAGCAGACCCCAAAGAATTATTGTACTGAAGTTTATTTCTCACACTGACTATATGCTCATTAGTAGACATGCATTTCAGTCATGCTGTCCTGTTTTTCTCAAGAGTTGCCTCAATATACAAAATATGGAAAATAAGAATCTTGTACTATGCTCTTGAACCAAGTCCCACGTGGGGCAGAAGGAGGGAAGGTAGACATATATGGTCAAAATTTGATGCCTAAAGAAGACTCAGGGAATTGCAGATGACACTGGAACTTAGGCTGTATTGTGAACTACAATATGTGTGTTGTGGGGGTTGCCTTACTGAGGAACCAGTGGCAGTATTTATGCTGGGGCAGAATATTATGGGCTTTCTTTATTAGACTTTGGTATTTTTATCATTGCTGTCAAGCTGAGATATGTGACATACTGCAAGGAAAGAGATTTCAGTTATGTTGAAGTCTATGGTAGGTCCACAGGAATTATTTTGATTTTTATAAAAGGGGAAACAATGAAGACTATAAGAAACTGTTTTAAATAAAAAGGAGAAAACAAGCTACAGCATCAAAGAAAGGAGTAAGGAGAACACAAGCTACAGCATCAAAGAAAGGAATAAGACATCAGCTACACCAAAGTCATCTTCCAGTTGTCCACTGGACAGGGAAAAGGGTATAAAACAACATCTGCTTATTTAGTGGAGGTCTACACCACATCCAAAAGAGGGAAGATCCTTCAGACCCACTGCCATACAACAACATTACAAAAAGAAAGTGTGTATTCTGGCTTACATAAATCCACTTATCATAAGATTATGCAATGTCACAGAATGAATGTGCATGGCAATACTCCTAGTCCGGTCCTGCTAGGCACCTCTGTGCAATTAGACTGGTTGTTATCTATGTAGGTTATCCAGTCTAACAAGAGTAATAATATCCAGTTAGAAACAGCAATAGAATAATTTCTTAAATGAGTCTTTTTAAACAAACCCTAGAACTAGAAGCTCCTCTAAACCCTGGAAACTGTTTTCAGGAACACTAAGAACAAGTAAATTTTCAAGAGTAGTCAGCATGGCTTTGCCAGTCAGAAGCCATACTTGATCAATTTGACAAACTCCTACGACAAAGTGGCTGTCCTTGTGGAAACAGAAAAGCAGTGAATTACGGAGGTGGTTTTTGACACCGTCTCACACCAGATCCTCATAAACAAGTTGGTAATGTACAGGTTAGTTAAGCCGAGAGGGAGGTAGGTTGAAAACTGACTGAATGTCTGGGCCCAGAGGCTGGTGATCAGTATCTCAATGTCTAGCTAAAGGTCAATAACTAATGCTGCAGCTCAGGATTCAGTACTGGTTCAGTCCTCTTTGCTATCTTCATTAATGATCTAGAAGATGGAAGAAAGCATATCCTGAGTCAATGTACAAATGACACAAACTGGAAAAGAGTGGCTGATGCTCCAGAGGTCTGTGCTTCCAACCAGAGGGACCTTGGCAGGTGGATAAACAGGCTGCCAGAAACCTAATGTGGTTTAATAAGGAGAAGTGCAAGTCCTGCACCAATAGAGGAACAAACCCAGCTGGGGGACCACCGAGCTAGAAAAGCAGCTGGGCAGATAATGACATGGGATTCCTGTTAGACACAAAAATGAACATGAGCAAGCAATGCGCCTTGGCTGCATAGAAGGCCAACAGCTGGGCTGCATTAAGAAGAGTATTGTCAACAGATTGAGGAAGGTGATCTTTTTTCCAGCCCAAAGCTGGAGAGGCCACATCTGGAGTACTATGTCCTGTCCTGATCTCTTTGGTACAAGAGAGAGATGGAGCTACTGGAAGGAGTCCCAAAAAGGACCACAGAGATTATTAAAGGGCTAGAGCACCTCCTACAGCAGGAAAGGCAAAGAGATTAGGACTGTTCAGCCTGAAGAACAAGAGCTTCAGGGAGATCTTACCATTGTGTATAGGTACCCAAAGAAAGAGTGCAAAGAAGGAACCAGGCTCTTTTCAGTGCTGTGCCATAATCAGACATGGGGCACTGAGCATAAACTGAAACACAGAGGTTCCCTCTGAACATGAGGAGACACTTTCTAACTTTTTGCTGGACAAGCACTACAATAGGTATCTTGGAGAGGTTGTGGAGTCTCCAGGCTTGGAAATATTCAAAAGTTATTTGAACTCAATCCTGAGTAATATTCTATAGAGTGGGGACTCTGCTAGAACAAGGTGGCTGGATCAGATAACCTCCAGTGGTCCCTTGCAAACTTATCCATTCTGTGATTCTATAAAACCCAGATATTTTGAGCTCTCTTTATGTGCCTTATAGTCCAGCTCCTCAATTATCCTGGTGTCTCTTCTCTGAACTCACTCCACTGTGTCAGTGCCCTTGTACTGTGGAACCCAAATCTGGACAGATGACAGCACTTAGAAGAAGTAATAAATAAGGGTGAAGAGTCACTTTTCTCAACATACACAGTATGCTTTTGCCAACAAAATCGAGTGTGCTTGCCAAAGGTATCTTCCTTGGAAATTTGATTCCTTACTCCTCCATTTTGTGTGAACACAGAAAAGCATGGTCAAAGAATTTTTATGTTAGTGTATAGAAATTAAAGTTCCCAAATATTAAGGTCTTAATTATCCTTATGTAATACATAGAAAAATATTTGGAATGGTCAATTTTCAAATATAGCATGATTTTTTTTTTTCCTGAGGAAAAAATGATCTCTAAACATCTGATTTTGTCAAGGTTTTTTAAGGAATTCTATTTTTAACCCTCTTGTGTGTAATTATTTTATTTTTGCCTACATAAATATAAATAAAAATGAGCCCAAATTATAGTAAAAAAATAAGCCTGTCTTTCAAGGTATGATTTCTAGTTTTTAGAAGCCTGGTGCTTCTGATACTACTTAAAAGTGAAAGAGGGAAGGTCATGACTGTCCTTACTGCAGAAATAAGCTTATCAATGGGAAGGGAGAGAACCCTTTTGGCCTTCTCTTGATAACACTAACCACTCCACTACAGAGCCTGTAAAAGTGTTACCACCTTAGCACTGCCCTTTTCCTTCACAGAACCCTGAAAGCAGAAAATGAACACAAGTGCAGCGTAAGCTGCTGCTGATTTGTCCTCTTCAGCACTCATGAAAAGGGTTCTTTCTGTAAGGTGCTCCACCTTCTTTCATCCTTATTTCTGTGCACAGGAAAAAGTGTAGGAGGACAACCTTACACCCACACTGGCTGGTTAAATCAGATACATGAAGCAATCCAACACCAGAGAAAGCCAGGACATGGAGAAAATATGCTGAAGACCAAGTATACATATGTTGTACCTCAAACTTAATAGTTAAGCTTGCTCTAGCAACCATGAATAAGCATTTAAGTAGTCACTTAATACTGACAGGCAGCAGATGTTATCCTTTAAAAAAGAACTTTCTTTTAACAGCAAGATTTCCTCTGAAAGATTTGAGATAACATCAGAGACCATACAAATTATTTTCAGTATGTTGCTGCACCATATCTCCAGAAGTACTTTTAAATCATTTGTGCAGCCAAAAAGAAGTAGCAGTTTATTATTTATTACTATCCAAACTGAAGCAATTAAACTGTCAAGCATTCATGGCCATCCAAATTTACAATTCATCTATCATTAAAAAGATACAATCATACAAAAGCCATTTAATGGAGTTATTCCTTCTTTGATTTGTGAACTTGCATTATGTCTTATGAGATGTTCATAGCCAATAAACAACAAGGATTTCATTCACAGGCCACAGTATCATTTTTCCATAAAATTATTTTCTTACACGTCTTCCTCAAGCCCAAGAATAGCCTGCTTCTTGTATTGAAATCTTTCTGCTGTTTTTCTAACAAATATAATCAAATAGATAAGGATAGATTTGTGTGATTTTTGTGAAAAATCTTACAACATAAATCTTTTTACTTCCTAAGGAGTATATAGAACTAGTAAAAGTTTACAGGTCCAACCTTGATACTGTGGCCAAGATGTTTGTGAACCTTATTTAATAGTGCCAAATCAAGTTGTATTTTTCAAAGCTCTGTCTATAAGCAGTTACATATATGAAAAAAATTCATCACATTTGTTCCCAAATCAATGAAAATATATATACTGAGAAAGGCAGTAAATATTTACATCATATTGAACAATTCAACTCTCTTCGCTTACTAGGTCTGAGAAATGATTTATTTTGTGGATCCATGGTGGATATGCCCTCATCTGATTCTTATAATACTGCTTAAGTCTCTTGAGTTTGTGAAATATCATTTAGGTCAATTAGATGAAGAAGAATCAAAAGAAGTGTTCAGTAGCTAAGACAAGATACACTGAATAAATGTACCCATATATTGCAGTAAGGAAAAAAAAAAAAAAAAAAAAAAAAAAAAAAAAAGACAAAATAGACTATTTCATTCTAGACAATAAATCCTTGCTGCTCACCTGGATCCTCAATTTTGGTCCTTAACTCAGAAACTGATTAGGGGAATATGATAATTCAGGAAATTAAGCAACACATGCAGACTAGATTCACAGCAGGCATTTTTTCCAATACAGCAACTGGCACAGCTGGTCTCCAAGTGCAAGTAGTGGCACAGCACTAGGTCCTCCACTTCAAAATCACTCCCCAGTATATCAGGCATTTCATGCACTCCAGTCATGAAAAGAAAAAACAACCAACAAAAAACAGAATGTTGCACACGATGTACTCTTTTCAGTTGTCTGTTCAAGTGAATGAAAAAATGCTGAAAAACACACATCTTAAGAATAATGCTTTTTACAGGTCGTCCAAAAAAAGATGTAGGCACAGAGTATTCTGTACAAGATGACTTAGAGTTTGGAACTTGAATACTTAGAAGTTGTTCAAAAAGTATAACATGAGTTATAAAACTTGTAAAGATAAACAAACAGGTTAATATAGAAAAGTGGCTGTACGAGTATTTTTACCAAGTTTAGCTTCTGTCTAATGTCATGAATAACGGATAAGTCAGTGTAGTTTAAAAGCCTCTTTGTGTAACTTAGAAAAACTTGTGTCTAGTCTCAATGACATGCCACTTTTCAAATGTTATTTTACATTCCATAACTTATACAACATCGCAGCCAGTTCCAGAAGATGGAGATGTTATGAATAATACTGTGCAGAAATGTTTACATGAACTTTGCAGTGGTATATAGGTGATGGCTATGACAAGTTCTACTTCTGTAGATACATAACTTACCCAAAAACCTCTCACAGAACCAAATGCAACAATGTTTTGCACCACTTTTCTAAGGGCATCAGAATAGCCAATAGCCTTAAGAGATGCTGCGGTTAGATAGAAAGTCCAATGTCTTCTAAAAGAAAATATTAAGTTTTGCATATTTGTTTCATTTTCTCCAAAAGGATGATCCTGGTTCTTCAGAGAGATAATGTAAACAGTGAAAAATTCTGTGTTGGATTTCCTCTTTCTCACATTTAAATTTCATCATATTTGAAGAACATAGTGGTACTGTGTCTGGAAGCACAGCCTTATGAAACTTAGAAAGTCTATCACCACCTCCCTATGAAATTTAGAAATATACAGAATCTGTTATTGCCTTCATTTGTCTTGGATTTGACAATGGAGTGGCAAAATTTATGAATGATTTATCCTTATGAATGGTTTTTTGGACCTTCTTCACTTCAGAAATCCCATTTCTTATTGAACTGTGTTATTTTGTTTAGAAATCTTCCCCATTCTAAGGCTGTAATTCAGAAAGAAGAAATCTTTTTCCTACAAAATATTTGTTAGGTGCTTAGGACAAACCAAAGTGCTACTTTGCCATTACAGCTAATAATAACAACTATGCATAGTAATGAATGAATACTCATAGCTTATCTCTTTCTGTGGCTGCTGTATATACATGAAAACTAGTATAACGGCACTCAACAATATGGCATTTTCTTTTCTCTAAATGTGAAGTATGCTTTGGAGAATGCCTATAGAGTTTATGGGAATTCAGTATTCTCAATGTGTTCTGAGCTGAGCTGTATGAATTGAGCTGAAAATGGTTTAGATCTTCCCATGAAAAATCAAAGTCAGTTTAGATACAGATCTCGAGGTCTGATGAAGGTCTTTGCTCTCTAGGGACGTGGGGAAGGTGTTGACCACAGAGTAAGAGCAATGCCATGTCTCTGAAAAAGAGTAGCAGGATGGAGTTTGCCTCCCAAAAACAGGGGTGACAGACAGGTCTCACTGCAGGCACTGTGCCATCATCTTTCTTCTTCCCACACCACAGGAACAGAAATAGATGGAGAAACATCCAGATCTGGGAAGCCATATGATGTCATGTGCCAAACTGCTCAGATCACTGCAATTTTGGGAAGACTTAGAGAACTCTAGACTACATGAGAAATTTTAAAATTAAAACACAGAAGCAACTTATTAAATTAGATATACAAAGGCTTTTTCAAGAGAATGAGAATTTTGAGTAGTTATTTTGGTGAGACAAACCAATGAGTGAGATGACTCTTCAGTTTTGTCTTTCCTTAGTCCAAGTCCTGGAGAGGTAAATGGTGTATTACAGCCTCTGGAAAACAGGCAACAGACATCACTCAAATTTTCCTTCAGCATAGTTTACATGCTTCTTGCCTTGACCATAGCCTCAACTAAACACAATATGAAGTTCATTATAAAATGTGGTATTTGTACCTCCTAGCTACTCTCCATGTTTCTGTATCTGGCCCCAAAAAAATATTATTAAATGTAGATTAGGATAAGGCTTAGGGTTTTTTTCTATATTACTACAAAAAACCACATAGACATTGAGAAAAACTGAAGATCTTCAACATTGGAATCTTAGATACATTAGCAGCTAGTGGCAGATTAAGGTTGCAAACTTGATGTCACTGAATCAACAACAGCTTTTGGGAGTTTTCAGCAAGAAGAGGTTAACACTTTTAGGCTTGTTTTAGTCGTTATTTAACAAGATTAGAGACTTAAGAGCACTTTCTAGTTTTACTTTTGATATTTATCTGTGTTCTACATAAACACCCTTTTAAAAGTCTACTTATCAAGCCCAGGCAAGAATCAATTTTTCAAATTATGTGAATTAATCTAATTTATGTATTTGTCCTTCTTTTTCTTACACAGTTATATTCAGATCTTGGCTATCTGGAATTAATTTTTTTGTCTGGATTTTTTTTTAAATTTGTGAATTTATTAATGATTTTGATTTATGAATGAAAAGTAAGGTTTTTTTCCTTTGCCTAAAACGTCTTCATAAATATGTGCGAAGGCGGTAAAAAAATGTGATTTTCATTCACTTCTTCCTTCCTTGCCTTTAGAAAGACTGACTGGGAAAAAAATCATAGGAAGCATGCCCCGACATTACAAAAGGCTATTATAAGGCCAGGTTATTTGCAACATTAGGTTTTCCCATATAATATCATGTATCCACACAAAGCTTATCAAAGAACCATGACTTCGGTCTCAGAACACTTTTTCATGAGTTTTTCTAGTTTATCGTATTTAAAAAGAGAAGCTCACCAGAAAGAGGCATGACCTTTGAAAAATACAGCATGTGGACTACAGGCTCAAAAATCACAATACATTTCTGACTGAGAAATCAATAATGGCTTGGGAACAGATTTTTGATCTGGATGGGGGGGTGGGGGTGGTTTTTTTAAAAGAAGAAAATAAAAAGAAATATATATTTATGGAAGAAATAACTTTCATCTGAGAAAGGGAAAAATCCTCCTAATGAAAAGAGTTATTTCATTTCAGGCCTTTGATAAAGAATATCTTTGCACAAAACAATATTTTAGCAAATAAATTTTTAAAAGGCGAGGAATTTCATAAACTATCTTTTGAATTATAAAGAGCAAACTTTTTAATAATAAATTACAGATCACTGTTTTGTTGGTTTTTTTCCTTTTTTTTACCAATTCCATTTCACAAGAATATCCGAAAGCATTATGAAGACCTACTATGACTTCACTGTGCAATATATAGCAAAAAGTAACCTCTTTGCCAAAGAAAGGGAAGAAAAGGAAAATATTTAAGAAAAAGCTCACTGTCCAGCATACAGGAAAGTCAAGGAGGAGTTGAAAGGGCTGGTAAAGGAAGAAAGAGGTAATTCCTACAAATATTGTTAGAAAGAGCAACATGATTATGTGAACTGAAGAATAATATGGAGCCA
Source organism: Zosterops lateralis (assembly GCF_965231275.1). NCBI lineage: Eukaryota > Metazoa > Chordata > Aves > Passeriformes > Zosteropidae > Zosterops > Zosterops lateralis. Next base: position 14,243,794 of record NC_139800.1, on the reverse strand, counting down.
AGTGGCTCCATATTATGTCAACACAGATCAACAGTGGTGACACCAGAAAGCACTTGGGGAAAGGACAATAGTTTTCCCTATCTTCAGTTCCTAGACCAAATGACCCAGAGGTTCTGCTCCTATGCTGGTCAGGGAAAGACCGACCAGAACCAGCTGATAGACTCACTGTGCAGAGGATATTGCACATAGAATGAGCTGAGAGGGAGCTAGCCCTCACTGTAGCCCATCTAACATATCCTAATCAGGTTTACCCTTTACAGTTAACAGAGTATTTGCTGTCTGATTCAGTCTTCTACCGATATAGACTTCTAACTTGTTTCATGACATCATCAACTGAACAACTCAGCTTAGTAAAAGCAGCCTTAGTCGTATTTTCATCTGAGGTTTGCAAGTGCAGTGGAAAAGACAACGGAGACCCAGAGAGAAGTAATAAAGGATAGGAGTTATTAAGTGAGAGGATATCAGCAGACAAGTTTTCTAACTATGCAGAAAGATTCTTGTCACAAGAATGAGAACTATTATTATCATATAATGGACTAGACTTCTTTTCTTTAAATAGACTTTCTGGTGAGAGCTTTTAAAGGCTCCTGGGTTTGAGCATTATACTTACGTTGTATCACATTTTATTATGTTAGTTCATTTAAAAAGGCACAGTGAGCCATGTACTGAAGTGTGCTGTGCCCCTTCAGTTATACCTACAACAGGATAGAAATTAGTGTGATTTTTCTATATGCATTTTTGTTTAGGTGGTTGGCAATTAGGAATACTTTGTAGAGGAAATGTGTTTTCTCTTGCTCAGCTGTTAATATAAAGCATAAAGGTAGCAGAAAGCATAAGTTTAGTTTTAAGCTGAGGAGGAAAAACACGCAACACTGGGGCAAGTGAAGTGTAGTTTTGCCCCATCTCACTTGACAGCCGTTGAAATCAGAAGCTGTGTATTTAGATAATGAGGCATATCACCAATTGCAACCAAGCCTTTCTTGCAGCAACTTCGTACAGATATAATTGTGCCACAAAGGTATGCTCTAATTATGCTAATCACGATGCCTTGGCATTCACTCAGAGGAGTCACTCTGTATTCATCGACTGCAAGAAAAGTGTCAGAACAGCATGCTGCTACTTGGCTACTTCCTTAATAGCCCACCAGCTTCTGTCAAAGGCTGAGTGTCCTGTTCCCAGTGCAGTTTGTCTAATATGATTTCTACAATTATTTTGTCAGTGTGATGGCTGAGGGGTGGTCTGCAAAGACTCTGGTCTTTTTTCTAATTGTGGGTGGTATTTGGCAGGCTCTAGAGCACTATAGGAAGATATTTTTAAAAAAAAAAAAAAAAAAAAGAACAAAAAATATTAATCATGAAAGGACAAAAAAACCCCAGAAAACCTTGTAATACACTGCATATGAAAATCGCTGAAATTGGTTGTCTGCTGTACAGTTGTGAAAAGTATGCTTATAAATATTCATAAGGATACTAAACTCTCTGTAGTGAAATATCATTTCACCTGTCACAAAACAATGAAGTTCTTTAAAAAATTTGAGTACAATATTAAATGGGAAATTACATGTGTTGGAGAATTCTAAAGCACAATATTCATAGGAGACAGGAGTACATTTTTCATCTTCCAGATAAAACAAATTTAAAATGAAAAGAAGGTAGTGATTTTCCAATATCTCAGTATTGTTTTCCAGCATGAGACATTTTAAAAGTCTGATTTATGTATTGCTACATACCTATGCTAAGGATTAAAGCTCTTTTTAATGTGCTTCAACAACTTTTCTATAAAATCATATTATATTAAATCAATAATGTTTATAGATTTCATAAATCTATCAGTATTTCATCTTTTCTTCATGTGAGAGAGTATTAATCCTCAATTTTTGTGAAACAGCTTAATAAGCCTATCTTAACACAAGGCTGATTGTAATTGCAAATTTTACAGCAGATTGGGTATTCCACCAGAAATCTGAAATAAAACTAAAGTAATACTATAGGGAAAGAAAAACCTATGAAAAAAATCCTATTTTCCTCCAATTTAGTGACTGTGTGAGATCAGAAAATATCTGGAGAATGGTAAGAAGGAAAACAATGTAGAATCAAAGCTACTCTGAGAACTGGCCACTCCATGAAGAAATATTGTCATCTTTTTATCCTCCCTCATTTTTCACAAATGGAAAAAAAAATAGTCTGCCACTTAATGAGAGTCCTTTCAAAAAGTGCAACTCATCCCTGAAATTTGGAGGCTTTGACTATCTCTGTGCAAAAAGGCGAGTTTTTCATGTATGGTAGCTCAACTACATTTCTGATAATTTCCATCTAGGCTGTGGAATTCAAAAATATTTTTGTAATTTATAAAGGTTAGATGAAAATTCAGTTGGATACAGAAGATTTTTTTTAGAAGAGTCAAAAGATTTCCAAATCAACTTCTAACACAACTTGCATGAGACAATCCTTTTCATTCAGCTGAATTTTCATATAACCTTTAAAAGATTACAAAAACACTTATGAAATGTGGCTGTATTTATCTTTAAAATAGAAGTCTTCATTATTTATTTTAAAAATAATTCATTTTTGTCCCAAATGAGGATGTATTTTTTTCCTTTTGTCTATGCAGATAAGTCAACTGTCAAGATAAATACTAAGAACACAGCAGAAAAATATGTTAATCCTCTACTTATTCATCTCTACAAGAGATTTAAATAGAAATTTAATATGGATATTGCTAGATTCTGAACAGGAGCCAAACTAATTCTGGAAAAGTGTTCTCTCTACATATTAACTACTGTAAAAATGCAGAGATTCAATCCTATTTACTTTACTCTCAAAATCTGAGAGAATCCTGATGGGTTTTTGTAGGGTTTTGTTGGTTCTTTTTTTTTTTTTTTTTTTTTTTTTTTTCAAAAATATAAAACCGAATAAAACTGATCACAAATCATTTTGAGTAGTTGCTCTATTTAGTCAAATATCAGAGACATTTCTGTGAGGGTATTTTATAGATTTCAGTTTTCCATCATTATTTAGCCTCTTACTTGATTAGAGATTTCCAGCGTAAGAAGTAACCTTTAGTAAAATAAAGCATTTTTTATATTTCATTAGTTCTCTTAGTTTTAACTTAACCACAGAACTACTGCAATGGCATGTATGATGATAAAGATAGTATGGTACCAAATACAGACAAATGTAAATATAGCAGCATAAATGACTGTTTTAATTAGTCACAAATCACATTTTTAGTCTAGGGGAAAAAATCAAGTTGGAATCAAATTGAAATCACTGAATTTGAGGTTTTTCCATATGACTTGGAAAGAATTATAATATGCTATGTTTGATACTATACCAAATTTTAATATTGCCAAAAATAAGCAGTTAGAGCATCAGTACAACAACTCTAAATCTATCCTAATATTGAGATCAGAATTTGGTCAGTCTGCTTGATTGACCTGAAGCAAACAAAGAACAGAAGCCTTGTGCTCTGTCATTATTGAACCTGTCATACTTTTTGCTTAAGGCTTATGTCTAGTACAGAATAAATAAATAAGCAAAAATCATGGGTTTCCAAAGAGGAATTATGCTTTTAAAATCAAAATAAAAATCAAATCAAAAGTCAAATATGTGTAGCATTAAAATAAAACAAAAACAAAAACCACACCCCCAACAGATTTTACATTTCACACTAAAATTGTGACGAATAGTCCTTTCTATTTTTCAGTATGTCTGATGGATTCAGACTACAGAAAAACAGATATCTTGTGTTCTTCTTTGAGTCAGCCCAGTTCCATAAAAATATGGTCCTATAAATATTCTCTATGTAATTATCTTTTTTCTTGTATTATTTTGTGTTTACTGTTATAATTGGTCTTTAGTATGATGTTCACTAGGCCTTATTTAATGTTGAAGGACATACTGTTTTTAAAGAGCAGAATTATTTGAGTGAATGTTTGTAGAAGACCAAAGCACATCACCACAATGAAATGTATTGTGTTCATTTAATTAAACACATGGGCTGACATAGGGTCAATGGGATGCAATGGTCTCATTACATGCCAGTCCCAAAGAAGACTCACTTGGGTGTACTGCATACCATGCTATAGAATTGTTTTCTGCATTATTTTCAAATCTAAGAGAAGCTTCACTGAGATTGTCAATAAACTATTATATTTATGAATTTTGTCCTTTTTATCTGTACTTTCATTCTACAGTGTTTTTTTACAAAGCTGTCTCCTTTCTTCTCTGAGGAATGTATAGTAAGAACAGTAACTGTACAGTCATTTTGGCCGCTGCCTCATGTTTATGGCAAATATAAGCATGCATCACAAACCTGTTAGATGTATATTGATATAAGTGTTACAATAAATGTGTAATGCATTAAATAGATAAGACCCTTTTTCCAGCACAGCTTTTTTTTTTTTTGACAGCTCATCAATAACTTCAGAATGAAGGGTCATAAGACAAACAATTTCCAGATTTTTTAAACAGAGTTCCTGTCTTTTTCTACAAATAGATCACATAGGTCTGATGGTTATTGGTATAAGTGAGCAAGTCGAGGATGTCAAGATTAGAGGCATGCTGGGCTGCTGTGATCATGCACTGGTGAAGCCTGCAATCCTGAGCATATGGGTTAGGTAAAGCCTAAAGTCAGGACCCTGAACTTCAGGGAAGCAGAATTCCAGGCTGTCAAGGAGATAGTCAGTGGGATTCCCTGGGAAACTGCCCTCAGGGACAAGGGGGTGGAACAGTACTAGCAGATCTGTAAGGAACTCTTCCATGGAGTACAAGAGCTGACTCCCCACGTACAAGAAATTGGGCAAAGAAGGCAAGAGACCAGCCTGGCTGTGCAGGGACCTCTCTGTCAAACTAAAAGGCAAGAAGCAAATGCATAGACAGCTGAAGCTCAGAGAGGAGACCTGGGAAGGCTGTAAAGATGAAGGTCAGTGGGAATGGGCTGAGGAAGGCCAAAGGCAAAACTGGAACTGAACCTGGCAAGAGATGCAAAGAATGACAGAAGGGCTTCTACAAGCATGTAAACCAGAAAAGGAAGGTCAAAGAAGGTGAATCTCCTCTGATAACACTGGCAAACTGGAAACAACAGATAAGTAGAAGGCTGAGGAGCCCACCTACAGTGGTTCCTCCCAGGTGTTGCCGGCTCCGGCCAGCCCTGGCACCACTGCAACACAGGGGTCTTTGAGCCAGTGAAGTGGAGTCACTACTAAGGTGCAGATGAATTGAGAGACGAGATTCTCCATCTCAGTGAGCAACTGAGGTTTATTCCACCTCAGGGCTGAGGCTTCGAGAAACGGAGAGACAGAAAGACGGAGAGACTGAGAGACCTCGAGCACCTGAGTGTTACAGTTTGTAAAGGGAGGAAGGAACACATGGGACGGCAGAGCATGGGGACCAATGACAGAGACTCAGGATGCATAATATAACTTATAGGAGAGGGAAACCCTGACTCTAACCAATCACCTGAGACTCTCCCCAGAAGATTCTAGACACTGGGAGAGGTCTCAGATTGACTGGCAGGGCCAGGTGCCATGTAAACAAGATTGACAGGTAACTGCTTTATGGTCCTAAGAATAGGGAGAATAAGGGGAAACAGGGCATGAACTATGCAACATTAACACATAACATATCAGCAAAGGATAACCATTATCACTCATCAACCCACTGCCACACCCACCAAACTTTTTACCACAGTCCTCAGTGACAACTCTTCCTCCCACACCTCTTAGGTGAATTGATAACAGGATGGTGACTGGGGAAGCAAAGCCCCTCCTACTGTAATTAAAAGTTAGGTTCATAACAACTTGAGAAATCTGAACATACATAAGCCTCTGGGAACTGGTGAAATGCATCCCAGAGCCCTGAGTGAATCAGCTGATATAGTTGCAAAATCACTCTCCAAGATATTTGAAAAGTCATGGCAATCAGGTGAAGTCCCAGGAGATGGGAAAAAGGGAGATATTGTACCCATCTTTAAAAAGGGTATAAATGCAACAGATTGTCCTAGAAGCTGGACTAAGGCTCATGGAGTACAGGGAGAGGATTTGAGACAGCCAGCATGGCTTCACCAGGGGAAGTCCTTCCTGACCAACTCAGTGGTAAGCAAATGATCAAGCAACTTCATCAGTGGACAAGGGAAGGATTACAGATGTCGTTTATCTGAACTCTAAAAATTTTGACACTGTTCCCAACAATATCGTCCTCTCTAAAATGGAGAGAGCTTTATTCAGTGAGTGGACTGTTAGATGGATAAGGAAGTGGTTGTACAGTCTCATCCAGAGGATGGTGGTCAATGGCTCCGAGTCCTGACAGACATCAGTGACAAGTAGTGTCCCTCAGGGGTCTCTGTTTAATATCTTTAACAACACAGACGGAAGGATCAATTGTACCCTCAGTGAACTGGCAGCAACACCAGGCTGAGAGATGTGGTTGACACACCTGAACAACAGGATCTCCACAGGGACAAGGTCCACTGTCAGCACAGGCTGGGGATGAACAGACCAAGAGCAGCCCAGAAAGACTTGGCGGTGCTGGTGGGTGAGAGGCTGGACATGCCCCGGCCATGGCACTCACAGCCCAGAGAGCCAAACGTGTCCTGGGCTGCATCCAGGGCCCCGTGGGCAGCAGGGGAGGGAGGGGATTCTGCCCCTCTGCTCTGCCCTGGTGAGACTCACCTGGAGCTCTTCATCCAGAGCTGGGGTCCCAGCACAGGAAGGACAGGGACCTGTTGGAGCAAGCCCAGGGGAGGCCACCAAGATGACCAGAGGGATGGAGCATGTTTCCTATGAGGAAAGGCTAAGATAATTGGAATTGCTCAGCCTGAAAAAATGGTTAGGGGTGACCTAATTGCAGCATTCCAGTATCTGAAGGGAACGTAGACAAAAGACAAATGGAGAGGAACTTTATACAAGAGCATGCAGTGACAGGACAGGGAGAAATGGCTTCAAACTGAGAGAGACTAGGTTTAGATTAGGTATTAGTAAGGAACTCTTTACTATGAAGGTGATGAAACACTGGAACATGTTGCCCAGAGAAGCTGTGGATGCCTCATCCTTGGAAATGTTCAAGACCAGGCTGGATGGAGCTCTGAGCAACTTGGTCAAGTGGAAGTCTATAGGAGGAAGGTTGAAATAAGATGATCTTTAAGGTCCTTTCCAATCCAAGCCATCCTATGATGCTATGATATGTACCAGTGTTTCTCCCTGAGGCCATTCTTCACCAAATTGCTGGCTGCAAAATTTGAAAAGATTTACCATCATAATCTCTTAGCACTCAGTGACAGCCCCAGAGAAAAAAAAAATGTAGGTATGTCACACAAAGCTCATTCTATCTAGATCCACATTAATGCATCTTAACATGAATAGCTTTGTACAGACTAAACATTTCACCTGAAGTGGTTGCTTTTGTATTACTAAAACCAGAAGTTCACTTGTATTTGTTTACTCTCACACTTCAAAGTGAAGTGTTTGGAGGAATATGAAGGGATGCCCAAGGATATGTGTTCCAGGACAGCTGTATGCAGGAGCATAAGCACTACAAGTCCCTTCATCTCTTCATTTAAGGGCACCCTGTGAGTGCTTGCTGCCTTAACCCTTTTAAATGAGCAAGATATAGAGAACAAAGATAGAAATTGGTGTATCTGATGTTTAAAAGAATAAGCTTATCTTTGATTGAAGTATGTGAAAACAGCTATTTTCAGTGTATTCATTTATCATTTTACTTAGCCTAACATTGAGTAGCCACAGCTGGGGGGAAAAGGACACTGTTTTGTGCATAATTAACAACAATTCTATTTACAGTCCTATAAAAGTTACTTTTTTATTTGGCCTGCCAGTAAGACTAATTGTTGTGTTCCAATAACAACATAACGAGGATGCTTACATATTATGAAAATGAGGAAATATTTTTTCAATAATAAATGAGATTAAATGTAATCCAGGATTAAAATTAAAATTTTCCAGGGAAAGAAATCAGTCTAGTTCTTGTTGGGTAAGTGTCCTCAAGTTTATCTCAGTCTGAGCACTTCTCTGTAGGCAGCTAGTATTCAAAGCCTCTAGAGACTGAAAGATAAGTCTCACACACACATTTCTAAATTACAATTAAATATTATTCCTTATAACATTCATTGAGCTAATCCTCAACAGCTTTCTGTAGAAGCCTTGATGATTGACATGTAATCTACTGCAGGTTCAATTCAACCTCTTTCACCTCTAGGTTTCAAATTATCACCTAAAATAAATGTCAGACATATTTTGAAAAATACTGTGAACATTTAAGGGCACAGAAGTATTTGATTTTTCTCCTCCTCAAAATGTAATGCTACTTAAAAGGCAAAAAGACTCCACAACTCCAGGTGTCTTGATAATTTGAAACTGTTGTGTTTATGCTACAACACATCCTACATTTCAAGTTTCTGACAGTAACTCTGCCATTCTCCAGCAACTCCAGCTCAGATCGTCCTTCCTATAACCTGGATGTGTGGATCAGAACATACACAATAAAAAGAATTTGTTGAAAGTCAGTTTTAAAGATAATCTTCCAACCCAAAAATTCAGACAGAAATTCTTCAGCTGTGGCTAAATCTAATTTAGTATAACTTATTTGAAAACAGTTTCTAGCAAGCTCAGCTGCATGCTGTCTCTTATTGATGCCTGTGTCAGCAAGCATCTCTTACTTCCCATCCTCTTACTTCCATCCATTGGAACTGGAAGTCCCAGACAAAAGAGGAAGTTTCAAATCCCTCTTGACTCTCTATGCAAACTCATTTGCAAGACTTTCCCGTGGTATGGGCTAAATTCCCCCTTTCTTTGAACAAAGAATAACACTAGCTGTCTTAAACAAATGTGTATGTATTTTTAAACTGCAGATATTCAAATTTTAGCACTTACAAAATATAACACCTTTTTTTTTTTTTTTTTTTTTTTTTTTTTTTTTTTTTTTTTACTGCCACATTAAAAATAAGAATTTAATGTTTTTATGATTGCATGACAACAGGCAAGGGTTCTCAAGTCCTATAATGTTTTCAGAGTTCATTCGATGGCGAACAAACATTGTCTTCAGTATAATGGAATCTTAACTCTCTTCTGCAGACACCACCAAAGGTGGAGCAGACCAGAGCAGACTGTCCAACTTCATACCATAAATTGTGATGACTGATTGAGCTTTGCTTGATGGATAACCCCCTACAGGCTATCACAGCTATACATTTGCACAATGTGCAATTCAATTTACTAAACTTGCATCATGTACTTGAGACCTTGCTGTAATCTACTGTCTATTTCCAACCAGTGCCATTTTTTTGTCAGGAGAGACAATCCCACATGTTTCGACATATTTCACCAGCCCCTGAATCATTGTCACAGAACTCCAAAGCTACCATGCAGCTGTCTACTCCTGACTTGCACTAGAAATACAGATCTCAGGACATAGTGGCTGCAATTAATCAGGGAAAGTCATCCCTTTTTGAAAAAAGATTTGGGGTTTGAGAGGCCAGTGTAATGGAGGGGTCTCTTAGGTGGCCAACAAGAAGTCCACAGGTTTATATTAGGGGCTTTCATTGGAAAATTTTCAACATGAATTTAAAAGTATTTTCATCTGCAACTGTATGACTTCAAATCACATCAGTCTAACAAGTGTAGATCTGGAAATGCTGTCTGCTTCTAGAAGTTAAGTTGCCTAACACGTTTACTCCAAGCGAATCTAAAATTGTGTTTCTCTTCTAAGGTTAACCGTATTCATCTGGTTTCAAATATATCATTCCTCTTTCTTCCACAACTGTGTTTATTCCATGCAAAGGCTTCCTAATACCTCCCTCATTTGTTTCCCATTGCCCTGAAAGTGTGGGATTGACTCATACACACATACATACACATACTTATAGTTGCTTTTCTTTGTGGTTTACTTTGGGAGAGATTCTTTACAGCTTGGAAATTTTCAATGTCTTAGAAAAGTACTGATTGCATCTAGTACGTGCTTTGGAGTACATGAGACAGAGCATACAGGGATTGCAGCTATAGTCTAAAAAAAGGTGCAAATCTACAAACTGAAAGAATATATGTGAGTCATAGACTATTTAAGACACTCCTTACCAAATACGCCCTGGATGCCTGTCATGTCAGTTGGTCTTACTTCATACCTGCTATTCTAAGAAAAATGGACTGACACATTCAAGTGAGTAAGGAAACAAAAGTCATGAAAGAGCAGAGCCAAAGCAGCAGGGTAGATACGCTGCCTGCACATGGTCTCTTACTTGGACAGATCTGAACTTTTTTCAGCGCCAGGCAATCCTAGATTTGTGACCAAAGTGCATTCTCCTAACAAATCTGAGCATGGAAACAGCCCTTAACAAGGAAATAAACAGAAACTATAAGCAATGAAGTTTCTCGACATTATATCCCTCACTAGGAAAGCTCGCAATAATGTTTTTCTATTCGTTTTCCACTATTCAGGATTTTATCCAGACTAAGCAACTTGAAAAGGCCTGCCAGTGATGGGTGCCAAATAACTGAAATACATAGATCCACTTTAAGTCACAGGCTCAGTTGCCTGCCTTTCAAGCATTTCATTCCCACCTTCTATATAAGTTTTTTGTCTTTCTGTTTCCAAATTGCTAAAGTGAGTACATCAAATAATTGAATATCATCATATTTGCACACACAAATATTCCTTTTTGGAAATATTTGAGCAAATTCCTCTTTTGTACTCATACATGACACTGCATTGAATGCATAATTTAGTACTTATTTTCAGAACAAATAGCCTGGAAAAATTGCATGCACAATTGATAGTAATTTGAGTGTGCAACCTGAGGTTGGAGCTTATTAACATATTCATTCTGCCTAAGATCTGTGTGCAAACTCAAACCATGCTGTCTCTTAACAAAAATTGTACCAGGCAGCAGAAACAGCATGAACATGACATCAGTGCATGGCACAACTGAAACAGAATGAAGGAAAAGAACATAGTGAAGTGCAAATGATTATTTAAATTTGCTATAAAACAAAGCCAAAAGCTTTTAAAAATATTTTATGGAAAATAGATTTTATTACCATGATAAAAAGAAAATTATTTCATAATGCTGCAAAATTTCTAATGGATCTGTTTGAAGTTTTCACAGAAAAAAAAAAAAAAAAAAAAACTAACCACAGAAGAAAAAATCCTTAATTTATAAAATTAACTCCTGTCATTTAATTTATTTATTTATTGAAGAAAATTAAGTCATTGATTGGAGAACCACACCACCTTTAGGCTGTCTGTCTCTAACAAAAGTCTACAATACCCCATGCCCACAGTTCATGGTGCAAATTTGGGCACCCTTTAATATTAAACTTTACGGTATTTATCCAAATACTATATAATTCTGCATTCTGACTGCTGGTGAAGTAAGAGCTAAATCATCATCCAGAAAGAAAAATCATAATTGCTTTTTCCCTCTTCAAGAAATCAGGACTGCAGAAATATAAAAATGGACATCCTGATATAACATTGGCATACATGCACAGAATGAGAAAAGAGATCTGTCATATGGAAGAGAATTCCTTAGACAGCCACTTGTCTTGTGTGAGGACAATGGCATCATACAATTTTCTTAATTACTATCTATGAAATAAAGAGAGCATGGCAACAGAACATACATATGCAAAAAAGAATATAGTAACATTTACAAAATGTTCTCTATATGCTGACACAAGTACATAGACAAAACCATAAAATCTTACACAAATAACTGACAAATCAAGGAAACTGCTAAAAGTATAAATTCACTAGGAACCAGGGTTATGTATATAATAGTATAGTTTTGCAGAGTATGTCTTTCAGCATTGATGCATTACATAAGAGGATTTGACAAGGTTACAATTTATGTTACTAATGGAAATTCTTTTCAAGAATTAACCTTTAGGCTAAAAAGAATGACAGATATTCAAATACTCTCAAATGAGTATTTGAATTGAAAATTTCTATTCATTTTTGCTCCCCAACAGAACTTCCATCCTGCATTGCAGTGTGTCATACACACAATTGAATTCCTAACAGCTGCCATTCAACGGAGATGCAGAGGACCATTTGAAAGTAATATTTTGCTCTGTGTGACATCTCATTTTTTTCATCTCAGAAATCATAATTTTTTTACACATCTAGTAGTCTTCCTAACAGGAAACCAGCTCTGCCTGTCATTTTGATTGGGGAGGAACCTTGTTTTCCAGGTCACTGGCTTGAATTCTGGAAACAAGATATTCATGAGGGACCTGCGTGGGGAATTTACATCTCAGTGCAGAGTTTTCCTCTCCATTTGTCAACATACGAGGTCAGTGAGCTGCTCTCTTGTCAGGGGGAAGATAATGGCTGCTGCATTGCCTCCCACTTATTACACACTCAGTGCATCTGACCTTCATGTGAGACCCCCAAAGCATTCTGATTTTTGGCTTTCCTCATAACCTAACTCGAGCCCCTTTTCCCACGAACCTACAATCTGTGACTTTAGGTAACCCTCTTCTGCCTTCAATCATATTCTAACACACAGATCCTATTGCTGCACATTCTTTATTTCACAGAACTATGAGATGCTTACATTTATCATTACTTGGGTGACGAGACAAAGTGTTACTGCAGTAAAAACTGTAATATGCTCTTATTATTTGCAAATACTAACAACTTTCTTTAAGCATTATTATAATACATCATTACATTATTTGTATCTCCATCTATTTCTCTCAACTCTTTAGAGTTTAAAAAAAGATAATAGCACATGCTTTTATTCTGAGCTCCTGATTTTAGGGAAAAAAAAAACCCAAATCACCAAAACAACCTAAGTACTAGTTAATATAAATCTGTCATCCTCATATATACTGTTGTGCTAACATGTATTAAGTTTTTCTCATGTTAAATATATGGTAAAGTCAGTTACTAAAAATGTAAATACTGAACTTTGATTTAACTAAGGCCAGTTAAACATATCTAAAACATATTGAAGTAAAAAAACATAAGACTGACCTCAAGACTGCCATTTTATATTGTTTGCTTTGCTGGTCCTTAATTCATAGATATTTTCAGCATATTATGTGAGCTGCCATGTTGCCTGTACAGTGACAACGAAGACAGTATGACCAATGCCAGAAAAATGTCATCTTATGCTACCACAAATGTGCATTTAAGATTCTAATATCTCTACCACATGAAAGAGACCCTATAAGGAGAAACAGACTCGTGCACATATGTAAATGAACTAGTGAGGAGATGGTTCTGGGGTAAAAGTAAAAAAGTCTTCCTTTACTGAGACTTCTGGGGTTTTTATCAAAACCAAATGTATTTTCTTGCTTTCAAAATTCTATTTAAAAATTCAGATTTAATTGTGTCATTGTTCTAGTCAATTTTTTTTCTCACTACATATGACATTTGTGTCATTCACTGAAAAATGCTATGGTTAAGCAATTCATTTCATGCCCATGCTCTGCTCCAGCACTCTATCAAAAGCTCCACACATTTCTAACATGAATGACTCTCCAATTAGTCTGTCTTCAGAGTAAATAGTCCCATGCACTGGAGAAAAAGATTTTAAATTGTATATAAGCAGCAACTGAGCAAATGAAGGTGAATAGTTCAGTGTGGGGACAGTTGACTTATGCACACAACTTTTCCACTAATTTTTTGTTTTATAGTGAAAAGATTCGGAGATGTAAGCACCAAATTTAAATCAATTAATGCATAATAAATAACTACTGTTATTCCTGTAATTAAGATTTTTAAGTCTTCTATTAATTTTAACAGCTCAGTCTGTTCTCCACAGCTGCCTATTGGGAAATTGCTTTTAGTAATTGTCATACTAAATGTTATCTAAGCCAGAAAACTGAGCCAGAAGGGTTAATGCTCTGTCATGTCATTAGGATGCTTCAATATGAGTCTTAGTAACAAAACAATTGCAGAAAACAACAAAAAACAGTTATATCGTGAAAAGCAACAACAGACACATAGTTCAGGTTCAAAACCCTAAAACTGCTTTCCAACCTAATTTGGCTCATCTAATCTGGGACAACAGTTAACTACAAAGATTCAATATAGCACTGGCTCCAGGAAAATTTAGGCTAGAATGAAAAAATATAGTATACAGTCCCAACTCTGATCCATGGCTGAGATCAAAAATCTAAACCCACGTCATTGTCAAACCCTAGTCACAGTCACATTGGTTTATATTTCTTAGATATACTATCAGTTGTTCAACTTACAGAAATGTTTTTGAATTTGAATGCTTTTTAAACTTAGGAGTCTGAAGAGTGCATGGTATTTACAGTTTCAGAGAATGTATCCAATAAAAGAGACAACATTTCACTGAAGAGAAATAGGTTTATTTGTAAAAAAACCTACCAAACACTATATTACTATATTTCAACAAGAAACAAAATGTAACTTTGTAAGTCAGTATAAAAATAAGATTGCTGTTTTGCATTTGAGAATATCAGTTCACTGCTTTATTTTCTTGCAATTATTTGAAAATAATCTAGATAACTTTACAATCAAGGTATTTCCTCTTGGCTCCCTGGTATACACCAGGCTGCCTGAGGAGATGATAGACATCCTAAGGTGTCCACAGCATAATCAGTCTGAAGAGCCTCCAGTATTAAAATTCTAACTAATGATAATCAAAAAGAAACAAAAACAATAACAAGGTTGTGTAAAAAAAGCCAGCAGATAAAAGTGCTACATCTGATTTAATGAAACAGGTAGATGATTTGTCTATCTGTGCTGCTATTGTACCCCCAAGGTATGTGACTTTAGCATGAGACAAAGAGATTTCCCAGCTGTTACCAGCGCAGAATTTACTGAACTATACTTAGAGAAGACACTTGGGATTATTCAGTAAAATAATTTGTTTATCCAGATGTAGAAGTAACCACAAAGGACAGCATTTTAAGATAGATAGATGCTTTATATGTACTTTATAGTAGTCAGAAACATGCACATAATGTAGTGGATGTGCTAGACCACAGGCCTGAGAGGTTTTAAGAACTGGTCAAAAAACAATTTTGGGAATATGATCCAGGTGAAGACTCTTGCTATGGAGACAGTCCTCACCATCTAGTACACAAACAACCATCCTTTCTGTCTTAGAGATTTCATTCCCCATGTAAACACTTCCCTATGTAAACATAAGAATATTTTTAACAAGCACTGTCTGGATCTTACAACACTCCTTACAATACTTACAACAGTCCTTCTCTAAAGTGAAAAAAAAAAAATCTAGATCTATAATAATCTAGCATCAGCTAGGCAACACAACAGGAAGTTGTAGCAGACTTCTGATGATATGAATTGCAAGTCCTGTGTTTCAATAAAATACTGCCCTGATGGAAGGGAAAAACCAGTCAGAGGAGATGTCCTTTTTTTTATCTGACAGTTTCATCTCAGCCCATTTCTTTTACACAAACCTGCAAACTTCAGACAAGTCTTGGAGAGCATCACTGTTACAGTACAACTTTTCTGAGAGTGCTTTTCACAATAGATAAGGGTTCAAGCCATTTTCTAATTTTTTTAAAAAAATTCAAATTTAAATGAGATTCTCCTCTTAGGAGTGATAACAGAATAATTATTCCCCCAAAGTCTGGCTGACCATACTATGCCCAATGAATTTCAGAAGGTATATTAAGTCTATATAATTGGAGCAGGCATAGAACATATATATACTTTGTTTCCTACTATTTATCTCAACCTTTTGGGACTTTTAAAGAGCACTGAAGCTACATACAGATCTGTTACGCCCCAGACACAAATGCACACCCCTTACAAAATCCTTCTCTGTGCCATAACTTAAGAGGGCATTAGACAGTGGTCCAGACACACAAAAAAGCCACATTTATACTTCTGCATTACTTAGGAGGAAGACACTAATGCCATTGTCACTTGGCAAGGAAAAGAGCTCCTGGAAACCAAATTGTGTGAGCTTCTGAAGGTTACTTCTTGTAGGCTTTATTCAATTGTGTTTCTTATTAGGATCTCCAAAGCACACCTGTGTCACCACCATATATTTATTCCAAACACCAAGATGAAGCTTGTCTCAAAAAAGCAAAAGTTCCTTTTTTTTTTGGATGACCTGAAGAAGCTGGAAATGGTTACCATGATGGTACCAGAAAACTGAACCAAACCCCACCAAACCTAGGATTTCTGCAACATTAAATGTTTCCTCTATGCTTTTAGATATTACGAGATCCATAATAACATGTGGAATAAGTACTGAAGGTAAATACAATGTGTGTGAAAAATACAATGCACATGAAACGTACAATGCTTTTTATCTGCAATAAAACTTCTGTGACCAGTATAGTTGTACACATAAGAGCTTCAGACCTTTATAAGGCACTACAGAAGTTTGTTCCTATAATGAATAAATACATTGGAGTATAAAATGCATTTGTCAGAACACAAAAAGCAAAAGGATTAGTCAAAACCACTGAGGAATTAAACAGAGGAAGTCTGCACAATACACATAACCATACATTATTGATAACTAATAAATTATTCTACTTTGGAGAAAGGAGAGGACATGGGCTCAAATAGAATGAGTTAATATTATGCATATGATAATTTTTTAGAAATTATTTATATTTCATCATGTGATACAATAATTATGAAGTGGTTTTACAAAACAAAAAAAGCCTTTTTTTCAGACATTGCTTACTTTAACTGATTACCCTTAAAAAAAAGAATGTTGTTGTAAAAATAAAATTTTTTTTCTTCTTTTCCCTGTCCCATAAACAAATTAAGAGGAGCTTCTCTATACCATTCTCAAGTGGCTTTTAGAGCTCTGAAGTCAACTCAGCATATTAATGGTTTGATATTTATAAGATTATTCTACAGAAGGATCAGCAAGATAAATAGAAGATGAAATGCAAAAATCTGCTCCAGCAAAACCCTAAGTCTCCCATCCATCTTATAGCTTTATGCATTAATGCATTTTTAATATACCTCTTTCCTTTTGTGATTACACTTGTCAGAACTGGAGTTCCAAGATCACTAACAACTTAGTAGGCCTACGACAGTTTTCCAGAAGAAGTCCTCCATGTGTGTAAAAGGAAAACCAGTTAGCTAAAGAAAGGCCATTACATTATTGTGATGTATACTCTCCCTTTTAATAGTTTATCATCCTATGGAGAACTGCAATTTTCTAAAGAAATACTTATGTATATAGTCATCTGTCATCTGTTTTTCATCTTCATAAGCATGCTAAACTTATGTGAGCAGTAGCAGTAGGGTGCCCACTGTTTTAACATTCACTGGCATTCATGCAGGAATGGAGGCACTTCTGTTGTTTGGCTAGAACAACAAGAAAAGATTTACTATCTAGAGCTCCTATTCCTGGGTGACAATCACTAATTGTCTGTCCAAACTGGCAACTTGTAGCTATGACAAATGACCTTTAAGAACATTTTCCCTTTTCCCATTATTTCCCATTCCGATATTATTTACCATGACAATAGGGCATCTCCATAGTTTTTCAGCACATAGCTTGTTGCCCTTAAAATGAAAATATTCCATTGCCACATCGATGAACTTACATCTATAAATGCATGGAAAAAAGCACTCATGTTATCTTAGTTCTCCTTGTGGAAGGATGACTTGTGCATAAGGAATTGCGTCTTCAAAAAGATGACAATAACAGCTCACGAAATTTATTCCTGAAAAAAAAGTTGGCGTTGGAGCACATACAGAATCATTTTTAGAAGGTAAATCTTTAAGAATTTAATTTTTTTTCCTGTCACATTGATATTTATCCCTAGAGCAGAGAGAAAAAGGAGTTGTTTTATGACGAGTTGTAGACTTCTCAGGCATTTAGATGGAATTTAGACTAACAGAAAATGCATGAAAGTATTTGCATCTCTTGTTTTACAACTGGGAGGTGTATAAAATCAGAATAAAGTTTTAGTATTTTATGAAGAGTATAACTCATATTTCTACTGCACTGAGCTATGGAAGACAGATACTGAAGAGGGAAAAAGCAGATAAAAATCTTCACAGGATGGTAAAGTTGTTTTTCAAAAAACTCAAGAATGTTGACCATTCCAATGAGAGTCAATAAAAATATTAAAAAAAAAAAAAAAATTCAATAACTGCCCTCCTAATTGTGAAAAAAGCTCAAACTCTTGATGTTTACAGAACACCAATACCATGCTATCTATCCCGAAGAAGGGATCAGAAACATTCCCATTGTACTCAAAATTAAATTTACAAACCATCAGAATAAAAAGGCTCTTGGATGGTAACTCTTGGGCTATTTTGCTTCAGTTTCCAAAAACATAATCCAAATAATTCTACTTATTTTTATGAGTTTAGGTGAGATATAATGCAAAGTTTCTCTGTATATTTTAGGCAACTGGCTAATTCTAAAAGAGCACAAAGGTGAAGGAAGTGAAAATAGATATGATGAAATCATTAATATGTGTTTAATATCAACACAAGAAAAGAGGAAAAACCTGTAATTACTTGCTAAAGAGGAAAGCCAAGAAATTAGTTCTTAAATACACCTATATCACTTTTACTGTCCTTTTGCATTTTCTTTTGTGTATCAGGGATATTCTTTGTACAGTAGGTGCTCATGTAAATAAAAAAAATAAAAGAGAAACATTTGCAAATACAAATCCAATGTACATGATCAAAGTTTACAGGACTATACTATACAGTACATAGAGCAAAGAGTCAATTAAAGCTGTCCTAGCAGCCCTTGTCATAGAATCACAGAATATTCTGAGTTGAAAGGGATCTACAAGGATCATGGAGTTCAACTCCTGGCCCTGCACAGCACCATCTCCAAGAGTCACTCTGTGTGCCTGACAGCACTGTCCAAACTCTTCTTGAGCTCTGTCAGGTTTGGTGCTTTGACCATTCCCTCGAGAGTCTTTTCCAGTGCCTAGACATCCTCTGGGGGAAGAACCTTTTTCTAATATCCAGCCTATATCACCCCTGCCACAGCTTCAGGACATTCCCTCAGGTCCTGTCAGTAGTCAGCACAGAGCAGAGATCAGCGTCTGCCCCTCTTCTTTCCCTCTAAAGGAAGTTGTGACTGCAATGAGGTCTCCCCTCAGTCTCCTCTTCAGGCTGAACAGACCAAGTGACCTCAGCTGCTCCTCATATACAGTTTCCCTTCAAGGTTCTTCACCATCTCTGGTGCCCTCCTTCGGATGCTCTCTAATACTTCAATGTCTTTTATATCTTGTACTGCATTTGAGCCTACATCTTGTAGTTCTGCATATTACATATGTAGCCAAGTACATGATATTTATGTTTATTTTCTTACAAAGCAACCCTTTATGTTTTCTGAGTCACAAAACATAAAAAACAGACAAATTTCAGTAACAAAATGAAGAGTGTAGATTTTTATAAGGCTTCAAATGGTAAGAAAACCATTTTATTTTTTATTCTACAAACTGTTGCAAGGTCCTGAGAAGTAAAAGGGATAAAAATGTATCATCATCAAGCAACTGATATCTGTCATCAATAAAAGTACTTTTAGATGTTCTCATCTATCTGAATTTCAGTCAAGCATTTGCTGCATTTCCATAGGAGAAATCATTAGCTAAACCGAAAAGGAAGAAAATTTGTAGAAAAAGCTTGTGAACAAGGGAGATGGTGACAGTTGCACTGAAAGCAGAAATACAGAAGAGGAAATCTCTTTTTGCTAATTTTAATTAGCAAAAAAGCTTCTAAGGACTTGATATGGTCTGATTTGGAATATTGGGGAATTTCTATCCATTCCAATAGGGAGGGGGAGGAGGAAAAAAGAATTTAAAAGAATTAAGAAAAAAAAATTAAAAAAAATAATTAAAAAAAAAAAAAAAAAAAAAAAAAAAAAAAAAAAAAAAAAACAGGAAAAGTAAAGTAGAGGAGAAGCAAAGGAGTATCTGCTCAAAGCAGAGAGAGGTGGTAGAGTAGTAAATTCAGTGTACCAGAAAAAACATTGGGAAAGTCTTTGATTATCAGTAAGCTCCAGGGAGAAGAAATTACTAAGAAGAAAGGGTAGTGCTCAAACATATTTAGGAATAGAATATATAAATAAAATCAAACCTGGAGAAATATACAATTCCAGGAAAAAAAAAAAAAAAAAAAAAAAAAAAAAAAAAAAAAAAAAAAGGACAGGAAATTTAGATCTTGCAGTATTATGAGATCAGAGTGAAGTGACTGAAAGAGGTCAGTTCCAATCTGAGATCCCATGCCACACAGGAGAGCAATATCCTGTGAACTGTGGAAACAACAGAGGTAAAGATATTAGATTTTTATTTTGACAAGTGTACCCAAAGAGACTGAGATAGGATGAGAAATAGTTTCACATTTCTGACATTAAAGAGCAAGAAAGAGATAAAATGTTATTAAAATACTTGTCAATTTTTGAATTCTTTACTACGTGGCTTTTAAATATTTACAGCAACTAGATGTCTGTTGTTAGTCAACCCATAAGTCTGTATGTATAAGTCAACCCAATGTCTTCAACTTCATGTATAAGTGAATATGGGTTGTGTGTTTGGGTTTTTTATTGACAAATAAAGATATACTAAGTTTGCCAGTGATACTACATTGGGAGGAGCTTTTGACTCCTCCAAAGGCAGAAGCCCCACAGAGAGACTTGGACATATCTGAGGGCTGTGAAATCACCAGCTGTATGAAGGTTAAAATAGATTCTGAACCTGGAGTGGGGGAACTCCATGTGCACAGAGATGTACAGACAGACTGGGCAATGAGAGGCTGCAGAGCAGTGCCAGGGAAAGGGCCCTGGGCTCCTGGGCCATGGCAAGTTGAACATGAGCCAGCAGTGCCCTGGCAGCCAGGAGGGCCAAGCGTGTCCTGGGGACATCAGGGACAGCACGGCCAGCCGGGCAAGGGAGGGGATTGTCCCCTCTGCTCTGGGCTGGGGGCAGGTTTGGGTGCTACAGGGCAAGACATTAAACTACTAGAGTCCAAAGGGGGGTAAAAAAGAAGGTGAAGGGCCTTGGGAGGAAATCATATGAGGAGCAGCTGAGGTAATTTGGTCTGTTCAGCCAGTAGGAGCCTGAGGGGAGACCTCACTGCAGTTACAACTTCCGTGAGAGGGGAGGAGGAGGGGCAGGCACTGATCTCTGCTCTGTGTGGCCAGTGACAGGACCCGAGGGAATGGCCTGAGGTTGTGTCAGGGAGGGAGGGAGCTGAGTGGGTGGACACGGACAGGGAGGGAGGCTATCTTGAATATTAGGAAAACGTTCTTCCCCCAGAGGATATTTGGGCACTGGCACAGGCTCCCCAGGGAAGTGGTCACGGCACTAGGCCTCGCAGAGTTCAAGAAGAGTTTGGCTATTGCTCTCAGGCATATGGTGTTGTTCTTCGGGGGTCTCGTGAAGGACCAGGAGTTGGACTTGATGATCCTTGTGGGTCCCTTACAACTGATGATGTTCTATGATTCTATGAAATGAGCCAGTCAGAGCTTTTACAGGAGGAGTAAATGTCCATAGAACAGAACAAACCCAGAAAATGGGTTAATTTCAGAGTAGACATTGTTCCATGTTTTCTGACACCCCCTCCTCCCCTCAATCTGTTTTATGACTGCAAAATACTTTTTTTCTGATGCTCAAAGTATATGTGTTAATAAAAATGAGTCCTGAAAGATTTATATTAATGGTAACTGACATAGTCAAATGAGGGTTGTTGATACCTTCTTGCCAACAATAATTAATTACAATTACTGAAAAATTACTAGGTCTGCTATCAAAAGAAGTGTAGGAATCTTCATTTGTACTGGGAATAAGCTTCCTTGCTAGCTGTTTTTATCATTCTTATACCATCTTTTCTCCCGCTGTGATAATTTAGAACTTGTTAGAGCTTTTAGATTCAAGGCAGCCTTTTTTCCAATCATTTTTAGCTTCAAACAAAATTTCTTTTTTTTTTTCTTGATATAGTATAATTATAAAAATAGTGATTTTGGAGAAACTGAAATGATAAAGTGAGATTATTTACACAACTCGCTTTATTTTAGATAACTATAATATTGATTATTATATATTAGAGACTAAAATAGCTCTGACATTTCATTTTAAGGGAAAGAAATGTACAAAAAAAAAGAAGAAACCTACTTTGAATCACAAAATTCTGCCACTTCTTTAATTATCACAGCAGGGTAAAGATGCTCTTCCCCAAAGCTAGCAGGACACCCTTAGTCAATTTTCTACAGGGAGAGAAAAAAGCAGCATGTGCTCCCACACACACATATTCTTAAAAGTGTAAGTCTGTGATGGTGAGAGACTTCATAACACATTACTAGTCTCATGAGCCATTGAGTCCCGGGGATTGGTAAATGGACTCTGAACCCCTCCACTACTAAATTCATGTTAGCAGCAGCTTTTGTTTCTCAGGACAAGACATCTTACCATCCAGTGACTGTGTGGTCAACTGTGTGAAATGCATTGGTGGCCTCAGTTCACATCCTAGTGGACAAGTAATTACTGCTGCTGTTGACCTGCAAGCTCTTTTTCACTCCGTTACACTGGTACAAACAAGTAACTCCAAGTGAATTGAACTAGTGTAAATGCAATTAGATTCTGGCTCTTTAGTGGCCTGTTGCACGCCTGTGTGCCAAGCTTTATGCAGTTGTATCAACCTAACCATGTCCCACACTAAGTGAAGTCCAACATAACCAAGGACATCCAGAGGATTATGCAGAATTTACATGGATTGCAATCTCACTATAGAGCAAGAGGATCATGTAGGAAAAGTCTTCAGTCTACAATATGTAATGAAGATGATGGTTATTAGCATTAACTGTTAAGTGCACATTGTTAAGAAGAATACAATACAATCTAAATTATATTGATAGTTCTGAATTCAGAATATTGTATCAGGCTCTGAACTTTCCCTGTAAAGGAATCAACATCTTAATTCAGATATAAGATACTGTGTAGAAGATTAAAAATATCTCTAAAATAACAGAGAAAAACTGACATAGGAGCTATTTTTGTTGGTTTTTTGTGACTTGAGTATGAATGAATTATGGCACTAGAATATGTATTAATAAATGCTCACCAATATAAATATAGCTTGAGATACTGGCCTCCTGAATAGACATGGATTTATGTAGCTTTTGAAATTATAACTTTAAATATAACATCTTCAGAAATCAAAATTAATTTGTTAACTATCAAAGCATCAGATGTAATTAGGAAAAGCTAGTTAATTAATTTAATTGGGGCCAATCCAATGAATTAAAAAAGATGCAATGTAAAGCAACAAATATAAATCAAGCAAGCTTCTCTTATCTTCCTAATTCCAGAGACCATTAGTGTAAACAAAAACAGGGCATTCGTAACTAATCTGAACAGGAAGTTCCTGGCAGAAGTTTTCCAGTTAATGTGTACTGATTTGTCAAAAACAAATGGACAGTTTTCAGGGGAAGCCTGGAGATAAGAAACTAGTCCTGAGGCAACAGCTGGGAACCTGGATTCAAATATTTTCTCTCTTTGATGAAAAGCACATACCTGAATCTATGCTCCCCCTTCAAAATGAAAACAAATATTAGGTTATTCATTGATGAAACTCAGTTTCCTCCTTTTGGTACTACTCTCTTTCCAGAAAAAATGGAAGTCAGAGCTTAGACTCTCAAAGGCAGGCAAGAACATGAATGGCCACAGTTGAATTTCCTGCATTCATGCTTATTTTCTACCTACTTCTCTCTTTTTAAACTACCAACTCCAACATTTTGAAAGGTTTTCAACTTCCCCATCCTGTGGGATGGAAATACTTTTCATCACACAACATGTTCATGGGATGAAAAAGTGTGTTGTCCTTGCCTGCCACAAAAGGTACACAGAGATTTGGCCACAGGTAGCATAAGCTGCTGCAGCAAGGCATGCATGGAGGTGAATGTGCTAAAATGCACTGAGTGCCTTCAGTGCCTTTGTTAATAGAGGTTTAAATCTCCAGCTTGACATTATTTGAATGTAGTTCTCTGTGGTTTAATTACTGCCATTATTATTATAGATACAGTAGTAATTATCTCTTCTTAATGTCTCATCATGTTTTGATCAATTCACATAAAAGTTTACGGTAAATATATGGTTAGGTAACATTAAAGAAAACATGTAATTATGGAATATATAATCAAATACCTTCTAAACAGTTGCATATTTTCCAACAATTAAATGCTTTTAAAAAATAATTAATTGGTTTTTAATAGGCAATATTCAGCTTTTGAAGCAATGAATATATAAATCTTTATTTGTTGACCTCAAATTACTTTACTCCAGTTATATTGATAACATCTAGGTTTCTCAAAAACCTGCTGGCACAAAATCTTTTCAGCTTTATTAATGATTCAGATGGCAGTTTCTGAAGAGACAAGTTCCCACAGAGAAGGAGCACTTGATTAATGACCTGGAAACACTTTTCCTTTTCAGCTGATTAAATAAAATTGACTGGATTTTTACATTTTTATAATAAAATGACCCGCAGGGCTGAGATGACACAGTGAAAGCAGCATGTTCACTCTTCAACAGATTTTTATTTTGTCACTTGTAAAAATGAAAGGGCTAACCACCCAAGCAGAAAAATGCACTTTATCACTGTCCACTGCCAACATGCTGACAATTGCTGCATACAAATACAAAAACACGGAGGAAACTAGGCTGTGTTTACACTCAGCCTGATTTTGTCTAATGATGACAAAAGGTCTATGACTTCTCAGGGTTGGAGTGATACTATTTAATTATTATGCAAAATAGATTTATAACAACACTACTGGCAATCATAAAAGGCTTTATAATATGGTCACTTAGAAGCAATACCAAATATCTTTCCAGAAATTTACATAAAACTAGATCTTTAGTTTTCTGGAGCAAGATGGTAGCTATTGATAAAAAAACAAAATTAAAATCTAACGCATTTGCCAGCTGAAATAACTGGAGAGATTGCACTAGCCATCACAGAATCCAACCCAAACATAATTTGCAACAATTAAAAATAACAAATTAAACACCTTCTGTCTAAGCACACCCTTGCAGCTCACAAGGGAATATAAGGCTGGTATATGCTGAGCCAGAGCAATAGCTGCTGTGCCCAGTCTGTCTGAGTACACCTCAGTTTAACACTTCCATTCATCTCTTCTGGGTTTTTTGTTTTGTTGTTTCTTTCTTTGACCCTGCCCTTTTCATATGAGCACCCAGTCTGACAAAACAATCAATAACTTCAGTCTGAGTAAGTAATCAAAAGTGTTTTGTGCCCTCTTAAAAGCTGTTTGTTTGTCTTCCTAGTATTAAACTGTGTCAATATCAGTAATCCCTTGTGGGTTCAGTGGACTGATATAAAAGATCTATATCTCATATGAAATCTTATATTAAATCTATTCCCTAGAAAACAGGTACCTTATCCTGACTACTGGGAACAGCCCATGGTTGATCCTAATAGTGTAATCAAGCCCAAATATTGGCTGAGAGTTTTAAATGGACAGAGGCAAATGCACAGCAAAAAAGTGTGGCAGTTGTTAAACACTCAGTTATCATATCTCTGAGCCTTGACACAGTAGTAAGCCTGGAGTAACATCTAAGGAAATATAAAAAATATACAGTGTTTCCAGATCTTCCCCAGGACTGCCTGGATTATTGCCCACATGCAGTTTGTTTGTAGCTTCTTTCTCAAATTTCTTTCTCAAATTGCATAGTAAGTGTAAAAAATTTAGTGGTGTCTTTTAAAAATTATTTATTTTAAAGAGGATGCATTGTATCTCTCATCAGTCATTCTGTAGCTGTATCTGATTATCAGAGAGGCTTACAGTCTTTGAACCTACAAAGGAGGAAGATGCGCAGCTTTAACAGTATTAACTTTTCATTTCCAAGTTGGACCACTACTATAATGTCTTACACTTCACTGGTTACCTGTAGCACATAAATATGTGTGGTTTAAAAAATACTGATGTTTCTTTGCTTTCCACTTGGGTGGTGTTGTAAGCTTAGACAAGGCAATTGGTAGGACCAGAAGCACTCATAATAGTGCTGTGAAAAGTAGCGCAATTAAAATGATTTTTGACATCTATTCATTAAGACCTAGGTCTTCTAATACATGTGTCATTTCTGCACAGGGACTATTTGCATATTTAAGACAATAATTCTACTATTTTGTAAAATTGAGTTTTCACCCTTGATTTTTAAACAGATAAGAGAATAGCCACTCTGGCAAAGACTTGACCTAGTTTGTTTCTGTTTCAACTAGAAGGTTAAGGGAGTGTGATGAAAAATAATGCAGATACAGGTATAGATATAGATGTGCAAGATAAAAGTAACTTTGAATGGTATTTATAAGCAAAGTTTACCTAGTTTGAAATGCAAAGGTTGGATAAACCAATTCTTGAAAGGTCACAAAGGTCACACTCTCTCTAAAAAAAACTCCATCAAAATAAAATTGCAAATAGCGTAAAAAAGGAGAAGCTGAAGTGTTGATTCTCTTAACTCTGGAGAGATGGGCATTAACATATGTCTAAATTAAGTCAGAATGACAGAATTCTCATCTGCTAAACCCCTTCCCATTCATCCACACTGCCAAGCATACTCATGAATAAAAGGAAGGAATACCAGTAGAGACATCGAAAATATAAACATTCTTTAAATATGTTATTTTTCATTCTAAATTAAAACAAGCATAGTAATACTGTGCAAAATAGTGCTCGAATACTTAACTTCCCACAAAATTTCTCCTCACTATTCAGACTGAGGGGAACCCTAAACAGGATAAACCAGACAAGATGTCAGGTTAGATGTGAAATGACAAAGAGAGAACCATCTACCACAGCCAGGTACTTCCATTGCATCAACCTGTATATTTCCATTCTTGGCCTTAGGTCTTGATAAACCAAAGGAAAGGCATTGAGACAGGAGGAGAAAAATGAGCTTTAACTGAAGCCTCTGATGAACACAGTAGAAGAAATATTTCTTTGGAGTACAGGCTTCCAGAAATAAGAGATAGTAGTTATGTGTTGTTTCTAACACCATGCAAATCACATCCTACCACCAATGGTACATAGTGGGAATTGTTCCTGACCTGTATGTGGATGGCAAGAGAACCCAACCATGGAAACTCAGTCTTTCAAGATCAAAATGTAGGGGCTGATATTTGCACACTGTGAGTACAAACCGTGATCCTTTATTTCCCTTAGTAACCAAAGAAATAATTGTTAATTTAATCAAATGGAGGAAAACAAGGCATTGCACTTGGCATGAATAATCACTTGCAGAGGAGCAGGCTGTGAAATAACTGGCTGGATGTCAGATTTGCAGAGAAGGATTTAATGGTTAATGTGAGTCAACAGTTTCATGGCATTGCTCTAAAGGCAGACCTTTCTGTGGTAAACAGGATCTATGTGACCTTCAGTGTCCCTTTCAACTCAAACCATTCAATGTGGCCTTTAACAAAAGGAGTGTATTTTGGGATTCAGATTTGCCATGTCAAAAGAAATGTGCTCAAATAGAAAAAATATAGAGAATGGCAGCATGAATGATCAGAGAGATGGTAAAATGGTCTTGGAAAGGAAGAGACAATAAGACTGTTTAGAAAAGAAAAACATTGTGACATAATGCTTTTTGCACTTTTAAATGTATTCCATAGTTGTTGCAAACAAGAACTATTTAATATTCCTCATGCCTGAGACAGACAAGGTAGAAGGAGAAAAATAGGCTGACTACTAGGAAATATTTTCTAACCATGAAATTAACAAAGCAAACGGATGAGTTGTTTGGGAAGATGCTGTCATCTCCTCTATGAGAGGAGACACTTTTCTTTGAGGAAAAATTAAACAAATGTCCAGTTTTATTATTAGATTAAAATAATGAATATTATTCCAATGCTAAATCAAAGGGGACACTCTTGTCTATCTGATTTTTGGAATAAGATCCACTTGGGTAGAATGTTTTCTTGCCTAAGCAATAAGTCAGATTTTGCAGTGATTTCAAAAATGTTAACAGCACACAATATTTTTAACACAATGAAACCCAATTTAAAGCTTATCTATGTTTCTCCTTCTTAGTCTAAAAAGCTTTGTTAGTGGAGAAAAGTGTTTCACAAATAAAATCACATATTCATAAAATAACAGAATCACAGAATATGCCTGGTTGGAAGGGACCACTGTGGGACTGTGGGTCATCAGGTCCAAACTCCCTGCTCACACAGGGTTGTGGTTGTCCTAGACCGCACAGCACAGGACTGTGTCCAGAAGGTTCTTGAATGTCTCCAGTGAAGTAGATTCCCCAACCTCTGTGGCAATCCGTCCCAGTGCATAATAACTCATACAGTAAAGCTCTTCTTCATCTTCAAATGGAACTGCCTGTGCATCACTTACTGCCTGTTACCTCACCACCTCTGAGCAGAGCCTGGTGCCTCCTCTGACCCCTCCCTGCAACACTGAATTCATGAGGTCCCCTCTCAGTCATCTCTTCTCAAGGCAGAACAGACCCAACTCTTTCAGCCTTTCCATGGATGAAAGATGTAAGATGTTCCAGTTCCTTAATAGTATTGGTTTCAGTGAGGAGCCCAGAACTGGGCATAGCAGTCCAGGTGTGGACTCACCAGGCTGAATAGAGGGGCAGGATCACCTCCCAGAACCTGCTGACAAAGACCTCTAATAGCACACAGCATATCATTGTCCCTCTTGGCCAAAAGATCACGCTGCTGGCTCGTGGACAGTTTGTTGCCCAACAGGACCCCCAAATCTTCCTCTGCAGAGCTGTTTTCTATCAGGTCCCTCCCATTCTGTACTGATGCAAATAAGATTTTGAGAAAATAAGAAAATAAAAATACAATAAAAATTCTAATTGTTTTGGTCCTATGTTTTTGGTCTATGAAGTTTTCTTTCAAGCTTTTGTGCTCACCTTTAGTCTTAAAAACACCCAACTGAAATTTTCTCTTATTGAGGCATTCTAATATTGTACAGGCCTATATTAGTCTACAGTTAGTCTGTAGAAACCACAGAAAACTTGGTAATCCAGTTGTCATTTACAATAAATATTCAATGCAGAGAAAATTTCTGGTAATTGTCATCAGCATTTGTGCCAAAACTCCACTCATTCAATGAATACTAATTTAGTCTGTCTAAATTGTCAAGTAATATTTAGGCTGGAACACTTAAAGAGCAATTGAATACATAATTTCAATTGATTTCACATTGCCATTTCACTTTCATCTTTCAAGAGGGCATGTATCTTTGAAACAGATCAGAATGAACACCATGAAATTTGTTGTCTTATTATAACCTGCAGAATTTATTTCCAGTATGTTATTGCATAAAGAACGATAAATACAAAACACTTCAGAAAGCCTTACTGATTTTTCTTTATTTTTAAATTAATTGAAATATTTTAAATGAGAAGGATAATATTTGTTTGAGTATGTAGAACATTCACAAAACAGAAATCCTATCAAGTAACCAAAAGGAAAGTGAATCCTTTCCAGCCTCAATTTTTTATTCAAGTTTTAGCAGTTTTGTCATCCATATTTCAGGTTTTAATATTTGACCTATCAGTATTTGGGAGCAATATAAGCTATAGTGAGCAACAAGTTTAGTCTTCCAACATAGCATTAAACATCTCTTATAAATTCTGTACAGACTTTGTCCTATGACTAGAACCACTGTTTCTAGTGTTCACCTGATAAAAGGGTTGGAGCAGAAAAATCATGCAGACTTTCAAAATCGAGTTCACTGCTGGTCACTGCTGGTTGCCTTGAGTAATTACCACAGCCTAAATCATTGTTGAGTTGGACACTGACAATTAAAGAATTGTCAGTTTTGGTGTACTGGATGTGGTCAGCTTAATCAGAATCTGTTCATAATATCAGATTTAATTTTGTGTATTGACCATTATACATATATTTGACCAAATATTTTGAGAAAAAAAAAGCCCTGGTCAATGTCAGAGGATTTTTTTTTACTTTACAATACAATCAAAATAAATTCAGTGGATGGATTAGAAACATTTTTTTTTTTTTTTTAAGATCCCACGTGTTTCATATCTGGACTTAAAAGAATGCAGAGCTAAGGCAAAATATTCTCCTTAAAGTGTAGTCTTGCTCCCTGAGTATTTCATATCTCTTTCCTAGCTGTCCACATTTTCCCCAGGCACTATGCAGGAAGCTTAGATAATTCATCAAGAATCAGAGATTTCACTCTGAATCACAAGTCTTAATTAAATGAAATCTCTATCTGTTCCATGATACTTGATTTACTGTAACTAACATTGGAATGAAAAGAGAGAAGTCAAAATAAAATGCAAGAAAAGCTAAACAAGTATTCTTTAATCTGTGCTTTTAAGAAAACTGTGGCAAAAGACAAATGTCTTGAAAGATTCAGATACCTTCAAATACAAGTGCATTTTTCTATTCTGCTAACTCAGTGTTTTAGCAGCCTGCAATCAATTTAAAGCTTTCTAAATTCATATTTGAGTTTTCATACAGAAGTTTATGACATTAAAAATAATTTTTCTGTCTACATAACAGAATCCCAGCTCTGAAAACTCAGTATGAAAACAGTATATGACCTCATCCAGGACAGAGTAGGTGGCAAGGATGGTAGAGAATAGCACTGTAAGGGCCATTTTATGGTTTGTTTATTATAGTATGAACAAAGAAATACCTTACTTTGAATTAAGTTTTGTCCTTTTTTAGTCTCTTATGAAGAGAAGTTCTCTGTGAGACCTTTCTCCTTTAGTTCTGTATTTCAAACTGTATTCTAATTTGGGACATCTGGTATTCTTATTTTCTAAGCAAAACAAATAGTACGATTTCAAGGACTGTAAACATCAACCAGTTCAAACCTCAAACATAAGAAATAGCTCAAGAGATCATTTTGCATGTCAGAGTAGGTTTTCAAAAGAAATTCTTTGCCTCTGAATATGGAACATTTCAGCTATGTAGTTGTATTAACCAGGACTGTATAAGTCTGGGAGTGCATTGGCTAGCTCAGCTACGTAGTCATATAAATGACTCCTTTGCGGATTAAGCTTTCCATATTAGCCAGTAGTAAAACATGCAGCACCTACAATTCATCTGTTCCCAAGGGTTTTGATATTTTTTTCGATTATCATTATCTGAAATGGCTTCCACCAACATAGAAATACATATTTTAGTAGGTTAAGTTTTTCAGTTTTCAGTTTCTCTTCAACTATAGCTTGCAGTGCAATTATTCCATTGTGCCTCAGTCTTTCTCCTGCACTATTAGCAGAGATATTCTAAACATTTGACAATGACCAGCCACAACTGTCTTGATCTATCATACTAAAGAGATGGAACAAACTAATTCTGTCTTCCCAAGAGCCTTCTACCAATAGGGTGGTGTCCTCTGGCTTTCCCAGAGGGGAAAGTTGCTGCCTTCCCATTTTGTTCCCTTTGACTGGTCTCTCAGAGACACCAACTAGCACAGTCTCCTGTTTGAGGAGAGCTGAATAAGGGCATTGCTGTTTCCTAACTTCTACTGCCATGGACCTGTGTGAAAATTCTCTTAATGGATACTCTGGGGGAGAGAGGATTGTGTTAATTTTGCTGTGGATTTGCTTGTGAAAGCAATGTTAAGACACGTAATGACATACTTGCTTTGCAGAAATAGAATTTCTCTACCTTGCTGTTTTTAAAGAACTGTCAGGTTCTTGAATGATGCATACATCATTCCTAAGAGCACAGTGAAAGCATCACCAAGGGAATATCTGAGGATTTTTAGACTTGAGAGTTTACTTCCCGCTACATTTCTTTGCTTCAGAGAATAGCCTAAAACATAATTTATTTTCTAAATAAATGTAACTATATTATTTTTAGTATAATTGAATATTGCTTAAAGAAATTTCCAAGCTATCATGTAAGTATTGCTTGCTACCACACCTCTTTAAATCCACTTCTCTGGACAAAGCAGTAGGAAAAACATGACCGGAATTTCTTACAGGTCACTTCTTTTATACAAACCCTGGCTTCCTGTTAACAGTCTGTTACTTCTCTCCTGGCTGTTTTTGAACTTCATTTACTTGACTAGAGGTAAACATGATCATTTTACTCTGGAATTATATCAGTACATAACCTGGTGAGTTTGTGAATAAAAATTGAGATCCACCCATCTTGGTATACCAAAATGTCAATTTTTTAAGATGCTCAGTACTTTCCCAGTGAAGAGAAAACATTAATAAATACTGCTCATTTTACAGAATAAGCAGGAATCAAGTTGTTCTTTCTTTTTCACTCCTTAAACTGCCTGCACAATCCTGGCACTTCTAAAAATTCATATTCATTTCAGTGAATATATTAATTTTCTATGATCATTTGATTCAGCAGCTACATACAGATTTTTTTGAGGTGTAGAAAATTAACAAAAAATAGTTATTGCTTTTAAAATTACAAAAAATGTATTGTAATTCTCAGGTTTAATCAGTTGTTTCTCACCCGAGATTCCAAGGCTGGTGGTTCATGTGGGCTCGAGGGAGTGATTTTCCCTATTGACCTCTGAAGGATTTAGGGTCTGCTGTCTGACTCTGTGTCTCTGTGTTCTGTGCTGAGCTCAGTACAGCGCGAGAATGATGAGGAGCCTCAAGGTCTTCGTTTTCTGGTTTCTCGTGTTGTTTATTAGTTCTTATCTTACAATTCTCTGTGTCCAGCCAAGATGTTCACAGCAGCCTGGACACGAGGTGACTCCCCCCCTGTGATGGGAGATCGCTACCTCTCGTACAGATAACTACATACCCATTATTTATAATTCTGTGCCAATGTCTATCACCTATACTAACAGGGTCATTTCTACTCTGATCCAATCCACTGAAACTACTTTGTGCCCATGTCACTGCAGAAGATGGATGCCAAGGGAGAAGAAGAAGAGCCCAGGGCACCACTCTAAAAACTCCAACTTGTCCCTTTGCATCTACATTCTAAAAATCCAAACTACAAAATCTTCCACACAGTGATAACTGCACTATTCTCAGTAACACCTTTGTGACTTGCAATTCTTCTCTCTGTTAGATGTTTTTCTCATGGATCAAAATCAAAGACTGTGTCTTCCTGGGCTCTGTGCCAGGTAAACCCCCCTGCACAGACCCCAGACCCTCTTTCTTGGGTCCCAGGCCTCTCTACCGAGGTCTGTGACTTTCCAGGGTGCCCAGAGGGATGCCCTGGATTCCAACACTAATAATGTCATTTAAATTTTTAAGGTATTGGAACACTTTTATAGTATGTTTGGCTGAGAAGTTTGCATGTTGCACTCGACACTTCAGTAATTGTGAGAAGACTCATTTTATCTTGCTCGTGAAGTAAAAATAGTCAAGAAAATAAGATGAGGCGACCTTCCAAAATAAAACAAAACACTTGCATTTATTTCCACATCTTTTATCCCTTTCCTTAAAATTACACATATTTGAATGTCATTTAGGAATTGTACTTTGCTGTGTTAAATTTAGTATCTTCATTTAAAGATGTAAAAACAAACCAAAAATACCCTAAACCAATAAAAAAATTTTGAGCTGTCTGAATTGCATCCCAACCAGCAAAAAAGAATGCCAGATTTAGCACAAAACCAGAGTTGATTACCACAAGGATATGCTTTTGATTAACTTACCTGATCACAAAAGTGGTTCCATTCATACTGTAATATCCAGTTGTCAGCACTGTGCTTAAGGAGATTCTTCCTCAACCAAACATAGGCATAGCTATGCAAAGCCAGGCTCACATTCTAGCTTAAACATAGTTTGCATATGCACACATATAAGTCAGGAGGCAACATTCACACATGACCAGTTAGATGCAAGTTTCAAATCTGAAATGTGGAGGGCAGCATCTATACTAGTGGCTCTGAAGTTGGGAATATATCCTCACAGCACTGTTTGAAGACAGGCTTGGCCAACCACGGACAAAAATGAAATTTTTCTCCCATGGATATTTGTAAACACACCTTGTGAAATACAGACATATACATGCAGACAGTCACAGTCATAACTGATTAACATTCCATATATTAATCAGTTAGACAGTTCTCCTATGCACGTATTCTACACAGAAACTATTGCAGACTTGTTACCCTAAAGTGAAATAATATTAGACTGTCCTAAGACACTGAACAAAAGGCAGGCAAATCATCATTCTTTCAAAGGAAGTCTATTTCTATCAGCATCAAATTCAAAGGACTGGGAAATTTTCAATGTCTAAATTATGTTTATAGTTTTGGTATTGTGTTTCTATTCAGTGATACAACTCATGTGGCTTTCTTTTTGCATGTCTCTCATGTCTCTTGTTCAACTGAACAAGTAAATGAAAAAAATCCTCTGATAGAGTTTATTCTCTTTTTCCCCTACTGTTCTGAACATTTAAGAAATATCACTTTAATTTAAGTTTAAATTATGTTATTTTGCTATTAAATAATAAGAAAATGCTCTTAATTATCAGCAGCTGGGTAGCATCCTGGCCTTCATTTTTGCCCCCTGGTTTTATGTGAAGTGCAGTATTTTGAGTACATATACACTGGCAAGGGGCAAAAGTTGAGGTGCTATCCTCTTCAGACCCATGAGTATTAATTTTTGTAGTATGTCCCTGTATGGCATGATAGTGTTGGACTACTTATTTTCCTTTTCCTGCTTCCTGTTAATTCAGGTGAGAAGATAGGAAGTAGATTATTGGTAATAGTAAAGCGGTTTTTTACTTTTATCACTTGATTTTGTATGTTTAGGCTATATAGAATCATAAAATCATAATAGAATTTTTGTTGGAAGGGACCTTTTAAGACTGTCTAGTCTAACTCACTTGCAAAGACCAGGGACATCTTCAACTTGATCAGGTTGCTCAGGGCCCTGTCCAACTTTCAACTTTTACAGAAGTGGAACAACCATCACCTCTCTAGACAACCTATTCCTTGTTCGACACAGTCATAAAAAATTTCTTTTTTGTATCTAGTCTGTACTTACCATCTTTTAGACTAAAACATGGCATTCAAACTCATTTAATGTTTAAATTTTCATAAATTTAATAAGTTCAAAAATATGATGAACTACAAATATTTTAAGCTGGGTGTTCATCTAATACATATCTCTTTTCCCTTTTTGTCATGTTTTCAAGGACCCAAAATACACAAAAGAGAAGGAAGATATTAGAATGGTTTTACTTGTACAGACAGGTCTAGATGAAATGCACTTTTAAGCATACAATTAAATGAATTTATGTTTAATCCATAGAAATATTCCTGAGTCTAGCCAAAGCCAATGAAGTACACATAAGGATATTTGCAAGAGGTAGAACATACAAGTGGAACTACTGAGGACATTTCTCTTCTGGAGTGTTCAGTCTTTTCACAGTAGGGGTTCAGTAATTTGGCCATATGTCTCATCAGTCCAATGATGTATTTTTTTGCTTTGCAGCCATTCCTGGAGGCTAATACATTTCACCAGAGCAAGGGCAAGAGGTTCAAGCACAGAATGCTCTATCACAGATATGGTACCATGTTCAGAAAAGGGAAATGGCAGAAGACGGTGGAACTGATCATTTATCAAAATACTTATTTGTCTTTTTAGATTTCTTATCCTCATGATACTGAAGTCCCCTCTAATGCAAAGTAGTCTATGTTTGTGGATTATGCATAATGTTGTCTAATTATTTGTATAGAAATCAATATTGCTGTTCATTGCAATATCTGGGTTCCAGAATAATTTACTTCCATTAATCTTCAACTGACTGTATATAAAACAAGCCCTATATGTTTTGACAAGCACTACTAAAATTGCTCTTCTTCACTTATTCAAT
The DNA here is from genome assembly GCF_965231275.1 of Zosterops lateralis. Classification (NCBI taxonomy): domain Eukaryota; kingdom Metazoa; phylum Chordata; class Aves; order Passeriformes; family Zosteropidae; genus Zosterops; species Zosterops lateralis. Next base: position 14,208,068 of record NC_139800.1, on the reverse strand, counting down.
ATCCAGTGTTCTTGACAAAGCAATACTGAGAAATAAAAATAGCGAAGTAGGAAGAGTTTAGACATATATCAATATGTTCACTGAGAGAAAATAGAAAAGTATCATGTGTAAATTACTGTTTTCCATCTCAGTCTTAGACTGTTCACCACCTTCAGATTGCTTCAATGTACAGTAAACATTCAAAGACATACTTTTGGCAGAAGACCCCTGACCCTGGCATCATTACAAGTAAGTGTCAGCTATGAGTTGTCCCAGCCCTCTGGGCAATACCTCAGAGATTACTTGGCATCCATGAGTAAGAGAACTGTTTCAAGTAGCAATCTGTATTAACTCTAAAGAATTCTAGAATACTGTCTTTAAGGAATTCCAGTGACTGTTAAGGTTTTTATCCAAATAAATAGCACACAACATTGTGTGCACAGTTTTCCTGTCAAGAAAAATTACATTCTACGTAACTACTAATGGTTGTGCTCCATTTGTTAACCGCTTCAGAGTGTTTAATCAAATTTTTGTCCTATTTTTAAGGGAGAAAAAATCCACAGATGAAGATGTCCCTGCCCTTTGAAGTGTATAGATATCCATATCTATATGTATATAGAATTCAAACTTTTTCACATCCACCTGACCAAAGATGCTTCCAGCAGTTTTCCTGTCTATCCATAGACAGCAAGTGCCTAAAACATATACTGGCATTCTGAAAAAAATAGGGATTTGAGAAATTAAGAAAAATTAGTGCTATAAACCTGATTCATTACTATTGTTTATACTTGAATAATGATATCTCGGCTCTGGATTCCTGTGACTGTAAAGGAAAAATTAGTCCTATTCATTTTAAGCTTTCTGTTGGACTGTCATACAAGGTCAAAATTTTCAGATAAATGACACAGGAGAGTGGACAAACTTCTGAGAAAGGATTTGGTAATTGAAAAGTATCTTTTTGATATAAAATAAAAAATGGGTCCATGTAAAACAAATTTGAAATATTTTGAAAATCTTCAGTCACACTTCATAAATGCATTTTAGGAAAATCAGTTTATGTCTCGAAGAAATATAAGACATGCTATATATTGCTGGCAAATTTGATCCACTCACTATTGGGTAACAAGTGTCATTTTAAATGAGGAAAGTAAGTTTATCTGTGCATGCACAAGGCATGACTTTTCCTGTCTACCTGCAGTAGCTTTTTAGGTAGACAAAAGTATTTTAGAGTGTAAAGAATGTAAATGTAAAGAAAATTAAAGTTTTGAAATACAAGGGATTTTTTCTTCTCTTCACTAAAGTAACGTTATGAAAAAACCGTACAAAGATTCTGAATGACAAATCATGAGTTGTTTTTGGAAGAGACCACACGCTTTATTTTCTGCTGTGACTTTTCTGTCCAAATTTATGTGTGTGGTCCATAACTCCAAAGTGAACTGCAAGCAGTAAATGATGACTGAAGTCCAGTTATGTGTCTATAAAGCATATGAAATGGAAAAATTTTGAAAGTCTGCATCTTTGATTTACAGGATTTCTATATTTTGTAATTTTTTAAATTATCTTTGATCAAAAGTGAAGTATACTATATACATATATATGTACATACATATATATATATATACACACAGACACACACATATATATATATAAACAGTAGTCTGAAATTTTCCATTTCAATATCCTCAAAATCCTTTATAAAATACCTTATTCTGAAAATTATTAAGTACATATATTAACTGTCAGGAAAGTGAAAGCAAGTAAAAATTGCAAGGTACTAATCATCTTAAAATGAGTAGATGTGTCAAATATATACAATCCCCCTCAAAGTTTTGGCTTGGTCCCTAAATTATCTGCCCCATAACCTGATATGTGTTGCTTACAATATTCTTCTCCAAGACCCTCGTAACTGTAGGACATGTCACCAGAAGACCATTTTTGCCTGCATTTTATTTCCAAAATAATCTGAGAAACTTCTTATATCAAACAATGACCATGATTGCAGATGTTGAAGCATATTTAGAGTTATCGACCACTGTAATATTCTCATATAATATTCTCATATTCTTAAAATATTCTCAAGACCCCCACTAAAGTCACAGCAATATTTCTTATGGGCCAGATCAAAATTTAAATGCAACAATAACAAAATATTTTCATCAGCAGAATGGCTGCTGCCTCAAATAGATGGAAATATATTTTCTACCTCTAAGTATTGTGGTTTCCCAAGTCTCACATCACGGATTGTTAAACTGACTTGACACATTCGAAATAAATAAGTATAAATGGGCAGAAACATTATTCAGAACGAAACTTCTGGATTCTAAAATGAAATATTACTGTACTGTATTCCATCAGTCCAAAAAGATAATTCTACAAATGTCAATGTATTAATAGTTGCCTCTGTTCTTAAAACTGTGGATTATGAAAAGGATAGGACAAAGGAAAAGGAGAATATTTTCATACTATAGATATAGAAGCAGTTTTGATACATCTTTTCTTACAAGTGCAAGGATTTGTAACTCATAATTTTCAATTCACTGTCATCTCACAAAAAAGAAAATTATTTTCTTGGCAAAACAATGCTTTATACTTGCTATGTAATTTGTGAACCAGATGACCAATAAACATTGTTCTTGATTGTAATTGCAAATTCTTTATGTAATAAAATTATGGCAATATAAAATTGGAAAGTACTCCAGAGGTTCATATAGCTCACTCCTTAGTCAAATGGTAGACTCAGATATTCCTTTATCTCAGGCCAATGTGACTTAGAGTGTACAAATTTGTAGCACTTCCTAGAAAGAAGAGATGCCTGGAAGGCACCAACATTACAAATGTCTTGTTTTCTTCTTGTCCGAGCAAGAGAAGTTTTCAGGCCTGCCCTATCTTGGCATGCTTAGGAAAAAAAAAAAAGTCAAAAAAGAAGACCAAGTCAAAAATATGTGTTTCAGCTTTCAGTCTGTTGCCTCCCTGAGAAAGAATCAGTCTACCAGTGCAAATGTCGGTTAAGTGTTGGTGGCTGTAAAAATAAATCTGCAACATAGTTAGATGTTAAATATTGAGCAAAGTCTTTGGAAACATACTTCTCCAAGACTGCCTCCTGTAGATGTCCTGGATATCATTCACTTTTTAGTAGTTGTATTCTTGAGAAATCTTGTTATTTCTTCTGGAAATTAGCTACCTATATATCCTAGCCAAGGGATTCCACAGTTCCCACAAAGTGAACTGCTTAAAGTTTTGGAGTGGATCCCCTCCTTCTGCTTTCACTGTTGATTAGGTTTACTTTTTTCTTTTCCCCTGTTTTGAAATACATTTACAATCACAAATTACCTTTTCCTATGATTAAGAAAGAAAGAACAACAAAGTAAAAGTTTTTATGCTAGATGGAAAGACAATGTCTTACTATCTTACACTTCCATTTTAAAGCAAAAAGAAGCCTCTATTAATTTTTCTAGCTATTCTTTTAGAACAGTAATGCCCCAGGACATGCTCACTCTAAATCCAGGACTTTTTAGTGTCCTGTGCTCTGCAGTAATCAGGTGCCCAAGAGGCTGGAGGAGCACAGCCAGGAGAGCTGACCCCACCTGGCCAAAGGCATATTCCAAACACAGACATACATGAGAAGGGTGTGAAGTGGGAGGAGCTGCCTGGGAGGGGCCAGGGGCTGTTGGGAGATTGGGCAGCAGGTGCTGAGCAACCGCGTCACTGTGCCTCACTAGCCACTTGGGGGTTTTGTCCTCCTCTCTCTTTCAGCATCATCATAATCATCATCATCATCATTATTATACTTAATTTCACTTACAAAATTATTCTTATCTCAACCCAGGAGTTTCAAACTTTTTTCCCGATTTCCTTGCCCATCCCACCAGGAGGAGGGTTGTGGGAAGTGAATGAATGGCTTCAGGCTATCCAGTTCCTAGTGGAGGATAAATCAGGGCTCAACAATCTGAACTTCTACTAAGGTCTTACCAGAATACATTGTTAATAAAATGTGAGAAGTTTACTAAGACAGTGATTCTTTTTCAGTGCCCAAAAGAACTCTAAACTTTTCAATTCACAATCCCAGTTTGTTATCACGTACATTTTGGATTGCAAGGCTGCTAGAATTTAAAATATATTGAATTTCAAAGAGTTTTTAAGATTAAAGTTTCTGTCCCGTAAGTAATTCTGATCTTTAAACATTCATTTTCAAACTAATTGAAGCCTAACACAAAACCTTTCACAGAAAAAGAACTGTCATTTTAAAATTGAAAGTGAGTTTCAATCACCTGAAGGATTTATTGCAATCACAATATGTATGTGTTCTTCCATTTTTGAAGATACGTTTTAACTAGGACCTCGTTCAAGTTCCTTGTATTTATTAAAATGCAGATTCATTCTGAATCAGGGGGAGAATTCCAACTCTGAGTTCCAAGATAGAGTGCGATTATAGAACTCCTATGAAGGCCTGCCTAAGTTCTAACAAGAGGAAACTTGGGGTATCTTGCTTAAATTTTGGTCGCAGAAGAGAATTGGAAGATAAATTAAATATAATAAAAGTGCCTAAAAATTGACCTATTTTTTTTCCATTTTTAAAATAAATTGGAATCCTTTATTTTAATTTTTTTTAAGAATATTTCAACAAATTCAAAAATTTCAACAAATGAAAAAAATGTTCAATCCTTTGCCTATTCTGCATTGGCCAATCAGAGAACATATTTTCTGCTAATAGCCACAGTATTTATGCTAATATATACCTGATAAAGAGCCAAAAAAGGATCTTGTTTCTAACAATATTTGGATAGCTATCAATTTCCTACAAAATTATTGGTATCTAGGTTCTATCACAGCAAAATTTCTATCAAGAGTCTGCAGTAGAACATGAAAAAGCACACAAAAAATATACATTCCTCTTTCAGAAAAACAAATTTCTCAGTTCTTACATTTGTTTTACTCTCCTTCCTGTACAGTATTATTGTTGTGACATCTGATTGCCATATGAACCATTGAGCAATGTTTTATTTTCATTCAGTGCTGCTATATCAGTCCTAAAAGATCTATAAAGTAAAGAAACATAAAGTAATTTCACAAGCAGTTTCGAATATCTCACAGAAATAAAAAATTCCTCATTGATTATCATGATAAATCTGCCACAAAAGCAGATCTCCCACAGGCATTGACATCTTGCCTCTGGTCTCCCCTCAACCCGGCCTCCAGGAGCCTCACTGGACCTGGTAAGCACCAAATCAATTACTCTACATACTCTGTCCACAGGGCAGTCAGGGCCAGAAGACTGGCCCAGAGAACTGTTGATTTTAGAAAATGCAGCTCATCAACAGAAGGGGTTTTTGTAATGCCAACTGTGTTGAAAATAACATCTCAGCAAGAAATCACATGTGTTCGGCATGAGTCCTGATCCACCATGTTTCATTTCAAAGGGACTCACTATAGCACAGGCTATCCTGCTTCTGCACCAAGACGAAGATTACAGAGTGGATACTTCAGTTACATGGACACAAATAATAAATAAGAACAGACCTCGGCTGACACACTTGCTTGAATTTAACAATAGAATTCTTTAACAGGACTCCTAGACACCGGAGCCAATATCACAGTGATCTCTCAGTATCTACAGCCCTCCCAGTGGGCTTTAACATCTACCACAAGCACATTTTCAGGTATCAGAGGAGACAGCAGCAGCATGAAAAGTGTTGAGATGATTAAATTCATAGGACCGGACAGACACATCACCACCACCCTACCATTTGCAGTAAGAGCCAACATAGGATTGTGGAGAAGAGACATTTTAATTCAATGGGGCATGAAATTGGAGACAAATTTTTGATTAAGGTCATTGGAGAGCACAGCACCCTAAAATTAACTTGGACCACTGACACATCTGGTTGGGTTGATCAGTGGCCCCTTCCTGAAGAAAAAATAATTGTGCTCCACTCTCTAGTTCAAGAACAGCTGGAAAAAGGGTCATATAAAACCAACCACTAGCCCCTGGAATACCCCTGTTCTTGTCATCAGAAAGCATAATAGTGATGTCACACCTTCTCCGAGATCTGAGAAAGATTAAAGAGGTATTTGAGGACATTGGAGTTTTACAACCAGGCCTACCATCACCAACTGTGATTCCCCAAAATTGGGACGTGATAATAATTGTCCTCAAAGACTGTTTTTTCAATATCCATCTCTACCCCAATGATGCCCTCAAGTTTGCCTTTTCACTTCCTGGCCTAAGCCAACAGTACCCACTCCAGCATTAACACTGGACAGTACTCCCCCAGGGAATGAAAAACTCGTCAACCATTTGTTGGTTGTTGCAAAAATTTTAACACCAACCAGTTCATCAAGCTCATCCTCAGGCAATCATATATAGTTACATAGATGACATCCTCATTGCAGCAGAAAAGGAATCCATATTAAATCAAGCTTTGAAATCCACCATAACAGCAGTTCAACAGGCAGGATTTGTCACTGTCAAGGAAAAGATACAACAGGCTTCTCCCTCTAAATACTTGGGGTACCAAGATAACATTGTACACGATACGACCTCAGCCACTTCTCCTTAACAAAGTCCCCACACACTTCATGATCTGCAAAAATTGATTGGAACCGTTAATTGGGTCAGACTCCTGCTGGGTACCAACAGTGAAAATGTGGCCCCACTGTTTGAGCTCCTGAGAGGAGGCTCTGACCTGAGCTCCCCTAGACAATTGACTAGAGAACCAAAAGAGGCCTTAAATGAAATCTCATAGGCCATTCAGTGCAGACAGGGCCAACAAGTAAATCCTGGTTTGCCTTTCATATTAGCTATACAACTAAAGTTGTATGCATTGATTTTTCAGCAGGATATTAAATCACCTTATCCTTTATTAATTTTAAAACTAATAGTTAAAACTATTAACACAAAAATTGAAATGATGGCTCATTTGATTATAAGAGTCAGATCTTGTTTTTCACTCCTTATCAGGCCAGGCATTTCACACAATATTCGTCCCTCTGACTTCATTATATTTGAATTGGCTATTACACAATCAGAAGAATGACAAATTGCCTTTGAAAATTATCCTGGTCGTATCTCAATTTATTTCTCCTAACATAGATTACTGCATTTGGTATTTATATTAATCACAAAACCGTTGAGAAGTGAAACACCTTTAAAAGCCTTGACTCTTTACAGATAGATCAGGGAAGTCTCATAAATCAGTAATCATTTGGAAAGATCCCTTAAGTAACATCTGGAAATCAGACATTGAGATTGTAGAAGGTTCCCCCCAAATAGTAGAATTAGCAGCTGTGGTTAGAGCCTTTCCTAAGTTCGATTGTCCATTTAATTTGATCACTAATTCTTCCTTTGTTGCAGGTATAGTCCAGAGAGCAGATAACCCTTTTTTGAAATCGATTACTAATGAGTATTTATATTCCCTGCTTAAAAACTTGATTTGTCTTCTTTCTCAAAGACAACATCCTCATTTTATTATGCATGTTCATTGACATACCCAGTCGCCAGGATTTATTTCAGAAAGTAATGCAAAGGCTGACACACTCACAATGACCATCCAGACAACTCTGTTCAACATCTCTGAGCAAGCACTCCTCAGTCACTCCTTTTTTCATCAAAATATTCATGACCTAATAAGAATGTTCAAAATTAGTAAAGAACAAGCAAAAGTCATCATAAGTACATGTCCAGACTGTCAAAAGTATTCCTTGCCATCCACCAGCCCAAGAGTAAATCCCCAAGGATTGAACAGTCTGGAAATTTAGCAGATGGATGTCACCCATTATCCATCTTTTAGAAGATTTAAGTGTTGACATGTTTGCATAGACACTTTTTCTGGGGCTCTCCCCCTCTGTTCATATTGGGGAGACTGCAAAGGAGGTCATTAAACATTTATTACAAGCATTCTCCACCCTGGGAATACCTAAAGAAATAACAACTGATAATGAGCCCACTTATACCTCGCACAGGTTACAAAGATTCTCTCATTTATGGGGGATAAAGCATATAACGAGGATACCCCACTCTCCCATGGGCCAGTCTATCATAGAAAGGGCTCATGGCTCTTTTAAGAACCTGCTAGAAAAACAAAAAGAGGGAATGGAAACATTATCTAATACAGAAGGATTATTCAAGGTTCTTTATGTTTTTAATTTTCTAAACAATTCTCTGATTGTTTAGAGCCAAGCTGCCCTATAATCAGGCATTTTACAAATTCCACACAGGCCCAATTAAAGGAGAGGCCCCCAGTGCTGATCAAAGATCCTGAAACCAACAAAATCTTAGGGCTCTATTCATTGATCACCTGGAGGAGAGGGCATGCTTGTGTTCTATAGGTGGAGGACCCAAGTGGATCTCAGCAAAGAACGTCAAACCTGCAGCCCCAAGAACATCAGGAGCTCAGAGAAAAGACAGGAAGGACCGACTGGAGAAGACCTACTCGGGCCAGATTGAGACCCACTCAACACAGGATGACATAGATGATAAGCCAGAAAACCCTGCTCATCCTATGTGACCTTCTTAACATCTGGCTCCTCACTAACAGCTGGGTAGTCCTGCAGCCCAAACAGAACAGCTGGGTGACATTAGCCAATATGACACAGTGTCAGAGTCTGTCCAAGGACGTGATATGCCTCACGACTGTCTCCAATGATTGAGGACTGAGACCCTAGACTCTGAAAGGAGCCCTTGGCCTGGTTGAGGTGGAACATTTGCCAAGTCTCAGAGGACTGTTATGCATCTCCATGAGAACGGAGTGCAAGAACAATGGAACTGGTCACAGTGGACTGAGCCAAGGCTGCCTGTCCAAACTGGTCTGTACATACCAGAGATATGGTTTGCAGCTTGTTCCTGAGCACCCAACCTCAACACAGGTGGCTCCTGCTTTGGGTCTGTGTCCCTCGCTTTGGTTCCCTTTGGCTCTGTGCCCCTTGCTTTGGTTCCTGCTTTGACCAACCTATAAAAACTCTGGAGACCCCTGCTCACTTTTGTGATTACCCCACTGGAGAAGATGATGTCTAAAGGCATCGTTAGGTCTCGAGGACTTGTCCTTCCACGTTGGTAGCTATAATCCCCTTCCTCTCTCTTTCTTTCTTACTATTCTTTATTTCTCTCCCCACTATCACATTTGTTGGCATTAAATAAAGGTGCATTTTTAATTGAGTATATTGAGTTGTCCCATACAACCAGATGTATAAAAATCAGAGCCTATGGTGTAATCATAACTCATCCATCTCATCCTTGTTCAGTGGTTACCCTATCCAGTTATCACCTGGCATGTTTTTAATCTGTGGGGATAGGGCTTGGCCAGCAATTCCATCTCACAGCAAGGATGACATCTTTATGGTCCATGTATCTTGGGAGTGCTCATGATGCTAACATGCAATATTACCGTGGCTCATAAGAAACAACTGGCAAGGTTAAAAAGATCAGTCCACCAATTTGAGATGGATTGCAATGATAAAATCAATTATTGGACTAAAACAACAGAAGCGGTGGTGTCTGCACTATTGCCATGGGTAGCAAGAGCCAAGGCATTGAAACAACTAGACAGGACTGGGTGTTGACTGGGCAAACAGACCAATGCTACATCAATCACTCTCAGCGAGTTACTTACAGATGTGGATAGCGTGAGGCATGCCACCCTCCAGAATTGACCTACCATAGATTTCCTGCTGCTGGCACATGCCACAGTTGCGACAACTTTGAAGGCATGTATTGTATGAACCTCTAAGACCAGAGCAAATCCCTTCATTGGAGTGTAAGTATACTGGAGGAAGGAGTGAAGAAATTGCAGATAGAGCAGGGTAGTGATTGACTCAACAAATTATTTAAGGGATGGAACATCCCTGGCTGGCTGTCATCCATGATCAAGGTGGGACTTTTAATACTGCTATTTATGGTTGTAGTTCTGATTATGTTACCTTGTTTGCTCGGTTGTATGTTAAAAATGTTTAAAACTTCTGTACATTCTTTTGTTTTATTTGAAGTAAAACAAAACATGGGAGATGTGGGAATTGGACTGGGAGGCTCTAATAGAGAGCTAGAAGAAAACCTTAGTTTGAAGCTTTGGAAAACCCCTTGTTAAGGTGCAATGAGAAGAATTGTCTTATGGGAAGTTGTTATATAAATTGGTTTGCTCATATGAGGTTATGATCTAGCATGTTCCTAGTTTCTGTTCCCTGACTGGTTTAATTTTGCCAGAGCAATTTGCATATTCCTAATCCCCACTTCCCATTGGCTCCTTCCCCTTAAACTCTGTCCCTATCTACCTTGTATTAGTAATCCCCTGGCCTGGGGCCTTTCTGATGAACTCTATATTGAGATCACCTTGCTGTTTGTTATTTTGTCCCTTATAAAGTTCTTTTTCAGGTCACCAAATTGTGCCCGTCTCTCATTTATTTAGCCACCAAAGGGACCTTCACTCCGTAAATCCCATGGTGACATCCCATTCTTCCTATCCAGGCCCAGGAATTGTCACAAGTCCCTTTCTAAATGGTGCCCACTGTCTATAACTGGAATATTATTCAGTCTCTCATTCAAAGACGTAGTGATGGATAAATAATATTTTCTACACGCACACACAAAGAAACAATAAAGATTCACAAGATTACAGGTCAATTCTTGGAAACTACTTTTTTAAAAATGCATATTTTTTGAAGTAAGTTCTATTCTGATTTAATAAAATGCTCTTGCCAGTATTATTTTTGTTGCCCCCAAAGTGCCGTGTGGGAACTGCAGAACACTGCTAGACTACCAGAAAACCCTATTTTCTTCCAGGATTTTCCAAAAGTGAAATTAGCTTTGCATTGGTGTTACAGGGAACAATGCTAGAAAACAATCAGTTCTCAGAAAGATGGCACACAGACATTGCAGTTGTTTGTCAGATTTTGTAAACTGAATATTATGCAAAATGGAAAGTCAGATTTAATCCCAATTTCCAGATAAGATAGAGAGTGAGGAGTAGAATTTTTTGATAAATAAACAAGTCTTCTGACCTCAAATTTACAGGAATAAAAAGTATTTTTCATAATGAATATTTGGATGCACTGTTCAAATATTTATCAAAAAGGAAACAGAGCAAATTTGACTTACTATCCATTCAAACCCATATTCTAACTGCTAGAATTGACTGTCTTTTCAAGAAAGCTCTGTTTACATACAAACATTGTCATAAACACGGTGATAGTTTGCTTAACATAACAAGTTAATAACAATAATAATTATTTTATTATTATATATTTATTAATGCTATAAATGAGAGAAAGAATTTTGACAGTGTATCACCAAACAGACTGGAATCAACAAAATTACATGAGGCAAGATGTATATTCTCCAATATTCTAGTAGCAGGCTAGAGCTGACTTGTGAGTAAGCAATGGAGGAGTCGGGAAAAAACAGAAACGTATATTTATGTCATCCATCAACTCAGCAGCCTTGGAGCTTTGAAGAGTTCTTGGTAGACATTAAGTTTGCTTCTCCTTAAGAAAACTTGAAAAAGTTTTTGCTCTCTGACTTTTAATTCAGCCTGCTGCACAGAAAAAGGACAGACATAGTAACATGGATTTTATTCCTGTAAAATACCATACATCTAGGAAAATATAAATTTCACACTAGACTGTAAAATATTCTGATTTTAAGATAGTGCCTTAAAATTCTAAATAATGCAAAAATACAAACTGATATATGATATGACACAATAAAGTTGCAAGAGCCAGAATAATTCCTATATAATTTTGATGTCACATCTTATCATTCTTGCAAATAAAATAAATTCCATACTGGTAAGAGTGTGGTAAAACTTTACACCTTGTATTTCAAACCATACATCTACAGTTGCACCCAGTGCTTGGTAAGCCAGTCAGCACAGCCTGCACTTTTCTGTCTTAAGCTGAATGACTGACAAATATCTCCAGCCATGCAGGTGCTCATTAATGTACAGCTAAAGCCACCACATTGCAACCTGGAAACAATGCAACACAAAAATGAGACCTCTGAAAGCCTGTGTAACTCAATGAGCACATCTACCAGGAGCTGTTAGTCAAATAAACAAGCAGCTCATTAGTTTCTTATTGCAGGTCCTAAATGCATGAAACTCTCTGGAAAAAACAAGGCATGATAGTCACAATCTGTCTGGGTCTGCTGAATCCAATCAAAAGGACTTGGAGAGTACATGTTGGTGCTGTGAGACTGAGGAATGCAAGTGGAGACTCAGGGGCTGAGGAACCCTCCACAGTCTGTTTTGAACCTGCTAATGTGCTCTGCTCACTTAATGGCATCTTATAAAACACCTGGCCTCAAACACTCAAATATTGATTCAGTATATGGAAATCTGCTATTACACTACTGCTGTTTCTAGGAACAGCTTATATAAACAGAACTGACATGATTGTGCCATATGGTTTTATTTCTGGAGTGCTCTGACTACATTTCTTAGGGGGAGGGGGTAATTGATTGGAGTGATTTATAGATCCCCCTCACTTCCTTCAAGGTGGATGATGACTAAGCTGTATAAGCCACGAATTTTGGTGTCCAGGTTCATAAGGGTTGTCAGTTAATGGTTAACCTAATGACAAATCTCTGCTGTGCATTCACGTGTGACTCCAGTGAGTGGGTGATAAGGGCTAAATCCTCCATAGAGTACAAATGTGCAGGCTGAAAAGGAAGTACATTTTACAGGCTCTGTGTGCTTTTACCATGCCACATTTACCACATATTAGAGAAGGCAAATACAGGGAAATGAGAGGGTTTGAAGGGACAAATAAGTTGTGGTCCTTTCACAAACAGCAATAACAACTTAAGTATTGTACCTATGTAAAGAGTGAAGCTTCAGACTCTGGGTTAGCTTTAAAATTCTGAGGAACTTAGTCAGCTTGAAGATGCTGTTTGTCCTGACATTTCTTCCTCACTAGCCTGACTCTCAGGCTCTGGTCTCTCAGGTTGTATCAAAAAACTGCCATATTCTTGCCACAAGCCTTTTATGATTTGGTGGATTCAGTTCTATCAAGATCAAGGATCTACAGAGTCATGGGAATATGAATGTTCCATGTGACATGAACTGGTGGCAAGTATGTAGTGCAAAAGATGTATGCAACTGCTTGACTGTCCTCTTCCTTTGCTCTGTGTATCTTCATCACAAACATCTGAAACTTGAAAAACGGCTTTGTTCAACTGAGTTTGAACTACTCCCTATTCTCTTCACAGGCCTTTCGCTCACATGCCTTTCTGGGTGCACTTCATCTCCATATTTCCTCTGAGGAGTTACAAAATAGACAAGAATAATCAGCTACTAGAATTATAGAGACACAGCTGTGCAATTGTCTCCTTCCACATATTGCAAATAATCTATTAAATATTAGTACTACTTCTGAGTTTTGGATTGATTGCATTGTACCTATGCTAGGAACATACTAGAAGGTCTCAATTGATCATCATTTGATGCTGTTAATTGTACACCTGGTACTTATCTATTGTCCTCCTGCCTATGTAGTTTTCCAGACTGGGGAGGGAGGACCAGGAGCGCTGTTATGTGTGGAGCTGATTAGGCACACTTGGCAAGGTTAAACCCTTGGCTGGCCTGTCCCTCTTTACTTTCCTATCATGTAAGGTCTAAAACACCCCAAAATGCCATAATGCAGATATGTAAATCATCACATCAGATTGGATTAACAGTCCATCTTGTCAAAGCCCTCTTACTATAGAAATATCAAATGTTTTAACAGAGCATTTAACAGAGCTTTAACAATCGTGCAATAAAAAAAATTCCATGTTTAAACAGAACATTTCAGTCAGCTCAGTGGCATTTATATATTACCAGGATGCAATGAGTTCTGCTGAGTCATTTTGCTTAGTGAAGGCTATTTCCTTGTCTTACCTTGGAATTAATTGATTCAGTGCACTTACAGCTATAGAAAAGCTTGAAGAACATGTGTCACATGCCTTACAACTGTTCATCGTTTTACAGCTTTTGACTTTCTAGGTTTTGGGCTTTTTTTCCCCCAATGAGAAGACCTCTTCAGTTGGTTTATTTCAGGTTTGTGGGGGTTTTTTGGTGAAAAAATATTCTAATTTCTTTATTAGTCCTACTTTGGGATACTGCCAACTAGTAGTTTATACTTTTCAGCCAAAAGTGACAGAGGCTGAATCCAATATTAAATATGAAATGGCACTTTTCTTATACATGGTACTATGGATTTTAAAGTCCCCTGTCTGCTTCCATAAGCATATTCTCCTCCTTAGTTACATAATTTTTAACCCAATTCTAATATATTCTAATATTTTTAAGGTGGTACTATAGATGGAGTGAGTTTAAAATGCAAAGAAAACATTATTTATTTTCACACTCCTGGTGTTTTAATATCTTGACTATAAACTTTTAATTAAGGCCTTTTTTTCTCCTTTCCCACTACCTAGCCATGCAGCAGGGAAAACATCAGGGTTTTCCTCTTCCCTACATCTAAAAACAGTTTACAGATGTAGAGAGTCTGCTGACTTGCCCTGTGTGAAGGTCAAATCAGAACAGTGCTTCCTCATTAGGAAAGCCCTTCTCTCTTAAGGCTGTGGGGTCAGAAACACCAGTCTCTGAAATTTCTTCCACACCACTGTATGTCATGGGCCAATCCCTCATATGCATTCTTACTGCTTTTCTTCTGTTCCACCATTCCATGGCTGACCATCTTTGTCTGGTGAGCTTTGTGTACTGAGGAGGAAGCAGTGAAACCAAGCAGAGAATCTGAGAAACATAAGTAGCAGCCCTTCTAAGGGGAGTTTATGTTAATACAGGATGATGTACTCCTCTAAGGGCAATAGCTATCAGAGGTGTGGGGAGAGGGGCAGAATAGACTGTGTGATGCTGCAGGGTCAGGACAGAGGTTCTGTGTGTGCCAGCAGAATAAGCCTGTCCAAACCCAGGCTATTTTGTTCTTCAGCTACACCTGGCACCAAGCACACTTAGCTCTTCCACTTTGTGGAACCACAGCATCAAAAAATTAGTATCTCTCTGACAGAGTTTGCCAACAGGAAATGCAAGAAAAACAGCATTTACCCTGCTCAGAGCTTGCCACCCTGCTCTTGGTAATCTCCAGGCCACTACTGAGGAGCTTTATACAGCAAAGGGAGGAAGCAAAGCAGACATTATCCTTAATTTTGGTGTCATATAGGGACCAGTATGGGCAGTGAATAATAAGAGAAGTATTAGCAGAGCATGAAGGGAAATACAGTGATGACTTGAAGTGCAGTAAATTCAGGTGGCCAGAGACAGTCTGGGTGAAGAAAGAAATCCTCCAGCGAGACTGGACTCCTGCTGATATCTTCTTACTCTCAAGTACCTTTTTAGGCAGGTCCAGAGGTCACCCCCACTCTCATCATCCCTGCCAGGTACCCATATTACCCCTGTCCCAGGGACAGACCAGTCAAGGACCTCAGTCATGCTGCATGGGCTCAGTGGGGTTCAAAGAATCAACACATCCACAATGTCACCTGGGCTTTAGCAGCTGGACTGAGCAGCAACTCCTTAGCTATCTTTCACAAAGACAAAATAATTTGAATTTACATTACAATGTAAATTTCACCAGACAGAGTGTCAGAGCTGTATCCAAAATTTAAAATGTTTGTAGAAAGCCTGAGGATTTCTTTTTTATTTATGACTTAATGGAGTCACTGCAAGATCTGCCTCAGCCAATTCCTTATGTCTCAGTGCTCCTGTCTGAGTTGATAACACTTTGCACCTTTGAACTTTAGGTCTCTTTTTCCCCCTGAAATGCCCTGCACATGTATTTTTCTAATGTTTTCACCACTCCACAGGTATTCCTCCTGCTTCTATCTTAGATCTTTTGTTTCTGCAAAGTACTGTGACTCTTCGTGGCCAAGTCCACGGAAATCTCAGAAACAAGATTTTCAAAAGATAGGGAGATAAACAAAATCAAGTATGGCTAGATGTGCATATAAGGGAGAAGCATGAAAATTCCTCAGTCAAGACTCCTGATCATCTGGTGATATTCAAATATGAGGATCTTAAGCACCTTAAGTAGCATAATTGCAAACAAAATAAATTATACCCAAAACATTTAATACAATATAAGGGAGGTTACACTGGGCTATGAAAACCAGATGAGCCTAATCAAACCCTAACATCTTATCTTGCGATTTTTAGAAATCCTTCCTCCTCTCTGCTTGATTTGGTTTTAGTTTAAATAGAAAAACAGATGGAGGTCAGTGTTTTGTATTCAGTTTAAATATGACCCAGGGGTATTTCAATCTCTCTAGACAAATTGATTTCAAAAGAACCTAAGTGTTTAGTCAATATCTAATGGTGATTATTCATGGGCTTTCTGGTACCAGCAATTCTCAATATAAAATTTCCCATCATATAGGCTTGAATGTGAATTCCAAACAATGCTTATTGTTATTTAGAGGCTCAAGATTGATAATACTCAATGCAGAATTGATGATTTTAATCACCATAATTCTTTTTATGAAGGCTTTAAGAAAACATTTCCTTTGGCTGGGGAGTATTTCATTTTACTCTTCCAGAGTATTTCACCAAAAATGAACATAAGTTTATCTTACTAGGAATAAATCAGCAGCTGATTTTCTTATATAAGAGAGAAAATACAGTGATTAATTTTTATGTAAAATAGCATAACTGACAAAACTCTTTTCATTCATAAGTCAAAAGAACACTGTCAAACTGGTGTGTGTTGTACAGAACAAAACAAAAATCATTTGAATGGCTGGTAGACAAACTCCAGTACGTCCCATGTTAATACTGTTAATGGTCATATATTGTTCTGCTGCTTTGGCTTTCAGCTCATAACTGCGAGGCAAGACTCTAAGTTCTGTGAGATATATTGAAATAGGATACATATCTGGTGAGGGAAATTTGCCTAATTTAGGAGTTTATTGTTATTTGCTGAGGTCCAAGTCATTGCATAGTTGGCCTGCCTGAGTCCAAGTTTGGATAGCATCCACAATATACACATGGAATTCTATATTTGCACTAGAACTTTTAAGCAGCTGAGAGGATGACAGAGAACAGGTGTAGATCTACTTTACTGCCAGATGTAGATCCAAACTGCCTCACATATTAAACTGGAGACTTGTGTGCATCATTTGAAATTGGGGAGTTTGGCTTCTGTAGCAGGAGAAAGTTTGTAAGATATAACTTTTTTAATCTTCAAAAAGATGGCTTAGCTTCAGAACCACGTTGTGTGTTTAGCAAGGAAAGAGCAAGCAACAGCAAGACAAGCCTCAAATCATAGCAATCTGTTCTTTGGTGATCAACCACAGGAGATCCCAGGGAGGACATCTACAGAGTAAAAATGCTTTGTGTCAGAGCTCTATCCTCTGTGAGTGCTCTATTAGCAATGATTATATTTCTGTTTATTTTTTTATATTACAAATACCATCATTCCTCTCTATAATGATGAGCATAAGGCCAACAGTGGAAAGCTCACCTAGTGTTAAGAGCCGAGATCTAGGAGATCACAGGTGAGAATCAGCATCCCTGTGCTCCTGCTCTTTCCTCTAAAAATAAGACAGTTGAACAGGCCTTTTTTGTGAAGCATGATGCAGACACCAAGTGCTTACTGACAAGGCTTCTGAGAACCTCATCTGTCAACAAGAATAGTATAACAAAAAGGTCATATTTCTGAACCTCTGCCAGGAAAAGAAGGAAATCCCAAAAATAGTAAGATTTCAAATCTTGTGTTTTTTATAGTTAGTGTTGTAGTTATTTAATATCCTCACGGTTTTACTTTAAAAACTAATGAAAAATACATTTGTCTGGAAAATATAAGTTAAGTTTCTTTTGAATATGGAAAACTAAACCCATTACCTTTCTAGTTTTTGTCTCCAAAATGCCTTCCCTCTTTGCAGGTTACACTCAACACAGAAGGATTGTAGTACTCATATAACAATATATAATTTATTAAACTGTATATCAGATTGTAGTCTTTCCAATAAATTTTGTTTCTAATCTAGATTTTATGATCAGTGTTAGCTCCCACATTAATTAGGAACTAGGAAAAAAGAGACTTGACAAACACCATAAAAGTCAGATTCTCACAGCAATTGATAAAAGGGACTAGAAGTATAATTTAAAACATATAATACAATATATCAGATTTAGACAGTGGTGTAATAAAAAAATTCTTGAAAAAGGGGAAATGCAAAATAAATATGAGTAAAAACTTCTGCCAGTGGAATGTTTTATGCTGCTAGAATAAATCTCCCAAGGAAAGTAAGGAATCATCCCCTGTGGGTTATTGCACAGTGAATGCACAAACTCTTCATGATGTTATTGAAAGAAGTGGTCAGATATACCCTTAAAAGGTGCTTTCAGTATCCTGCCTGTTCTGTCTGTTTGTCAGAGAAGATATATTTTTCAGTGCTTGCATTGAAAAATATGTAAATTTCTTAAAATCAATTTTTTCATCCCTGTAAAAACATAATTTTCCAACTTCACATTAAATGGTTGAATTTGTAAGCAAAACCAGATGTAGCCACATATAAAAAATGTGTGATGTTTGTAATCATTGTGAGTAAATTTGTTTATATCAGTTACTTCAGGAAAAATATAACAAAATGGGTAGTTGCATCACAGTGAACACCATCACAATAAGGTGTGAAAGGTTCCTCGTCTTTAGAAATATTGTCTTTAGTAAGCTGTTCTTAATGTTATGCTGTTCAAGTAATTAAAATAGAAATAGTACTTAACTTTTTGACCTTTAATTCTTAATTTTAAACCTTTAATGTGTTTATATTAGTATTTTAAGCTGTTACCTTTCTATCTTACTCAGAAATGAAGAAAATAAATTAATTTATTTCACCTTATTTGTGAACTGATATGATTTTTTAAATATTTCTTTTGCTTTCCAATAAATTTGAATTCAGAACCTTGTTATGATCTCGAAATAAAATCCATATGCAAAAAATGTGCAGAGGATGATTCATGAGAGAAAAAAATTCACTCTAAATCCATCAATTTTTTCCAGTCTTTCCTAAAGACAGAAAAAGTTCAAGGACAATGAGTGAAGCACTAAATACAAAGCCTTAGAGGGAATATATTAATCAGTATATCACATTTAAAAATTGTTGCTGCATATTTCAGATGCTTTCAAATTGAGCAGCATTTTTTTGTACTCCAAGATTGAAAGTGAGTAAATTGTGTTGCTTCTGTTGCATTTTCTCGATTTAAAAGTAAAAATTCTACTTTAAAATAAAATTATATTCCAGGATTTATGCTACCTCACGACCCAAGAGATGTGCATTCCTTAGATGTGACACTTCCTGTAGAGTCACAGAATGCTCACATAAAGCTCATGTGTAAAGCTGTCATAGAGGTTTCCATATCACACCCAGGAGAAACAGGGCACTGCTGAAGTGTCGCTGGAACCTGGCACAGTCCTCAGCTATTCCCTGGGGATCCTGTCCTCCTCAGACTTATGCTGGAGGATTCAGTGACACACCAACAGCTCAAGATAACAGGATCACAAAGAAGGCTTCAAATCTGCCTTGAAGGTTCACACAGAATACAGCAGAGAATACACAGCAAAACCTATGTACTTATCAGGTAACGGCAGAAACCACTGGCAACAAGTGGAGAACAGAAAGTCTGTCACAGACTTAAAATCATGTGATTATGCCTCTGAAGAAGCTCTAGTTTTGATTAGAGGCCTTGTGTTTCTCTCTGTGTGCAGAGTCAAGTCTTACACTATAAATATTTCATCATGGGTACCCAGTCTTCATCTGTTTGGAAACCTGATTTCAGAAGCAGTAAGAAAGACTGAGAGGCTCAAATTTATACTTGATGTAACTCCCTGGCAGAAAACCAAGGATAAATTTGGCCCGTGTGTATGAATAGAAGTAACTAAAAATGTACAAGTGTTACAGAGCGAGATAAAGCAGCAAGTCAAGGGAGAACAGAGGGCATCAGCTTGAGAGGTAATCAATATGTGTGGGAGGCTGGAAAAGATAAGAAACACCAATGTCAACAGAAAGTCAGAAGCAGGGGGAAGAACCTATCACTGTGTTGTATAATAAAAACTTTCTCACTGCAACCATCAGAGCTTGCCTTTCATTATTTAATTGCTATGGGGGTTATATTATGCACTTGACTACACTAATATGCAAAAGCAGAAGTGATATTTCAGACCTTTTCTTAGGCTTTAATATGAAGTTTTAATATCCCATTTTAATGGGAAAAACTTGGTTTGCAGTTATGATTATACCCCACCACCCACAGCCTAAAAAGTAGGCACTGTTTGTTAGAGGGTGTGTGCAGTAAAGGCAAGGCAGCTGGAGGGGTCTTGTGCTGCCCTAAAAGGAATGGACAAATACAAAATCAAGCCTACAGCTGTCCTGTTCCAATGTCAGTAATTTCTAATAGATTAATATAAATGAATAATAAATGAATGAATAAATATCTAGACAGATCCCAATCATGATACATGTAAGACCTTGAGAGTCCAGAAGTGCAAAAGACAAAATGTTCACTGGTCAGGGGAGGACTTGGGCTGAAAATCTCACACATTTCAAATAAATAGGAGTCTATTTATTTTCTCAGGTTGGAACTGTGGTGACCAACTTTCAAAAACAGAATCATTACGTAAAATTAATATCTGGATTCACTATTGCCCAATATTCCATGTAGACATTCATTTACATGTAATTAGGAAAGTGCAAATTATAAGCAAGGTATTGACTAAGAGAGTTTACATTCCCTAACTCAGTAGTGTCTATGCCTCCTTATAATGTATTTTAGAACACATGAAAAAATGGTCTTTGTTATTCTACCTAATAGAAATATGCTGATCTTTTCAGATCTTGACTGTTCTACCAGGTGCTTTGAATACACATGTACTACACCAATGTTAGGCAATTCTGCACATAATAACTGAATTTTATTTTGATAGTTTAAATGTATGATCTACGAGACTGCACCTTTTAGATACATTCTCTCTTTTTCTTAAAAAAACCTGAGGACTATGTTTTCCCATGGATGAACTAAAATATCTTAGTGTGCTTGTTGGTATTTTTTTTAAGTGTATAAGTAAAAGACTACAGTCGGTAAAGGGAAACAGGTAAGTCCACATTTTAGCTCACTTTTCAGATACTTTGGCAGTAACAGCTCTTAGCATTATGACAGCATCCGTGCATCTTCCTTTTTGAAACATCTAAACAATAGTATGGTTTTTTTGTACCCACATTCAATCCAAACTCTTGCCCTTTTGAACTCCCCAATTAGAGGGCCAATTCAAATGCATTGAAACCTCTGTTTCCTTGTTTACTCAGGTCTTTTTCCAGCAGGTTGTGGTGCACAAACATTCATTCCAATGGCCAACCTGCATAAATTCAGAATGAGAATATGGGACGTTTTCTGAGAGTTCCCCCAGTTCTCTCTGACAGTTCACAATCTCTGCTATACTTATCAGCAGTGAGATGTTGCTTTGTGTGCGTCTTCTTAACCTTGTCTCGGAATAACTGGAAAGTTTATGGAAAGCATGTGGAAAGGAGGAGGAGTCAGAAAATATAAAAAGAGACTAGCCTATAAAAGTCTATTAGCCAAAATACTTAAAAGAATATGGCCTTGCTTAAAATTTACATACCATTAAATTTTTAGATACCACTAAATACAGAGTCATTTTTGCATACTTCTCCAGCCTCTCTTCCCTCTCGTTGGTGTCACTTGGGAGCATGCATGAAAACAACATCTCCAAAAGGACATGCTGAATCCTGATTTTTTCCTGCACATGGACTTTTAAACATTGCACAGCACCTATTTTTTCTTGTATACTGTTCATTTCTTCCCAAAACTGTTTATAGGGAGCTAAACAAAAGGCAAAAAGGATAAATGGATCTTGAATTTGCCAGTATTTTGGGTATCTGTCAGTTTGACTAACTTCAGAATTGGACACTGAAGGTTCATTTCTGTCTGATTTACAGGCCAGAGTTCATGGTGCTTCCCAGTGTATTTTAATTATTTGTCATTATCTTAAATTTTTACATGAAAAGAGTTCTTTAGTCCCACCTGCTATTTTAGCTGTAAAAATATGTTCTCTTTATGAAAGAAAACACTAGACTGTTCTTTTTTTGTTTCGTTTTTTGTTTGTTTTGAAGGGAGAGGTGGTTTTTTTGGTTTGTTGTTGTTGCTGGTTTGGGCTTTTTTTAGGTTTAGTTGGGTTTTGTTTGTTGGTTGGTTGGGGCTTTTTTTGTGATTTGTTCGTTTTTGGAAATTTTTGGTAGGTTGGTTGGGTTTTGTTTTTTGGGGTTTTTGTCTGTCAAGAACATTAAGGTTCAGATCCAAATGCATGCTCATGCTCTTTGAATAACTACTAATCCAGAGAACATAAATAATTTTCATTTCTCTGTCTACCACAGCTCATCACCTTAAACAAAACTATTCTGAGGTATTTTCAATAAAGTAAAAATTTTATCATGGGATCCAGTTTAAACTAGTAAACTGCAGAAGGAGCCTCAAGATTAGCTCTTGAAGACCTGTTAAGATGTATACGAAAAACAAAATCACATTTACATGCATGATATTGCTAAAGAAATATGTCCTACCACTGCAAATTTTTAGGGGGTCCACAAATCTCAAAACAGTAGTACTCTAGCATTTGTGGGTTGTATTTTCAAATTTTTCACTGGTAAATTAAATTACTTTCTGCTGGAGAGAATCCCACTGTGGCTTTGTCATTGACTTTACCAGGAACAGAGCCAGGCCTAAATGTCTTGAGAATTATATTCTAATATATATAGATGGTGGTCATCTTCCTGCAGTGTTTTAACTTTTTTATTCCAAGGACTAAGACCTTCCTAATCTAACTGAAAGCATCTCATTGAATATTTTGTGGGTCCCCTGGGAGAAACAAGGGTCTTAGAAGAAAGATAACAAGGCAGATTTGTTTCATCATCAATAAGTAGTTTATCATTTGACTGACACAGGAAATCTTGGAAGTCTTGGTTTGGTATATAGCTGCTGTGTATAATATATATAATGCCATGGTAATCTAGATATATTGAGATATATTGCTTTGAAATTTACAAAATTTAGATTCTCCAGAAATTCAAAATGTAACAGCATCCCCAAAAAAAAAAAAAAAAAAAAAAAAAAGGAAAGAAAGAAAGGCTTTCTATCTGATTGGTATATCTCATTAACATCACTCTAAACTACTCAGCAGATAAAATTCAAATTGTTGATTTTATGGTGTTATTGGCACTAAACTACTTACAAAACAATGAAAGAAAAGGAATTATTTCACAAAAAAAAAAACCCTCTTACCTAAAGCCATTGCCTTTATAGTATTATATGACCTCAGGAATGGGTTCTTCCTTTCTGTATTTTTAGTAGTTATTTCATTTACAAGAAAAGGCAAAGTTATGAAAAGAAATTTTAATTTGTTTCAGATTAAAGTAAAAATAAAGTGCCTGATATCTAATTTATAGGTCTTCCTTTGTTTATATTTTATAATTGTTCTCTTGATTCATTTAAAATCCCCTTTGAAATGCTGAATATTAGAAAGGCAGCACAGATGCTGATTCTGTTTGCAATGGCCTAAAAAAGTGCAAGCTTTAATCTGATGTCTAGGCTGCATTAAAAAAATTGGATTGAAAAGGATTAGATTAGATTAGACCTTCTGGATTTAAAAATGTTAAAACTCCATTTATGCTTTAACATAATCTCCTTCCACTCTCTGAAGCCATCAAGCTGAGCTTTGTCCCTTGCATGTATTTTTTTATTATTATTATTATTAAATTTGCTTCTTTTTCATTTTAACATCCTAGTTTCATATTTGTAATAGCAAGAAATCCTCTGAGACAGATATAAAAGTTCTTTCTGACCTGGTGAATGGAAGGGCAGGCACTTAAACCTCTGGCTTTTATGATGATTTTATGTATTTGTGCACAGTCACAAATGTAAATATTAATAGCTAGTTTTTAAAAGCCAAATAAGAGTGAGTGCTTTTAAGAACTTTAGAGGCTTGTGAAAGAATGGCGATGTTTTACAGTGCGACGACTTATTTACAATGCATTATTATGAAGAAATGCACAGTTTCAAAAACAATCATGCACTTTAGTAAATCTGAAGTATCTATTATCTACAGCATCTGTAAAAAAAACTAACCAAGCAATAATATTTGCAAGCTGCTCGTGGTACTTCAGAATTCAGATTGGCCTTTACTTCTCACATAAATGAAACCAAGACATTGTTTGGGGGTTAAGGGATGGCATCTCTCAAAAGCAAAATGGAGGAATAATAATATCCTTCCTGTGATCCATGCAGCATTTACAGTGATCAATGTGATGATGGTACTGCTGACTTTTTGAGCATTCCATACTAAGGGTAGGGCTATCAGATTTTCCAGCATCATTTGCTCTGTACTGAAAATATTTCAGGCAAACCAAAGACATTTATAAATATTAGATAATATCAGATATGTGTGCAAGATTACAGAATACTGACTCCTATATGACTATATTAAATCTCTGGCACTATTTCTGATCAACAATGGTGGATCAGCCCTTTCTTTTTGCCCATGGAGCTCTAATAAGCCATGTGATAGATCTTACCACCACATATGCCTTAATTTGTGCCTCTAGACACAGGTTCTGGTGAAGATCCAGAAGATTCATTCTCATGATTTGGTATGACTTAGCAATACAAATAGATGGCTGCTGCTATAATAGTAGTGCTTGCTGAGCAGGGCTGGTGATTCCTTGATTAATCAACAATATCTGGAAGGACATTGTGGAGGTGTGCTGGTAACTTCCCACGTTTGTTATTAAAGTTCATGCAGTTTATTATTACTAAAATTAATATTTTATATGAATGGTTTATCCCTACTCACCCCTTTCCTTCTCCTATGTTGGTATTTTCCTGTACTTGTTTACCAGTTATTCGTTAACTGTCAATCATTGTTTTATATAACCTTAAGTTATGTCCATCATTCGCAAGTCTCTCCTCCCTCTAGAAAGTTCAGTGAGTGGCTTGCAGTGGTTGGATGATTTTAATGTATTCCCCCTCCCTGTTCTATGTTATTGGATAATAAGTTTACTGACACTAATGGAGCCACACCTTTGTTGTACCTGATTGGTCCTATCTTTACCCACCCCCTGTTACCACCCCTGAGATAAAAAGTCTGTGCAAGAGCTAGTCGGGGTCTCTTCGGAGCCTCGACCAGCGGGAATAAATCTCCTCTGCGTTGAACTCTGAAGAGTCCCGTCCTTTATTCACCTGCGTCTTAGTGGTGACTCCACTCACCGAGCTAAAAGACCCCCGTGTTGTGGTGGAGGCAGGGCTGTCCTGTGCTGGAGCACTTGGGCGACAGCCACCCCTCAAGGGAGGGAAGCTGGGAGCGACCGCAGGACATAGCAAGGAACTATATTTGCTCTTGTTGAAAAGTCCCACTGATTGATGAATCTGATTCTGGACATTAGAAGTGAACTATCCAAATCAGGTTGTTGTGACACCAGCACAAAATGAACAAATAATTTTATTAATAATGCAAATTCTCAATGTAGACATCTCTTTAATTTCATCCAATAACTAAAAGTATGTTTATTGCATCCATATTAAAGAATAAGGGTTACTAGGTAAAAGAAATTGTTATCCAATTTCCTACAATCTTTATGAGGCTCAGAGCTGTCAAGACGGTGTAACTAGTTGAACACCATTTTCCCTTAGCACCATCAGAAAAATCAAAATATTTTATGACTTTGGTAGGCGTATTTTATCTTATTCTTTTTGGGTTTGTATACTTTTCTGACAGCCACAATTAAGAAGAGAGGTGGTTTATGTACATAGCACACATCTGAGTATCTGACAGAGTTTCCTCTAATAAAGACTGGTTTGATTTCATGTGTTCATCATCCCTCAGAGACAGTTCACTGCTGCCCACACTTTCTCAGGTTCTTTAGCTAAGAACATTGTTTGCTATGTTAGCTAGTACATAAATCCTCTACTGCTTGGTTGACCATCAAAATATGAGCAAATCTGCAGTGGCCCATGAGGTGTTATCTTCTATGTAAAAATCAGCAATCAATTAAAAGCCATTGGGATTAAGGGTCATAGTTCCCATTAGGAGAGTTGCAATTACTCCCTCATAAAACATAAAAAATCTTTGAAGAGCCAAAGGAAATATGTATCATCCAGACATAAGATAAAAACTATGAATTGAAAACTAAGTAATCATTAACTTATTAAACTCATTAACTTTAATTTAGCACTGATAACTGGTAAACTGGGACAAGTTGAGATGCATTAGTTGTAGGAAATTTATTTCTTGTAAGTTATCACAAAATTCAAGAAACAGTCAATAACTGCTACCAAAAAGACTACTAAAAGCAGTCTAGAACTCCTCTATTTAAAGGCTGAAGCTAATAAAATCTGGATATTTTTTACCTTCTCTTTAACTCTGCAGTCAAGGTTATGACAGAAATGAACTATCATTAAAGGTTAAACCAAAAGTTTTGTCTGTAATTAACCATTAGTCCTAGCAGTAGAGACTGAGGCACTGGAGAGATTTGGATTTCACAATAACAATCCTTGCAGTGAGAAGAAAAATGTGGATAATGGGTGAAATGCAAGCAAATTGTTGTAAAGAATGCCAAGAAGATTGTGCTGTTTTAGGGAAGAGTACTAAGCCTACAGAGCCTTGCACACTATAGAGGTAGATAGCCACACATTATTCTTGATTAGTTGTCTCTAATTTCAAGCCTATAAGGGGTGTGTTAGGTCCATTTTGATTGACTGCAGCAATTACAGTACTGACTTTTATCAGTTTAATTTGTAATTGTTTAAAATTCTCACTTAAAAGAAAATTTATCACCCCTAAAAATAAATGAGATTATTCAAATTTTGTATTTCAATTAAATTCTGACTTGATATTAAATTGAATATACTGACATTTCTATTGTAATATAAAGATTAGAAAAACAAACACTGCAAGTTAATAGCACAATACAGGCTGTTGACGGTTTTGATGAAACCATAAGGATTTTTTTAATTTTTACAATTGAAATTGCAATGTTCTTATTTTGTCCTTTTTTCTGATCAAATTTCCCCTTTTATATTAATTGAGCAGGTCTCTTTCACTGACAGAAAGACCACATGCTCCCAAGAATCTGGGTACCAAAGCCTTTAGCATTAGCTGTTGCTGGAAATATTTGCAAATGATGCAGCAATACTGACCTAGAGCACAAATTACTACACAGACATTTCTTATTAAATTTCAGCAATTCAATTGCCATGAGAAAAAATTGTCAAGGATTTGAACCAGGCACATGCAGTGCGGAAGATGTGACTAATATCATAATTGTTCTACACTAGTAAATATTTTTGAAAGTCATTTAGGTAATTGCACCTCATGGTATTTTGTGGGTGAAAAATTCTTTTTTATATAATCGTATTTTTTTTCTCTCATATTCTGTGATTTCTGCTTAATTGTGTAATATTCACTATCAAATATTTAAAGTATGCTAACCTGTATTGTTTTTCTATATGTTAAGTAAGAAATTGGATACTAATATAAATAATTTTATTGAATAGCATAAAAAAAACTCTGTCATTCCAATATCTGTAAAATACTATAGCTGTTGCTAACTCAGCATTAAATCCTAAACTGACATGATTATCTGACCAGATAGACATACCTGTAAACATAGACATAAAAAGAAAGGCAATATACCAATATACATTTATATCAATATGAAGTGCTGCTATTCTGATTTGCAAAAAAAAACCCGCCCCTATTTTCAAAAAAAATGTGGAAAAATCATAACTCCTTTACATGATTTCTCCAGCCCAAGTCAGTCAATGTACATCATAACCATGTATTTTATTATTACTATACAGACTTTGTAGAACCAACACTTTTACTTCTGTATAACCTTGAGGCTGTACCCTAAGGCAGACTGTCAGAGACTGTGAATAACTCTTTTCAAGCATCCTTACAGCAGAACAGCTAGTTGGTTGAGGACTGCAAAGTTCAACAGGTTAAAAGGCTGAGTAAGTCTTTTCTGATAAAGAAAACAAATTAAAAAGAAAAGCTTACAGGAGGACTTTTTGGAAATGCCAGCACCTGACAGTGTTGTGCATCAGGTCTGAAAAGCTACATAAACAACTTTGCCTCAGGAGTCTCTGTGGACCCTTTCATGAAATCTCATCCTTAATCACAGAGGTGAGGAAAATCTCTGACTTCTCTTTGTAAGGGGGTCAGTCTAGCCCAGAAGGTGGCACCTAACTTAGGGAAATATTTTCATTTCCCATGTCAAGGGACTCTAGGCTGTCAAGGGAGGTTGAACAAACCTACCATTATCTCTCTGAAGTTTCAGGTCCAGTTCCTTCCCTTGGGCTCTGACCAGTAACCCTGAGCAGAGGCTGAGTGCAGTCAGCTCACAGACAGACAGACAGACAGACAGATTCCACTGGAGGGGGCATGGGACCTGAGCTGAGGAGCAGTGTGTGGAAGCTGCAGGCAAGGGAGGCTTCTTTCTTTCCATCATGAAAAGCCATAGGATCAACAGACCTAACAGTGAAAACAAAGTCTTTGTGCCACCATTCTGCTCAGTTAGAATGTTGGAATAACACAGCTTTGGTGTTCAAAAAAAAAAAAAAATTAGAAATGTTCATTAATTACATGGTCTATCGTGAAAGGTGGGTGTACCTCAAGACAGAGCTCTTGAGGGCACAGGAGCAGATTGTTCCTGTGTGCTGAAAGATGAGTCAATGATGTAAATGTCCAGCCTGGATGGGTTTTGAAGGAACTTAGAAATAAAAAGAGGATGTATAATCTTTGGAAGGGGGGCCAGGTCTCTCAGGAAGTATTTAAGGTGGTTGCTGGGGCATGTAGGAAAAAAAATTAGGGAGGCCAAAGCTCAGTTCGAACTTAAAAAGGTGACTTCTGTTAAGGATAATAAAAAAGATTTTTATAAATATAGTAATGGTAGAAGGAAGGGTAAGACCAAGCTGTGTTCTCGACTGGACATGGGAGGGAACCTAGTAACTGCAGATAGGAGAAGGCAGAAGTGCTTAATGCCTCCTTTGCCTCAGTCTTTAGTGGGAAGATGGCTTGTCCTCAGGACAACTGTCCTCCTGGGTTGGTGGACAGTGTCAGGGAGCAGAAGGATCCCCCTGTTATCCAGGAGGAGGCAGTCAGAGAACTGCTGAACTGCTTAGATGTTCATAAATCTATGGGATTTATGGGACGAGATGGGATTCATCACAGGGTGATGAGAGAGCTGGCAGATGAGCTTGCAAAGCTTCTCCCCATCATTTACCAACAGTCCTGGTGAGGTTCCAGATGACTGGAAGCTGGCCAGTGTGACACCCACTCACAAAAATGGTGGGAAGGAGGATCCTGGTAATTATAGGCCTGTTAGCCTGACCTCAGAACCAGTAAGATAATGGAACAGTTTATACTGAGTGTCATCACACAGGACTTTACAGGATGGCCAGGGGATCAGACCCAGCCAATGTGGACTGGTCTGAACCTTTAGCATGGGTTTAGGAGGAATAGGTCATGTTTGACCAACCTGATCTTTTATGACCAGGTGATCTGCCTGGTGGATGCAGGAAAGGTTGTGGATGTTCTCTTTGGACTGCAGCAAGGGCTTTGACACTGTCTCCCACAGCTCACTCCTGGATAAGCTGGCAGCCCATGGCTTGGACAGGAGCACTCTTTGCTGGGTTAGGAACTGGCTGCATGGCCAGGCCCAGAGAGTGGTGGGGAATGGTGCTGCCTCCAGCTGGGGACAGTCACCAGTGGTGTCCCTCAGGAGTCTGTGCTGGGACCAGCTCTGTTCAATACTTTCATTGATGATATGGTTGAGGGTAATGAATCTTTCATTAGTAAATTTGCAGATGACACTAAGCTGGGAGTGTGTGTCAATCTGTTGGAAGGTAGGAGGGCTTTGCAGAGAGACCTGAAATGATTGGATGGATGGGCAGAATCCACTAAGATGATGTTTATTCAGTCTAAGTGCTGAGTCCTGCATTTTGGCCACAATAACCCCCTGCAACTTTACAGACTGGGGATGGTGTGACTGGACAGTGCCCAAGCAAAAAGTAGCAGAATGGTCTCCCCAGAGAGATGGTGGAGTCACCATCCCTGGATGTTTTAAAAAAAAAAGACTGGATGTGGCACTCAGTGCCATGGTTTAGTTGAAGTGTTCGGGGTGGGTTGGACTCGATGACTTTGAAGGTCTCTTCCAACCTGGTGATTCTATGATTCTATGATCAGGGAAACAATCTCTCCAGCATGAGCATCCCACGTGTTATACAGTAACCTTTCAGTCAATTACATTTCCAATGGAAATGAAGAAGGAAAGATTTTTTTTTTTTCTGATTCTATCTTACAAAAGTAGAAAAAACAAAATATTTTTATGGGTTGTCAGTGGCGTTTCCTGGTTTTGATGGCTGGGATTTTTCTCCTTTTGAGTCTTAAATGAGACTACAAGTTATATAGAGAATTTAAAAATCAGAGGCCTGTGATCCTTCAGCAAACATCCAGACAATTTAATGTATGACAGACATATTAGAGGGTATTTCCACTTCAGCTTTCTGAGACTTATTGGAGAGCTATTATCACAAAAATCAATAGAGGAAGAAGTATCTTCAGTCAATGCTGATCACCATGATGGATCACTGGAATAAACGAAGATTTTGAGGAGAACTCTTGAGTGCTCAGAGTAGTTATTAACATATCACATTTTTTGCATTTACACTTTTATTAAGCTAATTTTTTTTTCTTCACCCACATTGTTTCTATTAAATAGAATTCCTAATCCCACTTTGACATAGGAATTTTTCCAATATAAAATGGTAAAGAAGGTATGAATCTCAGCAGCTTTCCGTAAATCTTTGGAAAGGGCAGTTAACAGCAGATTCACACTACCAGAATTAAGTGAGTTTAATAATGAAGAACAACAACTAAATTGAAAAACATGAATTCAGCAGATGTAAACAGCTGCTATGTTTTTCTCTTAGTGAAAATTTGTAGCTGTATCTGCTACTTCCTTTTCTAGACAAGTCTTCCCTTGTCTACTTTCCAAAAGAACCTTCTTTGCCTGTATTAGCCTAACAGCTATTTACAATTACATGTTTTTATTGACCTCCTGTCTTTTATGCACTTATATATGTAGTTTTAGATGAAGTTATTTCTGTATATAAATATTCTGCTGAGTTTTCTTTACCCAATACCACAATGATCTGTTGATATGTAACATTCTCTGAGACAGATCCCATGCTTTGGACTTAAATGTGTTAAATTAAAATACAATAAATCAAAAATACATTAATCACTTTTAAAAAGTCTTATAAATGAGAACAGTGAAAAATGAATCTTATATTTTGTCCTCTGACTCATTCTTTGACAATAACTCTTTGGTGAAAAGAACTAATGTACTGGAGAATCAATAAGCTTTCAGACATACTACATCAGTGTGTTTCCTTTGTTGATCCATATTTTCATTATTAACAGTTTATGTCAAGAGTGGCCTCTGTGTAGCTGGGGTATTTTTAAATTATTTCATCACTGTGGAATTCTTGACTGTTTGAGGGATCTCAGGTAGAACAACAGAGTCAGAAACCAAAACTAAGATTAATGTATTGCAAATAAGATTGCCCAACTAAATCACTTAGGTGCTGGATTTAATTTTTCTTCTTGTTTGAAAAAAAATTTGTTTGTTTTCTGTTGTGCTAATAAACTTGATTGAATTTCTGATTCCCATTTCATTCTAGAGAATCAACTCTTTGCAGTTTGTTTATGTTTTGTCAAGTGAATGTTATTGATTTGTCATAAGTCATAAAGCCAGAGGGTGTTTTGTTTACTAGAGAAATTCCTCAAAATCACTGCTCTTTAATAATTACATTGGAATGGAATCAAAATGACCATGAAATTACGTTGTTTGTAATTTTGCAATATTGTGATTACAGAGCAAAGAAGCATGCACTTCAGCAGAGCTAATACAGCAAATTTTACAGGTAACCAGAACCTAATTTAGATGTATGGATCAACCTTCTCATTTCAGTATATCCTGGGAATAAATTCACAGTGTGATAGTGTTCATATCATTCTGCATTTTGCAAAAACAAACCACAGCACTAGACCTTTCTATTTCACAGTATCAGCCCCTAGTCCGACTATACCATGCACATATTGCAGCTGAAGGACCTGTTATAGAATGACAGGGCTCTAGAAAAATTTGAGTTGGAACATACCTTTAAATGGCTATCTAGTCTAAATCCCTCTAAATGATCAGGGAGTTCTTCGACTAAATGTTCACATGCCACACACAGGACTGCCTTTCACAAAGCACAAATTGCAGCCCCCTCTTGCTGCTGTGGATTGATGTCTTATCTTCTGCTGCAGTGCAGCTGAAATGCATGCTGCTGGGCTGGGCCAGGCAGGCTGTACCTGCCTCAGTTTATTGTCACTTAATATATAGGCGTGGTAAAATGAAATATTGTTAGTAACTTCAGCCAAAGGAAGAGTTTTTTTCAGTCATAGAGAAGAGTAGGCAGCGAGTGATTTGCATGTTGGCTACAAAATGAGGCATTTCCAAATCAGTAGTATAAAAATAGCCTTTACTGGTCAGTGTCAGGCTCATATATGGTTCAAGAAATTATCATTGTCCTGTATGATAACTTTACTCAATACAGTCAATAAGGACTAAACCCTGTTGTTTAGTCCTTCACCAAGACTTTGGTGATTGCCCAATTTTGCCTACAGTCATCAAGTGCATAGAAAGCTTGTTTTCTCTCTTTCACTGGCCAAGCAAAGAAGCTCTGAGCTGTTCTCTCAAAAAACCATAGAGATAACTGTCATAACTGTATAAGAAGAGCTGAATTTTTTGTATAGAAACAATTTAGTCCCTGGTGGGTTGTTGCAATAGTTCATATATGTACTGCTGCCAGTCAAAAAATTTTGTGGATGACAGTCTCTTCCTGTTCAAGAGATGGATCCTAAAATGCAAGTTCTGAAATTAAATTACTATACCCTGTACAAAAGTTTTGACAGATAATCTTTTTGTGCAACTTTTAGATTTTTTTTTCTACTACATCAGAAATTTGATAATTAGTGCTGTGTATTGTTTGCTTGATGGGAATCTTATTATTTTTGTGTCCTTGAGGTTACTCTTCCGAATTTCCCAGAAGGCAGAGATCAGTGAAAGTTTCTAGTGCATACAGTTATTAATTAAATAATAACCTATTTCATTTTGTACATTTCTGCACTTGCACTAGTTTTCATTTCACAATCTCTAAAAACAGATCAGCAGACTGAAGCACCAGTACTGTAGGCCTGACTATCATTTTACATTTTGCAAAGATTTAAACAGAAAGAAATAAAATCTGTTCTTAACTCAAGATGAGATATTTCACTTCTTCTGTTAATTCCAATCAGATTTGTGGGTTGTAAACTCACTTATCAGGTCTAGTCTGTCTATATGTAAGACAAGGACTGCCATGGTTCTAACTGCTAGAGTAATAATGTTATTTTCAGAATACCACTCCTATAAGAAAAACCCCTGGCCTCATTTTCTAGTCACAGAACTTTAAATGAGACATAAACAACACGCTGGACAGAAAAAGTAAGGATAAAGGTAGATGTGAAGGTAGAAGGAAGTTACCGATAAATTGCGGAAAGAAGGAGTGGGAAGAAAAGAATGATTCACGTTCCAATGACATTTTTGAGAGAAGGAAAATGTATTCTAGCATATACAGGGTCCTTTGATGTATGCACTGTATGTCAGCACTTCTTCCTTAGGGATAGTCACATTATGATGCTTAGAAATATATTTAAGCTTTTATTTCACAAAAGCTTGTAATCCATCATTTCTTCTCCCTGCATCCTTTCTCCTTTCATTAGCCCCTAATAACTAAATCATCCTTAAATAACTAAATAATACTCTAATTAAACAGCACAAATTTAAAATCTCTGAGTTGCCACCTAATCCAAAAAGCAAATGAAGTCTGGAAGTGATGGAATTTTGAGCATAAATCTACAATTTCAACACTTCTACTCTTTGGAAGGTTTCAGCCTTGCCAGAATGGCGTACCTCTGTGATTAGCAGAATTAAATACCTCAAGTCTCAGTAGGATACTAAGATGAACAATCCTTTGTGCTTTCGCAGGCCTTCATCTGAGAGCTGTGTTCAGAATACAGAGTAGAGGGTAAAAAATCACTTTAGCTGTGGCTGTAACAGTGCCTAGCACAAGTCAGAGGTTTAATTGCTCGCCTCAGATAGCAGCAGGTTCAGTTTATTTTTCTGCATGAAGGTTCATAACTCTGGAAGCAAATACTGACCAACAGGAAATTGGCTTTTTATTCAAGCTTTGACATGTGTCTCAACAGCATGGCAAAACCCTACAAACTAGACAAGTAGAACTAACCAGGTGTTTCAGATGGCCTAATTAGAAGGACCTTAAATTTAGTACCACTTTACATGCACTGTTATTTAGATATTTGAACAGCATTTTAAGTAGAAAAACGACAAAGATTATTCAGGAAATAAGATATAAATAAGATCAAATCAATAAGAAGTGGTTTATTAAAAAATGACAGAAAAGAATTTATTCGATTTGTCTGTTCTTCATCAGTATTTTGTTTAAAATTTTAATATGTCTTTATCTTCTTTTTCAAAGCATTTACTACTACTTTGACAGGCATCTATATTGTTTAAATTCAATATACAATTT
This sequence comes from Zosterops lateralis, assembly GCF_965231275.1. Lineage (NCBI taxonomy): Eukaryota > Metazoa > Chordata > Aves > Passeriformes > Zosteropidae > Zosterops > Zosterops lateralis. Next base: position 14,173,404 of record NC_139800.1, on the reverse strand, counting down.
CAGCATATTAGATTAGTAAAATGATTCTGTTGTGGTTTTTGGTGGGGTTTTTTTGTAAATCCAACAGCATGTAACTTTTTGTAAAAAGAATGTTATACTGCAGTGCAATTTGTGTAAATTTCTGAAATGTTCCTGATTTTGCAAAAATTCTTCACTGAACCTGTAAAAAGCACAAATTGCAGAGTCATCACTAGGTGGCTGAATTGGCTTAGCTGAAATACATTGACATAATGGAACAGTTTCTTTTCCACCAAAATTATCAATATTCTACTGATTCCAGAACGGTTGAAGAAGAGACTACATGACAGTTCTTTTTCTTGTTTCTGTTTCTGGATAAATATTTCCCAAAAAATATTTCCCATTGAAAATATTTTACAGGTCACTCAGCTTCCTGTTAGGTCCTTTTCATCTGCTACTCTGATGATACTTTAAGTTTTGCTAAAATGGAAAAACCAAGGAAACACTACACTGAACCTTGCAAGGTAAACTGTGTTAGCAGGCATACAAGCACTTCCTGCTTCTACCTTTCTGTCTTTTTCCCCCTCACCTAGAGATTGGTTATTCCTAAATGATCACCTACTGCATCTTTGTGCAAAAAGCAGTAAAACTCTGACTTTAACTGGACAGTTTGGATTCTGACCACAGATCACACAGCTGTCCAGATTTGCAAATTTTAATTCAGTAACTTAGAGTTTTGTCAATAATAAAGATTTAAAAATAAAAATAAATTAATTTCAGATTATTTTTCAATTATTTTAACATAAGTAATGTGGTTCTCTAGGTGTTAAATCTTAATCTAGTAAATTGCCAACAACTGAATATGAGCCATTGATAACAGTGTTATGAAACAAATAGATTTATGCTTTCCACTACTCAAAGGTTATTAATTTTTCTTTAGTCAGTCCTCTCTCATTTAAGAAGTGAAACTATCAATGCTTTCCACAGTGATAACAATCTTTGAAATCCATATGCTCTAATTTTTCACCTAGATTACCAAAGACTGAAATTTGGAAGACTCAGAGCAAAAATGTCAATTTCTCCTATCTTCTTTGGACAACATTATTTTTGAAAAATAAAATTAAGATGGAATAAAAGATCTCAGTTTCAAAAACAAATAAATAGTCTGTTTGTCATGCACTAATCAGTTGTACAAGACTGCTGTCAATGCTAGTTCTGTGAAAGAGGGAAAAAGGCAGAGAAAGAGAAGATAGCCCAGTAAAAACTCCAGACACATAGGTTGCCAGTTTTCCAGGATACTTACCTTTCAAGTGCATGCTACACTCTTTCACCAACCTTCTAGCTTTTAAACTCTCACTCTTTATGATGATAATGAAGAAAGCTGGCAGCAGATGCTTCATCTTAGCCATGAAAGAGAGGGTAAAGTGTGACTCTGGATAGCCTTCAGAAAATGAAGATCACAATCAACAGAGACTTGGGAGATTAGCTGTGTTCAAAGCACATTCAAAAATATGGAGAAACTCATTAATGTTACATCACATGGCTACCCTTCAGGGTTAAAGAAACAAGATAAAGTTTATGTTAGTGTATATATAAGTGGACTAGTAAATAAATAATTTAATCAGTTCAATATTTCTCTTGTGCTTGTATTGTAAAGTACCTCTCCTTTTTTTGTGATGCATGTTTCTTTTCACTCTTTTTTTTTTTTTTTTCTTTCTTTCTTTTTTTTTTTTCTTATTATTTATCCTGTGGAAAAACAAATATCTGAGCTCACTGGGCAGGTTTGTTTGTTGCCAGCACCTGTTATCTGCAGGCTATGATACAAGCTCTGTGAAGGCAAAGAACATTAAAAGTGGGCAAGCTCTTCAACTCTCATGATAATTAGAAACAAGATAGAAGAAGTGCAAGGGGAAAATAGAGAATGGCAGGATATATTTTGAAAGATGAAAGGAACCTAGAAGAGCAGCAGTCTAATTAAACCAGAAGTGGATATGCTACAACCAGAGCACTCTTCTGTAAATGACACATCATTAAAAGACATTAAAGCTTCGTTCCTGAAGAAAATTTGTTACTACTAAAATAAGAGGAGAAAAACATGAGAGAGATTAAATTGATGTTATAAACTCCAACAGTCTAAGAATAAAGATAAAGGACTGAAGGAAAAATACCATTTAAATAAGCTAATTCTGGAAGACAGCAGAGAAAACAAGACACAGACCATTAAAATAAAAAAATAGACAGTTGTAAGAGCTAAAATGTTGATAATAATTATTTTCATATCTTCTATTATCCTATCCATACAATCAAAACATTCTTCATTAACTTGACCAAGGTGTCAGAGCACCCACAGTTTATTACAACTAAATATAGGGGTAATTTATTGATGCAAGGGACCAAGAGAGGTTAACTTTTCAAAAGCAGTCATTGTGTTTTGTACTGTAACTTTTAGTTATCCAACATTTGAATTATAACAAGTCTGCTTTCCAGAAGAGCTAAGTAGTCCTGTTCCACCTGAATTCTCAAATATTTCCTGTGGCACTTTTTAAGCCCATGGCATTACTCTCTGGTCAGAAAAAAAATAGATGCATCCATCAGCAGTAGCCAGTTCTTCAGCAGGGGCTTTAAGCTATGATTCACACAAGCCAATGGAAAGATCTGAATATGTGACTACTGCTGTGACAGGTGGTGTTTGAAGAAAGACCAGAGCTAAGCTGAGTTTAGACCTTTCTGGAAGGGCAATATTCTTGCTGTGAGCCAACTGTCCAGAATGGTAGACACGAAACAGCTAGTTCAGAAATCCTGTGTAAGATCATGTATATATAGTTAGCCTGTAACCAGAAATAATGTTTGTCAGATAGTGTGATGACCTACTCTATATTCAGATCTGCTTTGCAGGAAACAAATAATTTTGTCATGTTACAGGGTTAAGTGCATAAAAGAAGGGAAGTAGGAACAAGGAGAAAAAACGGATCATTATCCTCCAGATGGAACTGGAAGAAGTCACATATGTGCCTTTGTTGCACAGACACAGTGGAAAATTTAATCTCTTTTTTGTTAACTACTATTTAAAGTTCTGACAGTTTCCAAATAAACTTACTTTCAAATTTTATTTCATATTCAGTCTTAGCACTTCTTAAGAAAATATCAAAACTTGGCAAAATACAAGACTGGTCAGCTGTCAAGTATTATTCATTATTTTAGGATTAGTTTCAAGATATTGATTTATTAATTCACCCCGTGTTAAACAAAAAAAGAACTCTAACACTCTCCCAAGTATGAATGGACACAGTTTTTAAAGTTTGAGTTGTGAAACACTTCTTCAAGAAGCTTCGTTTTACTTCCTATTCCTAATAATTGTTATCTGCATAACTTTCACAAGAGGCTTTATTGTTAAACTGTCAGAAAAGACATGGGTAAAAAACTGGGTCATGGACACATTTAAAAAGCACAGAATCATTCTCCAGCCCTTTTGAATGGCAAAGTGGCAGCAAAACACATGATTTTCAAGCCTCTGAAAGTTGACTTTACCAGTCCTTGAAGAGGAGTTCTGCCAGGAGGCCCAGCATTACAAGTGTAGGAGACCAGAAACTGGCAGGCACATCCTTGGAGAGGAAAGCATGCAAAGGAGAGAGGAAAATTTAAACAAAAACACCAGTAGACAAGCAAAAATAAATTTTAGACAGGACTTCCATCACTAAACAATACTGGGAGAAACAAAGAAACCTTTTTCCAAGAGCAAATGGATTCATGAGAAACCCTGACAAAAAAAAAAAAAAAGAATGGAGACAGAAAATCCAATAGCGATGAAGAAATGCAGCTGGGGTCAGTTTATATTGTGCAACAAAGGTGAAACAGGCCATGGCACAGCCTGAAATTGCAGTCAATTGTGGGAGGAATCAATTCCTTCAGTGCTGCACTTATTGATATTAGTTCATAAAAGTAAAAGGAATTTGTTCTCAGATAATCCATGCCCTTGTTTTGTTAATATAAATACTGAGCTGCAAATGTTACTATTTTATACTTTAAAATGGATGCAGAATGTTTGCCCAAAGCCTCTTCCTTGCACTATGGTGTAAGGAATCAAGCAGTTTTCGGTGAAGCAGTTCTATGGACACAGAGGTACAAGTAAAATAGCATTTTACCCACTGAGTGTATTTCCATGGGGATTCATAAGAATTTTCAAAAATTAGGATTTTTCCTCCCCCAGATGAGTAGTTTTAGTAAAGCAGAACACTCTACTTTTGTGTAAAATGAATACTTAGTGAAGATTAAAAAGTATTATTAAAGATCAAAAAAGGTTCCAAATATTTAGCTTTCAGAAATGCTTCCGGAGAACTTATATTGAATTAAAAAGAGATGACATGATTAAATTTTAAACTATTTTTTAAACCATTTTTCTCCAAAGGAAAAAATACTATCCTGCAGGGTTATTATAACCTAGTAGAATCTATGAAAAAATGAAATAATTTTTTTAAAAAATGCCAGAACCTAAAAAGAAGTTAAATTTATGTAGCCTTGGATCTCCTCAGAATGTGCACCTTTCTTATAAGATCTTTTTTATAAAAGTGGCATTTTATTCTATAGAAGATTATATTAAAAATATAATTCTCAAAAAATGTTATCATTCAAATTCTATCCCTTTTTCTCATTCTTGGATGCAGGGGGAGGGGTTGATAGGAAAGGTGAGCATCAATACATTTCATGGAAGTATATCACAATCCAAAGGGCATTGTCAGCTAAGGGAAATCTAAAGGATGTGAACCTTAAAATGACACCTAGTAAATTTTTCAATCTAAAGATCTTCATGAAGTTAACATTTCTGGTATTAAAAACTAAAGTTTTTCCTGGTGCCCTGTTTCACTCTGATATAAAATAATATAGCTGTGGAGTGGCAAAGATAGTTAATGTTGTAAGTGGCTCTCTGGCACTGTAGTTGTAGGGAAATCATTGAGCAACTTATTGCAGAATCATGGATTGACCTGGTTTGAAAGGACCTTAAAATCACCTAGTTTCACCCCTCTGCATGGGCAGGGACACCTTCCACTACACCAGATTGTTCTGAGCTCCATCCAAGCTGGCCTTCAACACTTCCAGGAATGGAACATCAACAATTTCCCTGAGCGACCTGTGGCAGTGCATTCTGTCGTGCATTGTCACTGCATGTGGTTATAAATAGCCTCTTCTCCATCATTCTTGTAGGCTCCCCTCAAGAAGTCTACAATCAGATCACCCTATACGCCTCTTCTTTTCAGGCTGAACACTCCCACATCTCTCAGCCTTTTCAGAGGGCTCCATCCCTCTGATCATCTCGGTGGCCTCCCCTGGACTTGCTCCAACAGGTCCCTGTCCTTCCTGTGCTGGGACCCCAGCTCTGGATGCAGAGCTCCAGGTGGGTCTCACGAGGGCAGAGCAGAGGGGCAGAATCCCCTCCTCCCCTGCTGCCCACGGGGCTCTGGATGCAGCCCAGGACACGTTTCGCTCTCTGGGCTGTGAGTGCCATGGCCGGGGCATGTCCAGCCTCTCACCCACCAGCACCGCCAAGTCCTTCTGGGCTCCTCTGGGTCTGTTCATGCCCAGCCTGTGCTGATACCAGGGGTTGCCCCAAGCCAGGTGCAACACATTTTACTTGGTCTTGTTAAACCTCAAGAGATTTCCATGGGCCCCCTCTCTGAGCTTGTCCAGGTCCCTCTGGATGGCATTCTCTAAGCACTTTATGAAACTGTACTTTAGAATGGATTTTTATAATAAAGTTAAAAATATACATAACCATCCACAAAATCTATTATTCAAAATAATTAATGTTGACACAAGGAATGCAATGCTACAGATCTATATACGGTGATTCTGTTTCCTTGTTTATTTGTGCATTTGCATTTAGCCAGTGCTGGTATGAATTTGGGTCATGCTGACAATATTCACCTTCAGCTGTTGGTTGCTTTTCCAGACATAACAATTAACTCATTATTTAATATAATTTCTAGAGTGGCATAGTCTCACATATTTATGATAAATTAGATAGATAGATAGATAGATAGATAGATAGATAGACAGATTTATCAACTGCCCTAACAATGGTATTCCTTAATAACATTGTGTAGGTTATGCTTCCATGCCTGGTCAACAGTCAACTACTTTGGGGTGTAATGCTGGAGACTGCGGCACCTGTCTTACTCTTCTTGACATGTTCTGTAAAGGAATAAACATCAATGGCCCTTCAATTGTGCTCACATTCTTCGGGGATGCAGCCTTCAAGGAAGCAATGAAAAGATCACACTCATCTGATGAGACTTTTCACTTTGCTGGATGAAAACAGCAGACTTCTCAGTAACCAAACAGAAAAGGAACTGAAAGTCATGAAGGTCATGAAATGGACCTAGCTAAGTTCTTTCACTATGTTCCTAAAAAGGACACAGAGCATGAGGAACTTACTGTTGTCCCAAAGGATGGGTGAAAAATTGCAATCTACATTAAGACGGAAGAAATTAAATGGAGAGGAGTGGTACTTAAAATGCCTTATTACCCTTCAGTGTTTCAATAAATTGTATTCTTTCTTAGCACAACTAGTAAATGTTATCATATCTACATTTCTTAATTACGAATCCTGCTGATGTTCATAGCATGTCTTTTGCAAGCTTAAGACTGGACAATTTGTCATAGCATTAAGCCCTTTGGACAGTTATGCCTCAGGGGGCTCAGTCAATCAACAGCAGTAGAAAAGAGATGCATTTCAAATTTTCTTATTTATAGGACTTGAATAAGCAATGAAAGTGGGTGCAAAACACTTTAGAACTAAATGTACTATTATCATCATAACTTGCAATCTGAACATATGACATTCAAAGTTGAGAAAATTGCTTATGTTTCAGGATACTCAACAGAGTTAATCGGCAATCAGAGATCGCTCAGCTGATATGCTAAACAGGAATGGGGAAGAAGGGCAGCAAAATGCCTAGGAAAATAGTGCAGATGAACAACAGAAAGAGGTTGTTCAATCAGTAATATCAGCAGCAAAAGGTGCATTAATGCACTTATCATGAATTTTCTCATGTACATCAGCGGGGGAATGCCCACAGAGACCAGGGCTGGGGCATGGTTATCCCGTATCCCAACAGGTATCCAAGTACTGCGTATAATATTCTGTGTTGAAAAAGGCAAGACAAAGCACACAGTGCTTTAAATTACTAACATCCACATGTGGTACTGAGAGATACCAGAGAGATAAAGAACAGCAGTGTGTGGGATAAATGACCTGATAATTCTGAGGCTGAGATCTCAACTTCTATTGACAGATTTAACTGTGTCTGTCTGAGTTTCAAGGCCATAGCATCAGAAAGACAGTCAGGCCCTGAGTTTCTGCCTTCTGCAAGACCATTTTAGTCTGTATTTTCAATGTCCTGGCTGTGTGTGTATAAGAACATGCTAAATATTTAAAGATGCAGAGTTTGGTTTCCTGTACCCCTTGTCTCCCCTGTGCTTGGCAAACATGTATCCAGAGTAAATATATTACACAGAACACACTGTGAAAAGAACAGTAAGCAAATGTAAAGACCTTGCTGCTGCTGACACTTAAGTGCTGCCAAGTGCTTCCACCCTTGTTTCATAGATCAGCTTTTATTTTGTATTATTGTGACCATGCAAAAATGGGCTGGTTCATTTTTATTCATTCACAATTCTACCACTTGTGGTTTGCACTGTCGAGGTGTTGAAGTCTGGAAGCTGTGGGTCATATTTTCAAACCATATACATCAATATAGCTCTAGGGACATCATTAAGCAGAACCTTTTGTACGAGATGGAGAGTAGCAGATCTTTTCCTAAACCTATAGCACATAGATTGTGATTTCTAAATTGACAGCAATAACTTTTCTACTCAGCTTTTTTCCTTTAAAACTTAGCCCATCTTAATAAAATTTAGCCCATCTTAAATCACGTATGTATGTGTGTCCTTACAATTTTAAACACTGACATCTTTCATTTCTGTTAATGATTTGATTCTCCCTTTATACTGCCTCAGTAAATTATTCTTGTGGAAATTATGTTTTATGACATATCTTAAGAGCACAGAGGATAATCTGAGGATACTAGTGTAGTTTCTCCTAATTTTCAGAAATCAGACACACATCAAAGTGATTAAATGTTCAAAGTCCAAAACAAGTTTTCTTTGTGAATTAGTTTGTGGTTTAGGTTTCAGTGTCAGAAATTACATCTGGATTACATCTGTAAATATTAATTTGCATTTAGTAATATGCCTGCAAATCACTTCAGTATAAAACCTTGAAATCCCATAATTCATCAGACCTCCCATAAAATCAAAATTTTGACCTTTAAAATGAGAAATGCAGTAAGAAGTGCTATTGACAGCACTGTAATACATATTTTCAAATTAAATAATTGAAAATCAAATGGCTTGGTTTAGGGAAGGGAAGGGAAGGGAAGGGAAGGGAAACCTTTCTACATTGTTAAATATTATCTTTCAGTCCTGAAAACAAAAGTGGGACAGCTCTACAAAGAGACATTCTGATCAAAGCAGTTAATGTTAAAAATATTATTCAGCTGCCGTAGAAGGACTTGGAATACTCACATTAATTTCAATTTTTTAAAAGTGTCCTTAGGAAAATTTAGAAACAAGTTTAGTGTAGTAACAGATACATAAGGTCCCACACTCCTATGTCTTACAGGAACCAATACCAAGTCTATAGTTAATGTTTCAGAGGAGTCATGTAAGTATTAAACAGTTGTGATTAAACAATCAGCCTATTAGTTAATTTAAAATAGTTGGATGAATACAGTTAAGGCAAAATACATTGCAATTGAAATTCATTAAATTACCCTGTTCTAAGACTGGAACTTAACCTGACAAAATATATTAAAAAGTCAGCATCTAATCACAATTTTAATGAGCATTAAATTAATTTTCACAGTTATTTACAGATGTCCTACTGCCAGGACACATGCTGGTATAGGTGTGTATAGTTTCAGGCATTAGTAGCTAAAAAATATTATCTTTGGGAAGACGGTCTCTGTACTACTGCAGGGCAATTCTTAGTTTAGAAATAAGAAAATTGCATTGAATAATTTAGAAAATATTTTGGAAAATTGCATTTGAAGGATAGTGAACATGTCTTATATTTGTTTATCTCCATAGAAACTACGAAGGACATGTGTCATTTACCGATCTCAGTTATACTGCATAAGCATCCAGCTCAAGATTTTCCCCAAATGTGTCTTTTGGTCTTTCATTCAATACCTGTGTCAACTGCTATGATAACAATCATCTAAATAAACACTATTGTCCTCTTATTTCTGATAGAAAAAATTATTTTCCTTGGATAAAACACTGAAGCAAGGGAAGCTGGGGGAGAAAACACCTTGCTGGGTTTATACCCACAGATCATACCAAACCAAACACAGAAGACAATTTCCTGATGCCTGCACTCTGTCTATCAATTTGTTCCAATTCACAAACTACACTCAAACATATCTGATAGAAATTGGCAGGTGTTTACAGGTGTGTAATTTTTTACAGGTGTGTATATTATTTTCCTTTTATTATTTCACCTTGCATAAGATAATACTCCCATATGTAAATCAGTTGCTGCCACTATTTTTATTTTTTTAAAAAAAATTTTAGGTCTTTTTTGTTTTGTTTTGTGTGTGGTTTTTTTGTTTGTTTGTTTTTCGGGTTTTTTGGTGGTTTTTTTTTTTTGTTTGTTTGTTTGTTTGTTTGTTTCTTTGTTTCTTTGGTTGTTTTTTTGTTTGTTTGTTTTTCGGGGGGGGTTTGTTTGGGGGTGTTTTTTTGTTTGTTTTTCGTTTTTTAAGTAATTTTCTTAGTTTCCACCTGCAGATCACAAGGCAGAAGAAATGGACACCAGGCATAATCTTTTGCCCCATCTCTCCCAGCTGCATAAACATGCACAAAGTCCAGAATTGTGTTTGAAAGAGCATATTTAAATGAATTCCCAACAATTCTTTGTGTCCATAAGTAATGCTTAATATTTTTTAAAACATCAGCAATAGGTTCAATGCTACACTCAAAATTGTAGCCAAAACCAAATCTAAAATCCTAAGGCATCAGTAACATATCCCAATTAATGTAACATACCATAAAACTTCTTGAAATATTATTTCAATCCCAGACATTGAATGATAAATTGTTTTATAGTATGATTGTCAGAAAAGAAAACTAGTTTCTTATCAAGATATTTGAGATAACACCATAGCATGAAAATATGGCTTTCCATTTATTTTTCTCCTCTGCATGCACTGAACATCTTTCATTCATATTTAGTAAGGAGGTATCGCCCAGGCATTAAAACCTCATAGCCTAATTCCAGTTTGAGATTTGATTATCTACCTTAATCCCATTAGACAGTGATCTTTTAAACAGCAGGAAAATTGCTGACAAAATGCCACCAAGAACATTAAAATTCCATTCACAGGGGGAATTTAATATTACAATTAGTTGCAGTAGCAACATAAGCATTGTAATTGTTTACATTTATTTAGTTACTGAGTGAGAATTAAAAAATGCTGAATTAAATGAGCAATTGCTCCATAAGTGAAAAAATTAAGACGGAAAGCAAGACAACTTCAAATTCTAACTAATCAGACTAACTTCCAACTGCTTCTAACTTAGATAATTTTAGTCTAGTATTAGAAAAGGGATATTTTCTTTTCTGAATGAAATGAAATACAGGCATTGCTGTTAGAGTTATATTTATAAGAAAGAGGCATTTCCTTCTGGAAATCTGATGTTTTCCATCCTTTGGGGAACCAACCTGAGAGCAAATGCCTAGGGGCCATTTGAAAAACCAGTTGTACTGGAGAGCATTTGATTTATGTTTCCCTTTACCGAACCCCTAGTCTTCTAAGTGACCAGTTTTGATGTTTCATACTCTTTAAGCCCTGACTTGTCTGTATAGCCTCCTAGGACTTTATAGCAACCTAGGACTCTCCTGCTGCAATTTAGGCCATGACCTCTTTTTCTGTCCATCATAGTTACGGACAGCACATTTCTCCTTCCTCTGTGCATATCTGAAGGTCATTACGCTCAAATGATGGAATGGGCAGACAATAACCTCATGAGCTTAACAAAGGCAAATGCAGTGTCCTGCCCCTGAGGGAGAGTACCTTCCTACATCTGCTGCCCAGCTGGCTTGGTAGCAACTATACAGAGTGGGAGCTAGTGGATAATGTCTTAAAAATGAGTTCATCTTTTGTTTTTCTGGTCAAGTCTTCCTGTAGATGTGTTTGTGCGTGAAAAGGGGCTACTGAGAAGACACAGATTTGCTCATCTGGTGTGTGCAGAGTGGAATGTAAAGGTTCAGCAGATACAAAGTCAAACACGGGAAATTCCAGCTGGACATACAGCCAATTCTTCCCCTAAAAGTGTTTAAACACTGGAACAGGTTGCTTACTCAGAGAGGCTGTGAAATCTCCATTACTCCTCCAAGACTTGAAATCTCAGCTGGACAAGGTCCCAGGGAAGCTGATTTAAGTCTGAATTTAGTGCTGTTCTGAGCATTTCTGCAAAGTATGCAAGGTCTTAATCATAACCTTCAGCAGCTAGTAGCAAGTGAATTAAGAGACAGAAAATCCAAATGCTTTTAAAGGAAATAAACAAATAATATTAGTACACTGGAAAACAGACTAAAAATGGAAAGAGTGAGAGCCTTCTCACACACTGAACAAATTTGAAATAGTACAGCACTAAAAGAATTTACCAACATATTTCAAGGTATTTTATTCTTAATGTGCCGTGTGTCTTTTGACATCAGCTTATAGATGTGCCTTCTATCCCTGCTAGCCCTGCCTACACACTTTTCTATAAAACATATTCCAAATCTGCAAAAGCCAGCATATTGTGTCATTATACTTAATATTCTACTTAAAAAAAAAAATCACTCTAGACTTGGAAAAAGAAATGTAGCGCTGTTGAAAATTCTAATTTTATTGTCCTTATTAAAAAGAGAGATATTACTTCTGTATTCTTATATGGTAGTACTTTTTTTTTTTTTTTTTATTCTACTGTGTTTAAAGACAGTAGAATAAAATTTAATTACTTTGGTAATAAAGTAGCTAGTTCCAAACAAGTTGAAAATGTAGTAGTTGAAATTCACAAAAGCGTGCATAAGTGTGTGCAGTTGTGAACACAAAAATACACATTCACAGCCATGAGGGTTGGTAAGCCCTTTCTACGTGGAGTAGCAACGAGAATAGTAAGATATTCAATAAGTTATACATGTCTCCATTATTTTTCAGGTTTTTCTCTGAGAAGAAACATTTTGAACCCAAAGTATTAAATTATAATAAGGATGTTTTAATTTCCTCCCTGCTTTTTCTAGTCATCTTTTCTGAAAATTCACATTGGTTCTACAAGCCCCTTGCTGTACTGTAAATATAATTCCATACTGCAAAGAATATTTTTGTTTGTTTTCTGTACGTATCTTTGGGTTGGGGAAGGTTGAATAATTATATTTATACAATGTTTTCAGTATTAAAAGAAAGAACAAAAGGGGAAATTGCATACTGGTGTAAAAGAAAACACGATAGATTTTATTCTGAACTGCACACATTATTTTGTTGTGTCTGCTCTGAATCGCATTTTACCATACCTGGGATAAGATAAAGGAAACATCTAACACGCAGTGACTTCTGTTAACATTTTGAAGGATTGCTCAGATGAGCCAATCAGGCTTTCATTCCTTCCCCAAAAAATCCTTCCTCTTCATAACAAGTGCTTTAAGATGCGAGTATAGGAAAGGTCTGCATCAGCCTAAGATCAGTGACCGCTGCTGACCAGAACAGGAAAGCACCAGACAAGCAGACATTTGCTGCCCTCTTTTGGAATATGCAAGTGAAGATTCAGAGGATGACTCAATGTGGTTTTGTTTTTATCAGATGTCTCCCTTTGCCACACTCCTCACAATCAGTGGATATATAATCAGCTTCCTGGCTTACTGAATTAAAAATTCATTGCTGAGTTAGGTATTTAAAATTCACCAAAACAAAAAAATATTTTTCAGATGGATTCTTTAGGTACACAGGTCATTTGGATACACTGAACACATTCTTTAATAACTGAGTAATTGGGGATTTATTTTAATTAATCACTCTCATATTTTTTCTAATAATTTTAATAAAATTGTTTTATGAAAATGCATGAAGTGTGTGAAGTGTCCTTGAAAAAATAATAGTGTTGGTCTTTCTGTTGTAACAGAAAAAATGGTTCATAAAGAGTCATATGTCTTTTTATGCATAATAACTCTTTATTCATTATTTATTCCTTATTGATTCTGCCTTCTCTAAGATCTGACTGATGTTTCACTAAATATTAGAACTAATAAACTAAAAATTAGATGAGATGCTGCATAAAATTTTAATCTGAAATGCTACAGAAGTCTAAGTACCTTATCAAAATTGTCACCACCTACAAACACAGCAAGGAAATTATCAGCAGCCTATCAGAGACTTAAAGTGGGGCATTAGGACAATAGAAAGAGGATATAATACCCATCAAGGTCATCAGAACTGTACCAGAAAAAAAAATGGCTGTTTGAAAAGACAGCAATGAGGAGTGTTTTGAAGCAGTTTTGGTAGTAAATTAAGGAGCTTCTACTAAGCAACATAGGTTGCTAAAGATAACATCATTGTATGCACAAAGGAAAGTCCATTTACACTACAATCACTGTACACACAGGTTAATCTGTACCAATATTTTTTCCTGGCCTTTTTTTTTTAATCTTTTTATGTTTTCTGTATATGAGAGAAAATAATTTTGCTGTTGTTAAATGTGTTTGGCAGGAAAACCTAAATCAAATAAAATGAACCTTTCTTCTTCTTGAAAAATACTATCCCATGTAATTTTTATACATGATAATTGTTTCATTGTTGTGCTTTAATGAACATGCTATGTTGTAAAAACAGAATAGGGCAATTCCTTTTGCTATCAAAATCTCTATAAAAGCCTTATAAAAGCCTGTTATAATAGACTATTCTAATATAAATTCTCAATGCTATATGACAGGTCTCAGTCTTAGAGCAAGATCCTGAGACCACAATTTCCTGTGTTTAGGCTGTAGATCTTGGACTTCCATGCAACATCTATTTTATGTCTAGATCAGGGCCTATGAAGCTCCAAATTCTAATTCTACTGGGGGTTTAAAATTTGTAAGATGTTTGTAAACTGGCTGGTTCTGAGTCAGAGAGTTACTACGCTGTGCGAGTCTAGAATTAATTACATTGCTTGGTGTGATTCCTGTCATTGAGATAACTGAAGTAAGTTTAATGTCGACAGTGATTTATCAATATCATCAAATATGGATAATAAGGAACTGTGAATCTTTTAGAAGTTAACTATATATTGATAGAATTGGCACATTCAATGCAATGTGCATTGCCTACAGTCCCTGTTCAGTGAAATATCATTAAGCAAAGCTCTTACATAGTACCTTCTCAAAACAGGGCTTACTTTCTAGAGAGGAAGTAAAAAAGATAAACAGAACTCTAAAGTTTTCTTGGCTTATATACAGTGCCGAAATATTTCTTCTCCGTTACTTATTAGGCTTGTAATCTTAGAAATATTTTGGCTTTAATCACAAAATTTCAGTTATACATTATATAGTTTTTGCAGTTTAAATATTTTTCTCATTGCTCAGAGGGACCCAGGAGCCAAATCAGCCATTACAATTAACCTTGTTTATTACCCTTATAATTTTCCTTGTTTATTGTGGACCTAATAGGAATAACAGTGTTCCATTCTGTTCACCTTAAAATTTTTGAATCATTTAACCTCTTCCAAAATTTGTTTTTTGCCACAGTCTTTTTTTTTTTTTTTTTAATTGTCAGCTAACAGGCTTAAGTGAACTAGAATGATCAAATCCAGATTGAGGGTATTGCTAAAAATGTTTTTTTGGAAAACCTGAAATATATTTTTATTGCCCACTGCATCCTCATTAACTGCATTTATTTATTTTTTTACTTGCTTGCTACTGTATTATGCATGCTGTGTGTGCATATATATTGTAGCAGAAGCAATTCTGATCAAACTGTATAAGTCCATTAACAGTATAGGTCTTTAAAAAGTCTGTGGTTTTTTACATCGTTCACAGAAACTCAGTGAATAATGTTAATCTAAGCCTACCAAGTGAAAGAAAGGAGCACTTCATCTAGCACAAACACAATTCACTCTGATTCTTTTCTAATTCTTGAAATCAAGAGACAATTTCCCTACAATTAGAGAAATCTAACTGGTTTTAAGTGGAGTCGGCAGTGCTTTATTAGTTTGTCAGGCATCATTATTAGAAATCTACTGAGAACAAAATAATTTTTATTTATTTTTTTACTTCTGTTTCACCTTTAGTCGGGAAATTGAAAACTTTCTCAGCAATAATTAGAGCATAATTTCTGGTGCTTCCAAATATAAAATCATTTATTCTCATCAATAAACTATGATGACTTTAGAAAGTAGTATATGGGGAAAAGGGTATAGAAGCCACAGCACTGACAATCCCAGACAATAGATCATTACAATGTCCTCCAAGGCCATCAGTGGAATGGCTCATCTTCTGTCTTTACAATTCCCCATGTAGCTATTCAGCAGAACTGATTGTGATGAAGAATTTGTATAGGTGGCATTAGAGTTTCCATAAAAGGTCTTAATAGCTTATGTCGTAGTAAATGTTATAACCCTATTTTGAACATATCTTTCCAACTATACCTGCAAAAATTACAGTTACATGGCTGCATTGGTAAAAAGTAGACATTTGTGTTTGCATATAAAATTTGAGTGTATGTATACCTACACTTAGATTTGGGCTTTTTTCCTAAAGTGATGATGAATGTCATAATTAAAGCAGCAGCATCTTTAGCCAGAATAGACTTACTATTTGCCTGACATGTTCAGATTTTATTTACTTTCATTTGCCAACTATAACATGAAACTTTCTAAACATATAATAACTATTGTATCATAAAATTGTATTTTTATTTATTTGGTTTGTAAGCCTTCCCTGTTCCTATCAAGAGCTTTATTTTTTTCCCCACAAAGTAGTTAATTGGCTTCACAGTTCAATTTACTTATACCATAAATTGTACGCTGCCTGAATACTAGAATATACCAAGAAGATGTCAATATTCATGAAGACATAAGGATACCATATACACTATAAACTTGAACCACCCTAGCTCTTTCAGTAATGTGTTCGTATCTTTAGGGTCATACCTCTTAGTCATCTCAATAACCTGAGAGAAGTAAAAAAGACATATATAGTGCACTTCCAGGAGACACATGATGAGTGCTGTTTCATATATGCAGTATGAGCTGTGCCTCTCTCCAGAGATCTTCAAGGGTTTAGGATAATAGGAAGGCAAAGAGAGACAGAGAGAAGTGAACCACAGCTGTCAGTTTTTTTATTCCGAGTTCTGGTTTGCTTAAGGGTTTTAAAACTGTCACTAAGATCAAAAGCCTAGCACTTAAGACAGCCCTCAGGCATTCAAAGAACACTTTCATGTTTAGTGCCTTCACCAGAATTCATAATATACAGGCTGCCTATCCTTTCTACAATTGCAGCATTTCCTAATTGGGTATAATGGATACTAGCAAATGTGTATGCCATGAGATTTCCTGCATGTGTTCTGTATCTGCCCATTAAAAATACGTGAAAATATATGCCAATATATTTTCTGAGCAATACAATATACATGTATTTTACTTTTAAATGCCTAGTTCTGTCCAGTTACCCTCTACAAAGGAAACTTCACGGGACTGTTGGCTCCTCTAATCTGGGAAAAAGTCATTCCCACAGCATTCTTTGCTATTCCTGTTCTTCTGTATTGGTAGCCTGTCTTAGAATTTAGCTGCTGACCATCCCACTTTGAAGCATAACTATCAATCTCCTTATGAAGATGCATCTGGATATGAACCACAGATACCATCCAGACAGGTTACTGGATAAAATCTCTGAGACGTACACTAATTCTATTTGTAAGAACTCTTCCTATCTGTTGTTGATTTTCTTGAGTTTTCTCTCGAGTGCTACTCACTCTAACAGGCTTCAAGACAAAATTCACATTTAAAAAGTGGTAAATATATGTGTTCTCTTAATGTAATCAAACATAAAATAAAATGGATAAGTAGAGAAGACTGATAATTTCTTGGAGGTTTTTCTTGGCTTGTATTTCTGACCTGCTGTTGGAAAAAAAATAAGTTTAGAACAATAATCCCAGAAAGAAGATATTTTGATTTGCCTCTGAAGTAAATGCCTTCAAAAACAAAAAATAAGCAAATTACTAATGTCAAGACCTTCATCTGCACAAAAGTCCTCAAAAAAAGATTATTCCAATAGCTAAAACTCTTAGAAGTGTATAATATTTTAGCACTGTCATAATTTTTTGGCAAGACTTTTCTTTGAAAAAAAAAAGAAATTAAAAAGAAGAAAATTACAGGCAGTCAATTTTAATGTGGTATTGAAGTACATGTTGACTATGTTGTAATTCCTAGGAAAGTGTCTTCATCAGAAACTATAGAAAATGCACCCCATGGAGCAGACTAAGTAGTATTTATTTAGTTCTATGATGTCACTACACCTGGTCTAGCCTTGGCCACTCGTCTCCTGGGTGACTCTAAACAAAATAATCCATTTTTGTCCTTTTCTATAAAACAGAGACAATGACATTACCTCCTTTGGGAAGCTCTCCAGCATCTCCTGATGGAAAAGGTTGTTAGGCTATAACTTACAGCCTCATCAGAACCAAAATTTTTTTCTTTTTTTTTATTGATTGTCATTGAAAGTAGCTTTTTCAGGATACCCAGCTTTCTTTCTAACATTTTCAAATTTCAAGTCGCTTATGCTGAATCATATTATATTATATTATATTATATTATATTATATTATATTATATTATATTATGTCTTCTTGTATAGCACCCAGTACCAAGATATTTGCAACCTGATGGAGTGCAACAGGGATCCTAATAACAATAAAGTGTAAGTTTAGAGAGGTTTTTGATGTCCCATATTAGGAAGAAAACTTTTTCCAGAATTCTGACTTTCAGAGTAACTGTTTCTCAAACAGAGCAGGTTTTCCCATTTCAGAGATATGGGAAACCTCTGGCTGGAACCACAGTTTGGATCATGACAGCCTTTTGTTATTGTAAAATTCTAGAGTCGCTGTATGAAAATTATTGCTGAAAAGGAATCTAAGGTAATTGGGATACAACAACTATTTCAATGCCATTTCATTTTCAGTTTTGTATGCACTTGCCAGAGCTAAGTGTTATGATGCCTTGCATCCTTACTGACTCATTTCTTTCATGACATGTTAATTGCAATGCTGTGTAACAAGCTGTGGCACAGTAAGCCAGTACAATCCAGCAGAACACACTGCACAGGAAACTTCACTGGAGTTCTCCCACTCCCTTCCACAAAGATCACACCATCTGAGCCTATAGTCATCTCAATTTGAATGAGTAGATGACACTGCAAAGCAAATGGAGCTGAGATGGTATTACAGGACTTGAAATGTGCGAAGTACATTTTTTCTAATTCTACACAGGAAAACAGAAGGCAATAAACTACTCAGGTAATATGCAAAAGAGCCAAACTGTAAAAATTTCACAGAAGTTATGTAAGAGAATTTTCTTGCAATTTATGGTGTTAGATTGGTTTTAGAAAACCTTCAAACTAACCAAAAGCATGAGAGAAAAGCTATGAGCCTTTTCTGTGCTCTATCATAGTAAACCACAAATCATTATTCCTGTAACAAAATGTCTCTAAAAAATCAATCAAATTATATAGCTACCAGTTACCAACACCCCAAAAATACATAGTTTTAAGATAACTGTGTGAGATAATGTTTGGCAAAAGTGTCATAACCTTTGAATCAAAATTCTTACCTGAGTTTATCATACTTCTAATAATTTTAATAAAGTCCCAAGAGGCTTGTGTATTTTCATTTGATTCAAAATAAATCTGTGGCTTGGTAGATCTAGGTGTAGTTTCCTGCCCTGCTCTAAATTCCAGATATGTAGGCTCTTAGTGTTTCCATTCTCCACTGCTAAAATGGAAGAAAAAGTCTATACTGCTGCTGTCAGAGTAAGTGGGGTCTAAAGGGCCATAATTTCTCACCCCTCCTAGTTGGTGCAGCCTCAGTTTCTCAAACAATGTGCCCTCTCTGCCAGATGACAAGGAACAGACTACAGCATAGCAGTGCTCAGCCTCATCCTTGCAGAATCTCCTACCACACTGCATGACTGAGGGAGTTACATAAAGCCAGAGCGTGGCCTAGTTCAGAACCAAAGCCAGGGAGATACCCTTGTTAAGGTCTAGAATTTGCAAGACAGCTGTGGCATGCAAGTCTGACAAAATATGCTGAAGCTGTACTCTACATTTTCCAAGTCCTGAGTGACTGATCCTAGCAAAACTAGGATTGAAATTCCTTTTCTATTGAAATTCCTTTTCTATTGAAATTCCTTCTCTATTGAAATTCCTTCTCTATTGAAATTCCTTTCCCCACTTATGCTAAGTAGTTTTGATATTAACTAATTTGAGTTGGATATTTACATTTGGTAAGGAGAAAAATACCCCTTTCCTAATGAGGGGTGTCAACTGTTAATTCTTCAAACATTCGTCATGTAATTTCCTAAATTTTCAAGGTATTTGGATCTTACAATTGAGTGCACCCTCAATTATTGGCAATTATTTTATTTGTGCATGTGCAAAAAACAAAACATATAATGAAGGAATTTGCTTTTAAAATATTTGTAGTACTCATTAAAAACACCTTTTTTAAATCTCTGAGAAAGAATTCCTTCTTTCAATTCCTTCTTTCAGAGCCTGAAAATATTCTGGACATATGAAGTGGGGAAAGAATAGCCAAGAAGTTTATGCACATTTTTTTACGTGTAAATTCAAATCAATGTCAGGTGCATTAGACTATAAACTCTAATAGAATTGTGATGTTTAAAGCTATTATATCTGGAAAATTCCCAGGCTACCTATCGATGCCTTTTATCTATATTCATTAATATTACTGAACAGTCTTGGTTCTAAAACTTCTACTTGATGGTTCAGAGCCTTGTCATGGAAGGTACTGTAAATGCAGTACTGTAAAAGCTTCCAGTGGAGACATGTGAGAGGCTGCTGGCAGTGCTAAGGATTACAAAAAAGACAAGATGGGAGAACTGGAGTAGGAGCCCTAAAGAAAGAACATTGTGTCATGTGGCCCAACTGCAAAATAGAAAAATTGCATGCAATTATTTTCCCAAGCTGAGTGTGATGATGTGAAAGGGACAAACTAATGATGATGCACTCTGCTTGTTAGAGGTATTTCCTTCCTGCAGCTCAAGGTTACAAGTGCTCTTTGCTTCACTCTTTTTTTTTTTTTCTTCTTTCCAGGAGAAATGTGATGGTTACAAATAAATTCTGTAAACAGGGAGTTAATAACACTCCAAAGACATTATGAAATAATTTTAGTTCCTAATGCCAGACATTCAGTCTTGGCAATATTTTTTTTCCTGACTTCAAGCATCCTGTATTGATTGATTAATTATTCTACCAATGAACTAACAAATATTGACCTTATAGAGTAGAGCTGCATTTAGCCAAAAGTCAGTAATCCACATCGATCACTTAATGGAACATCAAAGCTCAGCATCTCTGACAGTTTTATGTCATTCAGCAAAAATCTGTCTATGTTTTGGTGATATCTTGACCTTTCTTATTAGGCATCCTTGGAAGAAAACTAAAAGCAATAATAAAATTAACCTGTGGGTAATACTTTGCTATCTATTGTGAAACAGTCACTCCAACAGAAATGCTTCCTGCAGATTTACCTACAGAGGCAGCCTGTCTTTTAAGGACTTAAAATACCATTTTCTAGTTTCACAATCAGGCATCATGATATACAAATGTGATTTTATGACATCAGAGTATTAAGAAATAATAAGGGGAAGGTGCTGGTGCACATTAACCAAAAAAAAAAAAAAAAAAAAAAAAGTGGGTGAAACTCAAACCCACAGTTTCGGAATAGGACCATGAAGCCTCCTTAATAGCTTGGGAACTGTCTTTGCAGCTGTCACAGCATCAGTTCAATTCAGCCTGCTTGTGCACAGGAGCTATTGATAACACTCCTGATAGGTACACAGAACAGGGTTACTGCTACAAGCCCTGAGCAGATACAGAGAACACCCATGCTAAGCTTATTTACTCTGCTTCTGGGGTATGTTTTCAACCTCTAAACCTAGCTGATGTGCATTTTCACATGCAGCAAACACGGCAATCACGTATGACTGAAAGCATAGATGTACCCTGAGGGGATTAGTGAGAGGCAGGGGCAGCTGATGGGGATGGTTTCTGGCACAGCTTCCCTCCACAGAGAAACACAGTGTACAGAGTGTTTGCATTAGTGGTCAGCACCTCAATTCAGCTCTCCTCCCTTCTTCAAGCTAATGTCAGTCATTAGGATATTGAAATACCGCAATATATAGCTACCCCAATATTATTTTAGCCAGAAGTAAGCTTCAGTTTACACAAAGTAAATCCCAGATCCCTGGGTGACAGAAGTAGTGCAACAATGAGAAAAGAAGCAACAAAGTTAAACTGGGAGAGAAAGAGAAGGTAGAGAGATTATCACTTCAGTTCCTTAACACCAGCAGATTAAGTAGTTCTTCCCCTCACAAGAAACAAGTCTAGGAAATCCCCTCCTTCTAGTTTTACAGAGGTCTTACTCTAATCTTCTTGTCTTTCTTATTCTGTTCTCATTTTCCTAGAACAATATGCAGTGGAAGACACTGGCATTCCACTGGTATTTACTTATCTAAGAAGCTTGATGCTCAGGCATCATCAGGTATTTTCCTGCCTCTGAATCCATTGTTTCCTCGGGCTGGTTTACAGACAAAACTAGTCCATCCATCTCTTTCCCTAACCTTCAAAGATGTTCCTTTGATCCCAGCCTAAAATGGACAATATACACTGCTGTTATGTCTCTTACTCAATACTGTTGCATAAAGAAATATATGAGTAAAGTCTACCTGAATTCTGAGAAATGATAGAATTCTACTGAAAGCCAAAAGAGACAAAGCAAAGGATGGCAGTCCCAAGGCTTGGGAAGGCTTTGATCACAACAATCCGGGTATAAGAGAGTTCTGAATCAGCTCCCTAAAAATTTGCAACTGTAAATCAAGATTGTTACCATAAATGTGTCTAAATTATCATTATTTCTTATTCACTGACACAATAATTAATCATTTAAATTCTTCTAGTGGTTTCACTGGAATCTCATGAGAAAGTCCCTGAATTTTATGAAATCTTTCTTTTTTACTAATGTCAAGTTACATCCAGATTGTTTTTTTGCTTTGAGTACCTGATTTTTACTGAAAATAAAATTTTTCAAGCTATATTGTTGAGCATTGAAAATATTTTGCCAAGACAACATTTTAAACTCGTTGCCAACTAAGTTGCATGTGTGAGTTACCAAGAGAAAATGGTACAGTTCAGTATTAAATTAGATTATGCTTGTGGTTCAATAGAACTCTGAGCATTTCCCTTTTATATCCGCCAATGATGCAGCCCAATTTTGGGCACCCAAGTAAGAAACCAGATTTTGAAAATTGCGCAGTTACCAGCAAGTTTTAAAAAAATTAACCTTGGGCAACCTGAGATTTTTGAGCATTATGGCATTCAGTGTCTCAAATCCATCACACATACTTTAAAAAATCTACCTCAAGTTCCTTAGCAAAAATCATTGTATATAATATTTCTTTGTAGCCTGTCAATTTTGTAAGGTAATTAACAGCTTATGAAGAACTACAGTGCTGTAGAAATCCACCTTCTGCACAGAGTATTAAACAATCCCACTGTTTCCTATATTTCAGCTTAGGGTGTTAATTGTCTCTTACAAAACCTTTTCTAGTGTAAGAAAATCATAGATAAATGAGCTGTAAGTTCATCACACCTGACCATTTCCTAACCTTAAAGCACAATCAACTTGTATTATTATGCATAAATTGTAGAGGCTAAACACACTGTTGTTTTTTAAAATTCAGATTTGCCAGAGCTAACTGTTCAGATATTCTCTGTTCTTGTTGCTCAAAATCGTAATCTATTTCTTGTGATATTCAAATTCATTGTGTGTGAAGACATACAACTCCCCATTTGTTTGTTTCTATTATACTAAGTAACACACCTTATTTAAGAGTTTCATCTGAAATTACGGCATGGAGCAGAACTCTGGAAACAGACAACCTGACTTCCTAAATTGTCTATAATCTAGAATAATAACTAAGCATTTTACCACACACAGTATAGATGAAATTGTATGCTATTATCAGTATCTGGAATAAAGGACACTATTTGTCTGCTGCCCTAAAACAGATATTCATGTCTGTACATTCACACAGACACACACACATGCACTTCCATCTACAGGACTGAAGAGATATTTAAAACCACTTCCAAATGATGGAAGGGGTTTTTTTCATCACTCTGCCACATTTAATATATGCTTTGAGTACAAAACTATATCAACTGGGGAACTCAGTTGAAAATAAATTGTGCTGTTGTTCTTTTCTTGAGTGTTAATTTGCTTCTAAATGTTCTATATGTACCCTCTTTAAAATGGTACATTCTGTTTCTATTTTACTGTATTCAGCAATCAGTGTCAATTACGCTTGGTAACCATGGCAACAAGGCAACTAACTGTTCTTAAATCTTCATTTGTCCACTATTTTTACAAAATACTATACAGTTAAGAATATTTTCTTAATAAATACATAGGGAAAAGCTGGAAAGGAGAAATGCATAACCCCTTACAACAAATAATTTATTGACAATATGTTCTGCAATATAAACGTATTTTGTCTTCCAGGCTTAAAGAGTCTTTAGGAATGAACCATATAGTAATAGCAATTTCACAGTTTTTAGTATCTTCAAGATCATACTCATCAATTTTTCATTTCTTGTCTGTATTTAATACCTTCCTGGAAGACCTGTGGAATCTTTTCTGATATTAGCCGTTTACCTTCTGTAATTATCTGCTTATGGATGACTACTAATATAATAAGAAAATAGCTAAAGGCCCTAGCACAAGCATAGTTCTCAAATTTCTATTCACAGCCTCAAAGGTTAGTAAAGTATACAATGGTATAGAATAATTTCAGCTGCTTCTGTGATTCTCATGAGCTCCAGTCCAGACATTAAAAAGACTGTGATATTCATGTAAAGAATCAGGCACTTAATATGGGCGGATCAGGGAAGACCACCATGCAGCATCACTAAAAAGTGTCATGCCAAGAAGTGAGAAAACTGGAGAAAAGGTTTTGTATTCCAGTAATCATGGAAATCTTTACCGAGCTATCAATACAGCAAACTATGTGGAAGGAAAAAATAAATGAATGATTGTGTGCATCTATTCTGTTTGGGGACAAGAGAAACTCTATTTTTCAAATAAAAAGCACTGAAAAATGTGATGTATTAAAAGCATTTCATGGCCAGTTTTTGTGGGGTGAATTCCTTAGGAATACATTCATTTTTATCACTGATGGTACAATAAAGTAAGCAAACCTGCTGAGATGTGTGCAAAAATATTTCCTTATCACAATATTTTATAAAAATACAAGATACATTTATCCTGTTTAATATAAGCCACTGCGCATTTAATGCTGCAAAGTGTGCAGTTCAGTTTTACTTTTATTCAGACAGCTGCTTCCAGAGTGTCTCCTTCTCCTAGCCATGCACTTCACTGTGAATTACTCTAGAAATGTTTGGTTTCTTTTCATAAAGTGAGAACTATAAACACACACACACACACACACACACACACACACACACACACACATATGCACATCCTATCTGCCTTACTTGGAGCAAAAGTGTTACTTTGTGCACATGAATCTAGAAAATACCAGTTTCTGAGATCAAGGACTGGAAAAAACTACAGGGAATTGAAGCTAGCCATTCAGAAAGGAACTTTTTTCAGCTCTAAGAAGATATTTCTATACTCTGTGCCTTGTAAATCTCACAGAGGTTTGGATTTAGTAAAAAAATACATTTGTAGCCACAGTTGCACATGAAGCCTTCAAGAACATCTCCACAGACTGTGTCATAGCTATCCAGCAGTCCTATCTACAGTCTCATTTTACCCATATAAAATAAGCAAATAAAGAACTCTGCAGGAAAATGGGACGGTCTGGGCACAGCCAGTGATAGACATGAAAACTCGGTCCCAATTATTCTCTCTGCCCTTTCAGATTTGTGTAATTTTTTTTTTTTTTGTGATTATTGAAAGCAGTTGTGAAGTCAATGAATGATTATGTTATACAACAAATTCCCATCTTACATATTTTTACATAAATTTGGGCATGAAATAAGGTGTTGTAAGTTTCACAATTGTTTTTAATAAATATGCAGTCCCAATCCAACTGGGAATGAACACCCAATTCTTGCAAAACAGATATTGCCTTCCTACTTCTAAATCTTATCAATTTCATTGCACTAATTTTTCCAAATCTAGATGTAACCATGTCTCTCATAAGACTTCCTTGAATTTACCCTCAACAAAATTCTTTCTCTCTGACATAAGGGTTAAATAAAAATGTATTCTGAATATTTATAATTTTTACATTATGAAAATAAGGTTTGTTTTCCCTTCCCATCCCCCCCTCCTTTTTTTTTTCCTTTTCCCAAAGGAAAGTGCGTATCTATGATGTTGTCAGGCTAGTTACCAAGATTACCATTCTACATTTGGTGAACTGAAAGCAATATCAGTATTTTCCATCTATCAAGTGTTCCCTTATGTAACATTTCAAGGAAGATTTTACAACTCCTGCTGGGGTATAGCTGAATTTCTTTCTATCACTGCATCTGAGCTGAAGGAATGAAATTTAATGGTAAAATGTACATTGGAACCAAGAAAAAGACCACTATAATACTGTCATTGTCATACCATTACAAGGATTTTATAATGTACAGCTACTGCTTTTCTCAATTGACATCATGTAGGGCTCAGCTAATGAAATGAGACATGGAGCATAATGCACCAACTAGATGCTGGACAGGAAACAGTAAATGGATCATGAATCCAACCCCCCTAGCTAAAGCAGTCAAAACTCTGAATAGCAAAGACACTAATGCTTTTAGCCATTTTCCCTTCCAGATATAAGCCATAAAAATCCAGCACTGAAGTGTTTCCGTTATCTGGCTGCCCACCTTATTGTGAAAGCCATGTTCAAAAGACAGCCATGCTCAAAAGCATTTTTTCAAATGAATTATGGCAATACAATAGAGATGCAACATGCAGATTAAGTTCAAGTCCATTGCAGAAGCTGTGGCTCACATCAGTATATTCCAAAGTACAAGAATTGCTCACTGTCAGAGAAAGTTCATTCTTTCAAAAAAGACAGACATGGGGAACTAGAGGTCAGTGTCATCCCAGATCCAAGGAAGATCATGGAGCAGATACTCCTAGAAACTCTGCTAAGGCACATGGAGTGTAAGGAGGTGATTGGTGACAGCCAGCATGACTTCACTAAAAGGTAAATTATGCCTGATAAATTTGGTAGCCTTCTATGATGAGGTTGTGGCATTAATAGAAAAGGGAAAAACATCATCTAGTTGCACTTGTGTATTTGACACTGTCCCACACAATATCCTTGTCTCTAAACTGGAAGGAATAGATTTGATGGATGGACATCCTAGAGATGGAATTGGATGGATGTTTTCACTTAAAGGGATGTGATCAGTGGCCTGATGCCCAAGTGAAGGCCAGTAACAGGTACCATTCCTCAGGGTCAGTATTGGGATTGGTGTTGTTTTACATTATTGGTGACAAGGACAGTGGGACTGAGTGCACCCTCTGCAAGTCTGCAGACAACACCAAACTGTGTGGGGCAGTTGACACACTGGAGGGAAGGAATGCCATCTAGAAGAATCTTGGCAGGCTTGAGAGGGGCCCATGCAAACCTCATGAAGTTCAACGACACCAAGTGAAATTCTTGCACCTGCGGTTGGAGAAATCCCAGGCACAAGTACAGGCTGGGTGGAGGAGGAATCAAGAACAGATCTGAGAGAAGGACTTGGGCATGCTGGTCTGCAAGAGGCTGGATATGCCCTGGCCATGGCACTCACAGCCCAGAGAGCCAAACATGTCCTAGGCTGCATCCAGAGCTCCAGGTGGCAGGGGAGGGAGGGGATTCTGCCCCCCTTCTCTGCTCTGCTCTACTCTGCCCTGCTCTGCTCTGCTCTGCTGAGACCCACCTGGAGCTCTGCATCCAGAGCTGAGACACCCAACATAAGAACCTAGACTTGTTAGAACAGGTCCAGAAGAAGCCATGAAGATGATCAGAGAGCTGGAGAACCTCTCCTAGGCTGAGAGAGTGGGGGGTTTTCTGCCTGGAGAAGAGAAGGTTCCACCTTAGAGTAGGCTCCCAGTACCTAGCAGGGTCCTAGGGGAAAAACCAGAGAGGGACTTTTTACGAGGACATTTAGTGATAGAGCAAGAGGGAATGCTTATCCTCTTGAAAGAGGATAAGTTTAGATTAGATATTAAAAAGAAATTATTTACTGTGAGGATAGAACTGATTGGCCCCCAAATACATCTTCTTGACCAGTTCTTGGGAGTGATCAAGGCCAGGTTGTATCATAGAATCATGGAGTATCCTGAGTTGAAAGAAAACCACAAGGATCACTAAGTCCAGCTCCTGACCCTGCATGGGACAACCCCAGGATTCTCACCATATGCCTAATAACAGTCCTTGAACTCTGACCTCCTCCCTGGGGAGCCCGTTCAAGAGCCCAAACACCCTCTGGATAAAGAACTTTTTCTAAAAATCCAATTTATGCATCCCTGACACAGTTTTATGCTGTTTTCCCTTTGATCTTATCACTGATTATGAGAGAAAAATGGGATGTGGCTTTGAGAAACCTGATCTTGTGGAAAGTCTCCGACCCATGGCAGTGGGTTTGGAACTAGTGGTTTGATCTTTAAGATCCCTTCCAATATAAACCATCCTATAAGTCTGTGATAATAATGTGCCACAGTAGGTGAACATACAGGAATATTTGGAGTTAACTGTGATGTCCTCATTGCTACTGTTGTTCTCTTGAAGAAATGTTGGAATTTAGTAAACATACCAGCATTAATAAATTTTTCTCCCCCACAGTGCAGTGACTGTTTTTAAAGCAGCAAATATCCTGCTACATGTCTAGCTCTTTGGCTAAGTTGCATGTTGTAATCATCAGGCTTCTCTTCTCCAGTACAGGAATGAACCAAGCTTTACACTACTGCCATTTTTAGAAGGAAGGGTTTTATTTAGAAAAAGATAGTAATTTCGTAGTTCTTCACAGGCTGAAACCTTCAAAGTTTACGAGAACTTTGAGATTTACCTATAATTTTTCCACAGCAATTGACAGTTTTTCTGGAGTACTGGAAGGACATTATTTTCTTCTCTACATGTGCATATAATTAAGCAATGAAATAGTAAGCTGTCATTAGGCCTCTCAAGTCCATGAATGACAGTGCTGGGAATGAACCAAAGCCAGCCCTCCATAGTCAAAAGTTTTCAGTTATCTTGCTTTTTGTTGACTAAAACAGCCAAGATCTAAATTCTCTTCCAGGGGGTCTCAGATACCATAAATATGTCCCAGTTTCCTCAAACCTAAAATTAGACATGTCAGTGCTAAAGACCTGTCATAGTTTAAGCCCAGATGGAGATGAAACACCACAAAACCGCTCAGGAAACCCCCTTCTTCTCTTGCCCCCCATCCTGGTGAAATGAGGAGAGCAATCTAAGAAAAACTTGTATTTTCAGATAAGGACAGTTTAATAATTGATGCTAAAGTAAAATGCAGCAATAATAGTAAATAAAAATAATGAAAATAAGAAGGAAACAAACAGGTGATGCACAATGCAATTGCTCACCACCCAGTGACCGATGCCAGACCCCTGTTCCAGAAACCAGGTCTGCTGTGTTTGTGGGTAACTCCCCCCAGTTTATATCCTGGGCGTGACTTGTGTGGTGTGGAATATTCATTTGGTCAGTTCCAATCACCTGTCTTGATTGTGCTCCTTCACAGTAAGTTTTGGGATTTTGGGAGGTTTTTTTGGTACCTACTCACTGGCAAAGTATAAGACAAAGGACGAAAGTCATTGATTTAGGAAAAACAAGCCTTAGCAAAAACCCAAACATCAGTGTGTTATCAACACCATTCTCATTCTGAATCCAAAACACACCATTTTAACACCTACTGAGAAGAAATTGGCTCTACCCTAGCTGAAAGTAGGACAAGACCTCATTAAACTGCTTGATTTTTCAGTGGTGGTGAGAATATAAAAACCCTAAAAATTATTTGTGTGACACCAAATTCTAACCAAAATGTTTTCAAAATTTGAATCTAAACTAGCAAAAGGTAATGATCTATGTAGAAATAGTAATGTCACCACTGGATCATCCTGACTTATATATACACTGCACTTTCCTGGAGGCTATAAACTTTAATTTGTCCCTGGAGCTAATTAGGGGTGAGGAAATGCAATTCCTCTGTTAATAAATCTTTCTCTGAATAGTGTTTTTTATACTAAGATAAATCAAAGACAAATAGCACCATCATACTTCTTTAGAATATATGTTTTATTTTGCAGCAGAAAATTGTGTCTTTTTAAAACAAGGGAAGGTTTTTCTTTCAAAGAACTACCATGTTTTCCTATGCTTCTGAGTTATTTGCTTTGAGTTTAAGCATCTTCATTACCTTTAACCTTTCCAAAATGTGTTAATACAGTTAACACAATATTTTCCATAGTATAGTTATGATTTTTTTTATGCTTGTGTTAGTAAATTTTACTTCTGCTGAAAGTTAAAAAAGTTTAGTTTTAAACAAAAATGCAGTTTGCATTTACATTGTCTAAGTTATATTTATGATACATTTGCAGTCGGTGCTTCACTACAGTCTAAAAAGAAAAAATACTCCCAATGTTTGCAGGGGTTTTACATTTACATATATTAAAAAATTTTCCACAATGCACAATTTTGTCCTGCTTTGAAGAATGCAAGATAATCGAATTTCCCTAATAGTGTATTTTTCACTTTCTTTCTACTCCTTTATATGTTGTTACTAGGCTGAAATAAAGTGCCATTTTGTAGTTATCTATATAAAGAGAAAACTCAAATTGTATTTCAAAGCACAGAGTTCCAATACTTTTTTTAAAATTAAGCTGTAACATGCATACAAACATTATATGAAACACACTGGACAAACACTGGCTGTGGTTAGGATGAGTTACATGAGAACAGTGATTCTTTTTTTCAGAGATCTGAAGCTAAAAGGCATCAGTATCTGATCACAGATCTATGTAGCATTAAAACCTGGTATAAAATCTCACATTGTCTCTAATGTCATTATATTTGTGGTTTATAATTTCATAAATATAAAGCAAATACGAAATGATAAGATACTTGGAATATTTCATACTTCAAATTTAGATAATAAGAAATAATGGATGACTTACAGTGCTTCAACAGTTAATATCACATTACTTATAAATATGATCCGTGAGATTTGGAAAACTCTAATCAAAAAATGAAAGTAAGGTTTTTAAAAATGGAGGAAATCTTTATTAAATGTTTATAAACAGAGGAATGCAAGTAAATGACATGGGAAAATAATTCTCTTTTTTCCAAATTATATTTAAAATGTACCAGTTTGTTTCATATTTGGTTTTGTTCATGCATGAAAATAAACCTATCAAGGTTGGTAAAAGGGATCAGTTTGAACCATTCTCTGTTTACAGCATCTTTTTTTTTTTTTTAATCTTCTCATATTAACAAGAGTACCCAATATCTTGATCTCAATTAGCTCTCAGAAAACCGTAACCACTTCATGAAGAGTTTCTTTATTTCCTCAAAATTACATGTATTGTGTAGATGTCCTTTTGGGATTTAATGATCATTATGAAGAGTCAGGACATATGGCACTTAATTTTTTCTGTGAGTACTGACCTAATTTCCTCTTATTAGGAACTCCTTATCAGATTGAGATGGAGTCTAACCCCACCACTGCAAAACACCTGTAAGATGATTTGGAGTCATATTATTAATAAAGCAGCAGGCAAAGATTTCCTCCCTAGAAAATTAGCATTTCCATCCGTCTCTGAATGAAATGACAGGAGGCAACTCCTCTGCATATCAGATATGCCAAATAGAAAAATCCTATTGCAGTAAAACTAAGGCGTCACTACTGAGCTAATTGAATCAGGGTTGATATGATCGTAAGAGATAAAAACACATTAAATAAATTAGGATTTTTTACAATACAGTATGTGATTTAAAATTCACGTTTTCCCAACAGAAGGCGATCCATTATGCCTAAATATGGATGTTATATTGCTAACAAAGTTTTAGATTTCAAAGTGTAATTAAACTAAGAGGAAACTGCTTTTGAACAAATTGGTAAAAAATAACTTTGAAATTTTATGCATCTTTCATGTTCCTTTTCTTTCTCCTCTTTCAAATTTTTATTAATAAATCAATCTAAAGGATAGAAAAAAAAAATTAGCCTATTCTTCTGGAAAATTACATTTTTTTCTGGTTATTGAAGATTGACACTTCCACCTCATTTTCTCTTATTCTTACACTAACCAGTTTCAGTTAATCTTATTTTTATTTTTTGGTCACATTTGCCTCAGAATCCATCTATATTTAATACATTTTATATATCTCTTCTTTTGCTTTCAGTGTTATCATACGTTTTATTGTTTGGCTTTTGGTGTGTTGGTCCAGGCTGGCCTTTAATAAAACTCATATCAGTTTAAGATCTCCAGTCATCTGCTGTGCTGAATGTCCTGAGTCAACTTATAATGCATGGAAAATGCAAGCACACAGAAGATGGCTCTTTCTGGTGATAGAGAGAGACATCTGGGAAAATAAAAACATAAAGATTCCTTTCCTATCATTCAAGAAGCCCAGTGCTCCTTTTGGATCATCATAGTTTTGACTATTTCATTTCAAAGTGAGAATCATCACTGGAAGACAGACAATGTGTCAGCAGGAGCCTAATTATAAAGATTTTAAGGAAGTATCTTGAAGCATCTACAATATTCACACAGGCTGTACTCAGTTTCATTGTCTCAGCGCACTGATATTTCCTTTTGGTAGCTAGCCCTGCTCAGATTATAAGAGTGAGGACAAAATGGGAAATTATTTGATTCATAATTGTGTTTCTCTAAATGCATCAGATTAGACATATCTGGCTCCTTTTTAGAGGTTAAGTTTTAGGAGCTACTCCTCTTCTGCTTGGGGAGGGTTTGGCTGTGTGTGATAGAATGAGGATTTATTTTTCTTCTAAGCAAATGTACTTCCTATTATATATACTCTTGTTGCTGAAGAATTGGGATGAAAAAACTACTGGGAATTATACTTATTTATAGCTCCAGGTAATTGATACATCCTGGTTTTATATGCTTCCGTGTTAAATCCAGAAAAAGGCTAGAGTTTCACAAATATCTTCACATTTCATTCTGTGCTTAAGAGTCAGCAAAGACTAAGGCAGGATTCTGACTTCTTTATTTCTTGTAGGTTGCTTATATATGTTAGCTGGCCAGGGTTAGCTACTGAACAAACATAATTTCTATATATTTCTAAAAATCAAACTCAAGGACAAAAATATATGATATTATAACAATAAAATAGCATGTTTCTTGGACATAAAAAGCATAATAGAGTTTATTTTCAGAGATAAGAACAGCAGTTGAGGAAATAATAAAGAAATACAGTCACCAAAGTGGATGATTGCCTTCCCTTGTGGCTACTTCTATCAAGAATAGTAAAATTAGAAAAGATCAGGAAAAAATAGAAATGATATTTTGATGATAAGGTACTATAATGTTAGGTGGCAAGAGTAATTTCAGTTAGAATTTGTTTTGTGCTTGTCTTTTTGTGACTTAAGAATAATGAAAAAAAATAATAAAAAAGAACCATTCTGAAATGGGTGATTACATGATAATGGGCATCAATGAAAAATACTCATCCTTCTTGGTCTTATTCCCAAGTCCTATTCTCATGATATTACAGTTTCCAGTTCTGTGCCTGCTGGTGCAATTTCAGTCTACTTAATAGAATCCAGTTCATTCAATGATGTATGGCACAATTTATATACACTTTATTTGTGTTTGTTCAAAAATGTAAAGGCATTGAGTAATGATCCAGGAGAGAAAGCAATTGAGAGAAGGCTAATATCACTGATATCTCCAGTACACCCAGGATCAGAGCTCATAACTTCTCAGGAAACAAATTTTGGAAGTTAATGATCCCAAATTCTCTTGGCAAGCCGCCTGAGGCACTCAGCTTACAATCTGAGAAGCCCCGTTTCAAAGAGCTGTCCTCTTCCTAAAAAAAAATAAATGTACATTTGTAAAGCCTAAAGCTTTGCATTATCTCCAAACTTGGTGGCTCTGAGCTGTCATATGTGCAGACATCACTTTGTCAGGGAGTGGAATTTATCCACACTTACAAATTTTTATGCTAAAGAAGTACAGGTGTCATGACTGTGTCAGGACCATGTGTCAGTCTCTCACCTTTAATTTTGCTCATGTTTGAATAAAGTTCAGACTGTCCTAGTGCATATGAAAAATAGGTATGTATCAGCAGAAGAAAAGGAAGATGTTCAGAACTAATGATCTAGCAGATTAAATCCTACTATTTTCTTCAAGTTAGATGGTGTAGTTTCTCTAGTGGCCATCCAAAAAGCAGAAAAATAAATAAAAATGTATCCCATATATATTTCCTTTTTCTCTTTTGTTCTTTATTCTGGAATTAGTATCTCAGGTCATATAGTCAGAACATTTTTGAGATCTCTATGTGAGTAGATTGGTCAAAAAGTATTTTAACACAACTATGAATGCATTTTGAAGAAAATGGTACATTGTGAACACACTGTAATATTTTCCATACACTTTAAATAAAAAGCAGTATAAGCAAAAAAGGCATACATTCTCTGATGCAAACATCTGAAAACACACTCTCACAGAGAACACAAGTACCTGAGAAACAGGAAGGAAACTGGGTGTCAAGTGAAAGAGAAAATAATCAGTTGAAGTTTACTTTCCAGAGAAAATGATACATAGAGGGGTAAAACCCAACCAAACCAGCTAACAAAAAAACTCCAGCTAAGATAGATGACAAGAAAAATAGATTTACTCACATCCTCTCCTCACCGAATTCTTTCTAAGGACCTTACCTACAGAAGTATAAAATAAACAGAAACTATTTTGTATTAATTGGCTGAATATCACTGATCTGATCCACCTGAACCCAAGAATATAGCCTTTTTACTTTTCACTCATCTTCTAGCATTACAATCAAGACTAAACTGCATTATAACTAAAAATGGACTAACATAGATTTAGAAACATAGAAAATAAAAGAATTTTGGAGCCCACTGCCTCCCCCATCACCATATCAACCAGCTGTGCCCTAGCTGCCTTGATGGGCTTAAAGATGATGCAGAAAAAAATTTCAGAAAAAGGAATGAGTCATTTCCAGTTAGTCTAAGCTATAATATTCCATAATTTTCTCCACCAATTTAAATAAACTACTATGTTTAAAATTTGGAATATAATGATATTCAAATTTCAGGATATAAATTCAGCCCTATGCTCTTAAAACCTTTACTGACTGCCCTTTCTTATGTACTCAGGTGAAATTATCATTCTTTCCAGTAGGATAGGAAAAGGACTAAAATATTCTTCTGTCTTAGTGACTTCCACTTTCTGTTCTGTGCCAAAGTAAGGCTTCAGGACTGATCTACTAATGCAGAGGAATGTGTTAGGAGCTCAGCACAAGAATTACTGTGTGAAATTATAAGGCTTATGTTATACAAGAGGTCAGACTGAATTACCATAATGGTCCCTTCTGGGTCTTAAAACCTATGAATAATCGGTGTCTCCATCCTAACGTAGACTGCTACTTCATCTAATCTAGTCATCATCATATTTCCTACAGAGGCTAGCACCTGAGATTTCAGTGGAAATCAAATCCCCTTTCACCCTTTTAATGTAACCAGATAATTACATAAGGGAAGAAAAATTTCTTCCCAACTTTTTCAGGCTTTCATAGTACAAATGAAAGTAAGGTACTTGTTTCCTGTCTACTATAAGTATATTTTATCCCATTAAAAATGTAACATTCTTGAACTTCAAATATAGTTAACACATACAGCTTCATCCAGCAATTATTTAGTTGACACTATAGGGCATTTCTGAACCAAAACTTAATTGGGAGTTTTGTGATGAAAGAAAATTTTCAGCAGCAAAGTAGCCAAGAGAAGTTCATGCATAGTTCATGTAATCTTTTCAAAAATTCATATTAGAGTACAGCTGCAAAGAAATGGCAGCCTGAATCTGAAGAAGAGTGACTTCCCTGGTGTGTCACAGGTTCAAGAAATCCTGTACCAAATAAGAATGCAGAGCTTTGCTGTAAATATTTGTGGTTTTCCTTTTCATACAATCTTTTTACCCAGTGCTGAATGCTGCTTTATCACATCCTCAAGATGAAGTATATAAAAGACACGTGTGGAAGTGAATTTTAGGATTTACAAAAATGTGAAGAAAGGAGACATTATGAGACCCATGCCCATACAAGAAGCTAGGAAGAGATATAAGAGGCTAGGAAGAGTTACAAGGTGGACTACCAGACTAGTCAGTGAAACAGGGAGAGAATTAGTCAGCCAAATGATGCAAAATGCCAGATGTATCCTTCTACCCTTTTTTTTCAATAAAAATTCAGGATGGATTATTAGTTATGTAAAGTCCTTAGTTTGTTCTCTTAAGTCTTAACCCTAGGGCTTAAAAATGTAATGAACCTAGCAAAACTGTTCAAACTGCACAACTCTAAACATCAGAGCTGTAGTGCAGCAGTTATTATTTTTTCCAGGAGCCTTCTTATAACACTGATCTTCTCAAACTGCTGCTGCTGCATGATGGAGGGTCCCTCCTTTGTGGTACAGAAATAACCCATGCCACATGTTCACTATTGGAAATTTTGTTTTCATTATTCTTTGCTTTCCTGCTTCTCATAACACAGTACTATTCAAAGCAACAGTATTTTCCTTACATCTAGAACATAAACTTTTAATATAAATGAAGTTGCTGCTTGTACTTTCCTACCATTTTCACTGAAAAATCTGTGATCTAGAAACCACAGCTAAACACAGCTATCAGGTGTCAGGAAATGTAATTGGACTGACACCTGCACACAAAAGGGACTGGAAGGTAGGGATGAGATGGGAGCAGCCATCTGGACAGGGAGAGCCATTTCAATCTTTATATGAAAGCCTGCGACACAAAGTCATAGTAACAATTCTTCAATTCATAAAGTCTGGTGACTTCCGCTTCCTAAAACACATGTTTATAATTACCACAAAGAAAGAATTTCACTTTTATGGAATCTGCAGAACTGCACCAGGAAACGGCTCTGAGAATTCACAGGGTGACAAGTTCCTATAACACATTTCTATTGCTCTCTGAGCACCTTCAAATGCAGAGAAACTACTTGTTTCTTTTGTAGGAATATGGTGACTATGAAAAAAAAAAATAAAATAAAGAAACTATCAGAGGAAAACATAAATCTAAAACTAATTTCATTACCATTCAATAACATGTACATGTTTTTCTAACTCAAACATGGTCTTATATTGTCCAACTAATTTTTTTCCAAAATGTTAAACGCTTGTATTTGTAAAAAACTTTATTTTCTCCAAAAATCGGCTTAGAGGTGTGGAATCATTGCAGTGTAAATGGACAGATTTAACACCTCTCTTTTTTTCCCTTACTATACAAAGAAAATTTGGATTACCTGTCTTCAAAGAATGTATTGTATGTGTGTGTGTGTGTGTGTGTGTGTACTATTTGCCTATCTGATACATATTCTAATAGCAATTTAAGGCCTTTCTTGGAGTTTATACTGCAACCACTGATTGTAAGTTATTGTCATGATGTATATTGAAAAAAAAATAAGTTAAGCTATAAGTGTTTTCTTTGTGTACATATGTATGGAAATACATAGATTCACACACATACACAATCACAGAGATGACATCTATCTTTCCTTTTTAACAGAACCTCTAAACATCTATCTAACCTCTTTAACAGAACCCTGAAAGAAGCAAACACATTTAAAGGTATTTAATGGCGATTAATATGATTTAGATATTGATAAATAAGTGTATTTTAGTATGAAAAGCTGCCTACCAATATGAAAGGAGATATAAGATAAAAGCATCTATTCTTTCCAATGTCAAGACAAGCAATTCCATATTGCAATATGCCCAAACTGAACCAGACCACTTCACTGTAAAGCACCTTCAAAATGATCCTGTTTAATAAGTGTGTACAATGAGTCATTGACCTGATCATCTTAGAAAACCATATGTGCTAATGGAGAAGAAAAGATTGGGATTTAACTGGGGAAGTGAGAGAGGTGGCCAAGAAAGCACAGCTGCACAAAATATGTAATAACGAGCCTTGGTCTCTTCTAGAAACCACAGAATCAGTGTGGTTTCTTTCTGCCTTCAGCCCAGAGTTCTGGGAGAGCTGCCAAAAGCAAAAAGAACTGTAGGATGCTAGTGAGGCTGACTGGAAAGAGGAAGATATTTTATTAAAATAAAATGTTTGGGTTCTTTCTCTGAGAGGGGAAGCTGCAGAACACATAACCTGCTGTTAGGGTCATCAATTGATGAAGGAAATTTCTTAGACCTAGAGCAGCTCCCCTCCCAGATGGAAACTGGGGAAAAGATCCCATTTCCTCCTGAGTAAACAGTGGTCAGAACTGTTGATTTTCTGTGTTCTGTACTGGAACCAGGTATTGGCAAAAAAAAAAAAAAAAAAAAAAAAAAAAAAAAAAAAAAAAAAAATTGGAGACAAAAAGCTTTGGAAAAGGGTCTGGAATGAAGACAGTCAGTTAGTGGAAAGAGTACATTCAGAAAATGAACAGGAATGAGCTGAATTTAGGGTGAACAGCTGCCCCAAAATTGACCATGAGGACTCCAATGAGGTGCTGAGTGAACACTCTTGAGTGCTGAGTGAGGGGTGCACTGCTCAGAATGTACCACCCATGTTGGAGGTAGCAAACTTCTGCATGAAAAAAGAGTTATGGGAAATGGATTTGATGATTAAAAGCTCAGGGAGGATGAGGCTCCAAAAACAAGCAGAACAAAATCTGCATAACTAAATTAATCACCATACGACAGGTGATTATTTCAAGTGGAGGAAAGGCAAGCCATGGTTTCATTCAGTAGGAGGGAGGGCAAGGTGCTTGAAACAAATTGGGCAAGATGAAGACTGTAAGATTACTGCAGCTTATACTTCACTTGTCTTCCCAAATAGAAAACTATGGGAATAAACCACACTTCCACTCTCAACAGTGATATTTGTGCACTCCTGGAATGAGATTTGGCAAAAAGTATGACACTAAAGCAACAATGGAAAATAAAAGCTATTAAGCAGTCATGCTGTTATGTCTATTAAAGATGTTATTAGATTTTAGATGATGATTTAGAGAACAGGGTAAATGTTAATTTACTTTATATTTTTTGTATATGGGAAGGAGAAGGGTCTCCCTTTTTTGTATTATTCATTTCATTCCTTACTCCTAAGCCAGTGGCTGAATCACAGCTCTGTAAGAAATTGTGCAGCACTGTAAGATTGAATCTGCAAACTCTATTCCAGAAGCACTTAGTACGTGCATAAATCAATTTTTTCTCTTAAAAATAACCTTCTATGCTTCACCTGCAGGAGTTACATTTAAATTAATTCTTCAGAGATGAATCTGAAGAAGAATTCAGTTGCTAAAAAACATAAGAATTATTTTTAAATAAACAGTAATGAAAAGTATGCTCTATTGGCTAATGCTGTATAAACCATAGGTAGTCTTCAAATAAAAAGTATTTTTAAATAATGATTTTTAAATAAACATGCCTAAAATTAGTGCCAGAATTCAAAATTTTAAAGTGTAGATACTGGAGGTGTGTAGTAGGCAAAAAAGGAATCTCTTAAATGTAAAGAAATAACTCTAATTTAAAATAATAGAAAAAGAAAGTAGTAGCCGTACAATTACATCTGATATCAAAAATGCCCATAAGAAGTTTTCTTCATTCATAGTTTCTAGGAGCTGAATCACAATGTAAGCACCACTTTGAGCAGAAGTGCAGGCAGGGGGACAGAAGGGGGAAGATGGAACTGCAGGTGACCTTGAAGGTGGAGGCTTTTGTCAAACACGTACTGCCACAATCCTTTTTCCATATGAAACTCTTCTAAAAGAAGATTTATTTTTTGCTTTGTGCTTGTCAGAGGAAATTCTAAACATACCTTTTTTTAGATTGGCTAAATTAATAATTCTAAAATATTCCTTTAAAATTTAAAAACTTTCTTAGTCTCAACAATCCAATTCTCCACTAATTTCTGCCACTAATCTTAATTATTTATTTCCAACTGTATAACAAGTGTCATTACTCTTATCTTTACTTAATCAGCTTCAATTTCTAATGCTAAACTCCTGTTTAAGATTAAAAAGACCATGGCTAGCCACATGCTATTTGTAAATAAGATGAGTCTGTTGTGAAAAGTTCATATGCAAATGTGTATTGTTGATGACTACAATAACCATGAGTAATCAAGGCTGTAAATCTGTCACTGTGACATACAAGAAATGCTTAGCTCCACACTTAGTACAAGGGCAAATATGAAAGTGGAAAACTTGTAGATTAGTACTGTGAAGAAAACAATCAAATAATTCCAAACACTAATTAGAGAGCTCTGTTTAATTTAGGGGAGTTAAACCCTGTATCTTAAAATCACCAACATCAATTCACTGAAGATACAAAAAATTCTGTGATAAATCATTTGTCTGTTGAGAATAACTGTCAAAATTGATACTGCTAGACAATTATCTCTTCAGAAAAAGCAAGCATTTCAGTTGCACAGATTGTACAGATAGTGAAAGTTATTCTGTATCGGAATATTTTTTGCAACTGAAAGGAATGAATTTGATATGATGACATTCCTAAAAAACCTTTTTCTTTGTGATATACACACACCTGGGCCAGGAGAATTTTACTGTGTGGTCCACTTTTGTGCTTGAGATAACTGTTATCTATTTCTGTCAATCCTACTGGACTCATTCGACTTTTATCAGAGTTTCTGCAATATAGATAGAGCTAAGTAGGGGTAACAGGAAGGGCCAGCTCAGGCCTTGTAGATGGCACATAGCTGAATCTATACACTTATATAAAGTAATTTTCAGTAGCTGGATGAACCACACAGTGCATCCTCTGTTAAAATAGAGAAGCTGAGATTTCTGCAGGCTGAAAATCTGTTGCTCTCCAGTAGGCCGCTGTATTTTACTCCACACCTTCACCTAAAAAGGTTATAATTTTGTTTATCATGATAGCAGTAAAAATTCCAGCAGTAGCAGCTATTGAACCAGAGAGTTAAAGCTGAAGATTTATGACACCTAAAGAATTACTCATAGTAAGGTAAATCACCAAATAAGAAAGGATTATTGAGATCTAACAAATTTCTTTAATGTCCACCTCCCTTTAGTCACCATGTACTTTGAGGATATTCAGTCTGTTTTTACTTCCAAGCATCTTTGAGTTTCTTTCCAAGTTCACATGGGACTTTTGCTACCCATCCAGAGGCAATCAAACAGAGGTAATACTAATACCTATAAAATAACAAATAGGTAAAATTATTTGTTCAAAAAATCCATTCTACTATTTGTTGCATATGGTCTACACACAAATAAGAAACAACTACAGAGTAAATACCGAAATCCACGTGATGAAGACTGTCTTATACCTCAAATAATTTTACTGATCGCAGTTGCGACCAAAGGTCACTGTCTCAAACAAGATTTTGCTACTACTATCTCACATAGGCAGTTCTACCAAAAACTTGGATGATAGAGTGCTTATACTGTTCCTTGTTCCAAATTATTGGATCTCTTCATAATTCTGCAAGTGAAATGTATGAAGCAGCTATTATGCATTTTGCAGTTGCAGTTTTGTTGAGGCAGGGGAGAAGTGACCATCAAGCATTCACAAGCACTCCAGCTTTTGATTTATCTGAGAAGTTAAAGGGATAGATCTGATCTTTCAATTAAAACTACAACCTGATCTGAGTACAACAGATCGTGTACATTGTTGTCTATAATTTCAAGATTGGTATTCACATTGAGAAGAGTACAGAGAAAGCCTTGCTATTGCAATATAATGAATAAATGCTTCTGCAGTGACCCAGTTCTGACTGTCTCTGATGATTCAGTACATTCATGGATACATAGAGAAAAAGAAATAGGTCAAAGTCAGGAGGTTTGTTCCTAGGAAAGACTCCTGTATGGACAAGGGAGCATGAATTTCTTCAGACCGAGCAGGTATATGAGATTTCCACCATATTGACCACCTAAAATAATCAAGAGATAATTTTTTCTGCATATTTCTAACATTGTAGGCTGATCTCTTAGGAAAATCACACCAAATTATCTCAGATCTGACAGTTCAAGAATCAGGTCTTCCTGCCTCTGCACATCTGTCTGAGAAAGGTACTTCATTCTCACCAAATGTTATCCTAGCCTGTCCTGAGACTCTGAGTGTACTTAAGTGATACCAGTGTTTACAGTGTACTGGAATCCCTAAGACAGCTGCAAAAGAGTGATATGACAGATCAAAGCTCTGTGGAAGTTTTCAGGTAATCCTAATCACAGCCTATTATAAGAAACACAATCCTGTCTGACACATGGAGCAAATGACCTGTAAATGAAGCTGCCTCACAAACTATATAGACACTTCTCTGTTTTCCACACAACTTTTGTTTCAGAAAATTTAGGTCAAATAGCATCTCAATTTTTTTTTTTTTTTTTGTAGCAGATTAAATTGGGTCATGTTCCTAGAGAAGTGGGTCATTTTTCCTTGTAAATAAACAGTTTCATGCCTGCATATCCTTAGTTCAAAGGCCCTATTGTTTGTACTCAAATTTACACAATTCTTTTCTTAGCCAAGAGGCACTGATTTTTTCTTTAATATTTTTTCCAAAGGGCAGTCTTTAGCCTAAGCCAGTAAGACACATGATTTTTCTCAGTGCATGACAGTGAAGAATCTCTTTTCTGCCTTCCCACAAAAGCACTGACTGGGGACAAAATTCTTAGCCAGTATTGATTGATTTGCTCCAGTGACTTCAACAGAGCTGTTCTGGTTTATATCATGTGGGAATCCATGCTCGAAAAGATCAGTATCCAGTGCAAAAATATAGAAAAGTTATTTCTGATTTTCTAACACACCTCAAAAGATTATTTTCACATCTGTTCAGGTGAGAATAAGGACCTTTATGAAGAGAAAATGGTGTAATTCCCTAGCTTTAGCCTGTAAAGTTCAAGCCAAATGATCCATCTGCTTAGTGAATCTACACAGAATGGTTCAGTTAAATGTTATAGCAAAGGAAAAAAAAGTCAACAATATAATCTTTTCTCCCTATTTTTTTTAAATTTGGGCTTATCAATGCTGTTATCGTTTATGTCATCATGAATGAAAACATGGAGAATTCTCGTAATGCTCAAAAGAGTTTTCAAAGGATTGCATACTGATCTAATTTCCATAAATACAGACATACATTCCAAGTTCACATAGGAGAAAATGATGTAAGGTCATTCTTATGCCAGCCACTCCCTAGTCCTTTGTGCTCAGTTTCACTTTTTTTTTCCCCTAATATTTAATGTCTACAGAAATTTTGTCTTACTGATGTTAATCTTCCATTGTATGTCTTACAGAAATGTAAGGATTTAAATGTTTTTCCTTTTTAACTTCACAATTCTCTTGTTCTCAGATTGACATTGCATACATATGCCTAACAAACCCTAGAATACCTACTGTCTTTATAAGTTTAATTTCTCTTCACTATTATTTCTTTATTATCTTAAGAGGAACAATTATATCACTATGTCAAATTTCAACAAGCATAGGTAAAATAAGATTTTTTTTAAAAGAGCATAAGTTATTGAACATTTTTTTATTATTATTATAAGCGTGATATCTACTAACTCTTCTGGAAATCTAGTCTGTCTTTATTGATATTGTTTGCTTTTTTTATGTTCTGTACTACTCTATGTGCTTCAGGAAAGACTATATTTAAAGTTTACCAGCAACAGACAAAAAAGTCATTCTTAGCCTTTTTTCACAAATTTAGTCTTGTTGTAGTATATGATATAATTTCTGCATGTGTAGCACAGAGCTCCAGTCTAGTTTTCTATGGGCTTTGGAATCAAATCTTTCAACAGAGACATACCAGCACTTGCAGTTTTGAAAAATCCTTCCAATATGACCTAGAATTTCCCAGCTTCAGAAATACTCCAGAGATAACACATCATATTTTCAAGAGATTTGAAAGCTACACATAGATTTGACAGCATTTCTTTATATGCTAAAATTTGACCATATTA
The DNA here is from genome assembly GCF_965231275.1 of Zosterops lateralis. Taxonomy (NCBI): domain Eukaryota; kingdom Metazoa; phylum Chordata; class Aves; order Passeriformes; family Zosteropidae; genus Zosterops; species Zosterops lateralis. Next base: position 14,129,977 of record NC_139800.1, on the reverse strand, counting down.
ATTTTGATATCTGTGGTTGTATGAATAATAAAGAAACTTTTATTGGCAGAAACATATTCTAAATTAATTTGAAGAAAAAAACTTCCAGCAGTTGCACTGTGTCATTTCATCAATTTTACTCTTAAGACATTTGTTCGGTTATATAATGAAGACAGTAACTAACACCAGTGAGCATTGCTTTGTTCATATCAGTGAGTAAGCTTCTGAAATGCATCTGAAAAAAAATACAACCTAAAATTATTGTCAAAAGAAGATTGTAGAGGAGTATCAAAACACCAAGTCTAACATTAAAAGAGTAAATTAATAGTTTTCATGTTGTTTTTATGATACTGATAATTTTATTCTAGTGATTTATTTAATTTACTTATATATGAAAAGAAAATGTCACAACATAAACATAAATAGCTTATGTAGATTAGATTGAAGGGGAATTGATGTTCAAGAGAAGCACAACATAGCCTGTAGAAATCTGTATCATGCCTCAGATGATCACCCACAAACAGAGACTAGGGCAGCAGTGCTCTCAGAGGAGGTCCTTGAAAAATGTTTTTCATGACATATATTTGTTTACTTTGAAAAACGATTCCACAGTATAAAACAGATTTTGCATTTTTTCTTATTAAGATTGGACTTTCTCATATCATAACTAGGTTGTGATGTGTATGTCAGATGTGTGAGAAATAAAGCAGCCAAAAAACAGAGATCTCATTCCAAAAGGATACAAATCAGTATTTTTATCTGAAAAATGTCAGCCAGTATCCATATGAGAAAAATAAAGAAACAAAATTCTTTGCATTAAAAAGACAGAGAGGGAAACTGAACAGCCCTTATGGATAGCATGGATTGTTTTCCAAGCTTTGGGGTTCTTTGCATATAATAACTTATGTAGCGACCAGTAAATTGAAAATACATTCATATGAACATATCAGCTCTTCAGCTGGATGCAGTGCAAATAAATTACAGGAAGGAGATGTAAAGTCAAAATGACTATTTCAAAATTGGTCAAATTCTTCTGCTCTGTTTTTGGTTTTGGTAGGTTTGGGAGGTTTGTTGTGGGGAAGTTGTTTGTTTGTTTGTTGTTATGAGTGATTTTTCGTGAAGAGAATTTTAAATTCTGACACTCCTCAGAATGCAAGTAGCTAGAAATGGATAAAAAAGCATAGTCAAAGAAAAAAAAGGTAAAAAATACTTAATTAGAAATACTGATAAACCTTTAAAAATAAGTTTTTAAAATTATTTTTAAATTGTGGCTACTGTGTAATAGGAATTAACAGATATGGAATTACATATGCAAAAGTTATTACCTTGTTCTCCCTTGTGCTTTCAAAACTAGAAGAAACAAGATAATAATCAAATTAATTTCAGAATATGAGAAAAGCAAAAGGAAATAAATGTAGAATTGTATTTTAAAAATACTTATAAACAAAGCAGAAGTTGTTACTGGAAATGCAGATTGTGATGAAGCCATGGGCATGGGAAAATTTCAAAAGGCTACTAGTGTAAGAGACAAGAATACTGCTGGAAATATAAGAAAATAAAGGGCTGGTGTAGGAGAGACTGGTAACTATGTAACTAATTTTCCAATTCTGAAAACACACTGTCAATATGGTAATATTTGTGAGGTTTATGTGCCTACCCACACAACACTGCCCAGTGTTGACCATAACCACTATTAACCAAAATCAAGTTATTTAAATAATACTAGATATCTATTTAACAGCCTGTCATGAAATTTATTTTAATAGTACTTTTAGTCAACAGTCTTATCATGCTTTTACCAACAGTGTGATCAATATAAGCATTATATCTAGCCTACAGTTTCACCCACCACTTCAAAAGCTTCATAAATCATCAACTTTTATAACTTCTTGATTACCTCCTAACGTTCATACAAAACAAGGATAAAAACAAAAATCACCCTCTGATGAAAGCATGCTGAGCACTTGAAAAACTTTTATTAAATGATATCCAGTTAGCAACACCCTGTTGGGCCATCACTGTGTAGTGATGATTATGGAGTGCTCTTTCGCATAAACTGAATAAATCTCATAAATTGTTGATGGAGGTGCTTTAAAATATCATCTATTGACCAACTTTACCCCAGCAACAGAACAGAATTGATTTACTTTGCCTCTCTTCTAAGAAATTTTATCCATAGCCTGGGGCTTGGAGATTGTACAGCAAACAGATCAATCCCATGTACTTTCAAGGGCTGGAGAAAGCTGTTCATGTCTGGGTTTCCTGAAAGGTCTGCATCTTGCTACCCAATTTAGTGAGGCTTGCTCACAGTATGACAAAAAGGGTGGCTGAGGGTAGCCCATCTTTAACATCAAAGAGAGTTCACACAGGCACAATTAAAGGTAAAATTGTCAGGCCAATTTTTACAGTGAGGTTAGGTCTACAGGAGGCATGTAATTGAATTTCAGATCCACTGGAGTCCCAGCTCACCTCGTCCCTTCCTTGTTCTGCCTGGGCTGTTCCAGGGTGTGTGAAAAGGCAACAGACCCTGCTGCACGTAGTCTGTATGATCTCTATCCATCAGACAGGCTCCTTGAGCAGTACAGTTACATGCAGATTGCAACCTGATGGCAGAAAAAAAAAATAGAGCAGAGGTCAGAAATGCCTTATGTTGCTGTTCCACCTCTACAAGGTTTGCATTATAGATCTCTTCAATAACACACTCTGAACTTTTACAAGGTATGGAAAATATTTCTGTTTGTCTACAGCCTTCAGTGAATTAAAAATACCTTCAGCATTTTAATCCACTTGACTTTAGACTTTTAGAGAAAATTCTTTTTTGCCCCTTTTTAGCCACCACTGGTGATGAAAAACGGAATTGCTCTAGAGCTCTTCACACTATTATGGGTCTCTCATACTTCTGTGGTGCTGCTTTGCTAACATACTCTTCACCACACTGTGAAGAAAAAAGCCATGACCAAACTCTACTCACAGTTCATTATGGTAAGATAACTAAACAAAACCAGGTAAATCCAACTACAGTAAAGAGCAATACATCTCATCAATATTTCCTTGCAATAACATGATATTTTACTTTTGGGTGACATCACAGGAATACAGAATACTTTTAGACTCTATATTTAACAAAGACCTTTGGTTTCTTTAGGACTGCCAATGAATTTGATATTAATGAATTAGCATATGAGGCAAAGATGAAAGTCATTTAATACCTTACTGAATCATCATAAGCTCTGCTGAGGCAGGCATGGAATTGTTTTGCCTACAATAAAATCCACAAAAGACCAGTAGAAAGTCCCCTATGTGAGGCCGTTAGAAACACCTTATTAAATCCCCCCAAAAATGAGGTGCACATTGAAGCCTTTCATGGCTGTTGATTGCCCCAGACATGGCATTGCCTATCAAACTGCATCTTCCATCTCCCCAAATTATAATTCTCCTTTGGATCTGATCTTATCACAGAATGTTGAAACAGATTTGAATTCAGCCTTCCAGGCCTGGGGACACATAGAAACATAATTTTCATCATTACCTTCGATTTTACTGTATTTATAAACCATTGACCATTAGAGTCATTAGAGAGGTAACACAGCCTGGTACTATAAGGTGGTTCCTTCAACCAGATAACATTTTTATATGAAGCCTCATCTCCAATATTACATTTTCTAATTCACTGTTTCTACATGTACATCTAAAGTGTTCCTATTTAAGCAAAAGTATTCAGATATATCTTCCTACCAGGCAGTTTAGCAGCCAGGGATTTAAAACCCCAATTAAAATGTACTGGTAAAGAAAGCAAAACCAGATTTATTTTTCTGGAGGCATTCACAAGATAGAACCAAGCTAACAACGAATTTAAAATTTTCTGTACTCCTTGAGCAATATCTGCTTCTCACCTGGGAATTAATCCCTCTCCTCCATACATGTGCACCAGATGGCTGAGGAGGGCCTTGGGAAGGCCTGAAAGGGCACTCTACAGAAGAGCTGTAGTGTCACACTCAGGAGGCACTGAAGTAGTCTTTTGTGAAACCTACTGTCAGCCATTTATCATAGTACTACACATCCAGGGAAAAAACAGGCAATGAGAGAAGGAGGGCAGAAAGCACACCGTTCCAAGGTCACTGCTGCCAAACAGACATCATGCTATTTGCCATGAAAATGCTGAATTTCCTTTCCTCCTCTCTCAGTGAGATTTCTTTTTTAATTCCTTAAATGTGGGTCTAAGTCTAAGGTGTATTTCTTCAGCTATTTTTCTATTCTACAAGTTCCTTTTATCCTTGTAGAGGCCAAAATATCAAGTTTCTAGTAGGATCACAGGGAAGACAAGGTTTCAGATTTAGCAGGAGGCCCAGGCGTGTGAGGAGAGCATGAATATATCTGCTACAGTTTTGTTACTGCTTGCCACAAGTCAGCTCAGTCTTTGTTTTCGTTATTGTGTACACAGAAGGACCATTAGCATTAAAGTTCTCAGTGTGTCCACAATATAGGAGTGAGAAGATTCAAGTTTTCGTCTTGTTAAAATGCAGACCAAAGCTGGCTAATTATTTGTATCTAGGTACAGATGTCAAATCCTGAAAAGATGGCATTTACCAAGGCAAAGTATAATGGCTAAACTGGTTTTCTCACGCTATCTATACAAAGAAAAAAATCCAACCACCCAAAGTGCCTTCTTTCTTACTATTAACAGACTAATTTAAACCCAGAATAAATTCTTAAAGTTTTTAATGGAAAAGAACAAAGCAGAAACTTCAGCATGATACTTTAAAAAACCAAATAAATAAAAAAAAACCACAAAACACTAAACCCTACAATCTGATTTAAAATTTCACAGTGGCTTCTGGAAAAAACCCCTCCTTTTCTTGTAATTATTTCAACAGGACTCAAGTTCTTTGGAAAACATATTAGAATATTGCTTGTTTATAGCACACGTCTAATTAACAAAGCTGTAAATTATATTTTGTCTGATTATATTTGTTTTAATACCTGTACAGAGCAAGTAATAGTTATGTCATTTTCTGTCTTTGTACCAAACATAAGGGCTTTTTTCAAGGGTGTTCACAGATTTCTGAATGCGTATAAAAACTCCTCTAACAGGTAACAAAGTATCCAAGTACCTCCTACACACTCTGCTATAAAATACTTCACTATTCAACCAAAGGAGAAGGGAAGGACTGGTGCGACAATGAAAAATTGAAAAAACAATAAAAGGCATCTTTGAGGATGCTGTGTTTCAGATGTAAGAGCGGTGTGGATCACATTATGTGCAGAAGTTTTGAATGTTTTGAGTGCAGGCCAAGAACGCTCATATTTGAACATTCCTCAATGCTCAGAAACTTTTGAATTGGTCCATTTTCTTCTAGGCACTATGGGCAGCATGACAAGTAGGAGAACATCTCTGCATGCCTTTCAGAAATAAGCCTAAAGGTGGAACAAGTAGCTGTTCAGTTGCCCATATAATAACATTTAACTAGGATTTGCTTGTCCTTAATGTTTTCTTAACATAAGCTCTCATTCCCAAAATTATTCAGAGTCAATAATTTTATCACATAATCTGTGTCCATCCAAACTAGCAGATGGCGGCCTGTAAATGCAGCAAGAAACATTTTGATCTGTTGCTCCACTTATCCTCACAGCCTTGTGAGAGTCCTAAAGGCAGCCCATTATCTGAAAAGGTGGCAGATGACTGCAAAACTGAAAAAGAACCACTCTGAAATTTGTATCAGAGAAATGTGATGCTCAGTCACAAGAAATTCTTTCAATGTACAAATGATCTTTACCTCCTGGATTAATGTTGAGAATAAGGCTGACTAACATTCTCTAAACATCCCATAAATTCTCTCCAGTTTGGTTCATTGCAGAGAACTTGTTCAGGAAGGAACAAAACATATTATCTAAGTCTGCCTGGCACAGCACAGGAGCAAAGAAGAAAAACCAAAGAAGAAAATGAAACCTTTAAGGTTCAATACTCCCATCTTGTGGCTGCTGAAGAAAATGCATATGTCTAAGTAAAAATGGGAAAATAGTTTTGTGTAGATAGTATATAAATATTAATTTACTTGAAAAGATATTTTCTTTTATATTGTAATCAAATTTGTATCTTAGATATACTATAATACAATATAACCAGCGTTATATTCAGAGAAGGAAGGATGTGGAAATTTTTTCATTCAGTCGCAACAAGTTAATAACTGTAGCAAATTCCTAATTGCAGGAAGTGGAAGAATCCACTTTGGTGAGACTCTGAATTCCAAATATCCTGACTGAAGTCAGGGATGTGATGGAATCCACAGGCTGGTGGCCAGTAGGTAGTGCTAGAATTTAAGGATGCATGATTGCAGAGTAAGAAGCACTTAATTCAAAACATCTGGATGCAATAGATACAACTCTGTAACTCTATGAACCTCAAAAGAAGGAGTAAGTCTCACCTTTTCCTGGGTCTTCCGAAAGATTTTTATTCTTGATTGATTAGTTACCTACATAAAGCTAAAATGACCATGTGGCTGATATGCCTCATTAGAGGCCCTGATGGTTCTCGTGTTAGTGCCTCCTTCCTTACACGAATCACTCACTGCTGAATAAACTTGTTTCCCCTATCATTTCCCTACATCCATACAAATTCTAAGACAGTATGCATCCTTATCCTTGATTAGAATATCAAAGGAGACTTAATTTATGATGTGTGCTAATGTCAACCCCAACATGAGAGTACTCTTTGGAAGACAGACACTGAGACACTTGCTTTGATATCTGGCCATAAGAAATCCCTGGAGAACACCAAACATGCATTTTCAGAAAATAAAGTTCTCAGTGGAAACTTGTCTGGAAACATGGTTGTAAAGTTGAAAAGGATGACAGTTACAGACATTATGAGTCAGATATTATCACCTTAATAAGAAACAAGGAAATGCAAGGAAAAATCTTTCCCGAGAAGCTTGAACACCTTTTAAATATTCTGATTCACATAAAACAACTAAATATATATAGAAAGATGATTTAATTAATGTTAAGGCTCAAACTCATAAAAACTGTGGAGTTTTTTCACCTTTTAAATCCATGTGGCTGAGATGAGACCAAAGCCAAGCCTTCTGAACTAGAAATGGGATTCCTAGGAAATACTTGATCCATGCATGTAGCAAGGGGCTGTGTCTCACCAAAGTAGAAAGGAAAAAACATAGTGAACCCACCTGCAGCTCAACAGTGTTTTACAGCAGGTGAAATTGGCCTTTAGAGCAAGCTGATTGATTAATAGACAGAACATTTCAAAGCAGAAGACGCATGAAGTGCGTTTTAAAGACAGTAACAACCAGTCAGAAGGACTCTTCACTAACAAGCCTGCTGTAAAATTTCTCAACAGAAGTTCTCACCTGAGGTTCCCAACATAGGAATTGCTATTCCTCAGGTTAATGCAGTTCTCTACAACTTTACCAATAAACAAGACCCCAAAGCAGTATTAAATTATGAGGGAGCACAAGACTGAAGTCAGAGCCTGTCAGCCTCAGGTGAATAAATGCTATTATTATGGTATACAGCCTGTAAAAATGGACAAAAGATACAAGAAGAGCAGGACCAATAATATCTTCAACTCTGCACTACCCTGTAAACACACAGGTAAAAATGCCTGGAAGTGATTAGTAGCTTAGGTTAGTGCTTCAATTTAATTTTGTTGCTTTAGTTTGAGGGGAAAAAAATAAAGAGGATTCTCCCTTAGAGGAAGAAGCTGTTCAATGCTTATTAAAAATTGATTTTCATAACAATTAAACTGTGAATGAGGGATGTTCACTAGAGTCAAAAATGAGTGAGGAGTGTACCTTTGCAGTATGAAAATGAAACATATTTTGGGCTGTATTAACAACAGTGTGACCAAAAAACTGATGCAAATGATGACACTGCAGCACTAGAAACTTGTAATGCTGCATGTGGAATACTGGGTTTAGTTTTAGACAGCTAATCTTTAATGGCTTCAGACTGAAAGGGAGTTGGTTTATATTAGATATTAGGAAAAAAGTGCTCTCTGTAAGGGTGGTGATGGAGTGGAACAGAGAAGTTATGGATGCCACATCCCTGGAAGGGTTTAAGGCCGGGTGGGATGGGGCTCCAGCAACCAAGACTGTGTCCTATCTACACAACAGGGAGGTTGGAACTAGGTGTTCTTTAAGGCCCCCTTCAACCCAAACCATTCTACAACTCTATGATTTTTAAAACGTGGTAGTGATATGTCACCCTGATCTTTTTCAGCCTTCTGATGTTTGCATTTTTGTAGTGGAGTTTCCCACAGATTGTCAGGTAAACAAAGTGATATTTACATTCCTCTGTGGAGGAGGGGCAATTGATGGACTTCTAGTTTGGCCAGTGAGGCTGGAAAGGCGGCAACCTCATCCTCCAATCCCCAGTCATTGTCCAAAATCTATATAAATTGAGGTTGAGAAATAAACGTCTCTCTTTTTGCCCTGACAACTGACTGCGTGCATGTCCTTCATTTTGTGTCCTCTGGTAACAGTGATAAACCTGAGACAATCTAGAAGAGGATGAGCCACTAAGGTGATCAAGAACTCGAGAACCTGCTGTTAAGAGTATCTGAGGAGACTCTGTATGTGTGCCTGAAGAAAAGGGGACCTGATTGCAGATTCCCCTGCTGGAATCATCTGAGAGCCTTCTCATCTGAGAGATGCATAAGGAGAAAAGATAAGGGTCAGAAGGTGCAATGCAGGAAATTGTAATCAAATATTTTAAAAATGGTTCTCCATGGTGGTGCTGAAGGACTGGAAGAGATTGCCTGGAGACAGTGTGGAATTTCCATTCTCAGGGATTGTGAAACTCAGCTGGACATTGAATCATACACTGAGATTTGATGTGAGTTGTGCACTAAGTGGCTGCAGTAGAAGACCCATAGAGGACCCTTTCACTGAATTTTTTCTACAATTTTGTGTTTTAAGAGCTGAGGCACAGTGCAGTGATAAATATTGGAAACAGAATAAAGCTTAAGTCATAACAGGGAAATTTGGCTACAATATGGGTACAGCATGCTCAAATGCAATTTGCACAGCTTCCAGCCTGGTACAGTCATGTGTAAGATCAGCAGAAATTATATCAACTGTATCGCAATCCAACATGATAATATTTGTCCAATGTGATAGATGCCAAAGATAAACTGGAGCTAATAATTTACTTGCTGACTATAGATTAAGAATGAAACTTTAATAATTAAAGTGGTTTTGTGGTAAACAGAATCAGTTAAGCTTTGCTTCAGAAGAATCTGTATTTATTTTTTCACTTGTATAATTCAACCCACATCTTTCCTATCCTCACCAGGAAAAGAATCAGCAGTGCTGCGGCTGTCTGCATGATTGGCCAGCAGCCATCTGCTGCAAGATAAAATGTGTAGAAATTGAGTTATGACTCCACTTTGTTCTGGGGACAGAACAAAGGTTCCACTCCCTCACTCAGCTGCTGCATGTGTAAAATTCATAGAAACTTTATTCTTGCTAAGACTTCCTTCAGCTTCTAAATGTGGTTGAAATTGCCTACTAATTTCAAACCCTAAGGTGTATGACCCATAGAGTAAGAAGTCGGAAATGAATGCACTCTTTGCATCAAACTATAATTGCAATCAAAACCCCTCCATGTGGAAAACTTCTGGTCTAAATTGACTTTAGCTTACACTGATGAATATTTAAAAAAATAAAATCCAAAGAGAATTCTCCAATCACCAGACAGTCACAAAGATGTTACAATAAATAAGCACAGTTTTCATGGCAGACTGCATGAGTAATTAAAATAATGGGACATAAAAGGAAAATAGCTTTCACTTAGACATGTAAATACGATTCTATGTGTGAAGAAACAGATGAATGGAATGTTCATCTGCTTAAAACATGATGTATGGAAAAGTCTGGATGAGAGCATTCTCTAGTTCTTCCTTTCATGGTGGCAAAATTTTAATCTATAATTTGAGATGTGCATCCAAAGAAAATCCATTTAGTCTGCTCTTTTGGAATACATCTAATTCACACACTTAAACTTTCTCTTATTTTTACCCATGCTATCCACACAAAATAGGTTACTCTGTCTCTCTGCAAAAGAACTCTTACAGGAGTAAGACAGGACTTAGAAAAGTTAAAATGCTATCAAAAATTAGTGAGACTCATAAATTTCTGTACTAATATATCAATCTGAATGGGATTAACATACATACTTAGTAGTACCTTTAAATCCAAGCCACATAGCAACCATGTTATTTTAAAAAAAGCATTTGTTTTAAAAGTTTGGGAAAAGCAGATTGGGATTCCCAGATTTGGTTTGGTACCATTCCAGATTATTTCTGTTACCTTGCCATTATGGATACAGTCATGCTAAATAATGTATATATCCTTCATTTCTCCCTCATTAGCCCTCATTATCTACATTACAGAACTGTCTTACCATCAAAAGTAAGCAGTGAGAAAATTGTGAATGAGATCCCACAGTAAGGTAAAATCTGTACTGTGAGTTTCCTACAGTAAGATGAAACAATAATTTGCGTTATTGCCAGCCAAATATCTCCTATGTATAATGATATTAAAAAATGTTTACAAATACATATTCTTGTTCAAATATGGTGCTCAGTGTCTCCCCATACAAATCTGCAATTGTGTGGTTTTGGTCTTACATGGTAGTGTCATTCCATACCTAAATGCCTTATTTGTAACAGGAATGGAAGTTTTTCCCTCTTCTATCAGAAGCTTCCACAGATGAAAATGCTTTCTGAAACAACTTCTGCTGCATAATGTTTTTTTTTAATTTCTCACTTAATGGCAATGTTCTATACTTATATCTGTTAGATATTCTTTTGCCAATGAAGAATGAGACTTTGCCCTTCAGTTTCAAAAGCAAAATTTGTTTTAAATGTTTAAAGTAAAAAATAGTAATAAAATTAGTGTTTAGGTCCTCTAATGGAATTTTAAAACAATAACTCAAAAATTGAGGCCTTTTTCTTCTCTTCATTGCACAACTCTGTCTCTAATGGACTCTATCCAGCAGGACATGGGATAACTCTAAATATAATTACAAACTCTTGCAGGAGAACAATGTTGAGAAATTTCGTTAATGGATTTCTAAAGAAAATGCAAGATGAAGACAGTTCATCAAGCAAATCTTATTCAATGCAATGTAATTTGAAGATCATGATGGAAGAACTGTTCTGCACATATGGAATATCGTAAGCAACAATGATTCATTGCAGCAATGTATTATCATCACCAATATTACCACAAATAAATTATTACTGTAGAATGCAGCTTGAAAGATGATGTAATTAGGATGCCATTCAGTCACTACTTTACACTGTTTTACAAACTAATGCAGTTACTCAAACAATTCCTGCTATGAGTAGTTAGAAATACCAGGACAGACCTAAAGTTGGTTTCAATCAGAGTCGACGTTTAGAGGTCAACTGAAGATAGAGTAATACATAGAGTTATATAAAGTGTTTTTCAAAATACCTAGAACAGAATGGGACCCTGGATGTTGGAATTATTTTACTGTTACTGTTATGGTTATGAGACTCATCTCACTTTCTACAGTATTTAAGCGTTAGGTCAGCAATGCTTTAATGTTAGCACAGCTACAGTCAGGCACCACAAATGGGGCCTTCTGAACACTTAGGAATTTAAATAAAATTTGCATAATCTGTTCAGAATTAGGTAATTAGAAATGCCTAGACATTCAAAACCCTGCCACAGCAGTATTTATGATTAATGATATTATTCTCATTTTAATTAAATCAGAATAGGAAAATTTTCAGTTAAAATTAGTTATACAGTCTTAATTTACTACCAGAAAAATGTTTATGTGGGCATAGGATGGACATCACAGGAAAAGGGAGAACAAACCAATGGACAAGTTCAGCTTTCCAAAAATCAAATTTTTTTCATGCCCAAAGTAGCAGAAGTGTCATGAAGAGCCCTATGGATCAATTATTCACACAGACTGGACAAATGCTTTAGACTGTGTATTGCCCTCTACTGATAAAGAAATATGACACACATGGTCATTGCAAGAGCCCAGAGGATGATTCATCTGAAATGAATGGGGTTTTTTTATTTCAAGAAATGTAAAAAATATTCAAAAGTAGGATAGGTATGAAGAGTTTAAAAAGGATGTCTAAAGTGGGATCTTTAAAACACTCAAGTACATAAAGTTCTGATCCTGAAATAATAGAGTTCTTTCTTATTTAAATATTACAGCTGTCACAGATTGAAGTTCTCCCAGATTATGTATGACATTTTCCATTGACTTTGGACTGCTCTCATCCATTTTGAAATACATTCAGGCAAAAGAACTGCTGCAGAGCAAATTTTCCCTCCATGCTCAGTGTGTATGCTATGTGAGATTGAAGAAGGGTAAGGAAAAAGAATTTACCATGTCTGACACTCAGACCAGCAGAAGAGACTTATCTCCTATTCTGGGGAGGGGTCTAAAATCAAGTACAGTATTCCGGAAGCAGTTTAACAAATAGTATAATTATCATGGACAATTCTAAAAATTAAACCACTGAACAGATGATATTTCAAGCTACAGCCACAAGGTAGCAGAATAACTTTAATTTGAGCCACTTTTATGATGTAATGGATGTCCAAACAGATAAGAAAAGATATTAAAAAAAAGAAAGCACCACACATAGCTTTGTCCTCCCACTCATAAAAAACAGCCCCCAGACATTCCTTACTGACATGTATGGTAGCATTCAGCTGTGCCTTGAAGTTCAGTGAAAGGAAAATTTGGGTAATGTGTAATGTGATCTCGTTAAAGATAAAGATTTAAATTTATTTCACAACCCAGGAACTACAGTTCTTTTCTCTTTAAACTCTTTTGAAAGAAACAAAGATTTTGGACTGGAATATTATCAAGCAATTTTGTTCCAGAGTTCTAAGGGATGATAGATACCTTACTGTCTGTGCAATATATTGCAGAGTGAAAAAATACTTTTCTTTTCAATTATTTTTTCTCCATTCTAGTTTATGTTATGTTACCACTGCACTTCAAAAGTAGGCTTCCTCAGTGGTTTAAGCTTTGAGGCAATTCAGATCTTAAGTATTTAGACATAGATTCTAGCCCCCATAGAGAACGTTTTAAAACTCTTAATTTTCATGGACAGGACACTACATATTAAAACTACTAGTAGTAAAATTACTACTACTACCTATTAAAATCACAACACTTGATACAGCATTCTGAACTCTTAACTTATAAACTTGTTAAACATTTTTTCCCTATTTTACTAATTTCTTGGCATCTTCCCCAGTTCCCATGACCTGGAGTGAACAGGCCATTAGTTTCATTGTGTTATCAATCTCCACAGGGTCTCATGAACCTCTCACCTACAGGAAGGAAAAATTGCTGAGATCTTTTTACAGATTATTTCTCATGTGCATGTCTTTGGGCATAGTCAAATGGGCCAATCCAACCTGATCCTTGTAGTGATGATGTTTTCTATGTACTACACATAGGATAAAAATCCTTACGTATTTTTTTGGCATGATGGCAAGCAGAGATATGGGAAGTAGAAGGGCAACAGGATATAATTAAAGAACTCGTGATATTAGCTGCAAGGAAAGTAACAGGGAATTAAATTTTAATTTATTAATTGTCAAATCCTAATTGTTCCTGCATGAGATAATTTCAAAAGATATATTGCTGCTTCTTTGTTTGATTTTCCATGGATATATGGGAAATCAGCTTTAATCCATTGCGTACCTGGAGGATGAGATTAAGCACTTTTATCCCAGGTAGGAGACAGGGCTGTTGCTCAGGGCTGAGAATCCTTTAAGACAAATTCATTGATATGTGGCAATGTCATTGATATACCAAATGCCATGAAAACACCACTCTTTTGCAATTATAATTAGAGTAAACTTACATTAATACCTGAACTTACATATAGGTAATTTTTTCAAATGTTTTCAAATCTGTGTTGCTGATTCACTACTGCACCACGCTTCACAAAACTTCCAGAAAGATTTGAAAAGTTTTGTTTAGGCATTTACTTTATTTATGTAATCAGTTCTTTACAGAAAATCAGATACTTAAGTTTTATTATGGCAGGCCACAAAAACAGAGGAGAAGGCTAGAAAACCTTCTTTTATCGACTGGTTGGAAGAGAAGAGTGATAAAGTGGTGAAGGGTTATACTAACCAGTCTAGGAAATGAGGAAATAACTGCTGATTAAATACAGATGCTGAACAAAAGTCACTGCTAATCACACCCACTGGATACTGCTTTACAAAAGGGAAGAGTAAAGACATGACCTCCACTCACTCATCATTTACTTTATTACCACATGATTCCTCATGCATAAATATTACAGTGAAACAACTCCAGTATTCCACAAATGGTTCTACACATAAACAGGGACAAGCACAAAACAGAATTGACTACTTGTAAGAGAATAAATCCCAAATAGAGGAATTAAGGTCATGAAACAGCAGAACTCTGATAGAAAGTAGACATTAATAATTGAAAAGAGAATTAAAGAAATCAATTTAAACATGCAGAATGCAGAATAAGCATTAAAATAAAATTTATGCTAAAAGAGATCAACCTAACTCTAAAATACAGAGTTAAATATAAAGTCTTGAGGTCACATGGCCTGATTGTAATAGAATCTATATTTATTTTATGATTACTAAAAGGTTGATCCAAGAGCAACCAAGATCAAATCTAAGTTTTCATTGGTTTCAAGATGTTTGGACCAGGTTTCAGAAGACAATTAAAATCAACATATATTTACTTGTAAGTTTCAAATATTAAAACTCAATTTTTCAATGTTTCAGGGAAAAAAGTGTAAAAGACACACAAGCTTTTCTAGAATTTGTTCTTGCACATACCAAATTAACCAAATGAATTGGTCCTTTGAAATGCTCATAAATCAATGAGCTCTCACTCCATAATGCATGGCACTGTTTTTCATACCAAGACAGAAAAGTTGCTAAAGGGTTTATGGGATGCTATCAGAAAGGCATCCAAAATAATTTATCACTGACCACATGTTTTCTGTTTGGAAAAACTTCAGTGAGTTGCTCATGGAGCTCGTACAGAATATTTGGAATGTATTTGGAGATAGAAGATTAGAAAGATAGATAGATTAGATAGATAGATTAGATAGATGATAGATAGATAGATAGATAGATAGATAGATAGATAGATAGATAATCTTACTGCCAAATATATTTGGAATGCAGTCCCACTTTAATCCGTATGGGTGTATCCTTCTGTCTGCACTGATTTTCACTGTAAAGGAACTTATCCATATGTATTTCTGTTTAGGCTGGAAAATGTTTTTCTTTTAAGAAAGCATTCATAATGCTACCAAAATTCTCTAATGCTTCTATTTTAAATGCCCCAGTGAAGATATCTGGAAAAGAAGCATGATTACTCACTCTGGACAAATGAAGCCACTACAAACCATAGAGATTCCTATGTAAGCACCTTCAGTTTAAACTTTCCTAGTAATTTAATTATTTATCATGTGGAGACACATAGTGATGCAATGACATCAATATTTTTTAATGGAATATTAAATTTTAAAAAATGAGGGACTATGCATATTTGTGGTGTATATTTATTTTTCAGCTATGGAATATTTTTAGAGACATATATATATAACATATGGTACATGAAAATTATTTATTGTATTAATAAATATTATACTTCAATTCCTAAAATAAAGGAGCATTATCTGCTGTATAACAGCAGAAGTCTGTTGAGCAGACAGTCTGGTCTCCAGTAGGCCTGACAGGCAAATACCTTAGTATAGGTGAGACCATGATACATATTGTCCTTCCCTAAAACCTGAGAGTCTTTTCAGCTCCTCATGAGATAGAAATGGTTTCTATAAATTTTGTCATCTTCAATGAATTTCCATTCCATCAAGTTTTCCATTTTCCATTTGAATCCATGTAAATTTTTTATTATTCACAATATCCTTTGGCAGGGAGTTGCTCTCATCAGCTATTGCATGAAGAATTCTCTTTTTAACTTGTTTGAAACTGAGTCTAATTGGTTTCCATTTATTTTCTTTCTCTCTCCTTCCACTGCCCCCCTACATCTTACAGTTTTATCTACATCATCATCTACAGTCTACAGCATAATCAAAACTGAATTAACAATACATAGCATCGCTGCATCACAAATATCTTATTTTACATCAGCTCTTAAAGACTGATTGCTTTCATCTTTTGTAGGTAGCAGTCAAGATAGTTTAACATTATGCCTGTGTACATATCTGAACATTCCAACTATCCCTAAAACTGGCTACTTCTTAATCTATTAATATATACCATTTTGTAATATCTACTTAAAAAATAGTATATCCTTTTTGTCAGGAAAACTTCTGATTCTTTTTCACTTATGTCAACAGAAATATAAATGAAAATACTATATGAAAATTCATTCTGAAAAAGTGTAACAATTCAATTATGACCTTACTTCTCCACCTTAATCATTTATAGGAACAGCACTGTATGAAACAGAAGCTTGAGATAAATTAATCTGTGTGATGAAGTGGAGAAATCTCCTAACCCAAAACTACAGAGCCTGATAGATACTGAACAATCTGGATCCTGCCAACAGTAGGACACTAAGCCAAAGGCTTATACTTCAAGCTGATACTTCAGCCAAAAATGTGTGATCATTTGGTTCATTTCCCCAGAACTTAATGTTTCTATTTGCATCAAGATTTTCACGTTATAGTTGCATAGGAAATAAATGTTCTGAGGACATTTCAGATCCAAAATGTGTTTAGCATACAGTTTTCCTAATGTTCTCCATTGTTTTTCAGGCCAACAAAACAGGGAGATACCTTCTTTTCCAGAAAACAGCATTAACAATGTAAGTGGGGAAAGGATAGCCTTATACACAAGGAGTGAAAGAAGTGGGGACAGGGGAAGCCCAGAAGGAAATACTTTGCCACACTGCAATAGTAAAATGCTCTTCCCTGTTTGGCCATATCAAAATTGCTTACCAATGCAAATAGAAATCTACTTTGACTAGTAACCTGGCTAAGTGATACTTTTAATAACACCAAGACTGGATTTGAGGCTGATTTTATTTTTGGCTTATTTTACTTTGTATGGTTTTGTTTCCATTTTACAAAATCCAAAGATTTTTGCCTAGGCTATCTAAACCAAGTTGCCTTTTTCTAGCACATCTAGCTTAGAAATCTCTTGGTCTGATTGCATGGTAAGTGAAACTGCTTGATCTGGCAGTGATGGAAAACTAATTTAAAAAGCAGCAAAGATTAATGAGTCTGCTAGAGAGATCAGCAGCTACCTTCTCACACACAGCCCCTTCCAACTCCTGTTTGGAGCCAATGGGAAACTCAAATTGCGTCAGCTGCAGAGATAAATTTTTCTGTCAAGTAAATCATCGGCTTTTGAATTTGTGCCTAAATATGGACTTCATGATGAGAAGAATGTCTCTTATGCTGAAATTTGACCAAATTCTGCCCACAAATAGAAGCAGAAAATTCTCGATAGTCTTTAAAATGTCTAAATTCTAAGACAGAATCATTGTCATTAAAAACGTTTTTTATTTCTATTAATTGCTTATGCTTTTTTTTCATTAGCTCATAGTTGCCTTCAAATGGAGATTTTTGTCTTGATATATCCCAAACTGACTAAAGTCAATGAAACAAACAGCAGTTATCTCTAAAATTTCCATTTCACTGTTTAACACCTTTTGTAATACAAAATACTACTCTATTCCGAATTATTCAGATGTATAGATAGTATTCTCAGATGTCCTGGGGAAGAATTTCAGTTTTGTTCATTACATTATTGTATTTTTATGCAATTTTTAAACCTGTTCCTGAGAAAATAATTAATGTGAAGCCACTGACCCAGCAGTACACATTTTCACAATGCACCTATTTCTTTTATAGACGTAAACCCTCCATTTGTTAGCAGAAATGATAAGTTCTAACCAGAAACCCTGAAATCCAATAAGAATTCTGAGTGTTCTCTGTGACACCACTGATTCTTAAATCTACCAAAGCAATTTTTGACAAATCATCTTACAATTCATATTCACCTTTGTATTTGTTTTTAGCCAGCATGTTATTTTTTATGACATTAGTTTTCTTTCTTATTGAGTGGAGTAGTTCCAATTCACTGTTCAGAAAACTAATCATGAGCTGCCATGCATCATCTCAGTAGTACTTACTAATTGTAATATCTTTATCTTTACAGTCTGTCCTTAAATACTTCACCCAGGATTTTTTGTTTTCTTCAATTATTCATCACACTCAGAACCTCTAGTTTTATTAGCCTGAAATATAAAAACATAATTAGATTATTAACCTCTGCTTTAAGACAAGCTTACTGTTATTGCTCAAAATAACAGGTTATTCAAAAATAAATGAGTCAACTCAGACTAAGGCCTTGGGTAATTTTATTTCGGAGAAGAAAGTTGTTTCTCCAGCCTGAGAGCAGAACATGTCCCTGTGCACATGTACAAATTACTCTGAGATTTATATATATGAGGTTTATACATGCGAACCTCTGGAAGTTCAACAATGTAAAGCACAAGATCCTGTACATGGGTTAGGGTAATCCCAAGCATAAATACAGGCTGGGTGGAGAATGGATTGTGAGCAGCCCTGAGGAGAAGAACTGGGGGTGGACAAGAAGTTCAACATGACCCAGCAATGTGTACTCACAGCCCAGAGAGACAAACACACTGTGGCTACAGTCAAAGCAGCATTGTCAGCAGGGTGAGGCAGCCAATTCTGCCCCTCTGCTCTGCTCTGATGAGGCCTCACCTGCAGTGCTGCATCCAGCTCTGGAACACTCGATGCAGAAAGGAAACACACCTATTAGCACAAGTCCAGAGGAGGCCATGAAAATGATCACAGGGCTGGAGCAATCCCCTATGAAAGGAGGCTGAGAGAGTGGGGGCTGTTCAGCCTGGAGGAGGGTGTGGATAGATCTTACAGTGTCTTCCAGTATCCAAAGGGGGCCTAAAGGGGGGAGAGGGACGTTTGACAAGGGCATGTAGTGACAGACCAAGAGGGAATGGCTTCAAACTGAAAGAGGGAAGGCTTAGGTGATGCTTCAGTTGACTTTTATAGCTGCAAAATTAAATGTAAGGGAGACAACTTTTTGCAACATTAACCCCAAATTTCTTTTCATCAAGGAAGCAAGGATAGGTACTAAAGGGTAGACCACAGGGACAGTTCACAAACTATAAATTCCTTCTCATACTTTCAGCATGATGACTGTTGAGATCTGGTTAGAGAGAGCTGCCTCTGCCTGAATTAATGTGTAAAGGAGACAACATGCCAAGTTCAATAGTACAGATTTTGTTCAACAATAAAATGAGAGGTAGAGAAATGGAAAGAATTTCAAGGGGAGAGACAGTGACAAGACACACACATCAACACAACTGTAGATCCAGCAGTGCCTTATTTATCCTTCTTTACTTAGGGCTTATCAGTGGTGGGGAACCTGAGACTGCCCAAAAACTTTTCACATGCTTTAGGAAACAAAGGAATTTATGATCATTGGCGTTAGAGTTCTCTTATTCTACCAGTTAAATTATTTCCTCCCACCTAATTAGTCTACCTACTTAATCTTTCACTTCTTTTGGGTCTGTGGGTTATGAGTTGGTGGCCCATAAATTCTGTGTTCTTTGTGTACACTACCAGTGATATTTTATTCTCTCCCAGCTTTGCTAACCTCCCAGTAAATCTGAGATAACACCCAGACAATAATACCTCTTTTATCTTACCTCAAGTTCCCACTGTGGGCGCTTATCCTACATTCCAGGTTCCAGGTAATAATGGAGGCTCATTTGGGGGCACTTCAGTGGTCATTAAGGGTCACACAAAGCATCTGTCCCATAATGCGGGGTGATCTTTTTTCAGCTGGTGAGATGGATATGAGCAGTTGCTTCTTTACACAATTTGCCAACTTTGCCAACTAAGAGCCAGCTCTTACTGGTCAGAAAAGAAAAAAAAAAAAAAAAAAAAAAAAAAAAAAAAAAAAAAAAAAAAAAAAAAAAAAAAAGGAATGAGTCATAAAACAAATACACACAAATAAAAACAAAGTTAGAAAATAAATGGAACTTAAAGGTATCTTAATGAATAAATTAATACTGTAATGATATACCAAAAGTATTTATTATACAGTGTTTTCTTTAGTTCTAATAGTCTTGAAGGAAATGTCTCAGATGGACCATGGGCCTGATGAAATTATCTCTCTGTTAGTACTGTCCTCTTACAAACTAAAATCCCTCACAGAAATTCTGAAAAGTCTGTTGAAAAAATGTATCCAAAGCAGTATGTTAGAATATCTGCATCTTAACATAAGGGTGCCTCCAAATCAGGCAAAAACAGACATCTGTGTAACAAAGTTAATACCTGTGTAGTGGGCTTCAGCTCTCACCAATAATTTACCATCTTTTCATCTTTTACATTTAGATGTAGAACATGGTTTTCTAGATTATAATGATGTAAATATGATCCATTTGTTTCCTTTATTTTTAATATCAAGCTACACTAATAATGACTTAAATGTTTGGTTCTTTCAATTTTTTCTTTGCAGACTCCTTTGATTGTCCCAAACAACCTTTATTAATTTGTTTCTTCTACTTTATTAATTGACTGCTGAAGTAGGCCATACTCAATTTATTAAATTTCCCACATTTTCTTCACAAAGACAGGTATCTTAAATGTTTTCAAAACTTATGCTCTTAACTACCCCGCATCTGTTTCTACTTTGTGATTATTTTTCCATCAAAACTCCTCTTTCTATTTCTTCTTGTTTCCTATATGTTTCACTATTTAATATAATTTTCTGACAACCATCTCCTTACTTTAGACAATGCTTCCTTCCTGTTCTCTCACTGTATATATTACCCCCTAGTATCTTCACTTCCTTTCCCATTCATTAAAGACTACCTGCACAGATTCCAGCTACCATTTAATTCACTAAAATCTCCATGATTTTCATTTAGTTATTTCCCTCAAAACAATTCAAGCAACTTCTAAACCTCATGTTGGTCATAAATCTCTTCAGTGAAGCACTTTTAGCTTATTCATGCTGGTTAACACCATTCATTCAATTACAAAAAAAAAAAAAAAAATTAGGAAAAATATTTACTATCTTCTCCATTAAAAATAGAGTCATCAACAAAAGTATTTTTACTGCATGCTTTATTTTGTTGTTGCTTGGTGCTGTTGCTGTTTACCAGCTCTTAAGAACCCTGCTGGAATCCCAGCTCTGTGTTGTTTACAAACACAAGAAAATTACAATCCCGGAGAAAATGTCTTGCAGCCTACAGCAATCAACAGATGGAAAGAGCCAGATGAAGCAGTACAAGCAACAAAGATACATCTTATCATCTTAATACTCTGCACGTCAGTAACAGAACTATTGCAGAGTATTTTGGAAGCATCACAGATAAAAAAACTAAATGCACTTGGCTGAAGAGAGAGACATTGTAACCTTGGGAATCTCCTTCTAAATGCAAAAAGCAGGATGGAAAAAGACCTGACAGTGTTTGAAAATGGGATAATGGCAGCCAATGGAACATATAAATGTGAGGAGAAATGCCTCAACTCTAAAAGAGATAAAATAAGTGATAAACTGATGTGTGATGGTGCAGGTGTACCAGTTGCCATTCTAGCAACTAAAACTCAAATGCCGGATGAAAAACTCATGTCATTCTGATTGTCTTCTAGAGGTTGTAAGTGCTAGTTTCATAAGCAAGGTAATAATTAGATATGCTATTGACACTTCACATGCAGTTGTGGCTTATCAGTTCTTGAAGAATTCAGTTGTACATAAATTTAATATATACACCTTAAAGGCAGAAACAACACTAACAATTAACACGAGGTAAATCACATCCCAATGCTGCATGTTAAGGAAGGACAAGTCTTCACACTGCAACCAGTGTTTACTTTCAGAATGGATTTGCTCTCATGTGTTTCATACAACATTTACATGTTTCTTTTGTCCTTCCTTTTCTAGTAAGCACTTTTATGTTTCCTCTTTCTTCATTAATTGCTTGTCACACTGTAGCATTTTTTATTTCAATTTAAACAAAGACATACAATTTCACCCTGCTTAAGACACCTTGTGGTGGGTAGACCTCACCGGGACACCAGGTGTCCTCTACAGCCACTATATCATTTCACTTCTGAGCAAGACAGAGGAGTGAAAATATAACTAAAGTCCATGGGTCAAGATAAGGACAGGGAGAGATCACTCAACAATTACCAAAAGACTGAAAACAGATTCCACTTGGGGAAAATTAATTTAATTTACTACCGATAAACTCAGAGGAGGATAATGAGAAAATAAAAACGTAATCTTAAAACACCTTCCCTTCCAGGCTTCCACTTTGCTCTGATTTTCTTAACTCCTCCCTCCAAGCAGTGCAGGGCTGGAGGGAGTGGGGGCAGTCAGTTGCAGTCAGATATATCATTTTGCTGCTCATTCCTCCTCCAAGGGAGCGCTACTCACACTCTTACTTACCCTGCTGCAGCTCGGGGTTCCTCCCACAGGAGTTCTCTGTTAGCTTCTCTAATGTGAATCCTTCCCAAGGGCTGCAATGCTTCATGAACTGTCCCAGTATGGGTCCCTTCAGCAGGCCACAGTCCTTCAGGAACAGGCATGGGTCCCCTATGGGGCAATAAGTAACGCTAAAAAACCTGCTTCACAAAATTATTCTCTCCAAGGGTCCCCAGGTTCTTCCAGGAAGCTGCCCCAGCATGGCCATCCCACAGGGTCTTTGTGGGCTCCAGGTGGATCTTTGCTCTGTTACAAACTTCTGGCCTGCAGGGGCACAGCTGCCTCACCCTGGCCCTCGGTGCAGGAGGCAGAGGAATTTCTGCTCCCACATCTGGGGCTCTTCCTCTCCCTCCCCCTGCAGACCTTGTCTGCAGAGTTGTTTCACTTATTCTCATTCATCACTTCTGACTGCTGCTGCTGGTGTTGGACTGGGGTCCTTCCCCATTCCTAGAGGTGCTACCACCATCAGTGATAGCTGAGCCTTCACCCATGGCCTGGTTTTGGAGCCAGCTAGCACTGCCTTTGTCAGACACAGGAGAAGTTTTTAGCAGCTTCTCACCTGCAGCCTTCCTGCTATCAAAACCATGCCACACAAATCCAATGTGCACACCAAACCACGACCAGTTCAGTTTGACTACTGTCAAACTGACTACTCTTCATGACTACTCTTCATGACTGCTCAGTAAACTGTGAAGTATTCTCCACACAGAGACTTCATATGTACCTGAAACTCTAAGAAGTTTTAGGAATACATACTTCTCCTAGTTTGTAATTCAGAAAAGAAATTTTATTTTTGTGAATCACATTTTCATGAGATTTAAGATCATTTGCTGAACTTTCTGCTTGAATGCTATGGTCACTCTATTCATAGCAATTTTTTTCTTGCCCTCCTCATGACCCCAGTGTTCGCAACTAGTCAGCAGCTTGCTGTGTGTGCAGGTCATTGTCCAATAAATTGTATCATATGGTTTTTCAGACAAATCTCCTTTAGAGTGTTTGAACTGGCAACACTTTTCTGATGTTCTAACAATCAGAAACAATTTCCCTGATGATCTGTTTTATTTTTATTTTGGGAGGGCCCTGATGTTATTTAACCTTAAAAAACTACAAGGAATTTCTTTCATAATAGTATTGTGTGTGATTACTCCTGAGGCTTCTCCCCAGGGATAATCTTTTGTGCAAGTTTGTTAGATATCTCCATGCCTGAATGGTTTGCTCTGCAATTGATTTCCTGGGATCACTTTGACATCAGTCTGTAGCTGATATCCACAGGAATCTCTTGTATCCCTGTACAGAAAAGCAAACCTTGCCTCCTCCTCTCCTCATTTGGAATCACTGAGAAGAGCCTCTAATAGAGTTTGCAGAGATTTCCTTACTCATTATGCTGCTCTGCAGGTTTTCCTGTAGGAGGGGTGCTCAGACTCCCTTCTTTCTGGTTTTAGTCAAGCCATCTGTAACAATAGCAGAAAGCTGATGAAATAGCTGAGAGTGGGGAATGACTGCTGTTTGTTTAATTTTCTGGCCTGCTACAGTATTTCCTGCACAACATTAATCTTATGTTTCCAAGATACGTAACACAGAGCAGCATGGTCATGTAAGCACAAAGATTTTTCCCACAAGATGTTCAGCTGGTATCGGTGTCTTCAAAAGGTCCAGTCTGCAGGCTTTCAACTTCTGCTGTGTTTGGTTGGAGATGAAAGAATTCCTCACCCTTTTATTCTGCTCACTAAAATCAATACTGCAGTAGTAGAGGTCTTGAATGAAAATAATTTTGAACCTCACACCACTGGCTGTCAGAACTTGGAAATGGATACGAGGCAGCCATATAGCAGCTGCAAAATAGAGCATATTCATCTCACCAGTAACTATAAAAGGAAGATATTCCACACGCCACCCTTAAGGGTGTTGCAGTTCATTTAACTCCCAGCACTTTTGTTTAAAGTCCACCCATACAATCCCAGGGAAATGTAAATGGTTCTTCCAAGACTCTCTTAACTTCTTGTGGACTGGGATCTAAAATATAGCCTACCACTACGCCAATACTGTGAAGGATTTTTCCACACTTTGCACTCCATCTACTAACTTAGGTGCTTTACATGGCCATAGAACATTGTTTTCTTGTTGCTACCTGAATAATAAGTCTTCAGTATCATTCAAAGACGAATTATAAATAATATTTCTTTCCTCAATATTTGCCCTCATTTTTCCTTGATGTATTTATATGTCCCAAAAAGCAGAAATTTTTGGAGATGAAGGAAATTTTTTTTGAAGCTGATTTAACTTTTATCATGCTTTTTCCCTTCTTCTTTCCATGATACAGCCTTATTAAACTTGATCCCAGCCCTTAAATTGTGGCTGATGTACTGTTATAGAGAAAAGTATTTTTAGACAGACATATTCTCATGATAAAAATCAGCCTTAGTTTTTAAGCCACATTCACTGTCATATTTCTGAAGTTGAAAGAAAATGGCTAGACCAGATGCAGTTGAAGTCTTGGTCATAAAGTCTGTAGCACAGGCCATGAGGAACAGTCTTTCTTGTGCTTTCATATTTTGAAATAATCATTTTAGAGTGTTTACAGGGTTATCTGAAGAACTGTCTTAAGGCATCAGCTCTTGATGCACTACTGCAGCAAAGCATGTGTTTAGTTTATGAAGTAACACTATTTGTTAAGTTTAATAGCGTCACAGAATTTAAACACAGTGAACTCTCCAGGTGCAGTTTGGAGGGAATCTTCTCATGAAAATAGAAGCTGCTTCCTGATTACTAAGAAGGGACTAAATCTTCCTTCAGTAACGTGGAGTATGTGCAGCACACTGACATCTCTACTGAGAAAATATCTGAGCCAGTTGGAGGCATGTCCTCACTCACAAAGGTCAGCCAATGTGAAGTGTAACAGCTATTATTTTGGGCTTTCAAAGACTGGGAAGTCTGTACTCTGTTTTTTCCCTTCTCTCCCTAGAGAAAGGATAAATACCAAATGGGCCCAGCTGAGATCTGTAAACTTAACAGCTAGAGATGGGGAATAAACCATCTCAGATCAGTAGTCACCACAGATTTTTGCTTTAAGATTAATATAGGGGCACCTCTTCATGTCTCTTCTGTTTTTCTTTCTCTCTTCCCCCTCAGGAATATTCAGCTATGGGATTGTATGTGGCCTCTTGCCCTGCACTTAATATCATCTTTCTGTCTTTTTTTTTTTTTTTTTAAATCAGAAAAGCAACTTTAAATTCCTTTTATATCTCCATTTCAGCCTTGTTTGTAGAAGCTTTGTGGCCACAACAGAGAATGAACACATCTCATACCACAGTCAAGCCCAGAGTCTGTCCTCAGTCTGGGTCTGTGATTGCTCTCAAGATTCTATTCACATAGAACACAGAATGTGTCTTCTTACATTCATGCTGAACTGAATTCTATAATTTCTTGAGCCTCCAAGTGCCCCTGGCATTAGGCAAATCTTGGAGGTGGTTGAGTTTCAATACCTTCTTACTATTCAAGAAAAACACTGCAGTAGATCGTCCTGAGTCATCATTTTGGCATGCCTTGGGGCTGATATTTTCACAAATCTTGCAGTAGTAATTTCTCATGGAGACACTATTTTAGTTTTAAACTAGACACTATTTTTATGTAAATTCAGGTATATGCATCTAATGCAAAATCAGGTTTGCAAGCACGTTAGAGATTTTTTTGTGCTTTTCCAAATGAATACACAAGTCACACACAGAATTTTCATTTCTGTGTCATTATTTAGACACATCTTCCCAAAAAATTAATCAGAAATTAAGATTCAGCTGTGTAAACTACATCTCCAAGACCCAATAAGCGCCCTAAAGCAAAAATTAAGCTATTATGCAAAGTAAGCAGTGCACATTCAGTTGGAAAGAACAAATATATCCATTATTTTAGGCTGTAATCAGTAATCTCATTTAGTTGTGACCACAGTACTCCAAACTTGAGACTGACTTGCAGCATAGCTTTTTTTATGCTGTATCTTTGCAAGTATTGAAAGAAAGGACTTTCTTAATGTCTGATCCTTTGCCACTAGTGTGATGAAGCTGAAGAAAATATGTTTCAAGGAAGGCATTTCCTGAAGAGAAAGAACATTTATGATTCAGACTCCAGTGGAAATGTTGTTCCTGATTTAGTGGCTTAAAAATATGTTTTTCAGTCAATTTTCTAACATTCTGCCTGTACAGCATTGTCTACTTGAGACTTTTAACTGTAAAATTCTTGTATGATGTGAAGACTATTGTTGTCTCAGTAAAATTATGACTATACTTCATATCATACCTATATATCAATTTTGTGTGGGCAGGGACCTACCTAAGTACCCCAGCACTTGAAAATAAGCTTTCAAACAGAATTCCACAAGGATAGAGGTAAGAAACTGCAGTTTTCTTGCGACATGGGATTCTACCCTATGGCACCAAGATGGATTTTATCCCATTTCTTTAGGCTTTGCCACACAGATCACTCAGTGGCTTTGATCTGGGAGCCAATGCATAAAAGATATTTCTTCTGGGATTGTTATCATGTTAAGAAGCAGGGGTTATTGCTGCTAGCAGAGATAGCTTCCAATGGGGGAGGAAAGAAATACAGCTATGGATTTCCAAACCTCTCACAACCATCCCTGAATCTGTGTGACACGGTGAGGGAAAAGGCAGGCACTTTTCATAGACACAAAGACAGTCATCCTGCAACAGTGAAAAAATTTCTGTCTAGTTAGTGCACAGGTAGTCATTATGAAGCTAAATACTCATAATAGCCTCATAAAACAATTACACTGTGTTATTGCTACCAAGTGACTTCAAGGATTTCAAAGAAGAATAATGAAAAAAACTTACTCAAATGCAAGCTCAATCACTTTTTATAACAAAAAGCACCATGCAATTTATATTCATATGTATTTTTTACCTGTCATTCCTTCAGCTTGATGGCTGTCAGAATACTACATTTTTAGTAGACTTGCAATTGCTGGAGAACTTAAATATACCCTATGATTATAGGCTGCAGGGCCGACAGCTGAAATGTCAAATGGTCAGTGCAATGCTCCTGGCAGCACTCTTTTGCCTTTGTGGCAGAAATTCAGGTGCTTTCCTTTAGCTGCAATTAGCATTTGATGTTTGGAATAGACTTTGTATTCTTTTTTCCCTTCCTCTCCTCTTTTTTTTTTTCTCTCTTTTCAGGCGTACTGAGACAGTCAGAAGACTGCATAAATTATCTTTTCAGCCAGGTCAGAAAACAGGTTTCCTACTACATTCTATAATGTTATAAAATTGTTGATCCTTTTTCTACTGAGAGAGAGTAGGGCAAACTTTTCAAATTCACAATCTTATAAAGATATCTAGGAAGTACAGGCAGTGTATAAATATAAAAGATTGGCATTAATATTTGATCACTTATCAGACCACTTTTATAATTACCACTAATGGCATGACTAAAAATAAAATGTTACAGAATCTTATTGCACCAGATTAAACGTGTTTTATAGCTATAGATTAGAGGCATAATGAAAATGATAACTGTTTTCTACTTAAAACTTCTGCAATTACACAGAATACTACTACACAGAATATCTACAGAGAAAAAAATGTTTTTTATAAGTAAAAGGAGGACTAGTAGATGGCAAAATAAGCACTTTGGTATGTATATCTTTGTATCTAAAGATATTACATGGACCCTGTATCTGAAAAAATAAACAATCTTCAATTTGATTTTCAGCTTAATTCCTTGGAGAATTGCATTCTGGTGTAGCAGGAGCTGGCATGGCACTTCTAGGTGAACTGAAATGCCATTTGCAGTTCTGCTGGATAAGCTGCTTTGTACTGCAGTGGTGTGTAGACCCAGGAATATTGTGCACAGCAATGTTAGAGCTGTTTCCTTGCCATTTGGACAGACACTAATGAACTCTAGAAGTCCCACTCACAATCTTGTGCACATTCTTGGAATTTCTGTGTGCCATATCAACTCACTGAAACCTGACTGAATGATATCAATTACATACCTAATTCTGTAAGAGTCACCTAATCAGATTAGACAAACATGTCTAGTCAGAAACTCAGCAGTGTTTTACTGTTTGCTGGTCTGAAAGCAGGTCTAGAATATTTTAGTGCTCTGAGAGGACCTGCATGTGGTAACTAATCGTTTCCTAAGTCTAGGAAAAACACAGTAAGCTTAATGCCATTTTGATTTCTTTGTGACATCCATTCTCACATTATTTTTAATGGAAAAGCTAAAATAAGAAAACAATGCTGCATAGAGAGTGTTTAAAATACAGCTGTCAGCTATAAAGCAGAGACTAACAGTAACTATCAGTTTTAAGATGTAATCAGCCACAAATAGTTAAGAAGATGTGGACACAAACACAATCTTCTGTAGTTTTATGTATCCTAGTTTCAACCAGTTGGTTTTAATTAGAGATTGGACGGTAACATGGATTCAGTGGAGCACTGGTCTGATTTAGCATGATGGTTCCCACATTCATTTTTCTGGCTTACTGAGAGGCTGAGAATAAAAATTGTAATAGTTCCTGGGGATCTGTATAAAAACAAACACAATTATGCATGACATGAAAAATCAGGGCCTCTTCTAACATTTCAAACATAATTGCTTTAGAGTAATTTTTTCTTACAAAATAGGGTTCCTGTGTAGAATAAAAGAGAAGCTTACTTTAAAAAAGAACAACAACAACAACAACAACAACAAAAACCAAAACCAAACCAAAAACAAAAAATAACAAAAAATAACAAAAATATAACAAAAAAATAACAAAAAAAAATTTAAAAAAATAAAATCAATACAGTAATAGCAATGTTGTAGCATGGGCACTGGATTGGCAAGCACCAATTTTTTTTCAAAATCCCTGCTGAAATTAATGTCAGTTTGAATAGGGAGTACTGCAGAGTCAGTAATAATACTGCCACTATATTAATTATTTGATATACCATGCGCCTCAGTATGAAACCTAGATGTATCACATAGTTGCTCAAAGCAGTCCAATTCCAGGTGGTTTTACTCTAGTCCATATTCAAAGATGCAAGTAACTAGTCAATCAAGCAAAGTTGAAAGCCCAATAGGTATTTGTGTCCTGTCATCTCTTGTGTTGACATTTTCATGGAATGACTAACAGAATTCCTGAATATACTCTTTCTGTGAACAAAGCACAAATTAAGATCAAATAAAATCTTACCGATGGTTAAAAACAGTACCTGAAAATCCTACAACAATTTTACTCCTGGACTTTTCCACAGAAAGGTCTGCTGCTGCCCATGGTTTGCATCAGCAGCTCAGTGTATAACAACAGGTTTAAGAGGGAGATAGCTAAGTCATGTTTTCTGCAAAAGTCCTCACAGCCACTGGGGAAATCCTTATCAAAGATATTTAAATGCAAAAGATGAATCCATCATACTATTCCTTTGAGTAGTTTCATACCTGTATTTGCCTTGCATTTCCTGGAAATGAAATTCAAATTCATATCCAGGTAGTTTCCTGCGTCAAGGCACATGATGTGGCTGGCACTTGGTGAACTGCAGGGTTTTAAAAATAAGGGCAGAATATTGAGTAAAAAACTATCATACTTTCTGAAACACACTGAACTGCACTTTTAGATAGATACATCAGTGCCTTCACTTTCATAATACAATGCTGCTGAAGTGCCATTTCACCACTTTGTTTGGTTTGGGTTGGGTTTTAAGTCTATGACTCAGGAATTTTCTTGCAACAGGTAAAGAAGGACAATTACACCAATGTAACTGCAGCTTCCCTGATGTAAGGCATGGAAGAAAGCCAGTTAAAAGTAGGCATACTTCTGAACTCTATTTTCTGATATAATTTGCAGAGTTCGTTTTCAAATGAAAAGTAATAACGGGACTTTGCTGTTTAGAATATACATCTCCATCTTTATGTTACACCTTAACTCATCTCTGAATGAGACAAATTTTCATGTGGCTGCACTGAGAAAAACATCTAAAAATCCCATTATTTCATGTTATTTTAGTACAGGTTTAAAACATGTACCAAGAACATGAAAGTGTGGACAGACCATTGTGTAAAACAAATGCACAATATACCAGACAAATACTTTATATGCTTCTCTTGCTTAGCAATGTGATGCCTCAGCACAGTGAAAATAATTGGCCTGATCACATTCAAGACCATTTGAAAATTAGCTGGGTATTGATTTCTGTTCCTCAAAGTGATTTTGGCTACAAGCCTTTAAGTAAGGAGTCTCTTCTGAGGAAGAGAAATATATGCATATATTCCATTGAACAGTAAAACAAATTCCATTTTCTATTTTTTGGGGGTATAGCAATGGTTATTGTAACTCCCAGTAGAATTCCCTTGTTTTATGCTTTCCAACTAATAAAGGCCAGGAAGCATTAGTAAAAAAAATAGCATTTGCTGTAATCTTCAAACTGTTATTTAATCCAAGTTTATACATTCCAGTATATTGCTCTTTAAACTTTGATACCTGGATGAAACTACTCTCCTGCTCAGCAGCACAGTATTTTTGTATATCTGGGAGGTGTCCAGGAAGTTGTGGAGGTGGGCAGGAGTCTGGGAAAAGTTGGAGAGAGTTTTAGCAGGTTGGAATATTTCAGTGAAAGTCAGAGTAAAGAAAAGAGCTGGGAAAGCTTGAGGGAGACTCTGGGTGCTCCAGATGGGGATAAGAGACAGCATAATATCAGAATACCTCCGTAGATGGATGGGGAAGAGCAGAAATGATTGCATTAGAATTTAAGAAAGAAGTGAGCTTTTTAGGGGTGTCAGAGAATACTGCACATCACTCAGTGTTCAGCATCACTCACCTGTGCCTAAGCCTGTCCCTAGGTAATACATGAGTCAAAGTAATTAGGTAATATGTAAGTATGAGCAATAATTCAGAAAAACAATGTTGATGTTTAGGACATTTCCAAATTTGTTTTCCTAACATATTTGTTGTCCATAATGGAAGTGAACATCATCAGGCACAGAAAATCCTAGACTTTATAAGTGAGGCTAAAGGAAAATGAAGCTGTATGCAAAAATGAAGACAATGAAGTAATGAAAAATACTTTGTTTATAAAAGCCAATTCTCCCGCTAGCAACCAAAACAAGAGTTAGTACAACTCAGCAGGCATTCACAGTTACATTTTACTTTTCTCTAAAGTTACAATCTTGATCCAATAGACAGGTTTTGCCAATGGGAAAGGAATTGAACAGATTTCCTACATGTCAACAATATTGGTTTCAGGCCTACTATATTGTTATTTTTCTGGGAATTCACTGTCAGCAGAGAGCGAAAAAAAAAATGAAAAAGTTTTGTTGCTCTATTGATTTAACTGGAGATGTATTCAGATTTTCATAGAAGAACTGGAAAGAAACAAATTCACGGAGTTCATTAATCAGTATAGTTAGTCCCCATTAAAGTCATTGATTATTAAAGAAACTGGCCTGAGACCACCTAGAAGTGGTCTGACTTGCTAAAGATACTGCTTACATTCTATCACTAATGATAACAGTAATTTTCCTCAATTTACTCAGAGGATTGCTGTTCCCTAATTCTTGGTTTCATTGTCATCTGTATTTTAACTCCTATTGTGTGTTATTGTAGCTCAAGTAGTATACCTATCATCTGAAACAGCTAAAAAATAAATTATACTTCCCTTTAAAAAAGTAAAACCAAAAAACAGCTGACCAGCATTCAGCACTAAGTCTTGCAATCCAGCCCATCCTTACTTTTGTTAGCACTGGTGTTCCTGTTCAGGTTAAAAGATGTTGTCCTTCTGACAGATTAAAGCGCTCCTGCTGCACAGTCCTCATCCTGGGCTTTTTTTTTTTTTTTTTTTTTTTTTTTTTTTTTTTTTTTTTTAATTGGTTGGTCTTATTTGTTTGGTTGGTGTTTTTCTGGTTTACAGGGCATCTGGGCTCTGAAGCTTCCCCAGGCCCAAAAAGAAAGTATTGCTGTTTCACCCAGCAGACTTGCACACGAGCCTTCACAGAACGGGGACTCTACTGCCCTCAGTCACTGTCTCCTCACTGGAACATGCCCTGTTTCATACAGTCTGTGATGTCAGCAGTTTGCTCTTAAGGTTTAGTTAACAGGGTAGCTATACAGCACACTTCATTTAGGCTTCTAAAAAAATTTAATTTCCCATTAATTTACATTTTTTAAAACCTTCATGGTAACCCATTTCTCTTCTTTCCTTCCCTACCATGCTAAAAATAAATATTGGGGAGGTAGGGAAAGCATAAAAACCCCAGAGAACTGATTTGTGGCGGGCAGGATGGTACCATGCCCATGGCATCTCCCCAGAATCCCGTCTCTCCTCTCTCTCCTCATCTTTCTCCCTGCCTCCCTCCTGACTCCTCACATTCTGGAGAAATACTGGTCTCAGAGATCATCCAACGACCTCCCTCACGTAAGCACCGGTGCACTCCACTCTTACAGGTGTAGCTGCCTATTAGGGTAGATGGGCTCTCTTTTGACTTCTGACTGTTAATAATTGCCCTCAATTTTTCTCACAACATGAGGCCTGAAATGAATCAGACAACTAATAGCTCCAAAAGACACGATTTCACTCAGACCACAAAATGCCATGTGTTCCTAAAAATAACTTTCCATCCAGATATTTCTGCCCGCATTGAAGTACATCCGTAGTCCCCAGCTGAGATAAGAAAAACCCTTGGGAAATGCAGCTTACAATTTTGCAGCGTCAGACTTCAGCTGCAAATAAGCAGCAATCGGGTTTGCCAGCATCATTGAATCCAACTGTTCCAGTGTGAGACTGGAGTGATTGCTGGCTTGAAATATTTCAGGTGTGAAGGCAGGGGCAGGTTAAGCCTTGCTCTGGTGAGGTGATGTACTGCTCCATAAACCCCACCCCAGCTCAGGAGTGTATCCCAGCCCTGCCAGCCACTGGCACACTGAAGACAATGATCAATATCCCACCTCTGAAGCCCCTCATCCAGCTCCTAAGTGGCCACCAGACCAGAAATCCCACCTTGGGAAAGGACCAAGGGAAGCCAAAGTATTTAATCTGAAATGCAAGGCAAGCTTGTGTCTTGACCCAACTTTCTTATTGGAACTTCTGTCAGCTGAACACTGATGGAACCAAGAGTGGTAGTTATGGGGTTTTTTTCTTTTCTATATCTCTTCTGTCTTTCTCTCTCTTCTTATTCTCTCTTATCAGGATTTTGCATAATTTAAAATCAGACATTCTTAGAGTTTGCTAAGCCAAGTAAGTTATTGTCCCGAGAAGTGTCGTATGTTGATTGAATATTGCTCTAAACCTTTTGCCAAAGTTCTCAGAATTTCCAAAGTTACCAGTGTTTATTTTGTTGGGTGGGTTTTTTTTTTGACCTCTTCAGGATATCTTGTTGATATTTCTTCTGTGTGTCTAACTCAGAGTATGTGAAAAACCATGAGCCCTTTTAAGCAAGGCTTTTGGGGCCTTACATCCAGCTGCTAGTTAGTGGGACAAACAGCCAGAATCAAATGAGTGGAAGGCTATTCCACATGCTTGGCCTAATGAAGTGCTTGGAGTGTAAGTGGTGCTTTGTGGTAACAGATCATAGAAATTGTCATGGAGCAAGGAAAAGTCATATATAATCAAACCATGAAACAGGAAATTAATCTAAGCCATCTATAAAAGTGTGACACCCTAAAAAGAGATTTATTAGAGTACTTGGCTACAGCTTTGCTCTGTCATTTTTCATAAGCTCCAAGACAGAATTTATAGACAAAGAAATTAATTTTGTGCTAATGCCTAACCACATAAATTTAATTTTCAAAAAGAGATCAAAAAGAGAATTTCATAATCTTTGAAGCCACCTAAAGAAAAGATTTAAGATGTATCCCATCACCTATAATTTTTCCCTCTACTTTAAGTAGGGATATAATGTTGTTGGGTTGAAATTAATAGAAACTAAGTCACATTGTAAATTGTTTTGTTTCTTTTGAATGAAAATGACAGCATTTTAAATTCTGTGTAGCAAACACAAAACTTATTGTGGAAAACTAAGAAAATTTGGTTTAAAATCTGGAAAGTTTAAAATGTTAGGTTGCTTCAATAATCATAAAATAATCATTTATATCATATATTGATTCAAACTAAGAAAAGCAATTGATATTTGGAGTTCAGGCATGCAGGATTTGATTACAAAAATAATATTTATTTAAGTGAATAAATTCAACTGGTGTGAAAAGACTATTTGCATAAGCTAGAAGTAATTCTTCCAAATATAAATGTGAGTCTATGAAAACAAATAGTTATTAATTACACAACAGAAAAGACAAGGAAGTATATTGTTGTTGCAAGCTTGAAGGTCAAATGGTCTTTTCACCAGTAACATTGCAAAAGTAGGTTCATCTCTAATGAACTTTCTTGTAAAAGGAAACTAGAGGTCATTACTTGACTCAGCAACAAGGATTCCCATTCTGCAGTCAGCAGTCAGCTAAAATGATCTTGTTGCTTTTACAGTTCATAAGCTATTTCAAATTGTTGTTTTTTAAGAATGTCAGTATTTTCAACTATGTCAAAAGATAATACTGAATTATTATTACAGTTCTCTGGAGTAAAAGTCTGTTTAGGGCTGAAGCAAAAATCTCTTCTTGTTAGCATACCCATGTTTCTAAGGTTGTAACTGAACAGGAAGAGTGAAGGCTGGTGTTTAATGTTTGAATGTTTAATGTTTAATGTTTGAAGTTGTAGCAATTGACAAAAATAACAGGACTAATTCTTGATGGGGTTTGGGAGTTGTATGGGTTTGGGGGATTTTTCAGTCAAAAATTTTAAAATGCACACAAAAACCGGAATCTATGCAACAATAGAAAAAACCCTATAATTTCACATTGCAATTATCCTAAAAACCACTAGAATTTCCTATCAAGTGCCAGAAGAAATTGTCAGGTAATTATCAGCCAAGCTGTAACAGAGCCAGTTAATTTTAAAGAAGTCCACCTAAAACTTGCAGCCAAAGCAAGTTATGGCAATAAAACCTAAAGCATGAATTTATAGCAGCATTACAGCAGAAACTCACACAGCTTCTGAAGATGTAGTACACACCACACTCAGTTTTCAGAGTGGAGGTAATTATGATTTCCTGAAAGAAATACTGTCTGTGATGCCAGTTGTGAATCCCTACTTATATCAAGATGGAAACAGAGGTTTTTTGAAACTGGTCTTCAGGGACAATAGTTTTCTGCCCTGTTGGGTGAGAACCCTCACAGATTGGTATTTCATCTCTGAAATGGGCATTTTTTTTCTGAATATTCACAAAAATTACTAGCAATTTTTCAGAGACTCTAAAGATACACAAGCTGGTGATGATCACTGTACTCCAGTCAGAGTGATGTAATACACACATGAACAATAGTTTTTTACTAGGAAGTTCTCTATGTAACTATTGACAAAGTGAGTAAGAAAGTATTTACCAATCTAAAAATAATATTGTACCAAAGTTATTGACAGTTTTCAAGGAAGAGAAAGGACATAGCTGTCTTAAGTAAAAGTCCAGCAGCTCTGAGTACAATTTCTCTAAAGGAACTGGATTAGTCTGGGGACAATATTTCTTGTTTCTGAAGGCAAGAGGAAGATTGTCTCTGTGAAGTTATTAGCACCCAGAACTTTGGGATAAAAGTAATCTTACCATATGCAGCCATCTATGTCAGAGGACTTTTAAAATTCACTATTCTAACCCCTTGTGCTTTCACTTCTGAGAGAGTAGGTTGACAGTGGAGGTTCTCCTAACCACTTCCGTAAGGTGGGAAGAATCAGTTCCTAAAGAAACTCTCTTTCTCAACAATAAAGGAAGCCTTAAAAATAGCTTTCACTGTCGCCGTGCGCCTATTAGTTGCGGCTAGCCCAGGCACACGTGACAGCACACCACGCTTGTGGACTCGCACACCTAAGTCAGCTGCGGACGCCGCTGCACTGGAGTTGGCGGTGACAGAGAGAGGACTCTCACAGAGTGGGTACAGGAAAGGTTTATTCACTGTCCCGGATCTCTGAGAGAGACCCCGGGATTGCTCAATCGCCGGCTTAAATACAGACAGGTACGTGGGTGGAACAGGCTGCGGCAACCAATAACGGGGAACCAGGGAGTGGCATGCATGAGGGAGGATCCAATGAGGAGAAATCAAGGAAAGAGCGGGAAGGAGCCCAGCCAACCCCCAGGCCCAGGCCTCACGGAGATTGACAGGGGGAGGGTAGGGTGATGGACAGGACAGGTGGCGGGAAGGAGTAGCCTATCAGGAGCTGTCTCCAGGGAAGGCAGGGTAGGGGTTACATAACTGGGGAGTAAACAACAAAATGGAGGACAGGGAACAAGAGCCAGGGGAGCCATTTTGAACAATAAGAAACAATAGGAACTGGGGTACAGAGAACTTTAACAATACAGAAAACATAAGAAGAACACCCACATTTCACCACATTCTCAGATGTCAAAAACTGGATACAGCCAATACCATTTTTAGCAAATACGCATAGAATCATAGAATCACAGAATCATTTCAGTTGAAAAACACTCCTAAGGTCATTGAGTGTAACCATTAACCTAGAACTGTCAAGTGCACCACTTAAACCACATCCCTAATATAACATCAAAAATTGACCCAGTTTGAGGACAAACAAACCTGGGGATTAAAGAATGTAGTGTTTTATCATATCAATTTCAGAAAATATTCTTCAGGTCTATGCAAGCATTAAAACAGAAAAGCCAATTGCAAATTCTCCATCTTAAATTCCTGTGATTTCAGTTCAGATTTCCTCCTTAGCTGCTTGAAAACCTCTCAAGCTCTCCTACAGCACATCATTCTAGGGCAGTCCAGCTTCTAGCCATCCACAGATTAAATTCTAATTCAAGGCAAAACCTCAGTAAGTACACTTTTTATCTTGTTTCATCTTCCATATGTTTAGCTGGATAGAAACATAGCATTGGGATTTTATTTAATAAATCATTGTGGTTCTCCAATTGGAGGACAAGAAATGAAATGTATTTTTCTACCCCTGACAGACAAAGGACCTGGGCAAAGGTGGAAAACATTTTTATCCTGAGTGTTCAAATATGGAGTTACTCATACAGAGCTTTTTTAATGGTTAACAGAATATGTTGTATCATTTCAAGAACTTACCATATTGTTTATTTTGGATCAGAATTTCACTCATATTGTGTAAAAATCATGTTGGTTTATTCAAGGTCTGGTATTGTTTAGCTACTTTCACTTCCAAGTTAATTAACTTGAACAAAAAGAAACACACCCAAACCATTGAAAAATTTCCAATAACACATTGGTAAATTTTGATACTAAAAATGGATTTGATGAGAAAAGAGAATATGTTCAAAATACATGGAACTAAAGATGGAGGAAACAAGCAATGAAGAAAAAAGTCCATCCATATCAAATTAGGATCTAGCTGATACTAAACCACACCTTCTTAATAACGGTAATACTTCCACATAATTCATAAACATAGAAAGATAACAAAATATAAACTTCATTGCCCCTACTTTTAACCAGTTAAATGTTGTTCTCTTAGGTTAAGTAGGCAGTCAGGCTCCCTCTAAAGTTCATGGGAAAAAAAAAAGAATGTACAAGATAGCTACTGTAGCTGATCTAAGAAAAGTAGATTGGATATGGCTATGGGGGAACTTCATTTCACTGACTGTCCAATGAGCCTTGGCAAATGGCTTTGGTTAGACAGGCACATTTAAATGCAGAGGATGTATCTTAGCAAAAAATGCAATTGCATGACTCATTAAGGAATACTCTACCAAATTTAAGGGTCCGGACTGTTTAGAAATGTGAGAGAAATGAAGATTAAAAATTCTGACTCTAACATGCAATGCATAGGCACTAGATTTCATCCAAGGATTAACCTAATTTATTTGTGTCTGCCTTTCCGATTATGTGTCCCTTTACAGCCTTCAAAGGAATATATTTCTATTTCAATAGGTTGCATATGAGAAACCTGTTACCAGATAATTTTATGAGGCCAGATAAAAATTAATCTCAATGAGATTTTATAACAACCAAATAATGCACATTTTAGATATATTGTTTCTTAAAACGTAAAGAACTACCTGAACTTTTTAATGGAACAAAGACTTTTAAAAGCTTAACATCTTTTTTCATAGTGGGGAAATAAGAAATAAAAAATCTGTCTCAATAAAAAACAAAGCCAAGGAAATTTCCTTGAACTGATTTTATCTCTTATGGGAGATATTCTATGACCTTAATTCAGGAAAACCATTTTTATATTCCAAGAAGTTTGAAAGACTTGCACACACATATAAAGAGCATGAGATGAATATATGAGTGCTCAGTCTGTTTGAGAAAGGGAATTCGACCACACTTCAAGGAACACCCTGAGCCAGCTCCCCTACTTTGAGCTGACTTTTACACATTGTTTTAAACCCAAACATCTTTAATGTAATACTTCTCAGTTGCTCTTATTTAAACAAAAAAGACTAAACCTTGACCCTCCATATGTCTAAGATAACTATAATCCTTGTAAGTGTTAGACCTGGGATACAGAACTGTGGTTTCAGAGATATCATACAATGCATTGTCAGGAAAAGGCGTGGAGAGCTTGCATACGAAATTTCCTGAAAACTGTGTTTACAAGGAATGTGCTTTGTTATAAAGCATTTAAAGCCTTTCCACCTCTTACTAAACACTGTTCTTTTGAGAATATACATCTCTCAATATTTTTAATTCCTACAGCAAAATATAGTATATGGTTTTCCTTCAAGTATTTCTGTTCTAGCTAGAAGTTAAGCTGGTATGAAAATTTCCATGGCCTTTCATAGGTGGGAAAATACAATCTATTAATTATTATAGCATCTGCTTTTATGCTGACCTCTGTAACAGGAAACAAAGCACAAATGATCCAATAAAGCTGGTGATAAAAAATATAAATAACATCTTGCCTTCTTGCTATTGTGTTGGATTTTCTGCATTTCTGGACGTCCTGTATCACAATATAACCCACAACATCGTGCTACGGAAAGAAACTGGAGAAAAACTGTGTGGTTTTAGGCAAGTTGCTGGAAAAAAAAAAGCTGCTAAGCTGCATCTAAAAAACTAATTTTAGAAAACTACTTAATTAGCTTATTCTTTTAGTTAGTACACATTACTAAATATTGTTTAGAAATACAATATGACTCCTCTCAGTATATTTAACTATATATTTGAGTCATTAAAAACACATATTAGTCTTCTAGCCCAAATTATAAGTGTTTTATTTTAATAGTTAAACTACTTTGAATTCAAATTGTTCAACTACTTTAAAAAATCATACCATAATCATACTGATAGTTATCATAGATACTCTTTTGTATTACTTGAGTCACAGCATTCACTCCCTATCTCAAGGTGAAAAAAAATCAACAGAGACAAAATCATGTATTATTCATCAATTAATGACTCTAATTTTAAAATAGTATCTTAAAAAGCTTTTTTGATATAATCAAGTATTCAAAGTATCAGATTTTTTCAATATGGTATGTCTAAACAGGAGGTATATATCTCTTGAAAATGGTAGAATTTATCCTTGTTTTCCACAACAGTGGCTAGAAAGTTATAATATCTTTTTTTCATTAGTCTACCAAATCGTTTGGTAATCTTGAACTGATGTATCTGTCCAGTTAGCAAAGAGCTCCATTACATTCACCACAAGTTTCTGTCTTTTAACTGGGTTTATTATAAAGGAAACAAATTTTTCTCTTTTCAATGTCTAACTCAAAGTCAATTTTAGACCAAAAAAAAATATTTTACTACATTTTTAATTATAAATGAGGTGAATGATTTGTGATCTGGAAAAAAAAAAAAAAAAAAAAAAAAAAGGGAAAGAAAAATGGCTATTTTTCTGTGAGTTTGCCTTGCAAAGAAAGCTGTTCACCTACTGTGACTTCTTTCTTCTCTTCACCCACATCTCTTATCAAAAACCTTCCCTCATGCCATGACAACAATGTTGTTGCAATGCTGAACTTCTAAGCATGATAATTATCTGTCTGGTATTATGTACGCTACTTGATTGAGACTTTAACATCATCCCACATGGGAACTGGTAGAAAAGATGAGTATCTAATTTAACACAATTTGACCACACCTCCCCAGACTTGTGAGACTATATTCAGTCCTCTGCTTCTCCCTCAAATGGAATCATCTGAAACTGACTGCTAGGTTCAAAGATTACTTGAGAAAATGGCACATATGCGATAGAACTGATAAACTGACAGCATAATTGCACAATCTTCAACTCCAGAAGAGTGATTAAAATCAGCAAATTAGAAGCTGAATAGGGAATATGTTTGTTATCTTTTGAAAACACCATTTCCTTGACCGAATAGGGTCACTACAGTTACTCAAAATTATTCTCTTGCATTTCAGCAGGGTCCTTACAAGGACAAAAAAAGAAAATGGAAAAATATTTCCTTTAAGGAATATTACAAAAGACTAGACACTATGACTGTGAATTCTCCATTTGTCATGTGTTCCAGTCTACCAACATAGACAAATAAACATGCGAGAGAAGTTGAAAGGAAAATCTATTTAGTGGATTTCCAGTGCCTTTTCCATATCATGACACCCTTTTATTCCTCTTCATTATTCATTCCTTTTCTTCTTCTCTTTCTGTGACAGGAGATCTCACTTTAAAACAATGTTTTACCAATACCCATGTAATCCAAACAATGAACTCTGATACTATCAGTCACCACAAAGATATGTGGAAACAGTGGGGTTTGTAATCTGCCTTAGAGAAAGTGGTGGTTTTTCTCCCTTCTTAATTAGGCTGACAAATATTCCTTTGTCAACAGATGCAGAAGAGATTGGTCACTACTACAGAAACACATTGAGCACATTTATCTCTCTGAAAACACCCACTGACATTATTTGAATAAATCAGGTCAGAACTGGCTGCCTCTCTTTTCATGAGTCTTTGAACAAGGCAATCTTCACTGTTTATTTTCCTGTGGACCACAATGCAATATAAAGATGTCCTCCTTACCAATGGATCCATAATTAGTGGTCGCATCAATCATATGGATGGAAAATTGGAAAAACACTCTTTGCAATCCTGGCTATCTTCTATATAGTGTGTACATTCCCCTCAGAACATGTGTTGGCATTCTGTTCCAAATGAAGCTACCCAAAGATAAATCATGGATTTTTCTAAATTGAGGAGTTCATTTCCAGTATGGATTCAACTCTTACATTTATACATCCACAGTGTTACTTCTGCCTCTCAGCTGTCCACCAGAATGGCTTATAGACAATGGAGAAGAAAAGACTATTTCAGGTCATGAGTTATCTAAACTTTTTCAGGCCTCTTATGATACAAGATCTTTAAGACACTGGAAAAGCCTGATTCTCTTCACTGGTTATTAGAAAAGTCTAAACTAACAAGCTCAGGTAAAGATATCACCAATTACTTCAATAAATTTGACAACCAGAACTTAGTACAGCTGGAAGACAACCAGTACTGAGTTCCTTGTGAATTACAATAATCTTTCAATGTAAAGTGTATACTTTAAAGCTGGCTTTCCAGGAGAAATGGTCAATTTTCTGCTTGAAATTTTAACTGTCATTCACAAGAAAAATTTGTCATTCAAATAAAGCAATAAACCAAAAAATAAATAGAATTCTAGTTTACAGGTACTGAAAAGAATCCTTTTTGTTGGTTGCTATGAATATGTAAAGATTCATATTCCAATTTTTAGGAACTCATTTTGTGAGGTCATGACAGGGAAAAAAGTAAAAATTATACACTGTCACACGGTCCTATGTATGTCTGCTACCCTATGACCTCAGCTGCTTTAATAGGACTCATTTACATGTGGAATTCTGACAAACATTAACAGAGCTTAAGTTAATGTTTACAGATATAGTAGGTGTTGTTTTGTTTCTTTTGGCTTTTTTTAATATACTGGAGAGTGAATAGAAAACAGTTTGTTAACAGGAAACTAACTTGAGTTCATAATAGACAGAGTCATGTTGTTAATATTTATAGCTTAACCTTTTACCTACTGCTATGCAATGTTACACTCCTTTCTCCTTTTCTTCACAATATTCCTCATCTTTGGAATATATTGTAAAACTTATCTTCTTAGCCCCTCTCACTTTCCCCCTTGAAATTCCCAAGACCTACTCAAACCCAATCAATTTTCACTTGTAAGCCCAAATATATATATATATATATATATATAAAATCTGGTTTCGCATCACATCTCCTAAACTTAGTCAAAGTAAAACCACAGCTGAACTCAGCTTTTAACAGCATGAAACATGCTGAGCTAGTTTAAGAGCTGGTTGCAATCTTTTCATGTAAGAAGCTGTACTTCATTAATGACATACTATGCTTTGTTATACTTTTAAACACATATTCTCTCTCATAAACTGGCTGATGATTGTCTAATGAAATTCATTAAAAAGTTGAAAAACAGACCTAAGTGAAGTTTAACTACTGCCTGCTTACACGAAAGTTATTGGCAATGCTCAAAGTAAAGGAAAACTTTTTATTTTCCATAAAAGGGTATCAGTTGTAATGCCATTCCTTGTCTTTGTTTTTCTAACTTCTCCCTCAACTTTACTGACTTGAAAACCCATCTGAAGACTCTAAACTCTATTAAAAAACCAGTAATTAATACCTTAGATAGATAAGATAGATAATTAATATCTCAGATAGATAAGATAACTGAATTAAAACTAAGATAACTGAATTAAAATTTGTTTTTTAAACTGGTAGAATGGTATTTTTTTTAAATATTATATAAATATATACTTTAATCTGACCTCTAAAGAGAATACTTTAATGAGAACTTTGTATACTACAGTAGGTTGGACTAAACAAACATAACAACCATAATAATGTCATTGACCTTAATGTCTGTTCATTCTAAAAATCTATGGCCATAGCACTGGAAATTCCTTCACTGTGACAAGCCATTTATATATTTTGCAGACCTAAAGACTTGGAGGAACTTAGTAAAATATGTCTTGAAATACATGCAGTAGCTTACCTTTTTGTAATGTAAAATCTCAGAACCATTTAATACTTTCCATATCATGCATACATGATATGCAAAGTATTAAATCAAATTGATTGATTTAATAGCTTGGGGTATTTTAAAATCATACTATTTTTTTATTTTGAATTGATTAAAGAAAATACAAAACTGAGCAGTTACCTGAATTTAGAAGTCTCTTTTCTCTTCCAAAATAGTCCAAACAATGCTAAAATAATGTAAAACAATTATTCTAATATAATTTATCAAGAAGAGGTAAATAAAATTATAAGAAGCCAGTTCTAAAAGATTTTTCATCACAATGCTTGTATCATTATATGTCTTACATAGTATACTAATTATTCTAATTTTATTTCTACAAAATACATGAATTTACCATCAATCTGATTCACAAAACAATCCCTTGCAAATTTGTCAATCAAGCTGTCTATGCAGGCATATTTCAGAAAAGACAATAACTGAAAAAGGATCAAGTTCTGAGTATTCATGGCATACATTCATAGATTTATTTGTTTACAAAATATCACATCCTGATACTATGTGCAAAATTTCAAATAGTAAATTGGGTTTCACACTTCATAGAAAATCTTACTATGTACCTACATTGCTAAATAATTTCCTGCATAAATTCCTTTTGCATTGTACATATTGAAAAAAGAGTAAAAATTTTGATTTCATTGTTTCTTTCTCTTTTAGCTTGAGTGACTGTTTTGAAAAGCAGAAATCTTGTGACTTTTCAAAGCTCACTTCTCCCCAGTCTTGCTATTTCCCATGCGAAATACTCAATACTGATTCAGCATTGTAATCACTAGTGGAAATCTTGTTGCCATAACTCCAGCCAGGATGGCTGTCTTATCTTAAATTAGATATTATGACTATAGGACACTTATGAGTGTGGTCTAAACTTCCCTATCTCTGTACCCCTTTCTTTATCTTGCTAGTTAGAAAGGTCTTCATGCTGCTCTATAAACCAGCTGGCTACATGACCCAAACATAAATAAAAGTAGTGTAAATGTAAGTATAAAACTAGCTATAGAATAATTCCAAATGTTTCTACATGAGTTATGGGAATGGCTACTTATCAAACACATATAATTTACATATGTTCCTTTTCTGAGTTAAGTACA
Source organism: Zosterops lateralis (assembly GCF_965231275.1). NCBI lineage: Eukaryota > Metazoa > Chordata > Aves > Passeriformes > Zosteropidae > Zosterops > Zosterops lateralis. Next base: position 14,085,315 of record NC_139800.1, on the reverse strand, counting down.
GATGGCCTATCCACCCTGGCTAAAATCAGTAGAATTTTGTCTCAGACTGATGGTACATTGAAGATATTGGTGTCCCCAGATGCTATCCAGGCCTGGTGTTAGCTGGATCGTGGCTGCCCAGTGCTCACAGCATTCACTGAAAATTTAGTTTGAATTAAGGTGGTACATACTTCACTTGCAAACAGAAGTATGAGGCAGAAGCAAGGAGCTTTCTGGAGGCCCAGGCTGCCTTCTCTTGCCTCGATCTGGCAAGACTCAAGGCCTTCAAAAGTTCATCATTTCTATGGTGCCTCTTTTGCCATGTTCCAAGGGGAAAGCTCATAATAACTACAATGCCTACATTTGTTCCTGAATGAGTTTGTGAAGATGTTGGTATTTCTTCACTTTTTCCATCATGGTTTCTTTTAAAGATGAGTCAGGACACCCATGTCACACTGTCACAGCCACCACAAATGCTAGGTTCTCCTCCACAAAAACTGTGTCCAGTTCCTATAACTCTTTGTTGTCATCTCCTACATGTGGTTCCGGAAACGTCGTCCAATCTTTCTTTTTAGCTTCCTTTGATAACGTTTCACAGATGTAATCTTGCCTTTTAATTCCTGCATCCTGTATGATTGGGCAGTTCCCAATGATACGGAAGCATGTTTCATTCTCAGCCTGGCAGTGCCTGAAGGATTTGATGTACATTGCTTGTCTGCCCCTTGCCAGGAACTCTCTTGTGGGGTAAATGTTGACAGTGCAATCTTCTCAGATGGATGTGAAGTATTATTTCCTCCTGTTCCAGTTTGCCACCCAGTTCTTATTCTCCCCAAAGCAAGAGAAACACTTCAGGGAGACCAGCTTGTATTGTCACCACTGCAGGCCTCATTTTCCTGATTGGCACAGTGTATCTAGCAACCTGCAGGCATCCACGTCCACCAGCATTCATGTCATACAAGTAATTATAAACTTGGAAACTGGGATTGAAATCTTTAGTTCCTTGCCAGACCATTAATTCAGGGGCCTAGGAAACACATTTGATAAGGTGTTCTTGATCTACAAAATAGTGTTCCTGGAGGCTTGTGATTACTGTCCCTAAATCAGTTTATAGAATGAGTTACAAATGTCATATGGACCAGCTACTGAGATACAAATTCAGACTATTCCCAAAAAAAGAAGTCATCTGAAGAATGCTTCAAAGTCTCAGGAAAGATCTTCCAAAAATATATATTTTGGGAAAATATTCTATTTTTTTCAAACAGCTTTAAAGCAGTGATAATGACTTAGCTGACTATTGAGGAAGGAGATTACTAGAAGAAATAGATTTTTGATATCTGAGATATGTATTCTTCTTTGGCTGAGTAAAATACTCTTAGAAAAGGCCATAAGGAGATTTTTCAGAAAAAACTCTAAAATCAGATTAAATAGGTCTGAGAACAAACATGGTCAGTGATATGACCATTCATTTTATTTCAATAAGAGCACTCAAAGACCACTCTTGAAAGCAAAAAAATCCAGCTCTTCAAGCAGCCAAAACTCAGTTCTGGTGACACAAGACCTTCCATTAGAGCCTGGAAAACTTCTAAGAGGTTCAAGACGTCAGGCACATAAATGTATGTTAGGTGCACGGATATTTGATAATGGTGCCAGTCTGAGTTAATCGAGAAGCTGCAACCTATGAGTTCTGGACAAGGTCAGCTAGGCTAGTTTGGCTGCAGAGTTTGGGGGAAATATTGTCCTGAATTGCTCCACAGGGAGTTATTTGGATTGCTGAGCTAACTTTAAAGCCTCTGCAAAATGTGCTGACCTGAACCAAGGTCTTGGCTCTGAGCCCAGCCCTATTGTAGAAGTAAGATTTCCATAGACAGTAAACAAAATTTAATCCAGGTGTAATATATCCACTGCTTCATTAATAAGCACACTATCAATAAAATTAACTCTGCCTCTGGCTTATGCGTTTGTAATTTTAATAAACTCAATGTGGTCACTGGATACTTGGACACTGATACACTGTCATAAAACAACTCTGATGAAAGTAACACAATTTCTTTAGAGAGAAACATAAAAGTTATATAGACTGCAGAAATACATTAAATTGCTTGTGTTTATTACACTGACTAGTATCTTGAAGACGAAAATAATTGTTTCTATAGATGGTATGAAATAAGACATTTACAATATATATTTATTTTTTTTACTTCTACAAATCCACCCCCAGGTCACTCTGAATCTGTCACTATTAATGTTGCATCATCTGAATAAATGCTACTCCACAACAGAACCCACAGTAAAACACTGCACATCCATCTTTGGGATTCCTGGTTTATACAGTGTTAATCATGAATTCTGAAACTTTCTCAGTAATAAATAACTTGCCTCTTGAATTTTGAGTTCATTCTAGTTTCTAAACTATGAGCTGGAGGAAGTATGTGCATCTTTATTTTTTCAGATTATACTTTCACAACATATAGAAAATCTTTAGATATGCAAATATTTTGGCATATTTAGAAATGCCAAATGGCATTGCAATGACATCTATAATAACACAGTAGCTGAGCAGCTGAAAAGGAGAATAATATAGCATGATCAACTGTTTTGTTTTTCACAGAGAATGAATTTTCAAACTAACAAAATGCTACTAATCATAAACTTCTTATATCACAGCAGAACTTCCTCTTTCATTATGACTACACAATTTAAACAATTTCAAAGAATGGCTAAAGTTATATTTTTACACTAAAGGATCATTTTGCAGAAATGCAGTTTCTTGGAGATTTTAGTCAGAAAATACTGCCTAATACTCTAAGTAATCTCTCTTTTTAAATTAAAAAATAAAACCAAAGCTATGATTGCCCCATGATCTAGATCCACTGATACCGCAAAGCAATTCCTAACTTAAACCGTATATTTAAAGTCAAAATTTTATTTTAAAAAATCTGGTTTCACCTCTTCTCCAAACATAGAGTTAATTACTCTGTTTGGATGCTGGTCTATCCATGAGGTCCTCTGGACATTTAGCATTTTGTTTTTGGATGGCTAGAACTGTGCTTCCAAAGTAGTTTGGTGTCTGGATCAAACCTCCAGATCAGACATGGTTCTTTTCAGTTTCACTAAAGAGCCTGATGCCATAGGTGTACTCAGAGTATGCTCAGCACAAATTTACTCACAGTGATTTACACTGCAAGGGAAGTGGTCTTACGAGTCCTTTGACAAGAAGACTAAGTTGTCATTCTGGTGACAAGTCCTGGTCTGTGGTTCCTTCTTCTAGGACAACACGCATTCCATATGATTCTCAGGGCATTACCATATAAGCGAATTAACCTAAAATGACTAGGTGTATGCAGTGGCAATTCAGTCACTACAAAGACTCTCCTGGTTACTTGAAGGCCTATGGTGACTGTGTAGGCAGAATGGTCCTGGCACAGATTGTCTTGGGAGCCTTGTCTTTTTTCATTCCTTCTCATGAGTTCCTGGCAGCACCTCTTTCACATACAATCATACTCATGCCTATCATATCAAAAAGGGTTGATGTGCAAAAGTACAATATCTTTTTATATCTGCACAGTACTCAGGGCTTATACTTGCATATTCAGTTATGTGACATACGTGTTAATATATTGGTCACTTGAGGAGACCACATCTCATGACATCAAGAGCTAAACAACTCAGCTTGCATGGGGAAAAAGGTTCATTGCAGCAGTTTCCAGAGTTACAGTTCTGCAGATTGCTTCTGGCCTGAAGAAACCCTAGTTTTCCATGCTCCTAGTTTCAACAGAACACTACAGCTAGTTAGGCAAAAGCCTGCTGGTTTTGATATAATTCCAGGAAACTGGAGATACTTTTTAAAAAGTCTTTCAACGTGAAAATGAACAGCTATTTATCATTCTGACTTGGAAGCTGAGTGCTTTATTAATATTCTAACAAAATTACAGATATTACCTTCTCTGTCAGCTGTCCACTGTTTCAATATGATCCACATTCAGAAAGATCCAGACCTCCAGACCACAAAACAAATTACTTGTATAGACAGGTAGATGGAGCAGTGGGATCTGAATCCCAGGTCTCTGCAGATAAAAATTATTGCAGCATCCCTGAAACAGTGTTACTGCAATCTACAGGAGTTCAAATCCCAGCAGAGCCTGCTTTCCAACTTCACTAAAAAAGTAGTAATGTAGAAAATTGTAGAAAAATTGTTGGAAATTTCTAATTTGTCTTAAAAATCACATAGTTAAAAAATAGGTAATCCTCGCAAAAAGCTGAAGTTTCTGCAATACAGAAATCTTTTTCTTTCTTTGCTGGGGGTGAGTCGTTTGTTTTTAGTGTGGGTTTTGTGTGTTTGTTTGTGCTGGGTTTTCTTATGAGTTTTTGGCATGTTTGTTTCGTTTGTTGGTTTTGGGGGTGGTTCGTTGATTTTTGTTGTTTTGTTTTGCTTTCTTAATGTAAGCCATAAAACATAGGCTGTCATCATGACTATGTTTGTGTTCCTTCAAAAAAAAGTAAGATTTTTTTCTTCCTGATTAAGAAGATTAAAGGAAATCTTGGCAGTGATCAGTATTTAAATATTGCTTTTGCATTAACAGCAATACAATAGACATTGAAGAAGAATCTGTACATCAAGGAAAAAGGAGAGGGATAATGCTTCTATCTATTAGGAAAGGAAAAAAAATAGTATAATTAGTTTTCACAGAGTTATTACAATCAAAGTTACCTTTTTTCTGTAACCAAACAGTAATAAGTAATTATATTATGCAGACCAGCTGTGAAGGTAATGAATACAGTGCAATGCAATACAATGTAAAATTCTGCAGACTATGTAATTATTTTGAGAAATTAGTGTCATCAATTAGCCTCCCTTCACAGCATGCTCCCAGTAAGTTACTCTTTTATACAGCTTCAGAAATAAAATCTATCTGAACAATTAATAATACTGGTTATTCAACATATCACAAGTAGCATGTTGAAAAAAAAAAACTTAAAAAAAAAAAAACCTAACCCAACACTTAATTGTTAAGAAGCAGTAATAAAAAGAAATGTGTGTGCACTGCAGAAAGCCCAAGGCATTAATGAAAATAATTAATCCTCTACACCTAAATTCTGGCCTCATTGCAAATCTTCTTTGAATGTTGCAGTAGAGCTATGCACTGATGGACCAACACTGTCTAAGTTATTATACATACCATTAGTCAAAAAACCTATAAACATATTGCAATTCCTAGGTCCTTGATTTTATATAATACAATATTAAGTTCTGATTTTCATCCCCCTACAATTGAAGTTACCAGTTCCGTTCTCCTCAGACTCAATGCCATAGATACAGTGACTTCAGTGTTGCAGAGACAGTGTGCCAACACAAAACGTTGATAGGCCAGAGAAACAAGTACCTCATGCATGTTGAATAGACTGTGTAGTGTAGAGTTTGAAGAACTATATATTCATATTAAAGTTCAGTAATGAACTACAGAGCTCAAAGACAACTTACAAACAAATACATAGGTAAGTAAATAACCCTCTTGTGGGAAAAAACAGTTAATTGGGACTAAATTTGCAAGAAACTGAGTCAAAGAAATAGAAATAGCATCAGTAATTAAAAAAAGCATAGGCAAATAATCTGTAATTATCTTAAAACCTGCTTTAAGATAAAAATCCTTCTACATAATTATAAAGCAATAATCAAAAATTAAAGAGATTGGTGGAAGATGTACAGCAGTAAATGATGCTGTACAAACTCATCTCTTTCGGGTCATCCTGTATTTTTGTGGGATGCCTAAATTTGATCTCTACAAATTTAGAATGAATATTAAAAAACTTCACCTAGACAAAATGCATAAAGAAAAGCACTACAGCTGAGGATGTGAGACATTTGAAATCTGTTAAGAAGGAAAATCAGAAATTTCAGTAAGAACACAGGCTGTATTTCGTTCACAATTACACTATGATATTTGATATATAATCCGAAAAAGAACAAGAAAAAACAAAAGATATTGTAGAGAATAAATTTAACACAGAACACAAAAGGCATTTTCCATAACATTTCTTACCAACATTAATTAAACTAACACAATCTGCAAAACAAAAAAAATTCATGAAAAACCTATTGTATAGCAAAAAGGATTTTTGGCACATTTGTACCAGTGAGTAATACAGATGGAGCAGAAACATGGGCATTCTCCAAGAATATCAAGTATCAGTTAAAAGCTGAGCTGTAAAACATGAAAAGATTTATGGATAGAGTACTTCTGCAATCATACCATATCCTGCAAGGTCTTAGTTCTGGTACTTGAAGAAGAAGTCCTTGAGTATTTCAGACATAATAAACATCAGACTACAGACCCACAAGTTATGCCAAGTGAATTCTACTCTGGTCCTAGAATCAGATAGGAAAAAATGGAGACTATGAAAATGAACAACAAAGTCATCAAGGTGAAAGACATGTTGGAGACTGTGAATAAGCAAGTGAAAGCAAAAAACATAAATGTAAATAACCACTAATCTACAGTGCAATGTAAACTATCCAAGATTATATAGTAAGTGCTGTCAATTTTAAATATTCACTTAGAAGCTATATGAACACATTCTGTAATATCTTCCATGCAGTGCATAGTGCAGTGTAACAACAACAGTGAACACCACAGAAATATGTAGCATCTCTCTTACAATATTGATGCTGTCATACTATTCCTTTAATGGAAGAAAGTTAGATATGCTTCTGGCTATTTGAAGTCAGTCTCACATTATGCGTTCTTCTCTTGTGTTACAGATTGAAGATCCTTCTCACCTAACAAGTAAAATAAAATAAAATTGCTCATATCCTCTTTAAGAGAGGAAGAAAAAATTCCACAAAAAATTAGTTCTATGTAATGTAGTGTACAGTCACACTACATAGAAGACTGCCTGCCTTTGAAACTATGTGAAAAACTTTGGTTCCTCTTTCTTCAGTTCTGACCTTTGGGACAAAATGCCTTTCCACTGGTTGGGTTTTTTTTTTTTTGCAGGAACACCCCCTAGAAGGGAGAAGAATTGTGTCTTTCTAATATTTTAAAATTTTGTTGACTTTTCAAAGTCTAGTTTTTCAAAGTCTTTCAACAAATTTTTAATCACAAATACTTCCATCAGAATTCATGGAACTACTGGTGTACTTATTCTACATCATATATTCTAAAATAAGTTGCTGAAACTGAGTTAGGAGGCACAGTTCAAAATTAAAAATTATGTTTAATTTATAGCACTAGGAAAAAATCCTTCCTCAGCATTCTGTGATGTCTTAGAAAGACATAAATTATGCAAGCCAACTATATTCTTTAAACTAATTTGATCTTTTTATTTTATCCATCATCATGGGTAACGATTGTGTATACTATTACAATCCACTGAAAATGATAATACTTGTTTTCCTCGCATTAAAATAATCTAGTATCTTAACTACTTCTGGGCCTGAGAGAGCTTCATCTAGATATTCCTGCTTAAAATAGATTTGCTCCTTACTACTAAAGTATGAAACCTTACACTCCAAGACGAGAATTTAGCTACATGTCACTAACATCTCTTGAACGACTGCACATAAAGAAACATGAACTGTGAAAAGGAGGGTTTATGTTTTTTTCTAGTTTGACATTCCAAAACAGATAGTTGTCTTTAAGTCTGTAGTGTATTTTGCCTTCTTGAATGTGTTCAAATAAATAAGAAATGCTAGCTCAGTCCAGCAATTCATCTTCTCTGATATTTTCCTTTTGACATTGCCTGATGCAAGACATATAGGACGCCACCACAAAAACAAATTAATGAATTATAATATTAAGAATAATTTGGTAAAAATTAGGAATAACTCTTCATGAAAAATGTTTATTTTTATTCTCAAGAAGTGCTATTTTCCAACACAATGTACAGTCCACACATATATACCAAATGCTTCATAAATTTCACATAGGCTTGAATTTATTTTAGTCTAAGAGAAAGTCATTAGTTCCCCTGCTTTTTCCTCTGATATAATACATTTAATTAATAATAATAATAATAAAATCCTTCACTATGATTTGAAAACAAGCCTTTAGTTGAAGCATAGTGACACAGAGAATACAAAGATTTGGTTGTTTGGTCTTGATTTTTTTTTTTTTTTTTTTTTTTTTTTTTTTTTTTTTTTTTTTGAGAAAATACAGCAGTCCATCTGTATTAAGTAGATGGAATATATTACTGAAAAGGATATTTAAAAAAACCTCCAGCTTTATAACCCAGAGGGTGCTGACTTTTGTGGATTTCCACCCAGCACCCAGACTTGCAACTCTGTAATAAAGTACAACATCAATTTTGCGTGCTGTTGGCTCTAGCACTCTGGGTTACGAACCTTGTTTTGGAATAACAGTAGTAGTAACACAACTGACTGGCAAAAATGAAATGACAGTTTTTCCATAAACTCAGTCTTCTTTTAGTTTGGATGCCATTTCCATTTCCTTTAATTTTATGCCTAAAACCTTTGACTGGAAAAAATGTGTCTTGTCTTTTAAACTGGCATCAACCAAGCTAAAATTCTCATTCAGCAGAAGTTGCACATGTGCTTAATTTCATCAGCTTTGAGGAGTTCCACTAAGAATCTGTGCTTTTAAAAATAGGTTTAAAATTGTGCCATTTTCTAAAATTTCCACAAACCTATAAGGTGCACCCTAAGTGTTCTCTTAAAATTGAGACAGAAGTTGGAAGATGCAATAAGTTATTACAGTGCTTATTAAAAGCTGCAGTTTATTAGTCTCAAAGGAACTTGCCAAAATTCCACTAACTTCCACTTACTCAACAAATCCTTTGCTCCAAGTCAAGGAAATGATAGAGGATTTTTCTAAAAGCATCAAATTTTCCAAGTCCTTATATTTTGATTTTCCTTTTTCTTGATTGAGGGACTGTGGGTTCCCTTGTTTTATAAACAATAAAATGATTTTTCACCAGGTCCAGTGTGAGAACTCATACACTGCTGAAGGGATGCCACTACACTTGAGCATCAGTCTGGTAAACTCAAAAAAGTCCTGCAAAACTGCTCCTTTCCTGTGTGTACAACAAACCCTGCTCGCAGGCCTGAATCTGGCTGATTATTACCTTTGCTATTTATTCAGTTATTTACTAGTGAAATCGTTTTGGGGGCAGGGAGAGTGGGAAGGCGTGCCATGCAAACGTTCGATAGACGAGGGCAAAGACAGTTGTCTGGCATTTCCACTGCGCAGCAAAGCACAGGAGGACGGAAAGACTCGAGAAAATCGCCCACTGTCTGAAGAGTTACTGCGTCTCCAGAGCCGCCGAGAATGGGGAGGGGGTGGCTGGCTTCCTCTTGCGGGCAAATGACCGGCCGTAAGAGCGCGTTTTTAAGGGGTGATGTCAGAGAAATTAAACTTGAGCAGTCAAACACACCCCCTACCTCAACGACGTGTGTCTCCCGTTGATAAGGCGAGAGAGGCGGCTGTGCAGCACACCCAGCTCACTCCTGCCCTACTGGGACAGGGGCTGGCCGGCGGGAGACACTTATTAATTATGAACGGGGAGATGTCCCTTTAAGGTCTGCTGTGCTCTCCGAGAGCTGCAGCCGGAGTATTTAGTGGGGGAGATTTGGCTTTATTTGTACATCCTAACGCCGGGCTAATTCAACGGGGAGGTTTCCAAAACTCAGAGACCTTTAGAGGGGTGGGTGGGGGGGAAACTGTGTGCGGTGGGAGGAAGCTAAATTCTTCTTAATGAGAAGAAGCAACGTAAAGACTGGATAACAAACAGGAAATGCCTAACTCGGCTGCGAGGCGGACGGGCGGTGCAGAGCGCTGAGCTCCACCGGCAGCGCAGCTCCGCCGGGCGCGCCGGCGGCAGGACCGCTCCCGCCACCGCTGCCCTCCGCCCGGGCTCCCGGCCCCCGGCTCGCAGAAGCCCAGGCATGGCTGCCTCCTACTGGATGCTGACAGGTGAGGAAAGCCCTGTTTCTGCCTCGCTTTGGAGACTCGGGTCCCTAAAGCAGCCCTGCTCCCGGCGGGAAGCGGGTGAAGCTGGTAGCGTCTGGCACCCAAGGGACGGCGCCCTCCCTGCCCGATCCCTTCCTCGGGAGCGCCCTTCCCGGAGCTGCCCTCCAGCCGCAGGCCGTGAGGGACTTCCTCGGTTTGCTCCCCTCTGGGAACTCTAACCCCTAAACCAATTTTAGAATCTGGGGGCAAGGGGTGGTTGCTAGATGAGGATGAATGGCTCAGAAGGCATACTGTAATTGACTCTGGCTTGGAAGAAGCAAGTTTATTTGATTTTGTGGGTTTGGTTTTTGGTTGGTTTCAGCGAGTTTTTTTAACTAGGGTAGATTTGTTGCTTTCTTCTGTTTGGCTTTCAGACTTCTGATTGGTAAAAGGGAAGTGAGGAAGCACTCGCTCACTTCAGAAAGATGAGTTCATCCGGAGATGGAATATGTAATATTTCCTTTTAGGGGCTCATTGATTGTTAGTGACTTACTTGCTTTTTCTAGAAAAAAAGAATGCAGTAAGTAGCAATCTCCCTAGCTAGTCAGTCTGTAGTAACATTTTGGATCTGAAATCCGGGGAATCCAAGAAGCGGGAAAGAAGCTAAGGCAATGCTGAGATTCGTGTGCTTGGAAACTTGGACATTGAACTCCCCAGCAGCTCTTGCGCAGGCAAGTAGCACACAGTGAACCTGAAGCAGTTCCCCCCTGAAACAGGGCAAGAAATCAATTTCATAAGAATTGTCCAAATGCAGGCAGCAGCAAGTGGGGAAAAGGCAAAACTAGAGTTTTCCCCTCTTCCCTCTGTGCTTATTGTGCAAGACAGAATAGATACAGGAGAATGTGAAAATCTGAATGTAGTATTTTGGCATGCCATATTTAGTGGTTGTTCTTAACTGTCTTCATTATTATTACAGTGACACAGTCCAAACCAAGCTTTTGTTTGTGTTCCTTCAAAGAAAGACACTTTGTAAAACAGCAACAATATAGTGTCCCACAATTTCCCTGCAGCGTTGTAGAGTTGCCACTGGTAATGCTGACAGATATTTCACAAGTAATGAAAAAAAGGCTTACTGCCAAATAGGAAAACATTTCATGACCAAGTCTCATCCAGATTTGCCAGGTGGATCCTTTTTTGGTGGTGGTGTCATGGAGGGTTTATTTTTTAAAAGAATGGTGGGAAAAGAATAGATTTAGTATTAAGAGGAGGCATTACAGATACCAAGTAGAGGATTCAAATTGTCTCTGATAAATAAGTAGTCTTAATAAACAAGTCAAAATATCATAAAAATACGAACAAAAGAAATAATAATTCTCTTCACAAAGAGAAATACAGTGACTTTAAAAATTAATTTAAAAAATTTACATGCTGGTCTTCTTTAAAGGGAAAAAAAAATCTGGCAGGTCCTAGCAGAAAAAGAATCTAGAATAAAGAAGGTACATAGAGATACTATGTACATTTGTGTATTTATATAGATTTTTTGTTCTTTTTAATTTGGCTTGGTTTGATGAGACCTCTGAGAATCTTGACCACAGAAAGTCTGATATGCAAACAGACAGAAGTGCACAGAGAATTGAGAAGCCTGAAAAGGGCTGAGAAAAATGATCTATGACAAAAGACTGAATTAGTTAGACTTGTTTATCTACTAGAAAAAAACAAAAAACTAAGGGCAAAATGTTGAGCATTTCAAATATATCTTTTATCCAAGCATTATTGCTGAGGATATTGTTCCAGATGTTAGTGTTTCTTTGTTTTGTGAGAGCAGTCAGTCATGACTTTCCACATCGCCTGTGTTGGTTTCCAAAGATATTGATGAATACTTGGTTCTCCAAATCCAAATAAGGACAAAAGAAAATCAATATAACTGACTATGCAAAAATCTTAGAGAATATTTAGAAGAATTTTCTTACTCCTCAGGTAAAGAATGGCTAGGCTGCCAAAAAAGCCCCACTCCTGTATAATCTCTCACCAAGACTTTTGATGAAGTTGGATGAACAGCTTTAAGGGATGGCTGAGTTTACTTCAGCTGGCCTCTATGTAAGTGGTTTGATTAGGGATCTGCTGAAGTTTTCTCCAGCCCTAAATTTAAACAGATGAAGATTGAAGAAGTCAGTCTAAAGGGTTCCATCACCTTTGAAAGGTTCTTCACTTAACAGTGTTATGCAAAGCCTGTTCCCTCCTGGACTTCTCTCCTTATTGATGATGGTCTTGTGATACTCATCTTTATGTAACAGAAAAGGTAAAGATAAATAGATAAATACAGAACTGTATGCAGAAAATGAAGTGGTCTTTGTTCAGAAACTGTGGAGGCAGAACAGCCACAGGACAAAGGCAAAGCATGAGAAGAGATGTTTTCCCAAGTTTCCCTGTCCATCTGTCTCTTTTATCGTCTTTTGCTCTTGCAACAATAATGTCCAACATTTCTTAGCAGACTTCCTCCAATATTACAGATTATTTCCTATTAGTTTTTCTTATCCAGAATGCAAGCATGTTTGCATGAATTCTTGCTAAAGTGGCTATAATATGGAGGAGATGGGATTTCCTATGAAAATCACCTTTCCTTGTCTAAAATCTGTATATAACCCATCTTCATAACATGGCTGACCAAGAATTGAAGGTACAGGGAAGTGTGTCTCAAACATTTTCAGAATAAACCACATTGGCTCCAAAATCCCTAAGGATATATGCTATCACCATTTTCATTTTATCTTGCATTGTACTTAAAAAGGTCCAAAAATGGATGCAAAATTGCTGCAATTATTAATACCTATCAAAATATATTTAAATAATGATTTATTGCAAGAACTGTTAGGTCCTACACCTAATCTTAATCTTTTACCAAGACAGGAAAAGGCTATGCAATTTTGAACTTTTATGTTAAAACTGTATCAAGAGTTAAAAGTACCCACTTGTTTAGGCTCTACCATGGTCAAATTCATCTCCCTCCCTGTCAATTAGCAAAATCATAACAAACTTAGAAACTTCTATGGTTTTTTAATTTTTTGAGATGTTTTCCTTCTACTGCTCATACTTTGATATACTCAAACAAATAATAATACCCTGTATTTACTTTTTACCAGAGTAGACAAAGCATCATCTCTAGTAAATATTTTCCTTTGTAAGTTGACAATGGTCCTGCTTATAGTGGATACATCACTGAAGTTTACATTTGCCACTAAATATTTGTGGATCACTGATCCTAACTCTATAAATCTTACAACTTGCTGTTTGAGAAAATGCCCATATCAAAATGTCTCTTTCTACAACAGTCAATTCAGTATTTTGAGCGGCAACCTTGTTTCAAAGTTGGTCTTTCTTCTTTGGTTGTGGGTTGGTTTGTTTGTTGTGAGTTTCTTGCTTTTGGGGTGTGTAGGGTGGGATATGTGTATGTGTTATTGTGGGGTTTTTATTAATGCAGCAAGTCACCTACTTTCCTGAATTGAATGTTTATTTTCTACTGGATGGTACTGGATGCCAACTTGTAACCTTTATCTGAAATATATTGCATCTCCAGGGATGTGAGGCTGCTTGAAAACTTTGCTGGAATGAATAAGAAAAGTTTGTAAACATACAGCAGTAAAAGAATAAAAAGTAAAATATGTTTTAGTGTGGAAGTTAAATATGCACCACTGTTTTCTTGAAAGAATAGCATGAGGTCAACCCTTGCAATTTTATAGTTGCAAAGAACGTGAAGAAGAAAATTTGCCATAAATTCACCATTGAGCATTTATATAGATAAGTGAAAGGAACTCTTAAAATTGAACGCACACTCTTGAAGAAAAGCTGAATTACTCTGTTTTTTGCATTAAAACGTTAGTGCAAAGTTATTAGTATGCACAAGCTCTAGTTAAACAAACAGTTACTTACACATGTGCTTATGTTATATTCCCTTGGGTGGTCCTGCTTGATCCTGTGAAACTATTCATGCTAACAGAGTTAAGCATGTGTACTCACAGGAAGAGTCTGAGGTCTGATAAATAAATCCTATTATGTAATATCTGATAAAGTTGTTTTTACACCAGTATCAAGCTTAGGGAGAAGGAACACACATTACTGGGCCAGATCTGAGTTCACTGTCCTGTCACAACTGTCTAGAGTTAGATACTTCAGAGAAATTTATAGGTACACAATAATGGGAAATATGGCATTATTTTTGATCACAGTAGCCTCATATCTCATTAAATTCTTGACTCCAAAGCCTTTCCAAGTCAGCAAATTCCATAATCCACAGTGGGTTGCATTTTTTTCTTTATTTAAAACAAATAGCTAATAGAAACCAGAAACTTCCCTGTAGCCACCTTCTCATCTGTAAGATGCTCTCATGCTTTTCTATTGCCAGACTGAGTGTCCAGTCATTCCAAACTTAATGTATCTGTTTCAATTGCCCTGACACACTTAGCATGGCATATTAGTGTACCTACTTTCTCAACCTGTCTTTATTTAATAATTTCTCATGCAATTATTTTGCTATTTTTCATTCTTTTCCTTGTTCTAAATTTGCAACCGTAATTCTTAAATGGAGTTTGTAGTGTCGTATGCTGTCTCAAAAATAAGGTACAGAACTTAGAATCATAGAATTATAGATTTTTTAAGGGGTTGGAATGGACATTAAAGATCATCTAGTTGCAACCCATCCTGCCATGGGCAGGGACAATTCCCATTAGACCAGATTTCTCAAAGCCTTGTCCAGCCAGAACCAGGGTTGGGGCAATTACAACCTCCCTAGGCAACCAAGGGTTAGACTCTATTCTAGTGTCTAACCACCTCAAAGAATAATTTCTATTATGTGACTTAAATTTCCCCTCTTTCAGTTTGTATCCATTACTTATTGCCCTGTCACTACAGTTCCTGATGAGGAATTCCTCTCCAGCTTCTCTCTTCCGTCTTCAGACACTGAAAGGTTGCTGTGAGGTCTCACATAATAACCTTCTCTTCTCCATTGCTCATCCCTTCTTGTATAGTGATACAATTTTTCATTATTTCTGGCTTCTTAAATATGTCTAGGCTGCAAATTCACCTGTGTAGTGATGGTTCAGGTGCATTTTCTCTACAATATCATTGAAATGATACGTGTTTTAGCAAGATGTCTTAATTCTACATCCAGCTTCGTTTGAAACGTGTTTATCTGCCTCCCCAGCACCTCAGAACTGGAAGGAAGCTGGTTAAGGTTTGGTACCGGCTGAAGTGTAACTTGCAAATTTAACTGTAACCTTTTAAACCAGAATTCAGTTTAAGAGCAGCGTGCAAGCAACATTTCAGGTCTGATGTTGGCTGTGTCTGGTTTTCATTTCCATGGGTGGCCGCCCGGCCCCGCCTCAGGCAGGCGGCACTGCGGTCCCGGGCCCCTTGGCACTCGCTGAACCTCTCGCCTCTTTCGCCATCTGTGCCTGTAACTTTCCACGACTGCTTGCCTTTGGCCCTTTGGTTGGTTGGTTTGTTTTTTTTGGTGGTTTTTTTTTTTTTTTTTTTTTTTTTTTCCCTCTCGTGTTTTGAAACGTGTGGCACGGGTTAGGAGACTTTAGGAGTTTGGAGCGCCGCTGTGAAGCGCTGAAAGGGAAGAACGAAGGCGGGGGCGACCCGCTCCGGGCGAGGCAGCAGCAGCCGGCAGCGGCGCGGCTGTTTCCCCGTCCCCCGCCCTCACACCGCCCCGGCGTTTTTCCTTCCGCAGGACGGAACCTCGGGACGCGCCGCCAGGTTACCCGCGCGCCGCGCCCCGCGCATGCGCCGTGCCCGCGGTGACCGAGCGGGGCGGGGCGGGGCGCGCCCCGGCGGCGCCTCAGGAAGGGAGCGGGGCCTGTGCGCGTGCGCTGTGGGGCGACTGTGGACGCTGCGCGTGCGCGGTAGGGCCTGACGGCAGGCGCGAGCCGGAACGCCGGCTGGGGGTGCTCGGGGAAGGCCGCTCGTGTCTCTGTCCGTCCGTCCGTCCGTCCGTCCCTCGGTGAGTGTGCCGTCCTCCCGGCTCCAGCCCTCAGCCTTCCCTCTTGGGGCAGGCCTGCTGCCCCCTGCCGCCGCGGCATAGAGGAGCCAAGATGAAGCTGGTGAGGAAGGACCTGGAGAAGGATAATGCCGGGCAGGTGACGCTGATCCCCGAGGAGCCCGAGGACATGTGGCACACCTACAACCTGCTGCAGGTGGGTGACAGCCTGCGCGCCTCCACTATCCGCAAGGTTCAGACTGAATCGTCCACAGGCAGCGTGGGCAGCAACCGCATCCGCACCACGCTCACCCTGTGCGTGGAGACCATCGACTTCGACTCGCAGGCCTGCCAGCTGCGGGTCAAGGGCACCAACATCCAAGAGAACGAGTACGTGAAGATGGGCGCCTATCACACCATCGAGCTGGAGCCCAACCGGCAGTTCACCCTGGCGAAGAAGCAGTGGGACAGCGTGGTGCTGGAGCGCATCGAGCAGGCCTGCGACCCGGCCTGGAGCGCCGATGTGGCGGCCGTGGTTATGCAGGAAGGGTTGGCGCACGTCTGCCTGGTCACCCCCAGCATGACGCTTACTCGTGCCAAGGTGGAGGTGAACATCCCCCGCAAGCGGAAAGGGAACTGCAGTCAGCACGACCGGGCGCTGGAGAGGTTTTACGAGCAGGTGGTGCAGGCCATCCAGAGGCACATCAACTTCGAGGTGGTGAAGTGTGTGCTGGTGGCTAGCCCAGGCTTCGTGCGGGAGCAGTTTTGTGACTACATGTTCCAGCAGGCAGTCAAGACTGACAACAAACTTCTGCTGGAGAACAGATCCAAGTTCCTACAGGTAAGGAAGTATCTGAGCAGTCTCAGGAGTGGGTAAAAGGAGAGAGTTGCGTGTGATAGTAAAAGGTGGCAACATGGGAAATAAGTCATTAAAGTAAATGATTTTCTGTCTGAGCATCATGAGGAAGTTATTCTCGTGCCTCCCAAACTATAAACGAGTTACACATGGTACAAGGATGGTTCCCACTTAGGATACCTTAATATGGAGTAGAGGAAGTGTTAGGTATTTCCAACTCCCTATAAAGGCAAATTTACTTTTCAATTTAGTGTGAAGTGTAAGTTGGAAACTACTTTGCACTGTTACTCTGTCATACTGTGTAGCATGCATGTTTAATAACAGCTTTCTAAAGATGCTTTTTTAAAAGTACCTGGATGTAGTATAGGTTAGTTAATTTATTACAGAACTTAATTACAATTTTGTTGTTAGTTTTGTACTACCTGGTTAAAGGCTGTGATTTTTTCCTTGTTTCTTAGTCATCTCATTGGTTATGTGGGTGGGAGTTTAGCCTTATATTGAAATAGTCATATTAAGAACTAAAAATAGGTTTTCATAAGGATACTAGTATAATTTTTAGGTTGGAGTAGCCCTGGGGTGGCCTAGGGGCAGGGATAGTGAGGAGAGTCCCAGGGCTTAATGGTCCCAGTACTCAGGAGACCCAATGCACCAATAAGCCTCTTTTTCCATGTGTAGCAAAGTGATTAGAGAGAGAAGTTTTAATATACTTCACAGTTTTACAGCCATAATAATTGCACAGAGTTGCTGCTTTTACACTATATGCCTGCGGTGTTGAGGGGCCTTCCTTTCCTCGAATGCTTTTAAAAAGAGACTTAAGACTAGATTTAAGTTTCTTGGTAGTTTCAGGTAAGCTTGGGAACTATTGAGTTCATATATTTACCCCAATCTTTGAATAAGAGAGACAGTTTTCTTGTGCTGCTTGAAAGGCAGTGTAAGGGATTTGATATAGGCTTTGGGTTGCAGGAGAGATTAAGAAAAGAATCATGTGTGTTTCAAGAATAATAGATAAGTTGCCCACATAATTATCAAGATTAATATTACATATCATAGAGGATGTTTGTGATTGGTAACCAAGAAAATGGTCCTTTTTGTTCAAAACCACCAAACCTCTGGCTTTGTTTTCACTCCAGGTCCACTCTTCCTCAGGACATAAATACGCGCTGAAGGAAGCGCTCTGCGACCCAGCTGTAACCAGCCGTCTCTCTGACACTAAGGCAGCTGGTGAGGTCAAAGCCTTAGATGACTTCTATAAAATGCTGCAGCACGAGCCTGACCGGGCTTTTTATGGCCTGAAACACGTGGAGAAGGCCAATGAAGCCATGGCCATTGACACCCTGCTGATCAGTGACGAGCTCTTTCGGCACCAGGACGTGGCCACGCGTGCCCGATACGTTAAGTTGGTAGATAGCGTGCGGGAGAACATGGGCACAGTGCGCATTTTCTCCAGCCTCCACGTGTCTGGGGAGCAGCTGGGCCAGCTGACAGGGGTGGCAGCTATCCTGCGCTTCCCTGTTGCTGAGCTCTCTGACCAGGAAGATGAATCTAGCTCTGAAGAGGATTGATAACAGTGACTTCGTTCCACAGTTTCTTTTCCATGTCGTGTTGAAATGGTGTTGAAGGTCTTCCCAACCTGAATACAGTGTGCAGATGTACCATGACGTGTAATTTAAAAGTTTTAATAGTAAAACATAGTACATACATATATATAGTTTTACTCAGCACACTACTTGATATCTGATCTATGGTAATAATTACTAGTATGCTGTGCTGAGCTGACTGTTTTTGCAGTTCTGGACCACCAGCAGTACAAGAAACTAATTTGCCTTCCCAATGCTGCTTATTCTTCATGTTAAGGCAGACTGCTAACTTAGTGAAACATGTAGGAAAAAATAGTCAACTAACGGAAAAATTCACGTTAGACTATTTCTATACAAATGGTTGAAAAGAGTATTGCAAAGCAAATGTAAACTTCTTGGAAGGCCGGTCAAAACTGTGCTTGATCTTCATAGGAACTTCCTGTTCTTTGTAAGGTGTGCCAAAGGAATTGGGTCAATATCATCTCTTAGGGCTTTGTGTGGTGATGTAAGTCTAACCACTTAAATATTTCTATGAAACACTTGAAACAGTCTTTCAGCAACCAGACCCTTTAAGTTAACCATTTCTTCCCTAACGTGATAGGAGATGCAGACAAATGGTGAATCGCAGTGCGCCCATTTAGTTCTTTTTGGATGCTGGTATCTTGGGAGATTGTCCTGAACACTAACAAAGTGTCATTGACTGTATTCTGCTAAATTGGCATTATTTAGCACTTAATTCTGAGAAAGTATGGGAAAAAACTTAGAAAATCAGGACTCTAGTTTTCAGCAAGGAATCTATTGATAGCAAATAGTTTAGGTAAATTCATAATCTGGTATTCTGTCTACATATCTCTTTAAAAACATACATAAACCACAATAAAGATGATAAAATTATAAATCAAACTTCAGCTTAAGATAGTGGCAGCTGTAAAAATTTTCAATACTTTTTCAATTATTTAATCAGCTCAAAGTATTGAGAGGCAGAAAGGGTTCTGTTTCTTCACTGGGCAGTAAATCTTAGGTTGAAGAAGCAAAAACTGCTTTCAGATTCAGACATAACCTGTGGTTGTTTTGTTTCAAACCAAGGTTTGATGGTGTAGCTTGTGTGTGTAAATAGGCATTCTTTTTTTAGACATGATGGAAGGTGAGAACAGGAACCACTGAAGTATTCTGTAATATGGAAAGTGTTGTAAGACTGGAACATTAAAAATTAAAACCACCAGAACTCCGGTCTGGGCAGAACAGTTTTAGGAAAATGATTTTTAAGGGTAGTCCCCTGTGTTCATGGGTGCCAGTCCTCTAAATTTAATACTATCTATTGGTAGCTGAAACATCAATCTAAATTTCTTGATAGAAAAGTTTTTTTGTATTAAAGCCATCTCCTGTTTTCTACATCATCCACACAGTCCAAGAAATTCTTGAACAGGGCTTATATTAGAGCTGTAACACTTCTACTCTTCTTTTGTTGAAGACAAGCAATCCCATTGAGACACTTGTTTACAGTCAGTTTGTACACATGAATTATGTTATTTAAGCTTTACATTTTTTTCTTGAATGGTGTTGGGTGCTACAATGGGTCATAGAATGCTCAGGTAGGCTTTCTTTAGCAGTTAAGACTGCTTGAATTAATTTATTTTTTAAATTTGCCTAAGTTTATTATATACTTTCTTTAGCTAGAAAGCACCATGATTCCTGTTATATCTAGTTGAATGTAAAAAACGTAGGAAACAGAAGAAATTGACCAGGAAATATTAATTATATGCACCAAATTAAGGCCTTAAACAAACTCACATCTAAACAAGTCATTAGTTTCTCAAAGCCTTTATAACATAGGATGGTATAGTGGTATATTCCGTTTCTCTAAGTAATGTCCATTTGTTGCAGTTGTACACAAATTGTATATTCTAATCTGTAGTACACCAGAAAATCTTAGTTTATTTCTCAACAAACTCTGAGAGACTAATCAAACTGTTCTTTGGTTGTGGGATGGATTGCTGTTTTATCAGACCAGATTGGTTCCAGTTATTCCATTGTAAACCAGAAGTCATGAAGAGTTCTTTTTGTGTGCTTCGTGATTACAATGGCAATTTTGTGGTTTGTGCCCATTGTTACCATCAAGGAAAAAAAGTGGCCATTTTGTTGCATTTTTGTTTCATCTGCTAAGAAAATGTGACAATAGTGATTCTTTGAATTATTTACACTTAAAATTAAAATTCTGCCTTGACTTTATATTTTGTATATTTTTCCTTTTTTTTTTTAGCTATTGCTATCATGTTGTTATGTCTCTGAAAGAAATACAGATGGAGTTGCCCAAAGTATGGAAGGGTGGGATTTTTTTTTTCTTTTTTTTTTTTTTTTTTTTTTTTTTTTTTTTTTTTTTTTTTTGTTAAGCATTTTTGTTGTAAAATAAATATACAATCACTATGTATACAAATGCATCCTGTTTCAGGAAACAGCTTAAGGGCTTGGTATTGAAAGTGGGCTGTGTTCAGTAGTTGCAGATGCTTGACCTGGCCAAGTTCCAGGGTTGCTGGTATCTTCCCCATTTCAAAGAATTTTGATTAGTTGAAAAGTCCATATTGACAAAGTTGCTTGCTCAATGAAGACCTCAGTGTGTGTGTGTATAGATAACACTTAGACAGAAGATGCATACTATCAGCAGATCAAAGGAGTGAGTGCTAGAGCCACGGGAAAATATTTTTTGTGTCTATTGTTTGGAACTAAACATACATGAAATAAAAAATGTATTTTGAAGTGTTCTCATTTAGTTTAGGATTATGTTCTGACGTAATTCTGTGAATTAATAATATGATTTAGCTTCCAGTTTTTCAGTGTTCAAAATGAATGAAGACACATTTTAGGACTTCCTAAAGCTTCTTATATTTGGTAGGAAGAAAGCTTTAAAAAGTATGAAATTAGATTGATCATGAACCCTGCTGTGCCATACAGTGATTCAAATAAATTTATTCATTTGTCTCTCATAAATTTGTATTTTGGAACAGGCCCCAGTTTGTTAGCTTTGTCACCTTTGGCATTTAAATCCACTTATCATATATGGTTTTTGTGGTTGTTAATCAGCTAAAGCTTGGTGCAAGATGCAGGGTCACGACCAGCTAGAGACCAAAATAGTTCTACTAATTGCAAGGCCGAATAAAAGATAATTCCTTCAGTAAAATTCTAAAGCATTTAACGGTATTCGAATAGGGAATTTCTCATTTCCCTCCTCCTGTCTTTACCCTTGTACAAGTAAAATGCTGGTAATAAATGATCTTCGGACCACAAGTGTAACAAGAGCCCACAGCTCTTCAGTTTAATTTTTGCTGGGACTAGACATGATGTTTTTAAATCTGTGTAAGTGTCTAAATTTTCATTTGCTACTTTTTTCTCACAGACTAGGTAGCCCTGAATATTAAAACTAACCCTTTGAAAATTTCTTAAAACTTCTGAGCTGCTGACCTTGGTTTGGCTTGTTCAGTAAAGGTATTTTATAGCTCACTTCTCACTGGACTGCTGCATCACTTGAGCCTCTCAAATTTCTTCCTAAAAACTGGATTGTACATGTAGAAAAATGTACTCATACGCATGTGTCTTTTAGATTACCCAGTCCATTCACTTTTCTCTGAGATTTTCATAGCTCTTTTTTTAAAGAAAAGGGGCCTGTTTCATAAAGGCAGAGGCTGAGTTTTGCAGGGAAACCCCCTATATTGTCAGAATGTGTTGCTTGAAGCCATATTTCTACAGTGTGTAGTCTATTGATTCTACAGAAGACCTAAGAAAGCAATTTTTAAAATGTGAAACAGCAATTAGAAAGTCTTGGAATTAGCAATCCTTGTTTATAACCTAAAATTGGAATCCCTACAGGAGACGTAATAAAAAAATGAAGGAATGACTTCAGAAAAGTACTTACGTGCTTTTTAGATGGACAAAACTTTGGACTTGGTTTTCTTTTTTGCACCAGTTGCTTTAATCTGAAGATTTCTGAGTTCTGATTTGATTTAGCAGGTTGTGCGGAGAGAGTCGTGACAGGGCATTGTAGTAGATAATTTTGCAGTATCTTTTCCTCCTGTGATGGCCACAACTTGCTTTTAGGGACTGTTTTGTTCAGATTTTGTGTGGGAAAGAAGTATTTTGACGTTTCACTATTCTGCAGATTTAGGGTTAAGAAAATGCTTATCTGTTTGGGTCTTGTGATAATTATGATTCTTAATTCAGGCTCCGACAGGGGTTGAGCCTGGGCTTTTTCAGCAGTGGAAAGGGTAAACACAGGCTGTGGAGCTTCTTGTGTGACAGTTGCCCAAAGACTTGCTGAATAAGTGCAATGTTTAGTCCTGCCACATATTTTATGGTTGACTCAAATAGGGCATTGACTTGGATTTGAGGGTAACTGCTTGCATGATACAGAATCTGAAGGAAAGACATGTCTTCAGTCTAACAACCAAACTGCATATATCCTGTGAATTTGACTGTTTTAGAGATGCTCTATAACTTTCCTGTGAAAAAATTGACTCCTAAGGTGTCTTAGCCTAAATAAAAGTGTGAGGAAAAGGTTTCTGAAACCAGTTGTTTTTTCTGTTGTCTGAAAATAATGCTTCCTTTTGTCCCACTTGAGGACTGCATGATAAACAGAGAGGGGAGTGGTATCAGAGCAGTCCTTCCTTCCAAGTCAGTGTCTTCTGGGAAATGCAACATGAAGCAGCAACTTTCAAGCCCTGCCAGGTCTTTGTCACAGTTTTGCTGTATCAGTCTTTAATTTATTGCTGTCTTTTTGAGAAATGCTATATTCCTAGCTAATGTAATTGCTGTCATGCTGCTGTAATAATTACTTAGAAGTGAAATTGGAGCTCATTATGAATCCTCTGGCAAAGTAGCTGTACCATTAGAGAATGTTAATTAGTTGAAGCCAGTCCTCCTTTTTAGGAATGTACATACCAGACATGATGGGAAGTGTTTTCTCTGGTCCAAAATGGAATTTCTAGTCAAAGCCAAGCCTGGAATAGCAAAGAAAGAGTGTAGGGGTTTAAGAAGTCAAATGGAACAGAAGATAAAAAGCTTAAGGTCATTTTCTGTTTCATAGTTAACACTAGGCTAAAGGTGCTCCTTTTTCTGTCTCTGTCATTGGTAAGTTCAACTTCCACATTGAGCAAATAAATATTTTTATGTCTTGTCTGAGATATCTAAATCACAACTGGTTGAAGCAAGGTGTCTTAGGGGATGAGGGAGGCAATTTTCAGATTTCTGGTCTGAACATGAAAGGATAATAATTGAAAGCTAGGACTGTTCCTACCAAACACGTTTCATCTGTAGTCTTTTCAGGAAAAAGCCCTGAATAATGTTCCACGTTTCAAAAAGATTTTGGACCTGAGGGCTACCAGCCAATCTGCTTTTGAAGATGGGCAGATTCTTTCCCATGTAGTACTTTCTGTTTGATTAGAGTGAATACTTTTAACACACTTTTTACTGAAAGGGTTTGTATACGTATGTGTTGTGCGTTTAGCAAGAGAAAAAGCTAACTTGACTCTTGGCTTGTAGCTGCTTTGGTAGTTGCAGGATTGGCTCAGGATGCAAGGTTGATAATTATCTTCAAGACTCAAAGATTTGTTTACTGTAGGGGGAACTTGGTAGCAAGTGATAAATTCAGGAAGTCTGACGGTTGTTAAATGCTCATGGACGTTTCCTTTAATGGTTCTGAAGCTTGGAAAGCTACAGCAGGTTTTGCTGAAGAAAATTGTCTTTTCTTTGACCTGCCGTGTTCAAGTGTTTTAGATAAACAGTTTAGTTTATGTGTGAGAGAAGTTAAGTAATTGCAATTGTTTATCTTTCCCAAACAGGTACCATAAGACCACTTCCATTTGGTAAAGAGAACCGGTGTATGCCATATAATTTATTCTGCTCCTGAGTGGAAATTGCTGTTCTGAGTTAGGTTGTCTAAGAGAAGCTGAAATGGACTTTGCAGAAGCAGTTCTGGGTGAACATTGGCAGTCTGCCAGGACAGTCAAGTCTCCTGGGGCACTGGCTGCCTTTGCTGCAAGGCTGTATGTAGGAGCTACTGGGACAGCAGTGGTGAGAGGCAGAGAAAGAGCAGCTGTCTCCTCAGGGAGCTTTTCCAAGTTCCAGAGCTGTGAGGAAAGATGAAAAGATATGGTTTAATGGAAAACATGAGATGCTGTTTTGGGTATGTGACTTCTTCCCCAAGGGGAGACACAGTGAATGTTTGAAATGTCTGTACTCAGTTCTAACAGCTCATGCACGGTTGAGGGTAAGATGCCAGCTGATGTGATTAAGTTCTGCATGTGTGTCTGGGGGAGAGGTGCTTTGAGCCTGAGACGGAGTCTAGAGATACTGAGACCTTACTAATCCTCTCGTTATGGAGTAATTCTGGCCACCCTGCTATTGCTGTATCTGAGGCTTGTGAAAGACTGTCTTTGTTTTCCTTTCATACCTGTCTGAAAGCTACCTTCTTTTTCAAAAATGCTGCTTTATGAAACAAACACCTCACTGTGCTGTGTTGGCAGTCTGTGTGATAAGCAAAGGAAAAATTTTTAGTCAGGCATTAAAAAAAACCCTTGAACCAACAGAGGCTGATTGAAATAAACTTTACAGGCCTTTTGAGAGGGTACCTGGTGAGAAGAAAAAGAGAAACCATATGTAACAAAGTTTGTTGGTGGTTTTTAAGGTCGTTTCAACTGAGATAAATAGACTAGTAAGTCAAATCAGTCAAATGACTCAGAAAGCCTCAGAAAAAAAGTTGTTAAAACTCTATTAGTACACAGTCAAGCATTGTGGTCTTGGTAAATTATAACTGCCTAAACTGTTTCAAGCTGTTTGCATTTGTTTTATCCAAGTGTAGATTTACATGGTCCCGTATATTGTTTTTTTGAGATGAAGTGTTTTGTTATGAATGAAGATAAGTGTTCAGAAAAAATGAAATTAATGTTGACAATTAATGTTGACAACTGTGAGCCCACCCTTTCTTTATTTTGAAGACTTGTCTTTCTTGTCTAAATATGGAAAACTAATTTTGAACTGATGTGGGGTTTTTTGGAAAGAGTGTTGAAATCATCACTGAAAAAATGCATAGGGCTTTAGCCAGTAGTAATTTGAATTTGAGCTTTTTTTGCTTATTTCTAGAACACTTTTAAGACTATTTTGTTCCCTGCATTAAGCACTTTTATTTTGACATAAGGACTGGCAAGAAATAAATGTATGTTAGAGAGCAGAAAGTTCCTACTACTGAAAAAATGAGAAATTGGAACAGAGTTCCAGTCAGAAAAAAATCGGAGCGAAAGGTCACTTTTATACAGAATTTGTTTATCCTGAGAAATGTGATCTAGTTGCCAGCAACAGATAGGAATCAATTCAGCAGTCCTGTACCCATGCTTGGAACAGAAGCAGAGCACTTGCTGTTTTTATTTCATCAGAGCATTGTGTTGCCCTGTTTATATCTGCTCAATTCTTTGCACATATGTTCACACTACATCTCGAAAATCGCACCACATTGCACCACAACACTGACCTCCTGTCAGACAGGCGTTAGCTGTCTGAGATAATGATGCAAAAATGCTTAGATTAGGTGCCTGATAAGCATTTAATAGGTAATTTCTTTTCCATCTCTGCCAGTTAGATCTCCTCCAGGAGCTGTAAAGGTCATTGAAAAATAATGTTTGAGTGTTTTATTTGTAAACAGGTATTTGACTGAAGTAATTGATCATTAAATGTGTTTCCTTTAGAAAGCATGTTTAATTTTTCAGAATTACTCCAGTAATTCCGAAGTGAGCAGCTATCAGTTGGTCCTCTGTATCTATTGGCACAGCTTGGAATAGTTTGTTTCTTACAAAATCAACTGTGGTATCCCATAAAAAAGCAACTGTGGTATCCAAAAAGCTGTAGACCAAAGAAGAATAGAAAGAGCTCAGCATCAGCACAGCTGTGCTGCCTCATAGCTGGGCAGGAAGAAGGAGCTGGAAGTGATCTGCCAGTCTCTGCTGCTGAAACTATAATTGAAGTGCTACTTGCATAAAACTGATGTTAAATCTGTGGTAAGGTAGTACATGTTTGCAACAGGAGTGTTGTGGGATATAAGTTGGTGACATGAAGTTCATTTTGTACCTTTTAAGAAAGTCCTTTTTTTAAGACTTGCAGGTCCTGTTCACTTTAGAAGACTGAGACACTCTTAAACTCACCTAAGTTTTGTGAACTTCAATTGAGCTTGGACAGTTTCCTCATTATTAAACTTCCATGGTGGTTCTGTGAGGGTGATGCAGATGTTTGAAAGAAAAAGTAACAGGGTCTTTATGGAACTCCTGGTGTCATGAGGATACTTTCAGAATAGGCCTGGTCCAGATAGATATCTTTAAAATCATGGGTGTATCTCAGTGCTGTGGGTGGGAAATGAAAGTTAGTAGTGCCAATAATTCATGTAGAAAAATCTATCTTAAACTGCATCTAAAAAGCAGGATGTTTTTCTGCCTCTAGAATCCAGCTCTAATTTTTTGGGGGGGAAACAAACCTTCCTTTTATAATCTCATCATGACTGGTTCCAAATTTCCCTGAATTGTTTATTGACCAATAAAAATGAACATTTGCAGTAAAAAGACCTAAGATTAATTTTGCAGTGCTTTCAACTGATTTACCAGAAAAATCCCTACAGCAATGATACAACAAAAGAGGTGTTCATGCTCTTACTGATACATATGTAGTACCAGAGTCTTCAAAAATTAGTAGATATTGTTGGTGATGCAGATTATGGTAAAGTTTTCAGTACGTTGCTTATCAGTATTGACAATTCATGATGAAGTTTCTTTTGGATAATTTATTAGCTTTTCACTTTAAAAAAAGTATCTTGATTGTAAAAATATGCCACATAAAAGAAGAATATTAAAAGCCCATAAAATTTTACTGCAATTTTTTAAATTGCTTTGTGAAATGACAATGAAATAATCACCAATCTTGGCCATCTTCTATTCCAAAAATGTTCCTCATAATTATTTCAGGGAATAAGTTTCTTGCTAAGGGTGCATCTTCTGTTTTTATTTCATGAGTGAGACTGATGGAAAGCTGGCATTTTGATTTTGTCTTTTTTTCTCATGGTCACAGATGAACACTGTATGCCAATTCCTGCCTTAGTGGTATAAGAATCCTTTACAGAAAGTTCAGTTTTATCTGTTGCCTGTAAATTTTGCTCACCTCACAGGTAGACTGGAAATGAGCTACACTCACATGACACAATCAAGCTTGTGGGAAGTCCTTGTGATTATCTTAGACCATAAAATGAGCTAAGCTGCAAAATACCTTTTGCAGCAGTCTTATGAATGGAATAGTGCAGTACCATTCTTTTGGGTTTTTTTGACCAAATGAGTAAACTTTTTTTTCTTAGGGTGCACTCTTTCATGATATGTGTGTGGTTTTTATAGCCTTTACTAGATTGGGCAGCTATTTTTGTGGTTAAATCCATGGAAAATTTGATTTAATCATCAATGTGGTAATAATATAATAATAATTATAATAATTATAATATACTTTGCAGTTCCACATTCTTATCTGCTTGGATTTCTCAGTTATAAGCATAAATTTTATGATATCAGAGAGGCATGTTCTTTAAATTGTCCAGTACAGTAAAAGATTTCTCATCACAGTTAATTCATGTTTAGAGATGACTAAGGAAACAAACTGGCTGAGGATTATCTTCTCTTTTAGCAGTGAAAAGTCACAGATTTCAAGCCAGGAGAGCTCTGTATGTCTTAGTAGAAAGCGGCTACTGTGATCACCCGTGCTGGCACATGCTCGAAACAGGCTCAGGATTTTGCTATGAGCGGGGTGGACTGATCTGTGCAAACAGGCAGTGCCTGCTCCCTCGTTCTCTGGCAGGACAGGCTGGCTTTCCCTGAGGGCATTTCAGTTCTGTGCAGTTGGGGATGAAGAGGCATTTCCATCTGGCCTTGTGTGAGAGCACTAGCATCTGGGACCATTCATGGAGAAATTCCAGCACGTCAATGAATACGTGACTTATTTTCCATTATTTTCTGTAGCAGTCTCTTATCAACTGTATTCTCACTGTAGTAATTTTTTTGTTACCAATAGGAGAAAAAGTTTTAAAAAAATGAATCTTGAACAATTTTATTGGTGGTACATTTGATGCATCACAAAGAATTAACATAGGCAATAAGAAAAAGGAATTGTTTGGATGATGGTTCATATTTTTAGTCCAAGCTCCATGTCAAGCATTTTCCTTCAGCATGTTGCCTTTAGCAGCAGTAGGTTTTATGCCTTACTCTCCACTTATTATTAATTTCAACTTTACTAGAGTACTTCACGTTAGTAAAGGTGTTTTCTGTGTTCAACTGTTGTATTTCCCTGTGTGAAATGGAGTTCAGTTTAGTAAATATTATTTTGACTGACTTTTTTTCTGGAAACTGTTAGCTTTATATAGCAAGTTTTTATATAACAGGTTTTTCTGAAGAAAAAAACTAAGTCTTAATGCTAAAAAACACTTTGAAGTTTAAGAGTTTTCAGGTCTCTGCTGTATTATGAGAATACATACAAACAGGGAAACAGAACTCTACTTTATGTAGCCATGACATAAGCTGCAGAAACATAGTGGTTTCGACAAGAACGTGGTTCAACTAAAAGTTAATTTTCTGTTGTCTTACTATGAAAATTATAGCTGCATTGTTATGAGAAATAATAGGTAAGCTGTCTCCGTGCATCTTGGCTATAGTTTGCAAATTGATTTTTACTTTTAATATACATGTCTGCGATTTTATTCTGAAGTGTGCCTCTGCCCCACTTGTCTCTGTCATTTTTGTTTGGTCAAACTTTCTTCTTGCTTTTGGGTTTCCCCACCCCCAAATCACTGCATAGCAAAATCGTTAAAGATCAAAGGATATTTCTAAACTTCCATCTTTTCCCTTCCATTGCACTCCAAAAGAAATTGGCTCACAGCTATATTGATATTGATGCATTTTATAGAGATAATGTGTAAAAAGTGGCTTAGGTATGATGCTCTAGCTAGCTGAGTGTGAGTGGGTCATACCAGGATATTTGCACTTCCTTTTAGAGATTTTTTTTCTGTCCTGAAGCCTTGAGTGATTTGGTTGAGAGCAAGCCAATGATTATGCTCAGCCCACGGCAATGAAAGACAGGAGTTAGTAGTTATTGTGAAGTAAAGGAATGAAAAAAGTTGTGCTAGCTTAAGACTTTGAGAAAAATTACCTGACAATCTCTAAAAACAACTGGAGGAGGAAATGAAGGGGTAAAAGAACCAAGTCAGGTACGCAAAAGAATTCTTTTCCTTCATTCATGTCACAAATGGAATGATGGACTTTACTCACAGGAGTGAAACACCAATATGTATTGTTGATATAAAACAGTGAGTTGACAAAATTCAGTGGTAAATGCGGTGGTGGTTTAAGAAGATTTGGTGGCAAAGTACACTTGTAGACTATTAACAGCGTAGAGGCCAGAGACAGATAAAGCTGCCATGGAGAATTTTCTGTCATGTCATCAGGTTCAGAAAGGACTGTCTAGCTTTCTAAACTCCTCTCAGAGAGGAGTAAATCTAGGTGCAGCTAGATCCTCTCCTGGTTCTAGACTTGGTCAATGCTTATGTCCAAAGGATTGTATGTGCACAATCAATCCTCTGTATCACTTAGCTAAGGTGTCAGAGTCTAGCATGCTGTTAATCACTTACCGAGAGTGTGCTGCTGGAAAGAGTCTTTCAGTTCCTCAAGGAGTAGCTTTAGAGGTCCTTTCTCAGGAGAGAAAGAGGCACGCTTGCAGTCCAGGCAGGGAGATAGCAGTATTAGTTTTCAGTTGGGTTCTTTTTTTGTTGTTGTTTTGTTGGGTTTTTTTAAATCAGTTTTTAGACTATCACATTTCCCACAAAGTTTGAAAGGAATTTGTGTCTTGGGGCATTTTAATTTTATAGATAGTTGGTTTTAAATTTGGTGGAATAGACTGTTGAAGCATAGGCTTATCAGACAGAGTGGCTTATTTGGAGGCCTTTTCTGGTGCAATGGTTCACATTCTCTTAAAGTCTATTTAGATTTTTTTATACATGAATAACAACACAGTGGCAATATATCTACCTTCAGAAGTGCATTAATTTGCCTGCAATGTTTAGCATTTTTTTCTTGGTTTTGGCAGGCTTTTTTTCAAAGATAACTTGCAAAGGATAAGTTTCTAAGGAAAAAAGCAAATACAAAGCATGAATTCAAAAGAAACTTAAAAATATGTAGACAATGTCATTTGCAATTCATATTTGATCATTGACAAGTAGTGATTTCCTCAAATCAAAGGATTCACCAGTGTCGTGAGTATTCAGGACTTTCTTTTTCCTTAGTCCCTACATTAGCATACTAAAATTGTGAAAGATGTGGGCCATGTTGCATAATGGCGAAAGTCACCAGTCTCCATATTTTCAAAATAAACCTCCATTGAATCACAAATTACTCTTACTGTTGAACATGTATTACACTTAACATCTCTGCCTTGAAATTTCTGACCTAATTCTACAGCCTTACATGTGTTTTTTCATGAGCTTCAACTCTAAAGTAAACTCTGCATTGTAAACTCTGTGTTGTGAAAAGCATCTCTGATTCAAAGATACATTTACAATAACCAATTGCTAACCATAATAAAGTGGCACTATGTAAGGATAGTCATACCATTTTTTTAACCAGACAGTGATGTGTTGACATTCTCAATCATTTGTGCTACCTATAGCTTGCACAAGCAAGCTATATCTTTAGATTGAATCACAGACAAAAAGTTAGAGGAACATTTGAAGTGACATATGTAATTTGATAAGATAGAAAAGATACGACAGGTATTTGCTTAAGAATGGAAAAAAGGATTAGATTTTCTTCCTCCCATTAAGCAAGTGTCACAGAATTTAATTTTGTAGGAAACATTAAATTATTGCTTAGAAATATTCATTAATTATTTCACATAAGGAAAGTATCAAGAGTTCTTGATACTCAATTTCTTGTTTTAATACTCGTTTAAAAAAACAATAAGGTTCATATTGCATCTACTTAAGTGGGGTTTTTTGAGGCTAAGAGCAACAAAATTGACCTGTAGAACGTAAAGTATGCTTGTGTGGTAAAACAGCTTAACTAACAGTGTGAAGTCAAATGAAAAATCCCTATGGAAGAAGTGGCTTCCAGGCTTGGTATCTTGTATTTCCTGCACCACAGGGTGTACTTGACCTACCATGCTAGTTTCAAGAAGGCTATACAATGGAAAGCTTACAGAACATCAGCCAGCAAAGCTGAGATTTGTCATAACTGAACAAGTGGTTGTAGAAAACCAAATTAAGTGTCCTATTTGACCCTTACTGATTGGTTTTATTTCAGAAAACAACATACATGGTCATTTTAGCTATGGTTTCTGCCTGAAATATGGGGCTTACACATGAAGCTGTATGTTAGCAAATTAAAGTTCCAGTAGGGCATTCATGACGAATCGTCTTTGATAGCAAAGGAGGATGGACATCGAGGGAATATAAGGATTTGCAGAGACTTGTGTGGAGTTAAGTCTTGATGGAAGAACTGTGTCCAAAAGATGGACTGGAAATCATTGAAGACTAGATAAAATATTTTCTAAGAGTTGTTTCACTTTCATCAAGCTGCTAAATTCACTAAGACTTTGTAAATTTGCACAAGTTGAGAAGCGGACCTCATAAAGTTCTTTGTATGTAACTGCATATTTCTAAGGCTTTTTCTTTCTTTTGTGAGAAAGTGCAAAATGCTAAGGATTGTGATAATGAGAGGAGCACTTTCCAAATTTTGAACAAAATACTTTTATTTTGATAACTGCTAATTGAGTGAGGAACATATTCTTGGTCTCTGCCATTCTATTTCCAAAAGTTTTGCCTGTTGCATCGTGTTACTCATTTGGTACCACATTACAAAGCATTGATTCAGTATATTTTCAGACTTGATACTGCATTATAAAGCTATTTTCCAGCACAAAATACTTTGTATGAAACCAGCAAAGAGAGCTTTATTTAATGGATTATACAAAGCATTTAATTAGTTTTGAAAAGCATTTGGCTACTGCATCTGGAATTACTTTCAAATATATATTTCTTGGTCTTCTGGGGTATTTATCTACTTTTAATACGAAGTGGTATATTAATTATTCAGTCTCTTTCCAGAGAGTCAGTCTTTTGCTCTTCAAAGGTTAAAGATTAAAGAAAAAATGCTGGAGGCAAAATCATACAAAAGTTCTTTTGTAGCCCAGAAAAATAAAAAGCTCGATTTAAGCACTACTGAAAAAGTTTCTGAAGTTGATTTTTTTTTTAATATATGTGCAGCTTTACTTGAAATATGTTGATATTTAGCCAGGCAGAACTGAATGCAACAAGAACTCCTGCCTCAGCCTCCTTGGCCTTCTGCTGTAAGACCAGAGTACTGTGGCCCCTGAACTCACAGACAGCAATTGTACAATGCTGTTGTATTTTCTTCCATTTGGCATGTCAGTGGCTAAATCTCTTTTTCATAGGAAAAGGCTGTGTAATTCTGCAGTGACATTATCACAAGTGAAGTGAAAAATAAAGTGTGTAGATTTGCTGATCCAGCAAATAATCCCCTTTCACATGTTTGAGCCATTATTTTTAAAACAGTGTTTCTGTAGGTATTACTTGACAAGTGGATGCATGTTTACTCTTCCTTGCTACCAGCCAGATGCAGCCCAGCCCTGACCCAAGAGTGCATGGGGTGGTGTTGGTGCAGCTAAAGGATCCAGCTTTGGGGAGATTTTATTTCCCAAGACTCGGTGCTGCACGTACTGAAGGACACAGTTTGTTCTCTGCACCTGGCTTGATTGCAGCCAGCCCAGAGGTGCAGCTCAGGCTTGCAGGTGCCAACACACAGCAGTATCCATTTCCTCTGGTGAAAGAGTTTTCAGATTGCAGAGCATGATATCATTTGCCGCCTTTCTGAAGATAAGCTTTTGTGGGAGGCCACAGCAGTGCTTCCCTCACTGAATCACATTTACTGGCACCCTACTTGTGTCCTTTTATGCTGCTTAGTTTCATAGGTTTTCTAAGATACGAGACAGATAGTCTTAGCAACATTGATGTAAAATACTTTTAAAGGCAGCCAGTTACTGTCTTACAATTAGGACATCTTTTCTAATATCACTTAGCTTTCAGTACATTTTGGTCACGTGCACAGTTCCCTGTTGCTGTATTCCACACCTGTTCTGTTTGCAGGTTTTTAAAATATCTTTACAACACCACGGATTGCAACACACGCTGTACGAACATTAAGGCAATTTTTCTTTTATTTTCCAAGATGTCTAAATATACAAGAACTCCTTAAAACATTTTAATCTTAGCCTTCCACTTAAATTTCTGCATTCTCTCCATTCTCTCTTATACTCCAGGATGGAGCCAGTCTTATCTTTTTTTTTTTTTTTCTTTTTTTAAATTTCCCGGTATTTTCCAATTGTGCATACTTAGAAAAAAACATTTCTACTTGTTTTGGTGTGCTCCTTGGTGCACCTAGAGCTGCTTTGTTTCAGTCTTCTGCAAAATGCAGATGAATTGATAAAAACATCTGAAGTGCTATGGCAGTAAGTGTGAAATGAAACAAAAATAACTTTTTGACCACATGCTGGCAGGGAGAAATAGTGCACAGCCAATGTGTTAGTCTAGTCGAATGCTAAGTGTAAGTTTGTCCTTTCCTGTTTTTGAAAGAAAACATTTGTATTTCTCGGGATAATCTCTATTTATAGAGGATGCAATTTTTATTTGCCACACACCATACACAGTTAAAATTTCCTGACTCAATTTACTCTCTTCTTTTGTATAAGTTGGTCTTTGTGTTGCCATTTATTGTA
The DNA here is from genome assembly GCF_965231275.1 of Zosterops lateralis. Lineage (NCBI taxonomy): Eukaryota > Metazoa > Chordata > Aves > Passeriformes > Zosteropidae > Zosterops > Zosterops lateralis. The sequence goes on along the minus strand of NC_139800.1, from coordinate 14,051,184 downwards.
GGTGATTTGTGGTGATATATTTTTCATAGACACAATCAGGTGTTAGGCTTTGTTCTAGTTTAAGTTATGTTTATATCAATTTTTTTAGGAAAATAAGAGTTCTGATTCTGGGTTTGTAAGGTTAGAGTGGCCAGCCAGGCAATATGCTTGCGAACAACTCCCAGAAAAATCTGGTTTTGCATGGTTTGGAGGTAGAATGACTATCCAGACAGCACAAACGTTTAGTTAAAAGAACTCATTAAATAAAACAGAAAAGAATTTATTAGTGGCTACTGGACAAGTATGAGCTACTACTCCAGGTTTGTAATAGAAATAATATTTGTGTTGTCGTCTTGGTGACTGAGTGTTAACCTTTCATGTATAGGTACAAGCTGTGCTAAGCAAAGAATGGCACATGCATCAGCTCATGTTCTGCTCAGTGTAAATCAGTAGTGAAAGGGACATTGTCCCAGGTTTTCTGCAGTGCCTCAATTCTTGTAGAACATGAAGATAAAATTGTAACTTCAGTATTAACCTTTGAGAAATCTTTATACTCTGCATTTCTGAACTATGTCAGTCAATTCTGGTCAGTTCACAGTCATTCTGTTAACGGAACAAATAGTTCAAGATCTTAATTTACATACATTATTTGTGATTAAGTCAAATATTATGTATCTTATGAATTTTTTTTCCCTTAAGTCCTATAATTCGTAAGAGTATCCTCTCTGACTTCCCTATAGTTCTACTTTTTCCACTGCTTCTGCCAATATTCTTCTTAATTCATACACAAGTTAGTTGGAAATAGAGAATGCATGCCATATTAGACAGAAATTGGAAGTTTGAAAGAATTCAAGTTAGATATTATTATTAATGTAATTTTCACAATCACTAATATTTGTAGATGTTCTGAATCATTAGTTCCTGTGTACATTGTTCTCTCTACTAAAAAATGTAATAAAGCATGAAAGCCAAGTTGCCATAAATCAATAGATTGTTGCTAGCTATATGTGTAATATAAGCCACCATAAACTCCACTTTTCCATTTACCATCTGATGATTTGAACATGTCTTTGGCTTGTAAGATTTGCTTTTACAGGATCTATGGGAAGTGCAGCAAGATACCTTTAAATACATTAATTATTTATAAGTTAATTTTACACTGCTTATCATGAACCTTACTTTAATGCAAAAACATTATGCTCATGATGTTTGAAAGCACATAGAAGACAGAGAAAGCCATGCAATACATTTGCATATTAAAATATGCCAGACAGTTTGTACATGAAGTCAAACTTCAAAGCATCTGACTTCTGGCTAAGACGGAAGGAGAAGATGAGAGAGCAATAGCACAGCCATACTGGATCAAATCAAGATCATGTTTTGTCCAGTATCGTGTCTGCAGGAGTGCATGTAAGCTGATAGCTACAGACAAAAAGTAACCACACATATGTAACGTTCCTCTTCCAGTTTCCAAGTATCTCCAACTAAAGAGATTTCCTGAACCAGATGTGCGTTCTGTGTGGGTTGTAAACTGTCATGGTTTTGTCTTCCATTGTGTTATCCAGATCCCCATTGAGCTCATTACATTTAGCCTCCAAAACATTCTTTGCCAACAAGATCTACAGGTTTGTTCTGCTGTGTGGAGTAACCACCTCAATTTTATCTCTGACCAGTGTGGCCCATCTGGCTTCTTTTGGTTCCTGTAGCTTTATTTTTTCAGAAGAAAGCATTATTATTGTTGATTCTAATTTGGCCTCACTCATAAGCATGAGGTTTTGGGTGGTTGGTAGTAAATAGCTGGCATTTTTTATTCATCTTCTAGTTTACTTTTAGCGTTTCATATTTTCAGCTGTTATAACTATGAGGATTAGAAACCCATGCATTAAATTATCATATTTGTGAATGTAACCAATTCAGGAAACTTCAAGACCATATCCTGTAATGACCACAGAGTAAAAATCTGTATTTGTCAATATTGCATCACTGTGATGAAACTCCTCGTCTATCAGCAGATGATAAAATTATGGTGGAGGATATAATGGTGAAGTGAAGAGAGTTCAGGATGCACGTGTCACCATTGGCTGCTTTAGGAGAAAGCAAATGGGCTGTCGTTTGTGGCCTTTAGTATTTCATATCATGATATTGAACATCATCATAAGGTGAGAAAAAGGAAGAGCATGCCTCTAAAGACCTCTAGAAGGATATTCTGTCCTTCTTGTTCAGAGGCTAAAGTGAATGGGCTTCTGGAGATCATTAAGAGATGAGCTGACATGGGTATATTTTGCTTCTACATTTCTTCTTGAACTAAATAATGAATTTAGTTATTTTAGCAGGTGTCTCATTAATACTGTTTCATTGTCTAGGAGGTAGATTCTCAGTGTAAGTGACACAGTCACAATCCCTTATATGGTTTGAAAAGTAGTAATAGCGATTGGGTTTTACTCTTTTAGTAGTAAATTCCAGTTTTTACTGAAATTTAACAAAAGAAGACTTAAACTAGTGATAACGTGAATGAATTCCTAAAAATTTGGTTTATTCATTTCAATTATACTTGAATAATTGAGAATAGGGGAGCAAAATACCTATTGCATATGGACAGGCATAGCAGAATTTCTTGAAGCATACATGTTTAAGGAAGACAAAATTATTTTCCAACAAATTATTTCCCACCAGGATGTCTGTCAATGATTAATTTTTTCTTATCACTTGCAATGAATATTTTCTGAAGAACTAATCTCTGTTTTAGTTTTTTTTTCACATCTTTATATTTCCTGACTCTGACTGGAGGAAGAAAAACTAAAATAACACAAATTAAACTTTTCCTTTTTTTTGCTGTCCAGTGAAACTGGAAATACCTACTGAATGACAAATGGTCTTCTGTGATAATTTTACTGCATTACGCAGGAAATAAGATGCTGAGAGAGACAGATTAGCATTGACCACTTGGGAGCTTAATTATAGTAACAAGCTTTCCATGAGAATTTTGTCAACTCAATGGTGAATAACACAGATGTGTTTTAGTAACTGGACGTTATTTAAATGCTTTGAAATACAGCAAGTACTGGGTATTTGGGTATTTTTATGTAACTGTTAAGTGTCAGCAAATGATCATGAAATGCTTCTTTAATAATAAATGAAATTAAATTAGTGTATATTTGTGTTTTTAAGCAGTCTCAATGTTTTACAAATTCACCTGATTTTTGACTCTTGTGAATTAAATACAGCTCTGCAGCAACGGAGTCAGTGGTTACTTTTGAAACTGATTTACAGGACAAAGATGGAAGGGATCACTATAAGAAATAGTAAATAAAGATAAATAGCTTTGTTTTTATGTTTAAACAGTGCTTTTTGCTTCTTAATGAGCCTTGCAGTTGGTTATAGGTATCACTTCAAGCTGGATTTTTTACTCTATATCTCAAATTTTTCTGAAACTTGCTATAATATCAGACTTCTGCAGTATTTTCCTAGGTGATGATCACTCAATTTAAGGCTGTGGGAAATCAGTCAGAAGAAGCATTCACTGTCTTGATTGATCTCTTCATAGTCCAAGATCACCATAGCATAGCAACTTTTGCTAAATGCACAAGTATCAGAGTTCTGCAAATAATGACATATAGGTACTATGGAGACCAGCATATTGTTGCATAGAAAATCCATTTTATTCTTTTCCGAACATAAATGGTTTACAGGAATTAAGAGAAAATTATATGCTTTTTTTTTTCTCTAATATAGATTAAAATTAAATAAATCTGAAAGCTTTTCCTCATTCTTTTCCTATGTGTTTTTTATGCAAAAAAATGCTGTTAAAAATTAGTTATTTCTCAATTTAAGTAAACTTGAGAACTTACTTGAATGAGAGAAGGAACATTTGTGTTAAATTCTTGCTTCAGAAATGAGTGGAGCTACAATAATAACTAAACTAAACTAACTAAATATCTAAAAAGTTATTTATTCTTAAAGGTGGTAATGTTTACTTCCTGTAGTTGGAATTGATTTTAGAATGAGTGGTGGGAGTTTGAAAAATATGTTTTGGCTACAGAAGTCCAGTTGCTAACAACTCTGAATTTAGTTGTATACCTATGTATGAGGGAGCATGTTTTAAATCTCTTACAAACTGTGATATGTGTGCCCCAAATGCCATTTTCAGCGTCTTGTACCTTTCATTAGGTCATAATGGAACTTTGATTTCTTAGAAGTATTTGGGTTTATTTGTATTGCTACATACTAATTTATTTTTTTTTTAAAGCTCTCTTTCACCTTGTTTGCACTTCGAATGTTGATGTGAAAAATGCACTGACCTTCAGTGGGCCTCTGGAAGACATGTTTGGGTACACAGTCCAACAGTATGAAAATGAGGAAGGGAAATGGTAAGCTCTTCTTCTTTTTTTAACCGAACACTCCAAATTCTCAAGTATTCAGTGACTCAGGTGCTGTACTTTTATTTTCAAGTTAGGATCAGATTCTGTCAGGCATATTTGTTAAACTTTTGCACAGTCCTTAGAAAATCCGGAAAGACTGGGGAAGAGAAACATCTGCATGCATACCTCCAATTATCTCCTCAAAGATGTAAATGACTTCACAAAATGGCTAAATTCCCTCATTGATGGAACTGAGAAAGTACTATGTTTTGCCTGAGCTGTGTTTTTTCCATTTACCAAATTAAATCCTTACATTTTCCTTCTGTAATTACAATGTAATTAGAATGAAATTACTCCTGTTTTACCTAAATAATCTAGATTAAGTGTTTTTTCCTAACGTTTTCTGTTAGGGGTTTTTTAACTCAGTTGGTTGGAAGATTTACCTGTCAAAATATTGATTAGTACAGTACTCCCTCCCCCTTCCCTTTTGGAGGGCTAAATATGTCTTGCAACTGGTAATATATTTGCATTTGGGACCTGGAGCCTTTATCTTAACCTCTCTTTTCCTTCCTGTTGTTCTAAGTAGAGGTTGTATTTTGGCATGCTCACTCCTATCATTGCTTCTTGGTCATTTAATAAACACCTGCCTATGTTTTTCCCTTGTTAAACCCCAGAGGCTAATGACTGGGCTGGAGGACTGAAATAACAATTGTGCAGTAAAAGATTTGGGAAAGAGATCTCTATCACTCTTTGCAGCTGGCTCTGGTTTTCCCAGAGCTTTTTTTGATAATTCTTGGTAAAGCCAGGGACTCCTGCAGGCACACAGGAGTGACAGGCAGCAGGAGGGTGTGTGACAGACAGCCAGACTGTTCTGTGGTGAGCAAGCACCGCTGCAAGGGCTGGGTCTGCCAGACTCTGAGAGCACTGCAACATTGTGCTCAGAGAAATGAAACCACAGAGCCTGCTTTTGAATGTTCTAGTTCTTGACTGCTGCAATTGTAGGATGTTTAAATACACGTTTGTATGAGGGTCGTGAGAGAATAAGAATAATGACCGTCTTTGAGCTAATTTAGACCTCCAGGAAATGGAATCCATTCTAGGAACTGGGGTTTTGCAGAGTAAGCTATATTGTTGTAAACAGTCCTGAAACCTTTCAAAAGCAAACAATAATATGAGCTGGAAATGGTGAGTCTACCAGTAGCCAGACAGCAATATAAACTAGTGTGCTAGATCTGGACATCTCTGAAATTGAACTTCACAGCTCCTGTAAGTTGTCAAGCTTTCAGCATGTCAGTATTTAAAGGAGAAATGCTGGGAGTTAAAATTACACAAAACAGCCTTGAGAGGATTTTTCTACTGCTATAATGCTACCTGTAGGACACCAATGGAGCTTTCCAGCAACAAATGTTCTCTGAACCTGACTGCAGGTGTTTTTCAATAACTCAGGGATTCCCTCATGCAAAAAGGCAAAATAAAATAGCTTTTCAGACCATGCAACACGTTTCGTGGGACTCTTTCTTTCTGAGAAAGGAACAGCACAGGGGCCTGAACCTGATGACCATTGATCACCTCCCAGGGGATGTCAGGCACACTCAGCTTCTCTGCATTTTACAAGTTTGAAATTTCTTTTAATAACTTTTTTTATTATTATTAGTGAGAGGGAAGAACATGTCTTTTACAATGCTGCTCCAAAGTATTTAAGAATAAATCTTCCTCTGCGTGGTTGTGAGCCTGTCCTTTGGCATTTGGTCTCTGAGCATTGAAAACAGGTTTTCCTCTAAGGTCTTGTAAAGATCAAGGGCCTATTAAATAAAGCATATCTTTCCATCTACCCATCTATACTGCTTTTATTTTCCTCTGGAATTTTTTTAAATGTTATTCTATTCTGTAATTGAGTATATAGGCACATTTCCTTTGCATGTCCTTATTATTTCTCTTGTATCTGAACTGGTATAATAGATACTTTTCTTTTTCTCCATCCTATACTGCTAGTGTGGAGCTTGCTGCAGCTGTGCTCTCTCTGTAAGTTTTATTTGCTGACTTTTGTGCCTTGTTAGAAGACATTTCAGGTAACTTATTTAATTTGCAGGGTACTTATTGGTTCACCTCTAGTTGGCCAACCTGAGAAAAGAACAGGCGATGTCTACAAATGCCCTGTAGGAAGGGACAGCCCATCACCATGTACAAAGCTGAACTTACCAGGTATGAAAGGAAACAAAACTGTGTCACATAGAGGACTGGTAGAGGTCGCATCTTAGGTGATTTTTAGCTAGTAAGTTAGCTAATAAGTTAGATATGTTTTTCTAGTGAAAATTTTCTTGGGGCTCCAGAGCTAAATGTGAAGGAAGTTGTGTTTGTAACATTAAAAATATATATTTTTTAAGGCTTCTCACTATCCTGTGGAAAAAATGCTCGTACTTTTAGAATGGGTATGTGGTTGTGTTATCAAAACTTTATTATGACTGACATTAATTGACTATGGTTGGCAGTAGTGGCCATTGAGCCACTACTGGAAGGTCTTGGATCATAATTTCATGGATTACCCTTTCCAAAGCTCTCTGAAGCCAAGAGCCTTCCTAATGCCATCAGTAAGCTTTTGATGAAAATATAACTAGGCTGATGGATCTTATGCCAAAGTTAAATATTAATAATTTTCATGGTCAAGTCAAGGGATACCTGATGTAGACTGGAAAGAAATTTCTGTTTAATATGAACTCCACTAAATACACCTGTTGTGATGGTTTTTATCTCCTTGTGTTCCTTGAAAACCCACATGTCAGTATTGTAACATAATGGTAACAAATATAAAAGTTATTAAGTCAGTCAGAGGAAGACAAGGTAAAAAATTAATGGTTTTTTTCCTAATTAACAAAACTCTGTGCGTAGTAATATGTTGTTTTCATTGTGCTGTTATTTTTACTTTTTTTTCTCTTCTTGCGGTTCAAGAAAACTATTTCAGACAGCAACCCAGACAAATTTTCTGGGATAAAAGCCAGTCTCAGAATTTTTTCTTGATTGTTGCAATTGAAGAAAGAGGGGGAAGGGTGCTAAAATATTTGATTAAACCAGTGTCAGTCTGGGTTTTATTTTAGAAGCTGGAAGCTCCATACTAGGGGATATATAATTTAACATTTTGTTTTCATGTTCCCAAATGCTTAACATTTTAATCTATTTATAGCTTCTACTTCAGTTCCTAATGTCGTGGAAGTAAAAGAAAACATGACTCTTGGAACAACCTTAGTGACTAACCCAAAAGGAGGGTTTCTGGTAAGAAAGGACTTTTTGCTAATTTTAAAAGTGTTTTTTTCTCGGGTATCATAACAAAAACATTTCATCCTTTTTCATTTTTTAAAGGCATGTGGACCACTTTATGCTTATAAATGTGGACGTTTGCATTACACAACTGGAGTTTGTTCTAATGTCAGCTCCACTTTTGAAACCGTTGGGGCCATTGCTCCGTCTGTGCAAGGTATGCATGCCTCCGGAATTTTCCTGTGTGTCCAAAAATAAATAGTGCCAAACAAGACAAATGTATACACATAGGCATACTGAAAAAAATGAACTGCTTAACTTAGCTACCAGCATTACCAAGTTAAGTAAATGTTTTCATTGTCCGTATATAACCTAAATTCTTCCTACTTTTGGAATTTATCTCAGTATAAACAATCATTACAGTGCTATGTAACATCCAAACACAATTGCTAAAAATAGTTGGTTATGTTTTTAACTTATGGCCAAAAGACTCCTTTTAAATAATGACAGCATATTGAGACCTAATACAAACGCAGCTTAGTAATATACATACAAATCTTAAAGACCTAGTCCTTTGAAAAAATTGTAGAAGAATAAATTGACATTGAGGAAGGTAGGGGGTAAATACTCCAGTTTCGTGATCTTCCTCCATTCTTAAATTTCTGCTCACAAAAAAAAAACCCTTTCTGATAAAAGGAACACAAACCATATGAAATACAATGCAAAAGTTGAAGAAGGATAGTTGGCATCAAGCACGTCATTTCAGCCCACTGCAGAAGGATATACATTTGTTATAATTACAAAAGTAGCTGGAGCTGTGAGATGTCTGATCCTTGTAACTGTTAATTATTATGTGGCAATTTGTGTTGCAGAGTGTAAAACCCAGTTGGACATCGTCATAGTCCTTGATGGGTCCAACAGCATTTATCCATGGGAGAGTGTCACAGGCTTTCTGAACAGCCTCTTGAGAAACATGGATATAGGTCCTCAGCAAACACAGGTAACATGGTAGATATTTTATGGGTTTTTTTTAATTTGAGAGAAAAAAAAAAACCAATTTACAGGAAGCAGTATAATAGTGTCATCTATGGACCTCTTCAATTCCAAGAACTTAGAGCAGCAGGATACTGAAGCTGAAACCACAACTAAGTCAGTACTCAGTCATCAAGCAGCAATGTCAGGAAGACAGTCCCTCCCCCCACTGCTCAGGCAGTCTGGAGAAACCAACTTTCTAACCTAGAGACAAAAGTTAAGTGCATTAAGTGAGGCTGCTTGAACACTGTCCTTTCCCACTTCCTTCCTCTCCACAGCCCCTTCTTGTCTTCCTTTGTACTTCTTTGCACAAAGGTCATTTCTGCTCTTCTGCAGCACACATGCGTGGTTTGGGCAGCCTTTGATTGTAAGCTTTTTGGAGCAGTGTTCATAGTACTGTGGAACATTGGGCATGCAGCTTTTAAACCTTGAGATCCTAATTAACGAGTGTCTGTTTAGCTGCATGTTATTAATGGCAGAAGCTTAATTTATATAATAAGTGGAGAGGGCCAAATTCCCAGCTGCTATAAATCAGTGCGGTTCCATCAGAATTAATAGAGCTACGACCAATTACCCCCTTGAGGATCTGGCATATGTCCCACAGGCTGCTGAACAGATTATGTAAATATCAGTTCTAAAAGAACTCTGGGAAGGGGGAAACATTGACTCTGGGATACATATTAACACAAAAAGCTTTATTAACAGCAAGAGAAGAAACTGTTTCTTCCTTTCCTTTCTATATTTTCCGCCTCCCAAAATAAAGGATTTTCCAGGATCTCCTGTAATAAATTACATGCTACAGCCAGTTTTGCAGCTTTGGGTTAGCTCATAACATTCAGCTCCTGCTTCACGGAAGAGTCTCTGAGATGATATAAAGGATACCTCTGTCTGAAGAAAGTGTTACCCCTGTAATTTACCATTTCAGTTGGGGTTTTCAAGTTACCACCCAGGTCCTCTGTTATCTATACTGAACACTGGCTGACAAAATAACTTACAAACTGTCAACTTCACAATCATATCCTGTTATTTTAAACATACTTTTCTTCAGATATTGTGAGGAAGAAGGAAAAATACTTTGTCAAATTCAGCAGAAAGGAAAAAAATTCTTTCTGTTACTTTAAACAGATGATTGCTCAAACATGTGCCATTTTAAAATACTTAAATCTGAACTTCCCAGTATGGCGCATTGGCTGCATGGAAATCATCACTGTCTTCTGCCCAAAGGTCTTCATGGGAGTGGTATGAAGGGGAATCAACTCTACTGCACCCTCACTCCTCTTCCTCACCCAACTCCTAAATTTTTACAATGCCACACCTCTGTTATGTTCAGTTTTGGAATACTGCCTTGTCTGTGTGGCTCAGCTCATGCACAAAAGGTTCCTCTCTGGCCTGCACTCCAGCAGCCTCCCATCTCCACCTACAAAATCCCTTGTGCCCACATAGTTTGGCATAGCTACCCCTCTTCTCACACATACACATATTCACTTGAAGACATCAGCTTTGGCATCTGGTTGCTACAGGGCAGGAACATTTGAGAGGCAGATAAGAAAGGGATAAGGAGGAGAGGGGCTGAAAAACAGGAAATGGACGACAAAACCTCTGTGGAATTTTCTCAGTCCCTCTTGCCTTCCTCTTTCCCCAGAACACATCTCATCTCTCTCCTCTCCTCTGAGCTCCGTGCTTGGAAGCCCTGGTGCATCTGAATTTAGTAATGGATTTATACTCTGTCCCCCACCCACACTGTCTCCTTTCTCAGAAAAAATATTTAAATAACTATACAATAGGGAAAAGGAGAAACAACAGAGCAGGCTTATTTATCCCCTCTCCTCTGGGAGCCCAGAAGAGAAGCCTAGGAGCAATAGCTTACTTTTTGTCTCTTTAAACTGATTTTTATTACTGAGCATGTAGAAATCAGTGTACTTTCACTGACTTAAGATTGTTTTGCACAGGAAAGGAATGAGGTGATTACAGAATAACTCCTTAGCAGATTGGGTGTGACTTGTTCAAAACCGTGTTTTGATTAGAGGCTTTTGAGATTTTTTTTTCCCACTTAACTCCTCCATGAATAATGGTCATTAGACTTGTAGCAAGTTGAGAGAAATTACTCAGTGTCCTATGGCAGATCTGAAAATGAAAGCCTGAAATTTCAGATGCAGAAAGTCAAAGTTTATGGTATTTTTTTTCCCTTCACTTCCTCTTCTCCAGATAATCTACAACACCATACTGATGATTAAACTGCATATCTTGAGTTTTGGGATAAAAGAAGTAAATGGAAAGTGATGATAGAAAAGTGGAAAAAGAAGGAGGAATTATGTAGAAATAGTAGAAGTAGGAACAAAATCAAAATATTTCTCTTGGCTTTTTTTTGCCTCATTTTTAACTGTTGTGGAGATAATTATCTTTTTAATATGGAAGGGTAGGTTTTTTAATCATTTACATATGAGTAACTTTCTGTGGATTTATCTCAAAAGAGAAAACAGAATACTTGAATAAGTTCAATTCTAGCTTTAAAGCTACTCTGGAAAGGCCATCAGAAATCTTTAGACCATTTCTATTTTTATGTTAATATATGACATAGACAGTTATAAATATTTGGCCTGTACCTTATTGTGTATCCAAAGGGACTGTACTAGTACACTAATAAGTCATGCCATGTCATACCTTACAATTAGTTTTTTCTTTAGAAGAAACAGAAGTATGTTTAAGAGGTATTACAAAGATTAAGGATGAAGAAACGTTTTTGCTAGAGTTTACAAGTAACTTGTGTCTTGAAGTAAACAAAACATGGGATAATTAATTTTCTGTTTGTGTGTTCAGATGTCTTCAAAAATATCTCCTTATGAAAAAAGATACTACCCATCAATGCTTCCCAAGGCAGCTCTGCTTTTCTTTTACATTAAGTATTAGTATGTCCAAAATATTTCTGATTTCTCTCCACATCTCGATGCTGAAAACTGTAACATATGATTTCATGTACCAGATGGTTTTCCATTGATTTTATTATTCTAGTTGTTGAGTTTTGCCAGATTGATTAGCTTAATAATTTATTGGGAAAACCAGTATCTGCTTTCCAAATAAGGGTCTGTATTCACTTACAGGACAACAATAAATCGTAGCCCTGAGAACTGCTTTGTTCCAAAGTAGAACAGTGCATCACTTGATGTTCTCTTGTACAACACTTTTCACAGGAACTGGGGACAATTAAAGAATTATTCCCTTGTGTAATGTGAAAGCCATGGAATGCTAGGGAAGGGAACATAAACTTAAGAATTACAAGAATGTTCAATAGATTACGGTTAGTAATGCTGGGAAAAATAATAGGTTCTCTGGAGCAGAGCAGAATTATGTCCTTCAGTGTTGTTCCATTGCATTTTCTAGATATAAATTAAACAAGTAAATCAAAACATACAATGCCTGTAAGCATCATTCTTACAGGCTTGCTGAAGTCCCATAAAGGCACATTTGCATCGTTGTACATGATGCCACTTTTAGTTTTTCGTAAGATGAAAAAGCTACAAAAGTTCAAACCTTCATTGCTGTCTGATAGAATATAACTCTAATTTTACAAGGTGATCATTCTGTGATCCTGTAGGAGACTGGAACATGAGGCCTAGCAGCATTTTCACAGAGATGTTTTTGTTACCTTTTATTGAGGAATGGTTCATCTTTGATGCCTTGGAATATGTAGAACATGATGATCAGTGTTTTCAAAGCTAGTGCTAAGGAAGGGTCGCACAAGACAATTGTATTCCATAAGATAACCACATGCCCCCCTTCCTTCCTGATTTACAAGCTATGCTGCACTGTGCAGTTTTCAGACTCAGATGTTCTTCCCATTCACTTCCTGAGAAGGAAGTGTTCAAAATGTGTACTTGCTGTGATCGTGAACGTTTCCTTTCAAACAGGAAATGATACAACTCAATGTCAGCCTGTAATCTTTTTTTAGGAAAATGACAACACCAACATGGGTCTCTAGGATCATGAAGGACTGGCAGATGCTTTTCATGCTAGCAGCAATCAATAGATTATTTCATTATTGGTACCTCAAAGGCTGCAGAGAAGGAGCCATGTATCCACACCAAACAGCTTCCCAGCATACTATAGTCTCTGGCTACAATTCCATGGCACTGGAATTCTTAAGCCATTGCTCCTCCTCGAGAAAATCAAGCATGATGCAAATTCCTTGTTCATCACCAGTTCACAGCAGTCTTTTCAAAGACTAACAGCATCCTATTCTGATAATGTGGTGTGTCACTTTAGATGCACGCCACAAAATAGTTGCCTTGGAGGGAACAGGTTAAAAATTTCATCTTCAGCTTGTGATTTATTCAGTGCCACATGGGTGCTCTGAGTAATGATACAGAGCGTGCCCTGGTTGGTTCTGTAAACACTGGACATGGTTAATAGCCTGCTGCTCATGGGAGCATTGCAGCCTGTGCATTCTCTCTGCTGCAGATGGAAGAGGGCATACCTCCAAGATACAAATATCTGAAAGGCAGCAAAGTTAGTTGTAACTTTGAGCCTACATCAGTTATTCCAGGTTTGACTGTGTTTTCACAAAGATACGGAAATTCAGTGGGATAGATTTTGCAATCAACTGCCATTATAATTGTAGTCAAATAATCATATGTAACTAGCATTTCATAATGATCATGTTATTGATTTTATTGTGAAATATTTATCCAATTCTAACCCTTCTGCTACAAGCAAGAAAGTACTATGCAGAAGCTGAGAGGCTATGAAAATACCTTAAAAAACCCCAAACCTGTAAAGCAATTGTAAAGTACATACTAAGCCACTTCTAAAGTAATCTGATGGCAAAAATATCCCAGAGATCTTATTGATCTTCAATACCTTAATGCTAGAGTGCCTTTAATAATAGATGAGTGAGACATAAATGCCACGTAAAACTGCATTATCCTAAATAACACCTATAAATTGCCATGTGTAACGTAAAATTGAAATATGCTAATGGAACATTGTGTGGCTTCTTCCCAGTAAAAGCTGTCAGGAACCTGCCAAAATATTAAAACTGACAGAGATGAATGGGAGAAATTAATTAATATTTAAGAATATTGCTTGTCTTTTTATTCCACTCTTGGTTTTGCAGCAGGTTTCCTCAAGCATTTTGTGGTTATTGCACAATCCCATGTGTTGATCTTCTGCACAAAGACTTGTCCTGTTAAGGTCATCTATAGGCTTTACATTACCCTCCCCCATCCCAAAGCCACCATTTCCTTCATGTTTTACCCTCTGGTACTTGTCTGGCAATACTTTGACTTATCTCCTGCTGGGGGAATGTGCATGTCACAGATGTCCCTGCTGTCTTCATCAAGATAAGAGTAATTGAGTCTTCCTGTTTCTAGGCTCAATTAAGGGTAAATAAACTATTGGATGTAGGAATATTATATTTGAGTGGAATGAAGAGAGTTGTGAGTGAGCCATGATTTTTTATCCTATAAGGAAAACAGTTTTGAGGAGTTGTGACTGATGGTTGGGGCATTGGTCTGACTTGGCCTAGAGGAGAGCAGAGTTTCCATCCAGATTGCCTCAAGCCAGGAAGACCAAGGACTTGACACAACTTTTGGCTTTATTCCAGGCTTTAATAAAAGCAATTTAGAAACTTCAAAATGTTTCATGAGACCATCATCTAGCTAGTCTTGCTCAAACTGAAATAGGTATTTCATACTGAGGGGAACACAAAGAGTTCAATTCTTCTCCTGGCTCTAAGTACAAACAGACATTTACACTGCTGCAAGAGGCAGAGATGTTTTCTTTAAGGGCAGTTGACCTTAAACATGAACTGTGTGTTTCAGGTTGGAATTGTTCAGTATGGACAGACTGTAGTCCATGAATTTTTCCTGAATACATACTCAACAACAGAAGATGTGATGGCTGCAGCCTTGAGGATACGCCAGCGGGGCGGCACACAGACCATGACAGCGCTGGGAATAGACACAGCCAGGTATGTGCACAAGATGCTGTCCTGCACAGGGGAGAAATGAGCACAGGCAGCATGGAGGTTCTGATTTTATGTGTTAAAAACATGGCATGGCTAGCACCTGACTTCATGTTAGCTAAGCAAGCATCATTTATGAGGAAGGTGGGTAAGCAGACTCTATCCAACACCTAGAGCGATTATGTATGAAAGGTAGCTGTCTCCTGAATGGAGGAATTAGGAAAATATAATAGATATGGAGCAAGATTGTAGGCCTAAGCAAGGGGCTGACAATATCTGATGTCCAGATAGAACAGGTAGGAACTGTGTATATAGAGAGATGAAGAAAATCAAGTTTTTCAGAGGAAAAACAAAGAAAAACCCAGAATTTTTAGTATTACTTTGTTTTCATTCTGAAGTTGAATATTACGTTCGAGCCCACACTTGTCAGAAAGTCTAAAAATTTTATATTCAAAGTTTTGGACCTTCTAGATCATTGGAAGATTAAAGACATGTTGTAGCAATAGCAATATTTAAAAATGCATTTTTATGAGAAAAATGAAATCTGACTCTCATAGAACAGACAGTAAATGTAAATTCTCTCAGAAAATTGCAAACTCTACAGTGTTGTCCTGGTATCTTTTTTTCTTTACTGGATTTGTTTTTTCTATCACATAAGCATGCTTTTATTCCATAAAATATTGCGTTCACTCCTTTCAAACAACCATTTAGTGGAATGTGCAGAATCCTTCTGATGAACAGCTTGGTTATCTGACCAAAGTTTTCTTGATGCGGTGTACAATTGAATACTTATATATTAAGGTTTTCCTGAGATCCAAGTAGAAGCTTGAGGAGTCTGAACAAGTTCATGAAAGCGGAGCCAGTTGAGAATGCCAAGTATTCAGAAACCACATCTAGTTCAGAAAGCCCCTGTGTACCACAAACTACTGCAGGCTTGTACATACAGAAACTCTCAGCAAAAGCTTCCTCTGTTCTCACAGCCCTTGCACCATTTTCAGTGGTAAATTTCAGTTTTCACTTATGTGGCCAGTCCTAGAATTCTGTGGTATTTTTCAAAGAGGAAGCCCTGCTTCCTTCTCCTCCAGAGCCCTAATCCGGCCTTGCCTTGTCAGGTCCAGGGTTTGAGTGAAAACTGCCCAAAACCTCAGACTCTGTTTGCCCGTCTGCAACTGTAGAATTCAACTGGGTGCCCCAACCTGCCTCCATTTATCTGGAACCTATTTCTGCCACGTCCCCAATACCTAGTGTTAATTAACATAGCTATGCAGAGGTGTGTTGGTAGCTGAGTAAATAGTTTGGCCACTTGAAGTGCTGCTGTAGGATGGAAGTAGGTGAGGGTTTTCTACATGCGTTTTTGGAAAGGAATGTTGTTGGCTGGGTCTTTTTTTGAGATGCCAAAAGCTGTTTTAAAGTGCCAGAAGTTTATTTGTAGAGGAGAAGAATTTTTCACTAGCCAGATATGTATTTTCTGCTATTGCTCTCAAGTGAATGAATGATGAATGAATGCTTGTGAAACTTGGGCTGTGAACTGTCATGTAAGTTCCAATTGCAGTTGTTTGTATTTGTTCATGGTTAACATTAATCTCCATTTCCTGCTTCCTAGTTAATATAAGATCTTTTAGTTTATGGTAGGCTATGCAAATATGATGCATGTGCTAAATGCTGACATTGCCTTTCTCCAAAACGCTTTATGGTCCCTTTAGGGAAGAAGCTTTTACTGAGGCTCATGGTGCACGAAGAGGAGTACAGAAAGTAATGGTTATTGTGACTGATGGGGAATCACATGACAACTACAGATTACAAAAAGTGATTGATGATTGTGAAGATGAAAACATTCAGAGATTTGCTATTGCTGTAAGTGAAATTTAATGGGAAAATTCAGAATCTTAAAAGCATGTTTCATCTTCTAAATGTAATTTCAGTTTTAGAAGTTCATTTCACAGAATCTTTATGGAAATACAATTATTTCAGAGAGGAAAAAGCTGAAAAAAACATTAAAATTTGCTTTCTGATTTTATAGCATATAAGAAAAGCAATTTATCTGTCTTACGGGTGATGACAGTTGTGTGTCTGTGTGAGGAAAAAGGAGGAAGAGTTTGAGGAACAGTTTTAAATCAAATCCTTTTTGTTAAAAGCAGCTCTGAGCAAAGTGGACTAATACAATTCTAAGCAACTTCTACAGAAACATTGCCTATTAAAAAAAAGTAAAAGTAAGCCATCAAAAAAATACATGTTCATTATGTCTGTGTTTTATTCTTGCATTCTAAAACTGTCATTTTCATGTTAAGCAAACAGTAGCTGAATGAGAATAGAGGTTAACCCATATCAAGAAATATGAAAGCATTAGTTATGGGTTTGGTGTTAATACTCCACTATATCTGTGTATTTTATATACAAATCTATTTTTTGCTGTTAATTTTGAAGGGACATTGGTTTGTTGCCTCTCCATTGTTCTCTTCTTTCATTGTTTTGCTATCTTATTTTTTGGTAAAATAAGGTAGTATGAAACCATGAAACTTAAAGAGAGATGTTATACTTAATTTAAAGAAAGATATAAAAGAAAAGTTGAGTCCAGCAGAAAACAGATTTTCAATGGTTTTCCTCATAAAATTAAATATAACTAAAGAAAAAGTTTTCCTTGACACTGCAACAATTTTTGCCAATAAAATCCCTGTTTAGAACTAAATTTGAATTGCTGCAGTGGGCTGAGATGCTAGAGCATAGGAATTTGGTTTTTGTCTCCCTCTCAAATCAAGTTTAGTCTATAGAGCTCTTTCTCATATGGGAAATATCTGCTTGTCTGGGAATTAGAAAAGGGAGGTGCTTTTTTCTGAGATATCCTAATTGTTACAGCAGTGTTAAAACTGCAAACCAAATCTAAAGTCTTGTGTTGTGTTGAAGTTGTTAACACTGAGTATAAGTGTTGTTGTTATATGTATTTTATAGGGCGAACTTTCACAGAATAAAGAACTGTTGTCATTAATTGCATGTAATGATAAGAACTGGTGGTTATGCAGATTCCAGTGTAATTCCAGCTCTGAGTTGGGAAGTGTTTTGCTAGTTTTTTCCTAAATTATAGCCTACTTCAACAAATCAGAGAATAAATTATTAGAATGTGAATAAAGAGTGATAAGTACAATTGAAGATAGCAGACATCACACTGTATAGTTGCTTTGTTTCCTGTCAAATAGTATTTTCAGAAAAAAACCTGAGCCATCATACAGTTTTGTTCTTCTTGAGAAAGAATGGTTTCAAATCAATTTGAGTGAGGTTTTAACAAAACAAATTAAGGTTAGATATGATTTTCTACCATTCTCTGACAACCTACCTCAATGATATCTTTTTAAACAAGTTATGAAATATACGCTTGACTTTTGTTTTTTGGGTTTTTTTTAATTCTCTTTAGATTCTTGGCAGCTATAGCAGAGGAAATTTAAGTACTGAGAAGTTTGTAGAGGAAATAAAATCAATTGCCAGTAAGCCTACTGAAAAGCATTTTTTCAATGTCTCAGATGAATTAGCTCTTTTAACCATTGTTGAAGCACTTGGAGAGAGAATATTTGCCCTGGAAGGTAAGACATTATTTAAAATTTTACTTTATGCCTGCATTACAACTGAAGCAAATAGAAGAACACCTGTTTTTACCTTCCTTTGAAATGCATTGTGCTACATAAAATTTATTATGCAATTATTTCTTCCATGCTGGTTATAAAAATATTTTATAATAGCCATCAAAATAGTAGCTACAGATGTGACTATATTCATAGGATTTAGAGCCTGTGGAGACAGTAGCCAAAAGTGTAAGTAACCAGAGTTATTTTAATGTGGTGAATAGGAAGTTGCCCTCTTTTAGGTAAAAAGCATTGCCAGATCATACCCTAAGTACCCCATGATCATCTTTTTTTTTCTGCCTAAAGGTTTAGGGTCTCTTTTTGGTTGTTTATTAGCTATAGTATACTATTTTGCTATACAAGTTAGCATGGACTTGGTGTATGGAGTTAACAAGATAAAATTTTCTTTTGGGAAAGTTTCACAGTATTCAGATTGTAGCACAGAAAAGTCATTCTCTCATAATGTCTGCTTACATTCTCCATCCAAACAAGACAACACTGCCCAAACCACTGTTTGTTTCAAGTACCCTACTGGTAACAGGAGACAGAGTTTATTAGTTATAAATTATACCGGCCAACTCTGAAGGGATTCATGTAATACAAAGAAAACATCCATCTATTTGGACTATTTTTTTCAACACTTCAACTTTCCAAGTAGCTAGAATAGTGTAGTTTATAGCTGGAACAAAAGAAAATATTGACTTGAATGTACAAAATTGAGAGAGTACTTCCAATTTTTTTACATTGGAGTTGTATTTCTCAGACATATTTAGATTTTTTTTTTTAGTATCTTATTTAGTTTGATCAAATGTTAATGTTTTGAGCTTTTACTAAATATTTTCATCAAGAAACAGTTTATTAAAATATAATGTATATGTTCTTTTTTTTACTTTCTGGGCGATTTGGCTTCCTTAGCTTTGCAACAAATTAATTTGAGGAGAATCTATTCTCTCTAAAGCTCAAAGTTTAAACTGCTTAGAGTTGTTGAGTACTTCAAAGTTTATTGAATAGGGTGCTCTTTTCTAAAGCCACTGTGTACTAGGAAGAATATACTTTCAGTGGGAATATAGTTGTTCAAACAGAAATTGAAAACTTGGTCTTCAGTTTGTCCTTTTTACTTTTAAAAAAGTGAGAAAAATATTTGCATTTCATGGCTAGAATAAAATTTTTGTTACATCTGTTATCTATAATGAATATAGAGTAAGAAGTTAATTAATGTGTCAACAGGTGAAGTATGTAAGACCTAACATGACTGAGTTTCTGGAAATCTAATTAATTTCATTACTGCCAAAAGGCTTCCAGGTTTGCAGATTTTCTGTAGGAACTCAGAGATGAGCTAAGGTTTCTATATAAGACACATGCAATATGAGACATGAAATGTCTCCTCCTCTACCTAAGTCCCAGAAATCATGTAATCTATCTGCAAGAGAATCAGAATAGAAATGAAAATGGGATTTTAGCTTTTTGTCAAAACATAGCAAAGTCAAGCTGTTCCAGTGGGTTGGAGCTAGATAATGCTGACTATATCAATTTATGCTCATTCTTCAGGCACAGTTTCCTGCCCTATCCCAAAACCTTTCAGTTGTATTCTGGGTTCACAGCTATGTCCATGCATGCATTTTTCTGGTCATGAAAGCAAGCAGATTAATTCTGTACCATGCAGCTTTCAAGCCAGTTGACAAGCTAGTTTATTGGATGTCTTTAATTGGAGATTAATCAGCCCTATACATAGTAGCTTCTGTGCATCACAAGAACCTTGGTTGTTGAAATTTGATATCTGAGTCTGTTTAAATTCTCAATCTAAATTGCTTCTTGCTAGTATAGTAGTACATTTCTTTTCTTTTTTTTTTTTTTTCCCTTGGATTTCTTATTTTCATTTTGGTCCTTTAAAAAATTCAAAGAAAAACTGAGAGAGATTTGAAAAATCAAATCCAACAAAAACTCCTGCTTGACAGCCAGTGGATTTTTACACATAATCTTTTTCAAATGCCTCTGTGTCTCATGGCATGGACATTGCTTTTAACAGGAATTTTATGTTTTATCCAACCCGTAGGCAGGCACAAATGTTGTTTCACAAAATATCCTTTGTAAGATGCTTGGCAGTTTAAAAGTGAATGGAAAGTTAGGCTAAGGGCCATTATCTAAGTAGTATTTTCAGCTGCACACACCAACAGTACCAGCTTTGTCGTCTGCCTCAGGCTGTGAGAATCCTGTCTTTCTCAGCTCATTAAGGAGCATCCTTTACTGCATGAAAAATACTGTTTATCAGCAGATGTGCATCTTAAGAGTTTTATGTCTAAAAATGACTTTTTCAGGCTTAGAAAAGCAGCTACATCTTGTGAAACGTGATAGTCTTCGTTTGTATGTCAAACACTTTGTCTTTGAGATCATGTCTTTCTTCCTACAGCTGGCTGTAAATTGCAACAATTAGGAAAGCCATCATGTCCCAGGGAGCAACCACTGGGGTTTAGTTGCTGAGTGTCAAAAGTTCAGTATTATTTAACAGTCCAGATGCCTGCTATGAAGGTTTGCTGCAGCACTCAGCTGGTAGCAAATTGTGAACTCTTCTGGCCCAGCATCAGAGGAGGTATCATAGCTCACCAGCACTGCCTGTTAGCATATCTTGCTCTCAAGAAAGAATGAACATGCAGAATATAGTTCCCTTACTTAGCCACTTAGAGTGGCAAAATAGTCCTTGACTGTTAAGGACTGCTTATCATCATTTTAAGTGGAGGAAAAGGCAGAACTTTTTCTTCCCCAGTGATATTTCAGGTTTACCTGGGAGCAAAACAGCCCATCCAAGTTTAATAACTAGCATATGACTTCTTGACAAGATACTGAAGCTAGTACAAAATCACCTGATACCTTTTTTATACAAAGTCATTTAAGAGAATCACATCTTCGTGTAATTGTCTGGGCAGGATTCTCATTCCCGCGTACTTCACTGAGGCTTATGAATCTTGGACAACAGAGATTTTCTGTGTTGTTTTTGCAAAGGTTCATACAAACATCAAGTGTTTTTCATTTAAAGTTCCTCCAGCTGCCTACAAAACTTTAGTTGCTTGAATACATGGCCAGGGTTACATGGCTGGTGTTTTATTGTTCACTTAGCTCAAGTGGAAAATGGCTTAACCATATTAATCAAACATTCCAAACATACTTACCATCAGCCTGAGTTCAAATCTGGTCAGTTTTAGCCCAGAAATTTTGTTGGACAAGTTCTGAGACATGATCTTAAAATGGAAATTCCCGTACTTAATAGTAGCATTCAACATGAGTCTTTATTTCTGTGTTTGTTATAAAAATCTATGGTAAGCTACATTCACTGAATAGATTAGTTAATTATTCTATCCTTTACTATCATGAGATCATTTTCATAACATTCTTCAGTTACTTTTTCAGATTGGAACAAATTTATTTTCTAAACTTTTTTTTTTCTCTTTAATAGCAACAACAGACCAGCAGGCCTCCTCTTTTGAAATGGAAATGTCTCAAGCTGGTTTCAGTGCACATTATTCTCAGGTAAACAAAGTGTTTGAAAATAGAAGTTATTTTACAAAAGTAGATTTTTGCTGATGGTTCTGTGAATTTGGAGTAAGTTTCAGGTTTCTTTGTATAGTCTTCTTTGCTGTTGGAAGCTTTGGAGTGTCCTGTAATCCAGTTACCATTTTTGTAAAATGTATAGAACATTTATGAACAACAAAAGCTGGAGATAGTACGTATAACTTCACATGAGCTCTAAACTTAATGTTCTCCCAGCACTTTCTATCAGGAAAATAGCTTAAAAATATGTTAGGAAAGATTCAGAAAAACTTTTTACCAGAGCCTTTAGTGACGGAACAAGGGGCAATGTTTTAACTTGAAAGATAGTTCCAGAGTAGGGCCACAAAGATGACCAGAGGGCTGATGCACCTATCCTGTGGAGACAGGCTGAGAGAGATAGGGTTGTTTAGCTTGGGGAAGAGAAGGCTCCAGGAGCACCTTAGAGAAGCCTTCTAATATTTAAAGGGGGCTTATAAAGGGAGGCTCCTAAGGAGGGAAAATGACTTTTCACATGGGTAGCTCGCAATAGGACAATGGGGAGCAATTTTAAACTAAAGGAGCAGATTTAGATTAGCAGGTTTAGATTAGATGTTAGGAAGAAATTCTTTACATGGAGCAAAGTAAGGCACTGTAGCAGATTGTCCAGAGAAGCTGTAGAAGCTCCACCCCTGGAGGTGTTCAAAGACAGGTTGAATGGGGCTCTGACCAAACTGGTCTAGTTAGTGGCATCCCTGCCCATGGCAATGGGGATTGGAACTGGATGATCTTTGAGGACATTTCTATCCAAGCTTTTCTGTGGCCCTATGATTGTAGGACCTGTACCATAATAGGAGAAGCACGGCTAACTATGTAAGTATGCAGGAAGCATTACCCAAATGTGAGCATCCTGAACCATGAATGTCTAAAGATGATTCACACAGAGAGAAGATGATTCACATAGAGAACAGGCTTTTTGTTTTACACTCTTTAAGGATTGGATCATGCTTGGAGCAGTTGGAGCATATGACTGGAATGGCACCGTGCTCATGGTGAAAGACAGTGGTATTTCCATGCCAACTAATGACACCTTTCGTGACAGGCGTTCTGAGAGAAATGAACCTCTTGCAGCCTACCTAGGTAAGAGACATAGCCACCTTACAACACTTTTCAACAAATGCTACAAGACCTCTCTAAAAGCTCATTCAAAAGGAGTATCCTACAGACTATTTTATATTTCAGAAACCTAGGAGCAAGTCTACTCTCTGTTTTTCAAGTTCTTTTAAAAAAATAAATAACAACTACAACTAGAAACAAGTCCAAACATAGACCTAAGTATATCTAGACTTTCCCAACAGAGATGTTTAATCTGTTCAAAGAAGATTTCACAGATTCCTCTGGTATTCTTATCAAGTTTTTCTATGCCTTGATAGTTAAAACGTCTTATACAATATTAAGTTCTAATA
The DNA here is from genome assembly GCF_965231275.1 of Zosterops lateralis. Lineage (NCBI taxonomy): Eukaryota > Metazoa > Chordata > Aves > Passeriformes > Zosteropidae > Zosterops > Zosterops lateralis. The sequence continues at coordinate 14,028,008 of NC_139800.1, read as the reverse complement.
TTTGCTTAAAATTAGGCTGTTTTCTACCACTCAATAGACAAAACCAACAAGGCCAACATCTTTTTTTATAATAACATTTTGCATATTGGTAGGTTATATTTCTACCAAAATGTTTCAGTGGTCTTGCTTTCTCCTCTAGGTCTTGCTTTCTGTACTTCTTGGTTTCTGTTTGTTCTCTTATCTCATTCATGCTTCCACTGACAAAGAATCAATGCTAGAATATTTTAATGTTTTTTCCCTAAGTACATTTTCTTCATTGCCAAGTGCCTTTAGCTGTTGCCTTTTCTTACAACACCAATTTGGTAAAGTAATTTTCAGATTAAGATTTTATCCACAACTCTTTCACTGTTTCGATTTCACTGCAAAATTTTTAAGTCTCCCTTCCCCAAAGTTGTTAAACTGTTGCTAGTATTAAGCAGGACAGAGGTAAGTTCAAAAAGCCCCAGAATCACTTTTTGAAGACTCCATGAGGTTGACAGTGAGCCAGTGACAACTATTCTTTGAAAGCAGCTTTTCAACCAGCTATTCATGAGTTATTTCTTACACTGTGTGAGAATGGCAAAGTGAACGTGGCTCACCAGCCTGGGAACAGGTTTAATAACTTAGTGGTGCTCCTCACTCTGAGACTGTAGACAAAAAAAAAAGCCTTTTAATTAACTGCTATTGCTCTCTACCATGAATAGGGCTAAACATCTAGTTGTGGAATAAACCTTACAAAGGCTCTGAATCACAGCAAGTATTTCTGATGCATTCTGTGTGCATTGCACCTTGATTTCTTTCTGCTTCCTAGGATATACCGTGAATTCAGCACTGACACCTGGAGGTGTGCTGTACATAGCAGGACAGCCAAGATACAATCACACTGGCCAAGTTATCATTTATAAGATGGAAGGAAAAGAAGTGCAAGTGATTCAGAGATTAAATGGAGAACAAGTAAGTATGCATTCACAATTAACATACAAAAGGAATATAGCAGAAGAAATAATAAGTATTTCAAATGACAATTGGGAGTTGTAAGCAAGGTCAGAAAGAAAATTTAGGCAGATCCTCTGGTATAATTAGCAATGTGAAGTGGACTGTATAGTAGATCCTTGGAAATTTTGTCTTTGAGGGTAAATCTTCACCATTCTCAAAGTGGTTGCTATCTCTGTATGTGCAATTTTTTCTGTCTGCCTAGTGGAAGAGCATGTCACTGGCAGGAAAGAGTTTTGACAAGAAGGGTTCTGTGCAAGGGCATCTTCTGAGGTAGACTGAAATATTGAACAGTTGCTTGTTATACTGAGTAGCAGCTCACTGAGAGCTATTGCTGTAGGAGGAAGAACCCCCACGTAATTGCATAATTGAGGATGGTATTATTAAGATATTATGCTTATAAGAATTGAAAGACCTGCCTATTCTCCTCTCCCCAGGCTGCAGAATAAGCTTCTCTCAGGAGCATTCAGGCTATCTAATACTCATCTATATAGCTGATGTCTGCAACTCAGCTAATCAATCAATCAATTAATCAATCAATCAAACAAACAAACATTTTAGAGCCAATGAACTAAAGTAGTTATTAGGCAACTGGGCCTGTTCAGCCTCAAGAAAAGATGACTGAGAGGGCATCACATCCCTGTCTGTCAGTGTCTGCAGAGAGGGGTCAGAGGAGGGACCAAGCTCTGCTCAGGGGGGTTGAGCAATAAGGCAAGAGGCAATGGGCAGAAACTGATGAACAGGAAGTTCCACCTGAACATGGGGAAGAAATTCTTTACTTTGTGGGTGACCACTCACTGTATGGATTGTCCAGAGAGGTTTTGAGTCTCCCTCACTGGAGATATTCCAGAACCATCTGGGTACAATCCCGTGCTGTGGGAAATGGATTTGTAGAGAATTCTCAAAGCCTGACAGAAGGCTCACATAATGTGCATCTGTATGCAAACTTTGAGATAAGAAATACTGTCTTGGAAATGCCATGGAATAGGACAAACTGTTGAGAGAGAAATGGAACTGGAAACAAGTTTCAAATTACGGCCTTGCAAATAAGACTAGATACTTTGGAGAAATAGGACTATGAAAGGTGCATTGTAGTAGGACCCACAAGAGGCCATTTTAGATGATTGGCTTTAAGGCATTAACAGCATTGTGTGGCAAAAGTTGATAGGCCAAGAAATGCTTATAATATATTTTAATTAGGAAATAGTTGGCTTCTGATTGTGATGGCGTGAACTGTAACATCTATATTGTCTCACCCTTCACATGAGACTGAAACTAAAATAAAAGTTTTTAAAATGCCTCTCAATTGCCACATATCTGAGTCAAAAAAGGGTATAATCCAACCCTGTGCCATATACTCTGGGATGACCCTGCTTCAGGAGGGAGGTTGGACCAGATGACCCACTGTGGTCCCTTCTAGCTTGACACATTCTGTGATTCTGTGATTTTTAAGGTTTGAGACATCTTGAGACTACTTGAAACGTCTCTGTGAGAGGAGATGTATCTTGGACTAGAAAAGGCTGTTTCTCCTGTTAAGTGTGAAGGAGGGGCAGGGTATCTTGCTTATCTGTGAAGTGAATGCAATCAGTTAAATCTTACAGGTTGTACCTGATCCATGAATGTATCCATCTCTTCATGTAGATTTTGTTCCTCTGAAAATAACAACTTCAGAATTTTGGCAGCTGTCTGCACTGAGCTGTCTCAGAGCTTTTGTCCAAGCTTTTTTACTTTTTTTTTGAAGAGAAAACTAGCTTCCCCATGATACTCTTATTTCAATGCTGTCTTAAGAGGTCTTGCTCTCCTTAGCACCCATTTACACTTACAAACTCAGAAGAGTTGAAAGTCGAATGGCCCACTTAAAAAAAAATCAAACATAGTGCTAAAACTGAAAACAAGCTTCAAAGACAAACAGACCAAAAAATCTAGCTAGTAAAGAAAATTTCTGCATAGCGCAATAAATAATGTTGTTGCAAGCAAGAAGTAGGTCTCTGAAAAGGAAATGCAGCATGATGTGGCTGAGTTTTGTCTCTGATGTATACTTTTTGTTTTCCTACAGATTGGATCATACTTTGGGGGTGTTATTACCACAGTTGACATCGATAGGGACTCATTTACAGACCTTCTTCTTGTTGGAGCTCCTATGTATATGGGAACTGAGAAAGAGGAGCAAGGGAAGGTGTATGTTTATAGTCTGAACAAGGTAAGGTGATGATTTTTATTGAAAAGGAATAGAGCATGCTCTTTAATGCCTTCTTGTCATTATTTTAAAGAAATATAGTAATTTGAACTGGGGAAGATGGCCTGTTGAAAATAGGGGAAAATGGTTTTGACAACTGAGATTATAATGCAATTTGATTTTAAACTTCATTCTCAAACTCTTACTTGAGAATGGAGTGTATTATGTAGATAAATACTATATCCTATAAGCTCAACTTTGGCATAGATACAAATTTATAGGATTTCTTTTCTATCACTTTTTTTCTTTTGGCTTTCCTGGATTAGGGAACACTAAGGCTCATCCATTCTAAAAGTGTCATCTCCAGTATCCTTGTGATTTTCTTAGAAACCTACTCCTAAACTTCATACGTCCAATGGCTTTAAATGTCTGACTAGATCTCTCCTCTCCTCTCCTCTCCTCTCCTCTCCTCTCCTCTCCTCTCCTCTCCTCTCCTCTCCTCTCCTCTCCTCTCCTCTCCTCTCCTCTCCTCTCCTCTCCTCTCCTCTCCTCTCCTCAACAATTAGCAAAATATGTCTTAGCAATGATGAGTTCCTAAAATCCTATTTCAAGAAAAGGACCTGCAGAGACTGGATGTTTTTGACAGGGAATTCTTACAGACTCTACATGCATGTTGCCAACAACAATTGCTGATGAATAGAATTGATGAGAAAACAAGAATTCTATGTCCTCCAGTAGTGTGGGGTTTGAAATTTGTTTTTCCTGTGCTTATTGTTATCCAGCTCCAAATAAAGGAGATGCAGTAACTGCTTGCTACTGCTTATTTCTAACACAGCATTCGTGGGAAATATTGGTTACCTGCCCTAATGTCTGTGTGGTTTTGGTCCAGGATGGACACTGGATCAGAATATGTATGTTAGGCCACAATGTATGCATCTACTGGGGTCAAAATCTAGTCTGTGTAAAAGAAATGCTATCTTTTCTTCTGGAATAACAGTGTTGCCATCTGTGTTTCATTAGAAACTTGGCTAACTTCTCAGATTTAGAGAATGCCTTTAGAAGAACTCTTTATACTGCCTAAAGAATGAAGTAGTTTACTTACAATAGCATCCAAATATTGTTATGACACTGTGCTTTCCTGTGAACCTCTAATTTTGAGAAATCTGCAGAAAGAGAGAGAGCAAGAATGTTATTGCCACACGCTGCTCAGAAAGAACCCTTGAATTATAGTTGTAGAATCACAGTTTCTAAAGTGCACGTAATCACTAGTTCTGTTTAATTCATCCATTTGTCTTCTGGACAGGAGCTCTTAAAAGTCTGCATTGCTGAAATGTTGGTGGAAATTCACAAACTCTAAATCTGCTCTTCCACAGACAAAGTTTGAATATCAGATGAGCCTTGAACCTGTAAAGCAAACGTGCTGCTCACCATTAAAACAGGACACCTGCAAAGTTTTAAAGAACGAGCCTTGTGGCGCTCGCTTCGGGACCGCGATTGCTGCAGTGAAGGACCTCAACCTGGATGGGTACAATGACATTGTGATAGGCTCTCCCTTGGAAGATGACCATCGGGGAGCTGTTTATATTTATCATGGCCGTGGCAAAGCAATCAGTAAAAAATATTCACAGGTATGAAGTGAAAAACCACAAGTTGCTGGCTGCTCTAATGTAATATATATATATATATAATGTATATATAATGTATATAATACATACAATGTATACAATGCATATAATGTATATAATCCTGTCTTCTCAACCTAAGATGAGACTGTTCCTTGGCCAGTTGTAAGTGCTGCTTTTCTAAAATCACTCTAATACTTTTAAACTCATACCGATTTAACTGAATTTGAGTCTTAATATTTATTGTTAAAAAGAAATTCACATGATTTTATTAGAAACCTTCTGACGTTTTCTGAACAGCCAGAAAAGCAGATATTTTGCAATCTGAAAATTTACAGTGTGTTCATCACCATGGTAACTGTTTTAGGAGTATTGTAATGAAAATTTAATGTAGTTAAAGAGCCTAAACCCCATCTCACTGCCATCAAATGCATCTTGACTGTTACAAAACCCTTCAAAGTGCACTGCATTAACCTCTTTATGTATTTCACAGCGTATTGCATCAGGTGGAGATGGGGAAAAAGTGAAATTTTTTGGCCAGTCTGTGCACGGAGAAATGGATTTAAACGACGACGGGCTGATTGATGTTACCATCGGAGGCCTTGGTGGGGCTGCCCTCTTCTGGTACGGAGACTCACAGCAGTTGTCAGGACAGAAAAGAAAGTTGTTTGGATACCAGTGTAACTTGCATGCATGACTGTTTGGACTTTGTAAGGTTACTGGTTTCATCTCATGTTTGATACTGACTGCAAATATTCATATTTTCACATCTCTCCAAAGGAATGAGCATAAGACCTAATATATACTGCTACAAATACAAGAATGTTCCAGAAATCTTGCTAGCCTAGTATGAAGAACTTGTCCTCCTAGAGGACCTTTGAAATAGAAACTGATTCCAAGTGCGGCACTAAGTAAAATAGGAAAAAAATCTGAATTTATTTCTTTTTCACAATATATTGCAAATTATGTTATTAAGAATGCCAAGAACAGGTTCAATTGAAAGGGGTCTCTAAGAAAAATTATTTTATTTCTTAATGGAAAAACTGCAATTTGAGCCCCTGTATAATTAAACTAAGCCTTCTGCTTAACAGTCAATTTGTTTTCTTTATAAAACAGTATGATTCAGATCTAGTAGTGAGCAATATAATTTTTAAGGGAGAAGACAAATAGCCATAAACATTAAATCCTAATCTTAAACATTATTTCTGAAGCCAAGTAAAACTATTTCTGTCTCTGGTAAGGAAGTGCTTACCCAGCTTCTTTCTTTCCCTGTCCTGCTGTTTCAGTTAACTCACCTGGTAGGTGACCAAGTTTATCAAGGCTGGCTACCATCTTCAAGGTCCCAGCTTCTTGTGAAGCTAGTAGTTTTTTCTAAATGTTCCATGTGTAAACACAGTGTGATGCCCTTCACTGCATTGTTGAGACCACAATTCTGAAGAAAGTTACTTTCCCAGCTAATTTTTTTGCTGGTTTCATGCACTGTCATGCATCTCATGGGCAAAAGGGAACTGACTCACACCAAGGGATGAGACAGGAATGCATTGCAGGGGTGAAGGACATTTAACGTGAAAAAAAATGAGGATAAATATTAGCCTGTTTATCTACTCACAACCTAAGAGATGGCTTGCTATCCTCCAGCTTATTATAATATTATTTTCATCTGGGATACTCTCAATGATAGGTCTGGGCCTTCAGTCTCTTCTAAAATGGATCTGCCTCTGTAGAGTTCCTTAAATGCTTTTGGAAATATTTCACCTTCATCTTCAGAAAAGATACCAATCTTTCCGAAACAAATACAGCACTGTGGAGAAATCCTGTGACTACAGGATTCCCTACATAATTCCTCTTTTACTGGTATTAGGTATAGGATATATAGTTAATTACTCCTCTAGGACATCATGTTGCTCTTTTTCCCAATTCTTCAGAGGCTTTCCCTCCTGAGTTATAGTTGAGCTTTAAAAAATCCTCTAGTGCTCTATAGGTTTTGGCTGCTGAGGACATTTCTTTGCCTCCTCTTTTTGTTGCTCACTTTTTGGTTGTCTGTATGATGAGTTCTCTCTGTGATGGCAGTTAACAGTCATGCAGTAATCTTCTTAAATGGAGAAAGGCAAATGCAGGCTGAAAATGTGCCAGAGAAGTGCAACTGGCATTGCAACTGCCAGTTGTTTTTATAGCATGAACAGCCAAGACAGAAGACATGGAATGATAGATGACCTCTTAATTGGCACAACATGGCCAACGCTGTGTCTGCTATTGTACTGCAGCATGGTGCCATCAACATGTTCCACAGGAGTCCCACTTCAGCTGGGGATTTTATGCTTCTGTTATTTTCCAAAGAACATTAAGGATTTTTTTTTCTTTTTCGCTATTAGCTTTTTTACAGTTGGACTGATGATCTTAAACTCTTTTCCAACCTAAACAATTCCATGAATCTGTGATTCTTTGTTTGTATATGAATGCTGACTGCTGTATATTTTGTAAGTTCATTCTTAAGTTTGCTGCACTTATTTCCAAGCACTTTCTTTGTGTTTTATTTAAGGTCTCGTGATGTGGCTGAAGTAAATGTTTCCATGCAATTTATACCTAAAAGCATCAATATTCAACAACAAAATTGTCAGATAAATATAAGAAAAACAATATGCATAGACGCCACAATTTGTTTTAAGACCAGACTAAAGTCAAAAGAAGATATATTCGAATCCAGTAAGTAGATAAGCACTAAGCTACAGAAACTTTAAGCTATAAAACTCCTATGCTCACATGCATTTATTAATTAAAAAATGAAATTCAGCTTTTCTAAATTCAGTATTCAAAGTCCCTCTAAGGTATTTTGGGAGAAAAAAGAATGTGTAGAAGCAAAGTGCATCATAATGTGCTTCATAATATTGATCCCAACCTCCTTTTCAGGTCTGCAGTATTGGATTACCCTTGATGCACAAAGACAGATATCTCGAAGCCTGTTCACGGAAAGCCATGAGAGGAAAATGCAAAAAAATATAACTGTGAAAGGGTCAGAATGTACGAAACATAACTTCTACATGTTGGCAAGTAAATCATTTAAAGTATTTTCCTCATGTTGACACTAGAGTAACCCAAGTATGTATTCCATTAATTGCAGATTGGACAACAACATCTGAGTTCAGAAATAATCTTAAGAAGTGTACATAAAATTTAAAACTTAGAGTTATTTATTTATACATGTATTAACAATTTTCCTTTATGTACAGTCTTTTTAGCTATGTCTCTGTATCTGTCTTAGGAAAAAGCATACCTCACTTGGTGGAACCAAGCAGCTGTCATGGTTAGCAGTTTAGGTGCACTCAAAACTAAGCAGAAGCATGAGAGAAAATTTAGTTTGCATATTGGTGCAATTCCTCCTAATAAAATAAGTAAATAAACTTTTAGGTTTGGAGTAGAGAGTATTTATTCACTGCAAAACAGAAGCAAAATTTGCAACTGTGAGTGTGAATTTTCCCAGATTGTAGCTAATGTGTGGAGTGAATGGAGGTCCCATTCTGTAAGCTACCCACATTTAAAATGTTTAGTGACTTCACAGTTGTGTCTTATTGCAAAACTGATGGAAAATGATACCCAGAATTTTCTTCACCAAACAGCAGGCCTAAGTTTGACTTCACAAAAGGTGGTGTTTTTGATGCTTATCTTGCGGATTTTGAGCACAACTAGAAGAGAAAAGTCTGTGAGTCAACACTTGAGATATTCTTTAACAAAACTCTGTGGGACATGCTCTGGCTATGTGAAATTTTGTAATAAGATACACAAAAACCTTAGTAAATATTTATAAGGAATGCCTGGCACACTGAATGTGTTATCATCAACTGCAAGCATTCAGATGCTTCTCTAGCAAGAATGGCAACAGGGTGACAGAAAAATATTTTACCTCAGTACTTTTTAGGTCTTTTTAACCTCCTTAGATACTAAAGTGAATTTCCATAACAGCAGTTTTGTTTTCCTTATGTTCTAGGATAAGCCTGATTTTCAGGACTCGGTAAAGGTTTTGCTGGAATTCAATTTTTCTGATCCAGAGAGTGGACCTGTTCTTGATAGCAACTTGCCAAATTCAATAGCAGAATATGTAAGTCAGAAAGATTCTTTATCAATAACCAATGTATTTATGTAAAAATCATAGCCTACACATGGCCTGAAACTATCACTCACAATTTGGCTAGAGAGGGGGAATCACTCAGCCTGTCCAGGAGATATTTCCTCCAAATGAGTATTCAGGAATGAAAAGCTTGATTCATTGTGCTTGTGAACCATGCTGGGTTTTCAAAGCTATCCATATCTTCTATCTTCATCAGAATGAAGGTAGAAGAGAGTTACCAACAATTTTATTGTAAGGTTTTAGGTTTATTGTCAGGTTTTAGAGGAGTGTTACCCATTTATTTGGTGGTGCTTGGCATCATTCATGCTTCTATCAATGCCTCTTTTCAAAATCTAGGTGAATCATTTAGAAGGGAAAAGAGAAATGAGAATGAGAAAAGAGAATGAGAAAGCTTATGTTTCACCCAAGCATTTTGCAAGATATAGGGATGTTTAGCTGATTAATATTAGGGAAGACTTCTTTGATTATTAAACAGAAGGTCTTACATAAAATGAGATAATGCATTAAAATGCAAGTATTTGATGATAAATGTAATAAAATAAAGAATAAACTTCTTTTTTTTTTTTTTTTTTTTTTTTGCAGATTCCTTTCACAAAAGATTGTGGAGCCAAAAACAAATGCATTTCAGATCTTGTTCTGATTGTAAAAGCAAGCATAGCTGGGGACAGGTAAATAAACTGGATTTAATGTATTGCTTGATATCTCTACAAATTTTCTACATGAGTTATAAATTCTGCCAGGGTTTCTTTTCTAATTCAGAAACAAGATAGTCCAGAGGCTGAAAGAAGCTTCTCTTTATGTTAAAAACAGATTCAATAGTTAAGATGTCCAACATTCTTAATTTATTTTACAGCTCTTCTCCATACATTGTAAAGTCACGCAATGATAAGTTCACCATCCAGCTCTCTGTGAAGAACAAAAAAGACAGTGCCTATAATACCAGAGTTTTGGTTCAATATTCTCCAAATATTATATATGCTGGCATTGAGGTAGGATTTTTTTTCACATTATCACAATTATTATAACATGTAATGCTAGAGAGATATGAAGAAGCTTTTTTATTAAACATTAATTTGACTGCTTGGGCATCATTTTAGTTGTTTGAAAGAGATTTCCCAGGACTGCTCTTCTTGTTTATACCTCTAAAGGACTGTGTTTATTTTGACATGAGTGGACTCTTGCCTAGCCCTGTCCATAAAATATAGATGCAAATTTCACAATGGCACTAAGAAAAAGTACCTGCCACTTAGACAAACATCAGCATTATGAATCTGTACATCTATAGAGCCAGAAAAGCCTTGTTCTTCATTAGTAGAACTCCTGAGCCTCTAGAATTGTCCTTTTGCACATGTATAAAAAAAGCACTGTCATGGCAGGACAGGATATCTCTGTGCCTGCATCTCCCCTACCTCAGACAGCCTTTCCCAAAGTGGCTGTTTTCCTTCCTGCCTCAGCAGATATGTTACAAATACACCTCAGTTGAGATGGGAAGCTTTTAGAGCAGTTTCTTTTCTGTCAGCAGTCCTAATGCTGCACATTAGGAGAAGTCAGGGATCCATAGTACTGTTGCTGATCCTATGGCAATAATTGATGGAGTATGAATGTGATTTTTATTGCTACACTAGGAACACTTCTACAAAATTTGAAAACTGTGTAGCTATAGATAATGTTGATTGCTAGACTCCATGACTAATTTGCATGATGTCCAGTAGGCCTATAATTGTGATTGTTCCAAATACTAGCATTGGAAATGCATAATGGTAAGTGATTGCTCTAAATGTCCATAAGTGAAAATTGTCTTGCAGAATTTGTAGCTTCATATTTCTGTTCTAGTTCAACTAAGGCTTTGTCTCTTATAATACATTGACAGTGAAAAGTGGCAGTGGTATATGTGCTCAACAGTTTTGTGATTCTCAGTCAATATTGAAAGGAGTTTGCTCAAGGCCAAGCTTTCACTGTCTTTTTCCCTTCAGGATATACAGAAAGACAGCTGTGAATCTAATCACAACATCACCTGTAAAGTGGGATATCCATTTCTAAAACCTGCAGAAGAGGTAAAAAGTCTCCCTGCATGCAAATTCTTCTTGCTCCATGTTGTTCTAAGGGCAGGGCAGTCCATATCACCTCTGAAGTTCTTTTATCTTGTGTTCATCCCAAAAACTCTCTATGCATGTTTCTCAAGCTATCCTTGACATCAGCTGCACAGAGTCAGATGGGAAACCATCAGATATTCAGTACCTGGGCAGTCAGATGTGGTGGATGAGGATGTAATAAATGCATATTGTCATCCTTGACACCGTCAGAATGCAAGTGATACACAAGTGGCTCACCTGGCCAGAAGTGTCTTTCTTGAGGCTTTCCACATCCTGGAGCCCATAAATTTAGTTATTTTGTGTATAAAATATGGTCCCCTGATTGTAGAGAGAATAAGACATTTATGTGGAAGTGCTAACCCAGATCTGCCAAAGTCAGGCACCAAGACATCACCTCTGCTCCATGGGGAATGAGAGGCCTTTCCAGCAAGTTGTCCACTTAAACTCCATCTTGAACAGTTCCAGTGATGTCTGTATCTCCTGTTGGAATGGAGAGGGAGCTTTAGTTAAACTGAGGCTTTGAAAAGCCATACTTAGATCTTGAGTTGGGAAATACCAATTTGCATGCAAATAAGACAATCTTTCCTGGCAGTTTCTTGTTTGCCTCTCTGTCATGTACCAGGAGGATCGTGAGAGATGTGTTCTTGCACTGCCTCCCACACAAATGTTCCAGCTTGTTTCTTGGACTTGTAGGGATTAGGTCAGCTGTTACCTTCTTGAAGCCAAATAAGTGTATTGTCCAATGCCTCTGCCCACAGTGTTCCCTTTCCAGCTTTACTGGATTTTTCACATTTTCCTTTCATGCTTTGCTTCTTAATTTTGTTTGTAGCTATAAAGCCCTAAATTTAGAAATTTCACACTTTTCTCTGCATTCGGAAAACAATTAATCTCTGATTTCACTGATAAGCATCCCTAATATATCCCTTTCTAAAGATACTTTTTGTTTTAAATATGAATATCTAGGATAACTTTCTATGGACCGCTTTGTAATAAAGATTTGTACACATAAAAGGAAAGATAAAAATCTAAGCTGAAAATTCCATACAGTAACAAATCAGAAAACGTTTGTCTCATATAAAATTACCCTAAGTGTCAGGATATGAGGAAGAACATTTGGGACAGTGCTTCTATATTTTGTGTAATTCCAAATTATGATAGACTTGCCCTGATTATAATAAAAATGAGATTTTTTGATGCCTAGTGGTCTTTCCTATATTTACATTGTAAACATTTCGTTTTGGTATTCCAGGGGTTCTACTACATATTAAGTGATATTCCAGCAGCCTTCTACAGGCAGCTCATCTCCACTGTAATAGCAAGGCTTTGAAGCCTTTTTTCCTCCTCATTAGAAGAAAAAAAAAAAAGAGGTTTTGATAAATTGCTTGTAAGACCTTTGCTTGCAATTAAGAACTATTTAGCCATGTGTTTCTAATACTACATAAATTTTTTTTCTTGAGGTTTTTGAAAATTTGATGCTTCTGTTTAAGAAGTGATAACTATTGGATTTCCTTCTTGGGTTTTTTGGTTTTGTTTTTGTTTTGGGGGGTTCGTTGTTGTTTTTGTTGTTTGGTTGGTTGGTTGGTTTTGTTTGTGGTTTTTTTTGCAAATAATGGATTCATTCAGATTCATAGAAAACTGGTAAAATATGAGCAAAATTTTCAATAAAAGCCAAAGTTTGTACATTTTTCATTATATCAATCCTTGTTAGGGTGGGCTTTTTTTTTTTTTATTCCATTCAAAATGTGTAATATATTTCTCTACACAGATTACCTTCAAAATATCATTCCAATTCAACGCATCATATCTCCTGGAAAATGCTACTATTCATGTTTATGCAACAAGGTTAGTTGCAGTCGTTGCCTTCTGATTTCATTTTTCTTTCAAAAGCTCCAAGGTTTTGTGTTTCATAATAAAACACAAGTGGCTTCTGAACTCACAGTTAAATTTTCTCTAGAGCTGGCACCCTTACAGTCCAGCAGTGGATTGAGTGGACTAAATAAATAGTTGATACTCTCTACAGCCTTAAAGTTACATAAGTGAGTCATAATTTCCGGTTGTTTTACCTTTAGCAAAGAGTTCTTTTCTCCTAGAGAATTACTTCATGTTTTAGCATGAATCACAGTTAACAATAAGCTTGGCCTTTGACGAGTAAAAGCATTGCAGAAGTTGTCCCTGATAGGATAATGCTATCCCTGCGAAATCTAGGGATGGTGTGGCTTTTAATCGATCTCTTCATTCAGTCATCTGCTGTCTGTAATTTTAATAAAGATTCATTTATGAGCTGGGGCTGTTGCAGGACTTGAATCATCAGTCATTGGAAGAAGTATTCTTATTTTTAGAAGAGAGTACTTAAATTGGAATTGAGTTGTAGCTGTGTTGTGTCTGCAGCAGTCAGATCTGACTGATGTTGTTTTGTTTCAGTGACAGCGAAGAACCACCTGAGACTCTGAGTGACAACAGAGGACATGTTACAATTCCAGTTAAATATGAAGTAGGATTAATATTTGTAAGGTATTGACACTTCTCTGTATTTTACTTGCTAGTGCAGTAAATTGCAGGTGTTCAAAGAATATAGTGTTGTTTTGTTTTTGAAACGTACTTAGTATCTACAGACAACAGCTTCAAAGCTCATAAAGTGGAAGCACAGGCTTCAGTGAAAAGATAAGTCATGAAATAATGGAGCAGCTACTGTCCCTAACATGATGAAATTCCATTTTATCTATTTAAATTTGGTCTTCAGTTTGCAAGGACAACAACAGCTTTTTCTTGGTTCCTATACTTTGCTATATTCATTCAAAGATATTTCAAGTACAGCAAACGCTTCCAGTTTCCTCATGGGCATGGATTTGTATCACTATAATATTCCATGGCATGGTGTTTGATTTCCGTCTTCAGAAATTAATGTTGGGTTAATTGGTTCTTGGGCATTTGGTTTTTTTTAAGTTCAGGCTTATACTTTAATGCAGGTCTTGTAGTACATTTTATTTTCAGAAACAGCCAGAATTCAGTTAGATTCCGTCCCTGAAAAGCATTCTGTACATTATTGGTGAACAAGATTTTGTCGTGTGCAAGTGTAAATAATTAAGCCAAATTTATTTTGAATGCATTTCATGGCTCACATCCAGCCTTTATCCCATAGGGAATGAGGCTGAATTTGGAACATGCTGACTTTGTTCTGTTTTTGCTAGATTCTTTTACAGAATGCTGCCTGCTTCGCATGTCAATGCCCAGGATAAGGGACTACACAGCGAGCATAAGGACAGCAAAATCAAACCCTAATGTATTAATTTTGGGAATAATATTTTCTTTTTTCCTAGTTATATCTGAACAAAACATTCTAAATGTACTTGATAATACGTAAGACCTATTCAGAGAACAGAGCAATTGAACTTCAGTGGATGCAGCAGTGCGCTCTTAACTGCAAGACTAGTCCTGAAATTCATGAAATAATGAAAATACCTATATTGTCAACTCCTGGGGGTTTTTATGAAGTTTATGTGCTTACTTTTCTGTCTGTTTTTTTAACCCACAGTGTTTTCAAAGAGCACCATGTTATAATTGCAGCAAATGATACTGTCCCTACTGCTATTAACACAACAGAGCAGATCGGGGATGAAGTTACTCTACATTATAGGGTAAGAAACAATTAAAAATGTATGACATAGGTATTATCTTAATTGTTTTCCATTTGTTTTGAATTACTTAAATAGCAGGTATACAATATGTTAAGCCCTCTACATGCACATTTTGTGCTTAAAACCTTTTTTTTCCCTCCTTCATTTGGACTACAGTGAGTTAGAGGGTTTCAGGTGGTCCATCTCGTACAGAGTAGTTCTGGTGGGGCTCAGACCTTCTATCCTCAGCTGGGAAAAGAGAGCATGCCCTGGTAAATGAGAACTTGGACTCTTCCTGCTGCAGATTAGAACAGCCATTTCCAAAATCCAGTCGGTTTATAATAGGCAAATGCCAAGCTCGAAGGATGTGGTCTTCCTAGTTGAATGGATACTGCAAAATAAAATCACATGGGAAAGATATTTAATGGACTCTGCTCTTGTAAGATCCCTGCTAGACTACTGCTCTAGCTCTGGAGTTCCCAAAACAGGGACATGGACCTTCTGAAGTGGGTCCAGAGGAGAGCCTTAAAGATGATCAGAGGGCTGGAACACCACTCCTGTAATGAAGTCTGGAACAGTCAGGGCTATTCAACCTGTAGAAGAGAAGACTCTGTGGAGAGACCTCGTTGGGGCCTTCCTAATGGGAGGCTTCAAGAGAGCAGGAGAAGCAGTTTTGACAAGGACTAGGGGGAATGGCTTTTAACTGAAAAGGGGGTAGGTTTAGATTGGATATTAAGTGGTGAGGCACTGGAGAAATTGTGGATGCCCCATCCCTGGAAGTATTCAAGGCCAGATTTGAGAAACCTCTTCTAGTGGAAGGAAGGTGTCTCTACCCAGGGCAAGGGCTTGGAACTTTAGATGATCTTTAAGGTGTTTTCCAACCTAAACCAATCCATGATGCTATGATTCTGTGGATAAAAGTCCAATCTAAAGTTGCAACAAAACTGAATTTAGTTTTCTAAATTCAGGGCAGGGAGGGAAACAGGGAGGGCATCTTGTTTCCCAGTTCAAATCCAAAACTGGACAAGGGTCCAATACAAAAACAAAAAAGTCTCTAAATCATCCATCTGTAAAAAATGGGATATGGTAAAAATCTTGCTGTCACTAAATGGCAATGACAAAGGGGATTTTTCCTATTCTTTTCAGCCACTATGGTGTTTTACTCAGCTACCTTTTCTTCTTGTCTACTCTGGATGTCTAAGGCATTATTAATCTAATTTGCCAATCTTTGTTTTCTGAGTCAAAAAGCTGCTGTATTGCAGAACATACCATTTATGATCTTGTAATGTAAAACTCATCTTTGCAAGCAGCTAATCACAAATAAGTAGCCAAAAGAAAAAATTTTTAAAGGTTCATGAGTATTATTAAGTTTGTCCACTTCAGAGACAGTATCACCAATTCTCCTGCCAGCAATTCCACCTAGGTGGTTGTCCAATCCTCAACCACAGCAGGCCTTTCCATAAAGAGCTGCTGCTTGCAGATATGTTCTGTTGTCTTCTCAGAGAAAGCAGGAGACGGGGACAGGTGAGCACAAGAGCAATTACCTAAGCACACCTGAGAAGGAACCAGCAGGAGCCACCACTGATACAGTGGCTTCTCTCCCATATAAAACACTTTTTGCATAACTAACTGTGGAAATGTAAAAAATGAACAGAAAAGAATGAAAACAAAGGAAAGGAAACAACTCACAATCAAATACTAACAAAATGAGGAAAATGCTAGTCAAAACATTTTTCTTTTTTTGTAGATTGAAAAAGGTGAACATTTTCCAATGCCAAACCTCACACTGCAGATCTTATTTCCAAATGTAACAGCTGCCAAAAACCCTCTTCTCTACCTTACTGCATTGTCACATTCCCAGGTAAGCTAGGAATTTTTATTTTTATGATCAATCTAAATTTGAAAATTATGTTGTAAGGAACTGCAAATTGTAAACATTTGGGATTATGCATTGCTTTTAGTCTAAATAGCAAGATGCTGGTTTTTTAAGAATATGTACAGAGGTGCATAAGAAGACAGAGAGACAAATTTTCATAAAGGGAAACTAGCAGATTTAAAATGGTGTTGAACTGCACTATAACAAGGCCAGTTTGTTATATTGCAAGTGCTGAGATGTCCATATTCTCTTCATTGTCAGCAGTGCTTATTGCAAATGCTGAAATCCTGCTGTGTACATCTAGAGCCCAACCTCCTGTCACTTCTCTTCTTTTGGGTACTGAAATTAACTTTAGTGCATGTGTGCTCTCCAGCACCAGCAGTCCTCTGGCTTCTTCCTTCTCTAGGGCACTGAGACACCCTGAAGGGGATGGTAGGTTATATGTTTCAAATGCTCTTCACTGCAGCCCTCATCTGAGATTTTCCATTTCACTCCTCCAGTGTAACTGGCAGAGATCACAAAATTCCAACAAATTCCATCATCCTAGATCTGCAGATATTACAGTTAGAGCTATATCAATAACTACATGGCTGATAAATCCAGCTAACACCAAGTGGTGACCTAAACCTCCTTCTTTTTTTCTTTCACTCAGAGACACATATATGTGCACCTCTGTGCTAATAATTTCACTTAGTTTTGCAGTGTTGCCCAACTGAAAAATAAACCAAAATATATGAATGAATGTTCAAGGCTCACTTTAAAACAAAACAAATATCAAATGAACAAAAAAATTTATACTTGGAATACAAAAATAAAATGTTGTGTCTGTTCTTGATTTCCTTTCCTCATTATTGTCATTCCCAGTCAATCACCCCATTTAATGTATTTGCACATAAACTCAGTAAATCTTGTTTTTTCTAAGACAAATCTCATGTCCTGCTAGGTACGTCCTAGTGACTGTAGTGTGCCAAAATGCATTACAGAGGATTTTTAATCCTTTTCATGCTAGCAATGTGAAAGTCAACAACCTGACTGAAAAAAAAAAAAACAATTCCCCCACACTGAAGACACTAAAGGATTTTCCAGCTACCTGTAGAGCAGTCACAGAGATCCAGCAGAGCTCCAGCATCTGTTCCCCCTCCCTGGGTATTGCAAGTGAAGATTCTGAATCCTGCACTTAACCTGCCTGTCTGCTTGCTAGGGCAGAACCTCTGTGGCTTCCTATGCAAAAGCTGTTTAGCTCATTTAATAGCCAGCTCTTGCTGGTTCACATAATGGTCATCTTGCAGGAGGCTCCTGTTTCCTTATACATGTTTAAGTAAAATAGGTAAGTTAAATTATCTCATAAATATTTCATGTGCTGTTCAAATAATAATACTTCAATACATGGACATCTGAATTTCCTATTCTGCATTCTTGCAATATGCTATTCTATTTTAGTGGTTAGTAAACATTATAGTTGTTATTAAATATTAAATATTATTAATGTTGACTCGTTTCCAGATCTTTTTTTATAATAGATTGCATATTCAGACAATAAGAATATTATTTGTATTTCTGCTTACAGAATGCCATCTGCAAAACCAGTTACCCTGTAGATCCCTTAAAGATTGGCAGTGGGAAGCCATTTGTGTTGTCAAAAATAAAAGAACCTACAAGGGATACAATTATGGTAAGCCTACTCATAATATATATATTCACCTCAGACATTAATCCAGATCTTGGAGCTGAGTAGTTCTAAAAAAGATGTATAAAAGCTGCTCTGAAACTGTATCATTTGGAAACTCACTTTGTTTTAATAGCTTAGAAAATCTTTTTTATGTTGACTAGAGTTTTGTTATTATTTGGCTGAAAAACTCTATGTGGAACTGAATTTAGATAGTTCAGGGTTCTTTAATTTAAAAAATATGTAAATAGCAACAGCACATATGACAGCTAACTAAATTGTTACTGTCTGTTTCCATTGTAATTAATAAATAGTAATATTTTAAATGCTTTTTATCTCCCTTTCAACTTTTTTAGACATCCAGTAGAAAATATATTGAAATGTGACCTGACAGGTTTTCCATGTAAATTTTATTGATAATCCCATTTGGAAAGGACTAGCCTTTCATATTTAAATGAAAGAGCCACAAAGGGATTTTGCTGCTGTAGTTATGTTAGCATGTCAGGGAGAAGGTGTCTTCAGCACAGAGGTGCAAGTGGAGTTTCTGGTGCACTTGAAACCATGTCATGGGAACAGTATTTTGCCATGCTTATCATTATCCTTCACAGAGGTGGCAAAAGTCTAGGCTAAGTGACAGTTTATAACTTTTTACAATATAATCCTGCTGTACTCTCAGCTAGCAAGTGATACTAGGAAGTAAAGTTACTTGAAGTTTCACATATGTTGCCCTGCTTGAGAGATTCAGGTGTCCCAAGATTTGGAAATCACTGCAGAAGAGCCATTGCTGTGTTGGTAGAAAAATACTTGCCTTTACAAGCTGTGCCTCCCTTAGGAGTTCTGTGATGACTTTTGCTCCTTATCTGCAGCAACAGAGTCCTCAGGGCCTGCCAGCCTGCAAAAACTGAGTCTATTCTACCACAGTATGAATATCTCAACCTGTTTTATATACTGCAGTGTCATTTTTGCATAAAAAGCTACAGTAATTAATAGCAGTTATTAATTGGTGTCATAGCAAGTGATCTGTATATATAGTTTACATGTTTTTATTTAAATTATGTGAAAAGTCTCTTCCCATTACCTCATGCTGGTCGCTTTTAAACAGGACTGTGATACATACAGCTGTGCCTCTATTAATTGTGCCCTGGTCCCATCTGACATATATCAAGTGAATGTTTCATTGAGAGTCTGGAAATCTACCATCATAAAAGTATGTAAATCCTATTTGTATTCAGAATACTTTTGAGTTTGACTAACTTAAGCCAATGTTTCTATTGTCTATTAAAATCTCTTAAAATGTCCTTCTTTTTCCTAAATGTCCCATCTAGTATTTGAAGTAGTTTCTTTTGCTGTTTTAAAATTTCCTTAAAACTGTGTCCCATGGAGTTTCTTATCCTTGAAGTAAGTACTTATAATTTAACAGGAGTTTAAAACCATGGTAAGAAGACACCCCTTACTTATTCTTATCGGTTGTCCTTTTTTAATAGCTACTAATGCATCCACAAAGTCTAAACCAGCAGATAGAAGAAGGAGAACATACTTTTTAAGGAAATCTTAATCTGTGAAGATTTCTCAGCTCTAGAAAGGATTTCCTTGATCAAAAAAAAAAAAAAAAACTGGAAGAGAGACAGTAGTATTCCAGGATTAATTAACAATTCTTTGAAATCTCTGTAATCTACCCTTTCAAAGCAGTATTGTTGTCTTGCAAGCAGTAATGTGTGTGCTGAAGGTGACATATATGAGGAGTTTCACTGACTTTCATGTTTTTCAGCATCCCCCTAAGCATTAAGTTTTTCTTTCACCCTTCTCATTGCTACAAAGCTTTCTATTAAAAATACCTAACTGTAAACCACAGTAACTACTCTCTCCTTTTAGGCCACTATTCACAGCTTAACCCTTGTTGTGAAAGCATTACTTAGGAGTGAGAATTCGTCACTGATTTTAAGAAATGACCATCAAAAACTGGAGGTAAGAGAGTGATAATTGATGTATTTGTTCTTCATAGAATTTGTTGTGCTATGGAATCCATTACTAAGGAACTGATTGTTACCTTTAGTAATACATTATCCTACTCTAAACAGAATTGATGTCATATTACAGTAGAAATGTCAGAATTAGTCAGAAAATAATACCAAAAGCCCAGTACCCACCAATATACCTAGGTAAGAACAAGTGCTATCTGAATTTTTTCTGCTTGCTGTAATATAAAAATTTCCTGCAGCTATGTAAATTAAAAATATAATTAAAATTCTTTTAAGGAATCAACAGTATTTGAAAATTGTCCCGAGTCAATTAAAATTGATCATACTTTGTATTTTCTTTACTATTTCCTTATTTATTCTTTCTTTCCACTTTGTTACCCAGGATATATATTTGAAACAGGATCTTTTATTTTTCAGAAGTTCACT
Source organism: Zosterops lateralis (assembly GCF_965231275.1). Taxonomy (NCBI): domain Eukaryota; kingdom Metazoa; phylum Chordata; class Aves; order Passeriformes; family Zosteropidae; genus Zosterops; species Zosterops lateralis. Next base: position 14,007,461 of record NC_139800.1, on the reverse strand, counting down.
ATGATTTTCTTAGATAAGGAAATATATAGTAGTGATATATGTATGATAGTAGTGGCATCAGATATAAAGAAAAGCATATTTTGTTAGAGGTGTAATTCATCCTTTTGATACTCTCAATTCCAAACATTTATAGTGTTTAAACATTGGTCTTTTGTGATAACTTGTACCTGGAGGAGCTTATTTACTACAATGTCCTTTTTTTTAAGCAAAAGGGTTATTATGAGTTCTTATTTTTAATACTCCAAAATTTAGAAAAGTAATAAAAGGAATACCCCAAAATATCGAAAAATGTGAACTACATCTTACAAAAAAAAAAAAAAATTGAAAATGAACAAATCAGAGGTCCATTCTTAGCTGGTTTTATATCTAGAAATTTCTTTAAGTAATAGATTAAAATTCAGTCCAAGAGTTAAAACACAGCTGAGAGGCTTGCAGATAAAGAGAGACAAGGAATTTCAGATTTACCTTTTTTAGGGACCTAATTTCATGCTTATTGTTCAGTTCTTCAATGCTCTTTTGAACTATAAAGTTGGTTTAATAAATTATTTCGTTAATTCAAACTCCTACATGGCCATATTTATTTAAAAGTGAATATTACTTATTTCTTTTCAGTTTACACCAGATATGTCATGTTTAAAATCAAATTAGTGTCTACACAGGCTTTTACACTTACTCTTAGCTCCGTGTTTCAGGGAGGCCAGCACTGAGTGAGGAAGAGTGTACGGAAGAAACTCCTTAGCTTTTTCTTCCACTGCTCATGATTTTGGTCCTGTGTCCTTTAAAACAATGACTTATAGCACAGACACTGTCATAAATGAATGCACTTACAAAAGTAAGAATTACTGTGTAAACACAGCCTTTCATGGTGGAGATTATTTTCTTCATTCCCTCATACTAATTCCTGTAAGTGAAATGAAGTGGTACTCTGGAAAATCACTACATACTGATCAATCATGGCTGCTGTTTTGATATTTTAGAAAGACAGATCATTTATTGCTTATGTTCTGAACACTTTTCAGACCATGATAAAGATTTCCAAAGAACACCCACCGGGTACAGTCCCCTTATGGGTTATCCTCCTGAGTATCTTCGCCGGACTCTTGATTCTTGCGCTGCTTATATTTGCTCTGTGGAAGGTAAGCTGTACATCCTTGTCTTCAGGAGTATGAACAAATATACTTAAATTCTCCATTAGTTCTTTCTCATAACTGGAACCTCACAGGCAATAATCTTTATCTAATAAGTAGTGTGAAATTTTTAAGAAATTTTAAAATAATTAATTATACTGTATTTTTCTGACGGTGGAGCAAGCAGTGCTGCCTGATTGAAACCTATATTGCTGTTATGTTAGGGAAAGAAAAATAAGAAGATATTTTAATATGAGTAAGGGTTTTTTAAGGAATTTTTCTATCAGCTTTGGCTGTGACCTTTGTCAACTAGGTTTTCTCTGTTTTGCAAGAGATGCTAAGGCCTGTGGTGTAAGTCTTGCCACAAGTGGGCACTCTTCTCCAGGCTAAATATTTTCTTCATAATTACATTAGAAGGTTACAGCTTATAAATTTCAACATGCATAATCTCTTGAAAATTTTGACAAATTTTATAAAATAAAATATTATTTATTCAACTGAGTAACAAAAATTAGTATTAAGCACTTTAACCCGTGACAATATGTGAGCAAAACAATGATTCAGCAATCACTCTACTATTTATTAACTACTTAGTTTTTCCATTCCAGGAAAAACAGTGTCATGATAAAATATTCATTAACTTTGTACTGCAGTGCAAGTATTAAATTAGTAGCAAGAACAAGCACGTGAATATAACCAGTATGGTTTGTACGCTTTGAGCAATTCTTAGTCACTTTTTTTCTTTTCTGCAGGCTGGATTTTTCAAAAGGCCATTAAAGAAGAAAATGGAGAAATGAAAAAAAAAAAAAAAAAAGCAGAAATTTTTGCTCAGGTCTGCCACCAAAATGTTACTGTAAAATTAGAGACTTAGATGCAATGATTACAATGCTTTCTAAATGCTGGTGCATGAAGAAAAACCACAAGAAACAGAAAAACAGGAAGAAAATCAAGCATCCATGCAAAGGAATTAAAAAAAAAAAAAAGTGTAAACAACCTTGCAGCATTTTGTGATCTTCAAGAATGTACCTTTAAGCATTACTCATTTCTGGAGAGTAACTGAGATCAAAGATTCTAACTTTTTTGAATACAGAAAGTTTGTAACCATATTTTTTTATATACCTACGTATGTTGGAATCATTTTTCATTCCAAATTACATAACAGGTCAGCTTGCATGTAGCAATCCCAGTCTTTTTTATCATCTTACGATTTTCAAAAGAAAAATGCATAATTTTCTAAATTCCCTCCTAATGTCATTTCTGTGGAAGCAGATTCTCAATTCACAAGGCAGAACATGTGAACTTTGAGAATGCACCAAATTCTGTGTGATAGCTGACACAATGGAAACTTAGAAGACAGAAGCACCTCCAGAATATTGGGTCAAAATTACTGAAACACCGTGGAATTCTCTTTCTGCTCATTTTAGCATGTTCAGCTGAATGAAGAATACTCCAAGGAAGAGATTTTTATGGTCAAGTGGACCACAAGGTTTGATCCATTAAATCACATAACTGTTTGAACTTGAAATATATTTTTGGCAGGCCTAAAAATGCGCAAATCATTCAAGCTCGTCTGATTGCACACTGTACTCAAATAAGCAGGGGCATAATTGTATCTGCATTGAAATGTCCGTATTTATGTGGAAAATGTTTAGAGGCACCCTGAAAGTTTGACTCTTGCTGTATATCTTGGAGTAGCCAGCAGGGTGCTTCATAAACTGTCACTGTAAATTTCTTGTGTAGCTATTTAAGCCAATGAATTTAAAGTGTACAAAAGGAAAATTATAAAAAAAGCACAGATAGGAAATTCAGCACTGGCAAGCTTCTTCTAGTATTATAAGTCACAGCTCATCTTTATTATTTAGGAATTTAAGAAATTATGAAGAATTTGCATACTAAATAAGCACTTAAAAAATGATGTTTATTTTGTGTCAAAGATTAAAAGTTTATATGAGAATACACTGAAATGTAGATAGCAAAAGGTTTCTTTAAGAATTTTTTTTCTTTCTATTTAGATCATTCAGTTTCTTCCATTCTTTCCTGCACTTGTCTTCCTCCCATGAGGATCTCTGCCTGGAGCTCATGGCTGTGCCATGACCTTGAGAGCTTCCTGTGTTTCTTGGAGCCACATGAAATTAACAGGAGAAAAAGGATGCATGCTGGCTAAGTGTGATGCTGCCTCAGCATGACTCAGTATCGATTGCCAGTAGATCAGAAAATGCTGAGGAGGTGTTATAAGTTCACTAAGACATAAGACATACTTGTTGGACAAAAAGCTTTGCCTTGCTAAGGAAGCCAGGAAAATTTGTTCCTCTTCTTGGGACAAAAATCACAAGGGAAAAAAAAAAAAAAAAAAAAACAAAAAAAAAAAAAAAAACCACCACCCCAGCAATTTTCCAAAATGGTTTTGCGTATCACTGTCTTTATAGTAGTATCTTGAAAAGAGTAATAAATATTATAAATACTTATTTTTCTAGAAGAGAATATAGATCAGATTGAAATGCTAGAAAGTAAAACTCTGAAAGTATTCCAGAAGGTGCTTCATTTCTTGAAAGATGCTGTCACTTTTCAGTCCCTTTTATTTAGTTCCTAAGTTAGAGAAAATAGTTGTTGGAAAGGCTGACTTATGTGAATGCAACAAGTAGAACTGAGTTTGAAAGTGTTGGCAATTTGTCCTGGTGTCTGTGGGAAAGGTGGTTATTTCATGGCAGCAGTCTGCTGAAGGTAGCAGTATGACTCAGAGGAGAGGGCAGAGCCCTCCGTGGGAACACTGTGGGTGGCTGTGCTGCAGAGCCTGGGAGATCTGCTGAGACACTGGGATAGGGCTGCTGTGCTCCTCTGGACAGCTGGGAGGGCACCCTGCCTGGAGTGGGTCTGAGCACAGAACACAGGAATGGAAGCAAAAAAGTGACGTAGAAGAATTGTGGATAGAAACCCTGCTTCATTCATTCTGGAAGAAGTCAAAAATCTATCTGATGAACTGTGAAGATAGATTCATAAAATGATGATTTCAGTCCCAAGCAAGATGCAGGTTTTACTTCAGGGAAATGTAATATTTTGCCCATTTGTTTGAAGGATTTAAATAGCACTTGTCACCATAGCATTTGAGCACATCAGAATTGTAATTTCTTTTCTCACAGTATCTCTGAAAAGGCATAGCAGTGTTGTTAACCTCTTATGAGTTTGTAAAGGAATAGAATTTTGAAGGAATTGTGATTCATCTGTGCACACGTAGGAAGTCTATGGTAGCAGAGGAAATACTTGTATTTATTATTATTCATTCAGCTTCTTAACAATGAGGTCATTTTTCCTGGCTTCATAAAATTACTCACAAGTTGTGTAAGACACACTTAATTCTTATGCAGCATAGTTTTAAGTTTCACTATTTAGTTATGATAAGCTGTTAACCAGAGCTTTTCATTTTGCCCATGACTTTTCATGTCTTATTTTAAAGCATCAGCCTAACTGAAAAATATATAAGTCAAAAGAATAGTCTTATTTCCCTAGATGAAGACTATGCAAAAATAAATCAGTAGTATTTATCAATGTAGAGTATGTTTAAGATCAGTGTTTCATTTTAAACTTTCTTTGCACTGTAAAAACAGTAATAAGCTTTGTATAACCACACTGCTTTCCTTTTTGATGATGCTTTCTGTCTTTTCACATTTGTCTTATTATCGTGTTTTCAATTATAATATCTATTTAAAAGATAAGTATACATACATACATATAAGTATGTCAAGGGGATAGCACTATAGCACATTATTCTTACACAATTCTTAGCAATTAGTAAACTTGGTTTTTTTTATCCATACTAGCCTTTCCACACAGCACTGGAAGAGCAGTATTTTACTGCTTTTCATGGTATACAATAGAAAAACCTACTGAAAGTGATGCCTTGAGCAAAGCAATATTGCAAACATCAGGAACATCTCACTTAAATTTGGCAGACACTAAAGGTACCAGAACCTAATTTTACAGCATGTAACAAATTTTATTCCTAACAATAGACACATTGGGTTGTAATGTTATTCTAATAACTATGAAGATAATTATTTTTATTGAAGCAAAAGTATGTAAAAATTAATAATAAATTGTGTGTGTAACCAGAGATTAGGCAACTGAAGTTCCCACCCAACTCAGTTCCTAACTTCAGCACTGAAGTAGGTAATTTAGTGGGAATGGGCAAGCTACTTTTCTATAGGGCAGGGCTTCTCTGCACACTCCTGCCCCAGTATCAGGTTGTTCTAGAGACTGCTGATCCCACACATGATTTTAGAAGACTTAGGAAACAGCATCTCTATTAGAGTATTCTCCTTGAGCAGCTGCTTGTGCTCCGTGGGCAGTTCCTTTGCTTGTCTGGTTTCACTCTTAAGTCATTACTATGAGCCATTACTACAGACACAACCCACATACCCTGACCCCTTACCTGAGCCCTTTAGTACATATCCTGTGCTGAGTCATTTTGAGCATGGTGTTCCTCTTCTTCAGAGCTTGAGTCAGAGGAATCGACCTTAAACTGAAGCCAAGGGTTTTCATCTCACCTGGCAGCAAGAGGCTGGAGTTAGGGTCATATTCATCTAATGAATTCCACAAAATCTAATTGGTTAATTTCTTTAATTGCCTACTGTATAGATGATGACCCATTTAAAAATAAAAGCAGATAAAATAATCAGAATGTACTGCTCTTACCTATGCCACTTAACAGGAATAAACGGGGATTTACATACTTTTTAAGAAAACCACAACATTCTGCATAGCATTTTCTTTTTCCTGTAAAAGTATTCCATGTGCTTTATTGATTAAAAAAGAAATTAAGAGTCTAACAAGTCTCCTGTGTAGTTTGTTTGCTTGTTATTGATATAAGAGTCATATTAAGTCATCTTACTACCTAAAAACAGATTCATCTACCTGTCAATAGAAAGGCATTACAGAGATAAGCATTACTGCACAGCATAATGTCCAGGACAGCTTGATGTGGTGGTCAAGCTGTCAGAAATATGCTGTCATTAGATGTATAGACTTTGTGCTTATACCCATGTTTGAAAGCTTTTTAGAAGATCATATGACTTCCTGCCACAGAGTTGTTTCCATGACAACTAAATAAAAGTCACATTCATTTGGTCATCTAATAATTCGTCCTGTCCAGCGATTTCTCTGTACTAATTTGTATAACCCCAATAGTTCATGGTCTTGAAAATTATAAATGATTGACAATAATTTCCTTAAATACAGTGAACGTTTGTATCAAAACTTCCTAGAAGACAAAGATTATGCCTTTTATATCACCATTAACTTTTAGAAAACATTACAGAATATGTAACTGTTCTTGAAAGTTCATCAGAGACTACTTTGATGCTGAATCACAGTTCTCTAATGGCAATATCCTGTCTAGTCATGGGGGAGTGCTTACCAAATTAACTACTCTGTATATATCTGATCATTAAGAGTTTGCTGGACATTGTCCATGGGAGCATTTCAATGAAAATCAGGGGGGAAAAAATCCATTTCTATTTTTGGTTGATTGGCTTAATTTGCTTTTCAGTGGAATTAATGAATAACCAGAATTACTTTTTCACAGGAAGAAGTGTAATATGATATGTGATTTTTCACAGAACAGGATTATAATTCACTGTGTTTATCAGAAGCAAGCCTTAGCACTTCAGTGATTTCACTGTAGTTCAGAGATAATACCATTTCATGAAGTGGGTGTGGTTTGAGCCCTGTAACAATAAAGAGTCATAAAGATTAAAGTTTTAGTAACAACTGGCTGATACCATAGTTTAGACAGCACAACTGGATTCTGTTTTAAAAACTGGATGATAAAATGTGCTATCATCAGTGAAATCGTGTTTTGGTTAGAAAGACTGAGGGCTGACAGCTCAGAGATATTTGGATTTTGTTCATTCAATTTAAAAAAGCAAGTGAAATACCTCAGAAGGGCAGATTTTGATTCTGACTCTAGCACAGTGGAGCATAGAGCTACTTTACTGCTTTTCCCTGCGCATGCTCTTACCCTTCTCCCCTTCTTTTTTCAGTTTCTGAGCATTCTCAGAAAGGACAGACATTCCTCAAGGGCTCACTGAATGTTGCATCTTCTGGGGATGTTCAAAGAAATGGGATAGGGAACAGAAGCTTTCAAAGTAGAGTGAACTTACAGATCTAGTGAACCGGTTGTCTTGGCACACTTTGTCCATCCCCTTCACCCACTTTTTCAGTCAGTGGTGATGATATCACACTTCTTGGTTACGGTTCAGCTCCATTTGATACTGGAGTTAATATTTACTGTAAGGCTTCACATATCTGGTTCAGTACTACTTATGGTCCTAAAGATTTATTCAGGTTCAGGATATTGTTATTCTTCCTGGGGTAAAGTTACAGAATCTCTCTCTAGCGGAAGTTTCTTCATATTGTTTTCCACTACAACACATTTTCACTTCATTAGAATGGTTAAGATGAAAAACAGGATATTCTCAGTTTTCCCTGAAGAGCATACGAAGTTTAGCAATTCTGTGACAGTAGACATAGGCTGAGAAAAGTAAATTACTTTCCATCATTTTGGAGAACACACAGAGAAATCTTTCTCCATATTCTTTTCTCGTGGTCCAAATTAATAGCCATTAATAGCTCACTTCCTTGGATGCCAGCTCATAAAATTTCACTGACAAAAGCCTATTACTCCAGCCTCAGCCATTTTACACTGTGCCAAAAAAGATGTTGTTGCATCTCAAAACTTTTAGCTAAAGTTCAGCTAAAATTTCCAATGACCCTGTTAGCCAGAAAAAAAAACCTGAGTTCTGATGATGAAGGTTTTGAAACTCTCAGGAAGCTCACAAGCTTCTGAATTGCTTTTTGCTGTTTATTTGGGGAACTACCAAAATTATCCCAGAGTCCTGGCTCCTGTGTCATGAATTCCCAGTATTTGGAAAATTACTATAGCACCCAGCCAAAAAATATTAGAGAGCAATATATACCTTATAATGTGCTGCTACAACATAGTTCATAGAATTATAGAATCATTAAGGTTGGAAAAGACCTTCACAGTAATCAAATCCACCCTTTGACAACACCAAACAAACCACAGCACAAAGTGCCATGTCCAGTCATTTCTTGAACACCTCCAATGCTTAACCATCTATTCTGTGAAAAAATCTCCCTAAAGCTCCCCTGGAGCAGCTTGAACTTCTGTCCTCTCATCCTGTCACTGGTTGCCTGGGAGAAGAGGTTGACCCCCACCTGGCCACAACCTCCTCTCAGGCAGTTATGGAGAGTGATGAGGTCTCCCCTGAGCCTCCTTTTCTCCAGGACAAACACCCCCAGCTCCCTCAGCTGCTCCTCACAGGACTGGTGCTCCAGACCCTTCCCCAGCTCCATTCCCCTTCTCTGGACTCTCTCCAGCCCCTCAGTGTCTTTCTTGCAGTGAGGGCCCAGAACTGGACACAGCACTCCAGGTGTGGCCTCAGCAGTGCCCAGCACAGGGGGACAATCCCTGCCCTGCTCCTGCTGCCCACACCATTGCTGATCCAGGCCAGGATGCCCTTGGCCTTCTTGGCCCCCTGGGCACACCCTGCCTCATCTTCAGTCACTGTCACCAGCAGCCCCAGGTCCTTTCCAGCCACTCTGTCCCAGCCTGTGGCCCTGCCTGGGGCTGTTGTGACCCAAGGGCAGGACCTGGCACTTGGCCTTGTTGAACCTCACCCCACTGGCCTCAGCCCATGATCCAGCCTGTCCAGATCCCTCTGCAGAGCCTTCCTGCCCTCCAGATCAACTCCCACCCATCTGCAAACTGACTGACCAACCACTTCTCAAGATCATTGAGATGGAGATATCAAGCAGAACTGGCCCCAGTACTGAGACCTGAGGAAACAGCACTAGTAACCAAATAAAATCTATAAAAGCTGCAACATACACAACTTTGCACATGGCCTAATGGCCTCTCTCATCACATGGCCCCTCTTCCATGATCATCCTACCAGCCCTTCATGCAAAGAACTTTCAGATTTTATTCCACTTTTTGAGGCTGGCCTGTTGGTTCCCCCTAAGACAAATTTTCTTAGAAGGTGAATAAGATTTTTGCAAGCTGGTAAGGAGGTATTATAAAAACATTAATAACAAAAGGAAGATGAAGCAGTAACTCCATTCTTTATTGAGCGCAGTGGGGGAAATATGGTTACCAAAGATGAGGAGAAAGCTTAATGTTCTTAATGCCATCTTTGCCTCAGTATTCAACTGTAAGACCAGTGATCATCACAGCAACCAGCTGCCTGAGCTGCTTGACAGGGCTGGGGAGCAGAACAGACCCCTGTAGTCCAGGAGGAAGCAGTCAGTGACCTGCTGTGCCACTCAGACACCCATAGTTGGGATTCACCCAAGGGTACTAAGGAAACTGGCAGAAGAGTTTGCCAAGGCACTCTTCATCATTTATGGTCAGTCCTTGCTAACTGAGGAGGTCCACAGATGAATGGAGGTTGGTCATTGTGATTCACATTCACGGGAAGGACTGGAAGAAAGATATGTGAAACTACAGATCTGTCAACCTGACCTTGGTCCTAGAGCAGGTTATGGAACAGATTATCTTGTATGCAATCACAGAGCACATGCAGGACAGCCTATAGGGATCAGAGGGATGACACCCAGCCACACAGGTTTAGGAAAGGCAGACCCTGCCTGACCAACCTGACCTCCTTTGATGAGCCACTGACACACCTGATGGATGAGGGTGTTGTCTACATGGATTTCAGTAGAGTCTTTGACACTGTCTCCCATAGCACTGTCCTGGAACAGCTGGCAGCTCAGGGCTTGGACAGGAGCACTCTGATGGGTTAAAAACTGGTTGGATGGCCAGGCCCAGAGAGTGGTGGTGAACGGTGCTGTATCCAGCTGGTGGCCAGGCACTGATGGGCTTCCACAAGGATCAGTATTGGGCACAGCTCTCTTCTGTTCAATATATTTCATATCCTGTTCAATATCTTAAAGATCTGGAATACAAGATTGAGTATACCCTCACTAAATCCACAGGCTACACCAAGTTGGGCAGAAGTGTTGATCTGCTGGAGGGCAGGAAGGCTCTGCAGAGGGATCTGCACAGGCTGGATCATGGGCTGAGGCCAGTGGTGGGAGGTTCAACAAGGCCAAGTGCCAGGTCCTGGCCTTGGGTCACAACAGCCCCAGGCAGGGCCACAGGCTGGGACAGAGTGGCTGGAAAGGACCTGGGGCTGCTGGTGACAGTGACTGAACATGAGGCAGGGTGTGCCCAGGGGGCCAAGAAGGCCAAGGGCATCCTGGCCTGGATCAGCAATGGTGTGGGCAGCAGGAGCAGGGCAGGGATTGTCCCCCTGTGCTGGGCACTGCTGAGGCCACACCTGGAGTGCTGTGTCCAGTTCTGGGCCCTCACTGCAAGAAAGACACTGAGGGGCTGGAGAGAGTCCAGAGAAGGGCAATGGGGCTGGGGAAGGGTCTGGAGCACCAGTCCCGTGAGGAGCAGCTGAGAGGAGCAGCTGGGGATGTTCAGCCTGGAGAAAAGGAGGCTCAGGGGTGACCTTATCATTCCCTGAAAGGAGCCTGTGGCCAGACAGGGGACAATCTCTTCTGCCATTCAAGCAGCAATAGGATAAGAGGACAGAATTTCAAGCTGCTCATGGGGAGGTTGGAATTGGACATCAGGAGGTATTTCTTCACAGAAATGAGGATTAGACATTGGAATGGGCTTGATGATCTCAGAAGTCTTTTCCAATCTAATTGATTCTCTGATAATGTGAATGCTTATTTACAGTCAACTAGACAACACATGATCGATCATATTACCACACTTTATCCACCACCTTTCTGATGTTTCATCTTTTACTCAAGGTTTGTAGCTAATCCTATATAATATAGCAAATTATCAGGAGAGAATAGGGCCAGTTCAGCAATAACAAATACACCAAAAGGTGGAGTTCCTTTTATATTCAGTATTAATTTTTATTAGTTTCACATACCTAAATTGCAAACAGTCTCAGAAGGAAAAGAAAAAGAAAACAAATCAGTCACAAAGTACTACATTAAGACTAAAATATTTCCTACTTACCTATTTAAAAATTCAGTGGGATTCAGTGGAAATTGTTAAGGGAGTCAAGTCTGCAAAAAAATGTCTACCAAATTCTTGAGCAACTTTTGGTGGCAGGCAAATAAAAAGGAATAATTTATAGATCCTAATTCCAAAAAAATCAAAATACTTCATGAAGTTTTCAAAATAGTAATGGTCAAAAATGTAAACAAAGGCATATTCTAAGGAAGCAGAGACTCCCATCTTCTCATAGAGTACTTTTAAATCCTGTCTGATAAATATTTTAAAGATATTTTTAAGACCCACTATTTGTAAGAGTTCATGTGGTTATTGGAGCTGTATCAAGGTTAATACTTTGGTAATTGGAGTAGCACATCAGCTGCTCCAGAGACCCTGAAATTACATAGGTTGTGTGGTGGGCTCTGCTATAGGACCTCACTTCTGGGATCACAGGTGAATCCACATCTTCACTGGCTTCATTACATCCCATTTATATTATTTTCTCATGACAGGTTTAAGTTTACCTTACCTGAAAAAAGCATTGGTAAAAATATGTGTATATATTCTGTGCTGGGTAGAATATAATTCAGTCAAAACAGCAAGAAACAGGTAAATATGTCTGGTACATCCAGAGCAGGAAGTGGTGCTGTGCATCAAGACCAAGACTGGAGAGTTCCTGTCTAGCACTTTGACATGATTGAACCAAAGTTGCAAGAGTTAAAAATGTGTGGTTTGCACAATAGCATAGCAAAGTGCTGTTTTGTCCTCTGTTCCTTCCCTATGTGATACCTAAAATTCCATTAGCATATTTTTGACCTTTTCTAATTTTATTTCAAAAGTGAATTATTACTACAGTCTAAACTACATCCCCACAGCTCATTTTAACATTTCCTTTATAGATTTGGGGTTTTCTTAGTAGCTTGCTCTTTTTCCTTCAATGACATCCTTAATGTAACATTTTTGCTATAGACACCATGTCTCTGCTAAGAACAATAACTATTGGTAGCCTTTCCCTCTGACATCTTCAGAGAAATCAAAGAGTTACTTGCAGACATGCATCTTGGCCTTCTGTGTATAAATTAGTCACTTTTCCAAGATTTCCTCCCAGAAATACATTAACAGAGAACTCCTAAGTTTTGCATAGCACAGAAACTTATTCTGTGGTCAGCCCTTGCAAATGACAAAAAAATGGAAAAACCTGCATATTTCTCTGAGAAGATTGGCATTAATTTGTCAATTTTTTCATCACATTAAAAAGCTAGAATAACATGCATAAATTGTAAAACTGATCATGAAGTATGTGTTCACCAGAATAACTTTTAAAAGCAAGTATTTCTTCATTATCTTCACTTTGCAACTTCTATTTTTTCTTGAAAATGCAAAAAGCTATTGTGATCTTTTCATAGTGATCAAGCAACCTGCTTCACAGAGTCCTTATTGTGGAAAAGAAAATTTGTTTGGCCCTTGATAACCAAATAGTTTATTCTAATTTGCAAGCACACAGTATTTGCATAGAACCAGGTCTGAAACTTTGCAAATCAGCTCAGGCTGATATGGTGGCTTTGGCAAGTGTCCGTATGGTAAATGACACACAGACATGACAAGGTCCTATAAAACATCATTAAACAATAAACACGTGTACAGCAAAGGGTGTGTATCAGACTCTATTTTATTGTGTAAAGATAAGGAGCACTAACCAAACTGTTCTCTGAGTAATTTGATTATCAGTGTAGGTGAACAATAATAAATAATAATTTCCCTGAATATGTGCAATATATGTATAAAATTTCTGAGGTGAGTCAAAAAAGGTGAAATATCACACAATATAAAAACACTTGTTTCCTATAATATGCAAGGTACAGTTCAGGTTTATATGAGAAGGTTGTTATCAAATGGCTTATAATAATTTAAAACAATAGCATTCATCTAAGGGAGTATTGTTAAAGAATACAGTAATCGTCACAGTATTTGTTCTCTTACGACTTATTCTTTGTAAACCCTGAATAATGTTGATCTTAGAAGCAACACCCTGGGAGACAACCTTTGTGTGTGAGAAATTATTCTTCAACGTTGTGTCTGGATGACAAAGAAAGTTTCATATCCTAAGGGTATATTTATAATTAGAATGATGTAACTGAATCAAAGACATTGTTTCTTAGGAAACTGAGACATTAGTCTGCAGAGGTCATTTTAGGGTGGGGCAGAGGGTAATTCTGGGTTTATTCCACTATTAAGAAACAATTTTTCTACATGCTGTGGATTTCTTTTGTTTTGTTTTGTTTTGTTTTGTCCTTTCATTAGTATTTATTAATCAGTCTTCTTCATCTTCCTTGTGGAAGTATAGATTTTCCTTCTTGTCCTGGACTGGCACTCAGTGCAGATGAAAAGAAAAGTTCCCATGGCTGCTCTTCCCATCACAATTTTCCCACTGGTCACTGGATCAGTCTGGGTGCTGAAGCTGATGTTACTGCTTCAATATCTGCACTCAATACTGCCTGAGGTGTCTGCAGGTCTGCTGTGACATCATGTAAAGGAAGCAGAATGGTCCCAGAGACCTGTGAGTCATCCCTGGTGATGACTGGCCAAGGGCTTTGGAAACGGCTTTGGAGTTCAGCAGTGACAGTGTCTTGGGAAGTACTCACACTGAGTCCATACACAAGCTCTTGCATTAGGATGGGTAACACTCCTGTGTGTCCTATAAAGTAAACACATGAAAAAATTCAATGTAAGTTATACAAAGAGAGGTCTCTGCTGCACTTCCATTAAGTGGATTTTAACATCCCGGTGGAGATTTCTTTAACCGTGTGATGTCCATATAAAACCCATGTCCAAATAAACCTGTGAATAACTCCACCTGCTGACAAATGCTGACAAATTTCTTCATTTTAACTTACAGCTCTGTTTCCAAATGTTAAAAACAAATAAGAAGCTGAGAGAATACATCTGCTCCTTAAATAATAGCTACAGTTTGTCACACCTAAAGGGCCATGACCTAGATGCCAAGAAGGGTGAAGGAAGGAAGCTTTTTTATTTCAATTTTCCAGGGCAACTGTCTTTTTCATTACACAAGATTAATGCCAAAAAGTTCAAATTATTCAGCAGAATTCATTGTACAAAATGAAATACATTCCATATGAAAAGGTACTGCCATAAATTTTGATATTTACTGGAACTGTGTGATGGAGAAAATGCATGTTTCTCAAATTTTCTGCACATACTGTATTCAAACAGTGCTGACAAGGCTAAGTAGACTGAAAGCACCTTGCATAAGAATTCTTTCTGATTTCTTAGGAAGCCAAACTCCTCACCTTCCTATTTTTACTGGCTTCGATTCTCTTTGTCTTCCTGGATATTGGCCTGGCATCTAGGGAAACGTAGGCAGTCATTTTGCCTAGACAATACATCCTCAATATCACTGCCAAATTCGAGACAGTTGTGTGACAAGGCTTCTGGATCCTGTTTCCCTCCTGCATATCTGGGGGCACATTCTGCAAGAATTTCATTTAAAGAAGACGATGTAGACTCAGCGTTATCAAATGTGCAATTTAATACTCGAGGAAGACAGCCACTCTACGTTCACCAAATACAGGGTTTAAAGACT